>NC_136067.1:1941786606-1942402321 GCF_964261635.1 Lissotriton helveticus
AGCCCACGAATTACCCCGCAGTGCAGAACTTTTTCAATAACACCTTCATCCAAATGTTGCATCATCACCAACTGATCATGAACACTTCCAACTGCTGGGTGTGAGGACTGATGCCACATTCCATTCTACATCCTGTCCCATTCTTTCCTTATCCATTTTCCATCTCTGGGTCCTGTCTTGCATGGTGGATGTTAATGCAAGAGGCCTACACTGTCGATGGCACTGCCCATCCTGTCCTTGGTACATTCCGTGATGACTTCTGGCGGAACAGATCTGGTCATGCCAATGCTCCTTTTTGCCCAACCAGCTCTTCCACCTTGCTACTACCACCAGATGAACTCGGTGAGATGGTAGTATTCAACTCCACCACTCAACAAATGTTTTCCAGGTTCCGCACCAGAAATATACTGCCTAATGAAAGAGACATTCTGAATGTCATAAATGTGCAAGGCCGTGTCTGCATCCATGGCCTAGGGACTAAGAAAGTTGGCACCACTATATATGACATCACTAAAGCACTAAACTCCACATCTCCTCCGAAGCTGGTGGCATCCCCCAACACCTATTTTATCTGTGGAACTGCCGCCTACACTTGGCTCCCCGTAACTGGTCTGGTACCTGCTACCTGGCCTTCCTCCTCTCACCAACATATTCCACCCATGGGGGTTACCATCTGTCAATGAAGGGCACCCTGCGCCGCTCACGTAGGGGCGTCATATCAGCCAAAAATACAGCGGGACAGTAAGCTGGGGACTTCTTTAAAGGTATGCTTCCATTCTGGGGCCCCATGGCAAACAGTCGAGCTATACGAGTACTGACCAGGGTCCTTAAGGCCACCATCACAGTAACAGCTGGTGCCCTATCCAACATCACTGCAGAGCTGCAGGCGTACCGCCTCATAACACTCCAGAACAGAATGCCCCTAGACGTCATCCTGGCTGATCGTGGTGATGTATGTAAATTGATCGGCTCCAGCTGCTGCGTGTATATCCCGGACAACGTACCTACAGTATACAAGGCCATCCAACGTCTGCATCGTCTCTCTTCTGAAGTACAACTGGATAAAGGCAACTGGTCCCTCATAGGCTGGATCTGGGGCCTTCTTTCCCAGTGGGGTTGGAAGGTCCTCATCTTCCTTGCATTAGGAGTAGCTATCCTGGTCTCCTGCTGTTTGTGTTTTCAGTGCCTGCCAGTGCTCTGTACAATGTGTGTGCAGACCATCAAGCCTCCACCATCAAACCCTCACAACACCAATATGATGGTGATGATCCAGCAAGAAACAGATGGCCTTATGAACATTGACATTTCCTAAAGTATGTGCCACTCTATGCCAAAAGGAGGGGCTGAGGAAAATAATTTTTCGATCGACAATCATTTTTAACAGGACTCCATTGGGTTTTTCATTGCCATCTCGTGGCAAACACTTTCACACGACCCACCTGGTCGTCTTTCCTGATGTACGAGGAAAATCTATCGACACGACAAAAATCAATTTTTGCAGGCCTGCATTTCTGACCAGGAACCGCCACCTGCCCAACCCCCTGTTCTCTGCAGATTCATCAAAAAGCCACATGACCCTCACCCCGAGTAAATGAATCATTCTTCTTCTCCTGCTCCCAGCCTGATAACACATCCTTGACATCATGATCAGGTTATCTGGACAATGGTCTGACTGCTGAACTTTCATCCAGACAATCGGAGAATGGCCCGTAAACCTGAGGCTTTTGATCAAGGCACCTGGACAAAGAAACCTGAGGACATCAAGCCCCAATCAAAGCAGAACTAACATTTGACTGTGTACCTTGCCTTGACCTGTAGTGTAGTTCCTATCTTCCCAATAGGCTCTGCGCATTGGAATAATACCTACAGCAGTAAAGGCCTAGGCCAGACGTTAACTAGGTCTACTACTGTCGATACTAGACTTAAGTTTTGGGTTTGCCAGCGTAGCTCAGAGTTCGCTAGAAACTTTCTCGAATGTTCAGGAAAGAATTAACTCCCCTGATTAGACAAGAAGGGATTTAGTTTCTGACAACCATAGAACATGACAACTTTGCTCTCCCCTAATCAAGAGTGTATCTCCAGAGTCATGTGAGCACAAGGCAATTATTTTACTCAGTCAGTACGTGCATTCTTAGTCTCATCAGATTGTAGAGAAAAGGAAGAGACGGGCGTGTTCAATAAAAAGGTGTTATTTATTGATCAGTCTCTTTTCTCGTACAAGAGAAATGGATCGATATTATTGCAATACTTATAGTTAAGTAAAGTGCATACATTAAAAGCAATAGTATAAAATAATACTGTAAAAACATTGATATGGTTTCTGAGCCATATGATGTTTAAAATGATTAAAATATATTTACATACACATATACATTTGACTAAACGTACTCAACTGGTGTTTCTAAATACGCCTACCCCGTGTACCTGACCTAAGTCTAATGCGTGGGCGGGAATAGAAAGTTACAGTTTAAGTTAAGTTTGTTTTTGCCAAGTGAATAACTAAAGAATTCTCTGTGAGGGGTTATTCAGTTCTGTACCTGGAAGTTAGGATGAATGAGGAATGGTATCTCTTTCTCTGGTCTCGATATTCCAGGCTGCCTGCGAGGGCTGCCCGAAAGCGCCGGTGCTGGGTCTCTCGGCAAGAGATAGCAGCGCGTCTCTCAGCGCGTCAGGAAGGCGGGGCTGCTGCCAGCGGGGTCTGCTCTGCTTCTGGGCTTCGGCAAGTATGGCTGCTCCGTCTTGTCACCACGCGTGTGTTTGCATAGGGCAAGATCGGCAATATTTATACCTTAAAGGTGCCGAGATTGACGTAAGGATGGACATAGATGCGTCAATAAAGATGTCATACGACTTGCTCGTTAGCACATTCTTTTACTGAAGTTCTCTGTGAAATCAAAACAATGGCCGCACGGATTTTCCAGGTTGTCATAGGTTTGATTTGTTATGAGAACATCGTATGCCTTATCAGGGGCTGGAGGAATGTCGCTTGTCTAATTAGATCTCAAGCGTTATGACCTAATCAGATAACACGTTCCTGTGCCGTAGTGTGACTGCGTCAGATAACGGTATCTGCATCATGGGGGCTTTTCTTGCCTCATGGGCTGACTGTTAGTTAACTTGATAGTTAGTTTAACCAGAATAGGGTCAGGAATAGGGGGATCGATTCAGAACCTATAGGAATACATGACACCCACTCCACGCTAATTATGGTCATATTTACTAATCTATGCATAGTATAACATAGTACAACATACTATAGAGTATAGTGTATACCTCACCACCCCAAAATACATAAATGCATTTTGAAATTTTCAAATATACTGAAAAATTGCAGTCATATATATTGTATGCACTTAAGCTATGAATTAAATGCTAAAGTAAACACGCATTTGTAGACATTATTGCTTTTTTGGTATATGAGAAATACACATGAAATGGCTCTTAATATGGCTATACAGAAAGAAAGTTCGAGACCATTTCATCACATAATAAAATATTTGTGAACATACCATCGGGCAACTAAAGTTTATAAAGTATCTAAAAATAGAAATCTTAGTTCTCTAGGAATAGTTTCTTACTTTAAGCAGAAGATAAGTGTCCCGAAAATTTAGTAAAAAATAATTTGGGGCTGCTAAAAAATTGTTGTCCGTGAACTGGTGGGAAAAATTGTTCATGTGACTTTATTTTCAAAGTTGAAGGCCGAATTCAGGGAACGCCGTGTGCGAGCTTGCTCAAAAGTCTCTATTTCTGTTCTGGAGAGAACATCATATCATTAAGGCTTTCGAAAAAACTGTCAACAGCTTCATGGGAAAGTTCCACTAAGTCGGAAATAGGTGTAACCATGCATTCGTGCGCATGATTGTCTCCATTGACATTCTGATTCGCATTGCTGACAGAAGGTCGTACCTGATTAATGCTGCTTTCATCTTGAACTTCACTACTCTTCCAGTGGTATCAGAAATATTTAAGATTTCGCTCAGGATTTCCGCGAAATGTACGGGGGAATTAGTCGATAATAATGTATGTATCTCTGCAGTCGTCCTTGCGACTTGTAGATCATACGTTTCTTTTGATGACGTGAGCCTTGTAGGCGTCTGAAGAAGCACTGTTTTCATTCTGCTTAAAGTATCTATTCGAATAGAAGTAATTTTCAAACTGGGCCATGCCCTTGCCTCCCTGTCTGGAAAGGAGCTGGGGAACAAAGAACGTCCACAGCACTTGACCTTCGCAGTCGTAGTGACTAGATAAGGAGTCCCGGGCATAAGACTACAACATTTGCGGTCTACAATAAGAATGTAACTCCCATTATAGAGTCTTTGAAAGAATGGTTCTATTTCGGTTGCAGGTGCGCCTTGCTGGTGACATGAAAGGTTGTATGAATTCCCTTCACAGGCTCCATGCAAACTAATTCCGTTACACAGAAGCGTGCCGCTTAGTGACATAGCACAATTGTTGCCACTAAGAAACACTTTCTGTCCTTTATTACTGACACATGCATGCGAATAGGGCAGGTTCCAAGTTGTTTTAAGGTACCCCTTTCCCAATTTCTCGTACATGCCAGCCTGTATATATTTTTGGCAGTATTGAAACCTGAAGGTTGAGATTGGAATATTTATGATTCCGTGGATTATCCATTCACTGACAGGTCGTTCTGACATTGTCATTGGTAATCTTTCTAGTTTTTCAATGCTCAAGATTGTATAATCAGCACCCTTTTGCGCCATACCGATTTGTCTATCAGTAAGGTTAAAGATTTGGAATAGTGACGTTGTGTTGATTAAACGCCAAGGCACATAGCCTGAACGCAGATTTTGTAACGTCCAGCCAAGCTGTACAATAGAACGCAATTGTGACTGACCATGTTGTAATAACAGTAAGTCATGCGATAATATATCGATTGCTGACGACACAATGCTGTTCAAAGAAAAAATTCTGGAGGACAGAGTCATTAACCCATTGTCCACTACAGAAAGTGATTTTTCCAAATTAATATGGTCAATTTCCCGTATTCTCTCTGCTGTTTCAATTTGATTAACCTTCCAGGCCTCATTGTATGCTGCATATACAGAGGCTGCTATGAAACGCTTTTGACGCTGTTTGCGTGGTCCCATTATGAAATCACGCAAGTCAGCACCATCAGTAAGTAAAGTTAGGTGTTGCTTAATTTCAGGCAGTGTGGAAGTTTGTAGCCACTGAAGGCATAATTTGCCCACACTGTAGGTTGTTATTATCCCTGGGTGATGTCTTTGGGGATATCTAGGGTCTGGCCTGGTCATTTTGAACCCCTGTGTTTTATTCAGGAATCTGTCTTGACAGTTATTTGTATCTGTGGGCCAGATCAACCATTGTTTCCAATTAGGATGTGTTCTGTTTTGGTTTAATATATGGTTTACGTCTATCTCTTCATCTGTATCAGAGTTATTGCTAAACATTGTTGGCTTTGGAATAGACGGTTTATTTAAATCTTTGATTTTGGCTAGGCCAAGACAGGTGGTTTGTTGAACAGTGTCATTTAAAAATATCATTTGTTCTGGGATCATGCAAGCTCTAAACAAAGCTTCTAAACCCTGTACTTGCCATTCTTTTGTACCCCAAACACTTTTCAAATCAACATTTTTGTCCCAATAATTAAATCCTAAAGTATTCATTTCTTCGAAGAATGAATCTGAATATATCAACTTTGTGTTGGTTATCATGGTTTTCATCCCTGTCTTGTTTGACAATTTATAATAAAATGTTTCAGCATTACTTGTGTTAAAACCTGAAAAATATGAATATTTGTCGTAAACAGTTCTTGAGCTCCCTTTCGGAGGTGTTGCACAATGTTCCCATTGATTATAATTTAAAACATTTCTAGGTTGTGCAGATTTATGTAAAAAATGGTTACCATAGTGGTTATAGCAATACATACTATCATAATTTGTAGAACCTTGCAAATAATCATGTTTTGTAAATTTAGCAGACATTACTAAGTCAGACATCATGTTATTAATGCTTTCGAAGTCCCAATCATCAGCAAATTAGTTTGGTTTTGCAAAGTCACTCAAGGAGATCTTGATTTGGTGTGGGTATTTCAGGATCTCGACCGGACCATAAATTTCATAGTCAGTGTTGTCCCAGGCTACCCCACCAGGTATAGGATTGGCTGTGAAGTTGGCTGAAAAAAGTTCTCTTTTCTCGACGTGTGAAGATGTGTGTGGTTTGAGGACCAAGTTGATGTTCTGACTTGCTGTGTCCATTTTAGCATATTTTCCCTCAATGAAGCGTCCCAAAGTTAATACCATGATGAGCCAAAGTATGAGGATAAATGCACCAAAACCCACCCAAAATTCAATCCATGGAGAAATCAGATATGTTTCTTTCAGTTGGTTCAAAAGTTCCTTAGCTTTGTCTTTAAAGGATTTTGATGATGGCTGTGTCTTTGATTCACTGAGGCTTTCAGAGGAATCATTGAAGTTGATGAAGTAGCCGGATGCAGTTCTGTCAATTGTTCCAATTGCTTCAGGATTTTTGTTTCTTGCATTTTCACTTGGTACTTCATTATAGATTGGTGTGTCTCTGCTAAATGTTTTTATTTGGGTTTTCAGAGGTCTGAGTTCTATTGCATCGTTGCATAGTCCTTGTTGTTCTTCTGTAGGCGTTTCGAATGTGATGAGCCTCTTTGTTAGGACCTCTGTACTGGTAGCAAACCTTGGTGTTCTGCTACTTATTGGGAGTCCACTTGGCCTACTGTTTGTTATCGGCCACATGTTGTGGTTTTACCAGGTCGATGGATACAACTCGGTTCTCCTTTTTACCAGCAAGTGGCGGTAGTACAACTGATCTTGTCCCGTTGAGAGACAAGACAGGAACTGCTTTTCTGTAAGAAGGCCCAAATTCCTTCTTTACCGCGATCTTCTCCCTGACTAGATCCCCGACTTTTGGAAACCAGACAGGTCTTGCTGGGACAGGTGGTGATTCTTCAGTGGTTGTTGGCTGTTGTTTCAACTGTATGTTGCTCAGGTCTTTTCTTGTTTTGTTTAAGTCCTGCAAAATAGCCAAACGGTCTTTGGCATCAAAGCTTTTTTCTTTAACCACTGAAGTCTGACTGTCGAGGTCAGAGATAATCATTCTAGTTCCAAATAATAATTCGTACGGACTGAATCCCTTCAGAGAATTTCTTGGCAAGTTATTTAGACTACGTTGGACACTTATTAGATGTTTGACCCACCCAGCTCCCGAACCTAATATCCTTTCCATTATAGATTGCTTTCTGCCTTGGTTTTTTCTTTACACCATCCCGTACCCTCAGGAAGGAAGTGAGAAGATTCCCGCTGGGCTGTGCTCATTCGGCCATGTTTCCCCCCCGGCCGGAGGGCTAGAGTGAAGACTATGGTCAAACGTAACATGCTCTTAGCGTATATGCCATTTAGACTCGCAAATCTTTGTATAACAGTCCGGACGTCAGCCGAGTGCTGGTGATCTACATTATAAGTGGAAACTAGCCTGTATATGTTAATCGCAAGCCCTGCTTTTTATTGGTCATATTATCTGCCTTGATACGACGAGGTATTAAACTGTTTCTCTCCCCACTGCGATCTCTGTTGCAGTTTGGGCAGTTTTTTACAAACATGGTGTGATGCAGGCTCATGCCTGGCCACCAGTACCGTGATTGTAATTCTTCCAGAGAATCTTTCAGTTTGAGGTGTCTGAGACCCTCGCCCATGTGTGCGTCTGCGATTAACAAGCTTCTCCTGTCCATGTTTGGAATCACTCTATCCCCCACTCCAGGGATTCGAGCAAAAGGGACGGAGTTTGCATCAATTATGTATGTATAATTGAGTGGATAGTTGATCGGTAACGCTGAGCAGTCGCCTTTTGATGACGTTTTCACCGCCAGCATTGTTTCACCGTCAATGTATTTTAATGTACGCTTTTTTCGATCTATGGGAGCCGTTTTAGTTGCTGCCGCTGTGGCTGTTTCAGCCAATGAATTCCCTGCAACGTGAACGCCATCACGCTGATGACTCAGTGAGTGTGTCACGTGAGTCTTTGGTAGTTCTTTTTGTAAAAGAGCTATTTGTTCCCAGAGCAATTTCTGCTTTATTGGTGCATCTGTGTCATCTTTGTAACCGTTCTGAATCCATGTCTGCAAATCCTTGTCATATGCTTTGACGCAGTAATATGAATCTGACACTATAAGTGTCGGGAATTCGCGATCCGCATTAGCTAGCGCCATTTTTAATGCTATTATTTCAGTTTGTAGTTCTGAATTAGTTTCAACTGAGTGTGTTTTTGTTAATAGAGGTCTTAGTTTACCTCCGCGCCACACTTCTTTTGTAATCTCACATGTGGGGTTGTATGCATGTTCTCCCCAAACGGAGGGTTGAGCATGTCCGTCTGTATAGATTACACAGGCGTAATGTCGTAGAGGCAGAATGTCGATTGGTAGAGGATACGTCTTTTCATATTTTAGATTTTTTAATTCTTCTAGTTCTGGATCAAAGTAGTAGTATACTTTGTCCGTTGTGATTGAATTCACCCATTGTATCCATTCCGGATTCAATGTTGTTGTTGGTAAATTACACGGTGTTGTTAGTGCCTCAAAGGCTGATTCTGCTGTTCTGACTGTGATATGTCTACCGTCAGCTATGTCTTTTTCTCTAGCTATTGCGGTTTGAACTGCACGAATGATTTTTTCTGTATTACTGAATTTCTGTTCAGCTTCTGTATACAAGTGTGATTTGAATGCAATTGGTACCTTTTCTCCCTCATCAGAGGTCAGGTATGTGAATCCGCATCTCCCTGGGATGACTCGAATCACAAGATTGCGTGTGTTATCACGTGTTTCTAATTTTGTTTTAATTAGCATGTCTGTTTGTAAGGATCTCAACATTTCTGTGTGTGTTTGAGTCCAATTGGATCTTTTAAAGTCTGGTTTAATTAGATCATAAAGGGGTTTGACCCTTTCTGCGTAATTTGCAATGTATGTTCTTCCGAAATTTAGGAAGCCTAGAATTGACTGTAGGTTTTTTAGTGTTTTAGGAGCTTGGATTACGGCACATTTCTCTAGGAAATTGTCTGCCAGGCTTTTACCTTCACTTGATAACTCATATCCTAAGAATAGGACTGTCAGATGGGCAATTCTGGACTTTTTAAAGTTGAATTTGTAACCCTCTGCTGCGAACCCAAGTATTATGGTGTTCACTCTTTTCAAGTGAGTATCCAAGTCATCATCTGTTAAGTAAATGTCATCGACATAAGATAATGCTTCATTATCATATAATTGTAGTAATTCTGTTACTCTCGCTGAGAATACCCCCGGGCTGTTCTTGTACCCCTGGGCTAACCGACAAAATTGCTTTTGAGTGCCATTTACTGAGAATGCAGTTAAATATCTGCTCTCTGGTGCTATGTTTTGACAAAAGAATCCATTGGAGATGTCCAAGGTTGTTTTGTATTTTTTATTCATTAGTGCAGCACTGTGTGAGTTTTGCACTGCTAAGGTTTTGGAACATGTGTTAAGGTGTCGGTAATCCAAAACTAGACGATATGAATTGTCTGGTTTGGAGACCGGAAACAAAGGATTGTTCATTTGTGAGGTGCAAGTTTCAATCACCCCCTGGTATTCTAGCTGATCTAGTATTTCATTTACCTGTTTTTTAGCTTCTTGCTTAATTGGGTACTGCCTTTGTGCAGTAGGTTGTGATTTTAACTGGATTTTGTGAGGAGGAGAATCCTCATCCCATCCTACATGATTTTTATATAAAGCAGGTGCTAAGGCCACTGCCCACTTTCTAGCAAGTGTGTATTTTTTATGAATCGGGATTTGATTCGAGAAGGCAGGCATAATTACTTCTTCGCCATGAGGGCACTCCCTGACAAACTCTGGTGGCCAGTCTTTTTCAGCTAGAAGGATGTCATAGCCCTTGGAGAGGTTATCCCAAAATAGTCCCCTTATTTTCCTAGTCTTATCTCCCTCTATACGTAATGTTATCTCGTAGATCTTGTGGGGTTTGCTAACTCTGGTGTCTGCAGTTTCCACTTGAAGATATTCATTCGTGTCCACTGTCTCCAGATGATTCATAAGGACTTTGCGAGCTATGCTCACTTCTGCTGCGCTGTCTAGCATTGTCTGAGCCCACTCTCCGTTTTTCAGTTGTGTCCTCAGTATTCTCGGCATTGTTAACTACCTTGATACTGGCTACCTTCTTTTTTGGAAATTGTAATTTCTTTTTTTGTTGAGCAGGTTCCTTGTCTTTGGACTTGGCGTGCTCTTCTCTTTGTTCTGATCGTCCTCTTCTTTCCGATTTCTGCGAGGAAGTCTGAAAAGATTGAGAGGGACGTGTATCAATGTCTTGATATCTATCAGGTTTTTTAATATTATCCCTATTTCTAAGGTTATATCTTTTCCCAGAGGGGTCACTCTGGGGTGACCTGTGTCTCTGGTTCGGAGATTTCTCCCTTCGCCTAGGAGACCTTCCTCGGGACTGGAATTTCTTTTCTTTTGGATTGGATTGTTTGTTTCCATCCCAGTTCTTTTTTGGTGAATTATTATTAAAAAATATTTTTTTCTGGACTTTCAGTCAGTTGCGGTTTTACTGGTATTCCACCTAAACTATCTCTACCTAGTTCTTCATAAGATTTTTCTATGATTCTGGCAATTTCAGCTGGTTGGTCTGCTATATCTGTCTCTTTTAACCTCTGGCGGATCGCCACGTTTGCTGCTTCACCTTTTATATTGGCTAGTAATATAGCCGAGACCTGCTTGAAGTCTTTCAGTAATTTCATACCAAGAGTTAAAGCTGGTTCTGGACCGTATTCATCTTGAATTTGTTTTAGCACATCTGGTATTACCGAAATGGATGGAACACCGTGCGTTTTTGTGTAGATTGAAGCAAAGACTGTACCCCAAGTGTCACAGTCCTCTATGTGTGGTGCGATTCCCATTGGGAGACATATAGTCAGAATCCTGTGTTTTTCTAGCGGGGTGGTGTCAGGAAACACCGCCTCTATTTGGGTGATTTTCTGTGCCAACCAGAATGGTATCTGTTCCCGTTTAGCCGGAACTTTACCTAGGCAGGATTGGATGTTCTGTGGTGTGATTTTATTTGTGTTCCCCTGGTGAGGGGTCAGCTGTGGAAGTTTAATCGCTGGCTGAATTGTTGAAGTCCGCATTACATACTGGACTAATTGTCTATGAATTTTTAGTAATTGTTTTAGCTGTATTAACAGCTCTCCAGTAGACATTCCTTCGATGTCTGGGTGTGGTGTGTATCCGGCTAAGACCGGCCACGTTGCTCCTGGTCTATCTAAAGGACCGAGCCTGGTGATGTGATTATTATGTATTAGGGCGCCATCAAATAAGAGCAAATGCTCTTGGAATTTGAGTGGTACTTCCACCTCCTCGAAAGGAGTGTAAATGTCGGGTGGAACCTCTATTTTGTAATAGTGGAAGTACTTTGTTACAGCATTTGCTGCTGGAAAATGTATCCATGTATAGTATACCTCTGTCTGCCGATATTCGTGTGCCTCAATTACGAATATGACTGTGCCACCTCTAGGTGTCAGTCCATTTTCTATAAGTTTTAAGGTTATAGATTTCCTTTTGCTGACCGGAATGAGTATTATATCCGCGTCTGCATCCTTTAGTGCAGTATCTGCTGCTGCTATTTCAGCTGCTAATCTAACTGCCTCTCTTTCTTCATCACTTTCTGACATTTTACTGTCAGGATGGTTATTTTGTTTGTTTGCAGATCATGTTTCTTATGGAACAAAGATTAGATGCACAATATTTTGGAACAGTGTATCCTTCAACGTTGACTAAACCAAGAACCTTACATAGGAGTTCCCTCCTGCGAGGTTTTGGAGGATATTACCTTTCACCCACTCCAGACGTCTTTGGAGTATTTGGGAAAAGGGGTCTGAGTGAGAAAGCACGACTGAGTTACTCTAAATGTCTTACGTTAGTTTTATCGCCCTTTCCAAACGCGTTGGGCGCCATGTAGTGTAGTTCCTATCTTCCCAATAGGTTCTGCGCATTGGAATAATACCTACAGCAGTAAAGGCCTAGGCCAGACGTTAACTAGGTCTACTACTGTCGATACTAGACTTAAGTTTTGGGTTTGCCAGCGTAGCTCAGAGTTCGCTAGAAACTTTCTCGAATGTTCAGGAAAGAATTAACTCCCCTGATTAGACAAGAAGGGATTTAGTTTCTGACAACCATAGAACATGACAACTTTGCTCTCCCCTAATCAAGAGTGTATCTCCAGAGTCGTGTGAGCACAAGGCAATTATTTTACTCAGTCAGTACGTGCATTCTTAGTCTCATCAGATTGTAGAGAAAAGGAAGAGACGGGCGTGTTCAATAAAAAGGTGTTATTTATTGATCAGTCTCTTTTCTCGTACAAGAGAAATGGATCGATATTATTGCAATACTTATAGTTAAGTAAAGTGCATACATTAAAAGCAATAGTATAAAATAATACTGTAAAAACATTGATATGGTTTCTGAGCCATATGATGTTTAAAATGATTAAAATATATTTACATACACATATACATTTGACTAAACGTACTCAACTGGTGTTTCTAAATACGCCTACCCCGTGTACCTGACCTAAGTCTAATGCGTGGGCGGGAATAGAAAGTTACAGTTTAAGTTAAGTTTGTTTTTGCCAAGTGAATAACTAAAGAATTCTCTGTGAGGGGTTATTCAGTTCTGTACCTGGAAGTTAGGATGAATGAGGAATGGTATCTCTTTCTCTGGTCTCGATATTCCAGGCTGCCTGCGAGGGCTGCCCGAAAGCGCCGGTGCTGGGTCTCTCGGCAAGAGATAGCAGCGCGTCTCTCAGCGCGTCAGGAAGGCGGGGCTGCTGCCAGCGGGGTCTGCTCTGCTTCTGGGCTTCGGCAAGTATGGCTGCTCCGTCTTGTCACCACGCGTGTGTTTGCATAGGGCAAGATCGGCAATATTTATACCTTAAAGGTGCCGAGATTGACGTAAGGATGGACATAGATGCGTCAATAAAGATGTCATACGACTTTCTCGTTAGCACATTCTTTTACTGAAGTTCTCTGTGAAATCAAAACAATGGCCGCACGGATTTTCCAGGTTGTCATAGGTTTGATTTGTTATGAGAACGTCGTATGCCTTATCAGGGGCTGGAGGAATGTCGCTTGTCTAATTAGATCTCAAGCGTTATGACCTAATCAGATAACACGTTCCTGTGCCGTAGTGTGACTGCGTCAGATAACGGTATCTGCATCATGGGGGCTTTTCTTGCCTCATGGGCTGACTGTTAGTTAACTTGATAGTTAGTTTAACCAGAATAGGGTCAGGAATAGGGGGATCGATTCAGAACCTATAGGAATACATGACAGACCAGATCACTTACTGCAAGCACCACTCGGATCCGGCTAATCAACAACAAACTCTGCCCTGATTGGACAATGGTCTTGCAGCCAAAAGGCTGGAATATGAAACGTCTATAAGGCTTGTTAGCTACGGATTTAAGTAGCAGCCTCCTCTGTCTTGTCTTTGACTGGCTTTGGACTCTGTTCCATAGCCCGGGCTATTGTAATAAATCTGGGTTCCTCCTGCAGACGAAGGCTCCTGTGTCTCCTTTTACTACGTATGAAGGGTATGGAAGATTTGAGCGGTTCCCCCGCTGCCGAGATCCTGTAAGTGGGTTATAACGGTTCTTCACTATCACCACCTCGGATTGTCCGAATTAAGTTTCAGTTGATGGCAGTTCATCCAGTCTTGGACAGAGATCATTGTGCCCTGAATATTTGTATCATATCGCCGTTGTTGAACAGTAACTGAAACACACCAGCATAGTTGTATATTTTTACCTTTTGCCTTTTGTAGAAGATGTTCCAATCGATGGATACAGAGATTGAATAAGAGGAGGAACAAAGAATAGCCCTGGGGTACTCTACAGTTAAAGGTTAACCTCAGAAGAGCAAAAGGGAGAAAGGTGAACCGATTGAGATCGGTCAGAGGGGAAGGACTTCATCCTATCGAGAGCGCATCCCTGTAAGCCGGCGGCCTCGACACAGAGGAAGAGGATGTCAGATTAAACTGTGTCAAAGGCCAGCAATAGGACCAAAAGGACCAATGCTGAGCCTGTCCCCTTTGTCTGCTTCCTCTCTCCTGTCATCAACTACAGAGAGTATGACAGATTCCGTAGAGTGGACGGGACAAAAGCACACCTGATGAGGATTCAAGAAGGAACAATCTTCAAGAAAGGAGCAGAGATGTTGAGCAATATGTGCCTCTAATATCTTGGCGAGGTAAAGGAGAAGGGCATTGGGTGCAAATTCTTCAAGATAGATGAATCACCCCCAGTGACTACTACTCCTTTAAAAGTATGGGGAACTGTGCCCTGACTCAGAGATAAATTAAGCAGGGAGATCACCAGATCAGGAAAGTCTGAAAAGATGATTTTTTTTATCAAATGTCCTTGGGGAAGCAAGATTTGACCTTTGTCAGCATCTTCAAAAGAGTGTCTTTTTGTAATTGCCGGGAACACTTTAAAATGTATAGAGTTCCCATCTTCCAAGGTAGTAGCGCTGAAAGGAGAGTTAAGAGGGATGCTGCCTTTGGTCATTCAAATCTTCTTGATGAAGAAAGAATTCAATTCATTGCACAATTTTTGAGTAGAGACCACCGTGGTATTTAGGCAGTCCAGATTGGATAGTTCAGTGACAGTATCAAATATAACTTTTTTTTTTCTTCAGAAATTAACATTTTATTTGAAGTATAGGTGGATGTGACTCCCCAAATTAATTTCTTGTAGGGCCTCAGCCGCAGGAAAAGCTGTCCTTTTTGTTAGGTGAATATGCTTTGTGCCATTTGCGCTCAGCTTGACGTAATTCTAGTTTAGCTTGTTTAAGGTCATCTGTATACTATTTAGATGCAACGCGACGGCAAATTGATTTGATTTTACGCAAAGGAGCATGCATGTCACTGGCTTCTCTGAGCCAGTCCGTAATAGCCCCTTCAAGCTCCTCAAGACACTTGCTATGAGGGGCTAAGGACAGAGCCAAAGAATTACAGAAGCCGTTAACATTAACGTGTTTCCAATTTCTGGACAGAATACCTGGGCATGGAGGGGGTTTCCTAAACGGTATAATGTTCATGCCAAATTTACCTAAGTGGTAGTCCGACCATGTAAAGGGGCAACATTACGATTAGAGATGGTAAGATTGTGGGACCAACCTGATCTAGTATATGGCCCTTTATATGAGTGGCTGTGAATACCTGCTGGTCAAAGTTCAAACTAATCATCGACTCAGTAAGATCAGAGGCGATATAGCCACCATTTTTCTCATTTGTCCAAAGATTAAAATCTCCAAGAAGTAAGATTTTAGAATAATCAATGGACAGAGCCGATACAGAGTCTAGTTAGCAGTGAAGGAAAGTGAGGTATGTGACCCGGAGGACTGTATAAGATAATGCATATCAAAGGAGAGGTAGGTGAATCTAATTTGATGACCATGTTTTTAGCTATTGGGAGAGTAAAGGTGTGAGTTTTGTGAAAATTAGGTGCTTTTGTTAAAATTGGTGCAACCACGCCACCTTTTTTTCCCTCAGATCAATTCAAATTCAGTATATAAAAATTCTCTGGGAGTGCTGCTAAAATATCAGGCGCAGAGTCCTTAGTTAGCCAAGTTTCAGTAAGAAACAGTATCTCAGGGAATTCTGACTAATTGAGATCATATATCTCAAGGTCATGTCAGACTAGACAGCGTTTGCTAAGGTAGGCATATAACTTTCCATAGCATACCATAGGAGTTGCAGTTCACCAAATTGAATTTTTTCCGCATTGCCCAATTTCCTCAAGTAATTGGCTGTATTGATGGCACCCATGTTCCCACATGTCCTCCGTCTTAAAATGAGGACATATTAAGCAACAGAAAATACTGTCATTCACTCAATATCCAAGTGGTGTTTGATGTAAAATATATCATTACAGATCTCATTGCAAAGTACCCTGACAGTACACATGACACTTTTATGTTCAGGCATAGCAGCATTTACTCATATCTTCTCAGAGGAGAGTTTGAAGATGGCTATCTGCTTGGTAAAAATGGCTACATGACATAAATCTCCTAAAGGTATAAATTATATATATTGCAACCACATTTCCGAATGTTTTGTAGGTGACAGTGCATATGCCCTGAGATCATGGATATTAACTCTGTATCTACATCCATCAAGCCAAAGTGAGGTATGCCACAATGCAGCACACAAACCAACCCTATCTCTTCTTGAGATGACATTTGGTCTATTGAAGAGAAGTTTTCACTGTCTTCATTAAAGTGTGGATGCCCTCCAGTATTCCCCAGAGACAGTTGCAAGATAATTGCTACATGTGTAATTCTCCACAATGTTGCAATGCGGAACGGATTGCCAGAAATCATGTCTGATGAATCTCAAAACCCACAAGCACAGGCAACACAGGAAGGTTAATTGGCAGCAGAAGGTAGATGAACGCCCATTGCAAACAATTACTTTTAAGGTATGTAAAGGATGATGTGTGTTACATTTTGCACAAGCTAAGGACAAGAAGTGCAGTGTTAAACGAATTAACCTTTATTTTTCAGGTTGTAAAGTGAGTTGTAAAATCCTTTTCACTCTGAATGTTCACATGAAAGTAAAACATGAGTACAAATGTTACTGAAAAAATGTCTAAACAATATGTGGTACAAATGTAAGACTTATTACTGTTTGCTTTGAGTATGAACTGAACTTTGTTGCACGGGTGTTGTGGAGTCTTCGGTACCAACAACACCACTGTGTGATCTGCTGCAAGGTGCATTCATTGCCTCATTTACAGAAACTCTGCTAATTGGGGATAGGTACTCACTTTTGGCATTCCCAGCTGCTCCACTTTGTACTATTTGAGTGGTCTGTAAGCTTTCTACTGCAGTGGTTATTTGCACAAGGCCCCATGTAACATCACCATTATGGTGACCCATTTCGATCTGCAGCCCTACAGTATGGCATACGAGTGTTCATGTAGCCTGTGCAAGGCGATTTATTGACCGACTCAACATATCCATATGGGAGAATAAATTAGGTTGACTATGTCTGTGCGTTATATTCTGCTTTTGCACTTGGCCACATAGATTTTTCATAGCTTCTGTCATAGAGTCCACTTTTGCCTTCAGAGACTTGTGGTATTCCTCTGTGGTTGTTGCTACATGTTGGAAGCCAGTTCTGATGCTACTTTCTATTTCAGATATTTGTTTGGGTAATTATTCGCATTTGCTTGTGTTGTAGGTGCTCTACCTTCGACATAGAGGCATCAAGACTACCAAACACCTTTGTGGTATCACCCATATCTTGTGTGGTCCCTGATCTGGGATTAGGCTGCCTGACAACATTTCAATTTTGGACACAAGGACCTATGTGCAGTTGTCTGTACCTCACTGCAGGTTCTCCCTGCATCGTCATCAATGGGCAGTGTGTGACTGCTATGTTCAGGTTACTAATTTGCCTCTCGGGTGATGTATATGGCATAATGGACTAATTGGCTTCTTCATTGCACATCTGTGCATCTTCCTGACCCTCTCCTTCAAACTCATGTTATGTTCTGTTTGTGCTGGAACATCTGTATAGAGATTCAATGTGTAAATGTATGTAAATAAATGTTGCTATGTACACTTTTGTTTGTATCATTTACAGTATGATAAGTGTGCTTTGTGCTGTAGGTCTTCATACTGGAGTACTATATAAATCATAATGCTCTGCAAGGGTAGGTCTACAACTTTTATTGGTGTTATTCTTGTATTCTACCATAGCTAAACATTTCCCAGCCTAACTTGTTTACAATATTGCCTCACATATTGATGCCAACATGTTATTGTGACACTGTAAGTATATGTATCACCCTTTTGAAGTAGCAGGAGTGTCAATGTTGCTGAGTCCAGGCACAGGTTCTGGCTCCAGGGTGGTCTCGATACTTTCCTCAAGAGGAGTTGGTGGTGGCTGAGTTGGAAGTCCTCTAAACTATGGGTTGCCAACTTCTGTTTTGAAATTTTAAAACTCTGTATATACCTCATACCCTATTACATGAGATAACCACAAGTGGTGGTGAATGGTAACCCCACAATCACAACCTTTCACTGTGTGTGGTGTAGAGTTCACTAGCTCTTTAAAATAGATATGGCAATTCACTCAGAAGCACCCATTTGGAATAAAAGGAAATTAGATTAACTGGACTATTTGGAAAGACAGCACCATTGAAAATCTAGATGACATATTCACTTATAACACACTGAAATCATTTGAAACATTATGCCATGGATTCAATCTCCCAACTACACAAAGGGAGAAATATCTTAAGTTGGTCTAACTTTTACTTACATTGCACCAATACCCTAAATTCTCTCTTGACAAATCTCCACTTGCCCACTACATTTACACCTAGAAATGTTTTATAGGGTCAGCTGCAGGCATATACTGCCTTTTAATTGAGTCCCACATTTCGGACAAATGCTCTACCACACTAAAACATTGATGGAGGGATAGACTTAAAAGTCAATTCCGAGAAGGAGATTGTGAAGAACTGCTGGACACATATAACGAAGGACTTAGAGAATATTGCATGAAATTGAACTTTTAAAAAATGTTTAAATGATGCACTGGTCGCCGGCGAAACTATTCAAGGTAAAACTCACTATCAACTCTGACTGTGGAAGATGCAACACACAAGAAAGTGATATAGTACATGCGTTCGGAAATGCCCCGCCCTGTCTAAATATTGGAACTTATTCTTGAATCACATGAAACAAAATCTTTCAACACAGACACCTCTAACCGCTAGAAAGGTTTTCTTACATTATACTTTATCCTTAACAGGCTTCTCACAACAGAAAAACAGGTGCTTCTCAACTGCTTTAGGAGTAGGGACAATAGTTATCCTAGGTCTCTAGAGAACAGAGAGAGTACTAACTTCACAAAATTGGCTAGGAGATATGTACAAAATAGCTACTTAGGAAAAAGTGATTTCCAAACTTATTGATAAACTATTACAATTCGAGGAAGTATAGGCAGACGCAGCTGGTACAGGTAAGAGTGATGGGCGGCGGGGCGGGCAGGGGGAACTCAACAGATGATGCAATAGGGAAAATGTAATAAATAAATAAATAAAACCACTTACCTTTTGCTCACCGATGTGGCGAGAACAAGTTAAGTAGTTTAATTTTTTTAATTTTTTTATTTTTACTATCCCATTGTCTTTTGACTTCCCTCCGCCCGCCTCAATGCTCTTACCTGTACCGGCCGCACCTGAGTATAGGGTTATTTTCCTTCATTATATAAAATATGTAACCTCCTTTTCCAAGGCCCCAAACATAGAGACAGAAATATACCTTTGAGAGCAACCCTAATTTTATGTTTATGTTGTGGTTTATCAGAATTGAGTGGGATATATGATAAATGATTAATATTCAGATGGTTGGGAAGAACAATATTCTAGCAAATTGAGCTTTTCAATTAAAACTCAAACTTAAAAGAATGTTAAAGAATATTGTTAATCCATAGTAAAAGATTTCTACTTCTTTATTGTTTATGTATAAAATTCAATATCATTGAATTGTGATGTATTATGTTTTGTGATCAAATAAATAAAGAAAGGAGATAAAAAAATAAACATTGTATATTCAGTTACCTGCAGGTGATATGCCAACAAAATACAGTACTGTTCTGTGGTGTCCTGTGTTATGTATTTTATGTGGCACCATGAATATGTTTTTGAATGTGGAGGTTGTACAGTGTTCTGTAAAGGATGTGAGTTGGACATTTTGAGTGGAGCGGAGCGGAGATCGGAGGTGGGTGCACTAGAACTTGGTGGCAGATTTCACTTTGTTCGGGCATAGTACCACACAAAGAAACTACATGGATTTCTGCTAGACTCCTGTGTGGTTACTATAAAAAGTGGTGAACACCACCCCAGTACCATTACTCCATGTGTATTCTCATTGGGTTCACATTGTGTCTATCTAACTTAGCAAGCTAGTTTACAAGGTAAGGTACATTTGCGCTTCTATATAACCTGCACTGGTGAAGGTATATCATGAAATTACTATATTACCTCAGTTTGATATGTTTATCTGGAAACCCACAGCATCAGACATGCACAATTAAAAAATAAGTGCTATTCAAAAATAAGGGGACATGCGCTCATCTGCTTGAGATTACATACCAGCGATCTGCCCATGCGTTACCATGTAGAGCACTCCATCCTGACTGTTGAGTCTTCCAGTGGCAATATATGGAGAAAGTGAAAAACATTAACTAAAAAAAACCCATAAAAATATGTTTATATCAAATATTAATGACCACTAATTTTATATACTTATTTTAAGTGTAGACCAAAATCTAAAAGTGCTATAGCACTATTAACTAAATTTTGGAATTTACATTTTATTAATGGAAATATAATAAATTCAATTCAAATTATTTTTCCGAAGTTTAAATTAAAAACATAACTTCCCACCTAAAGAAAAAAACATTTTTACTATGCATTAATAATGATCAAAAGTGAAGTATAGAAATAATAAAAAATAGTTTATTTTAATAAAAGCTATTGTTACATTCATTTTTAAATTCAAAAGATGGTATTCCATATTTTATAATTAGAAAATTGATATGTACAATTATACATTTTTTAACATTAAATTATATATATATATTTTATTTTACTATTCAAACAATTTAATTTAATTTCACATTAATGATTTTTTTTATTTCAATACTCTACCTCCATTATTATCCATGGGAAGATGTTGCAATGCCAATGGTTGGCCAGGTGTGGTGGTGAAAGTACTTCTGTTTTCTGGTTTAGTGGTAACTTTCATTAGGATTTTGTGAATAAGCAAAGAAGTAGTAAACTTAATGAAGATTGTAAATAACTTGAAAGTCTAAGTTACCTGAGTTAATCAAGTCCTGTGTTTCTTAGCCATGTCATAACAACTAATCATGTCCTAGTTCCTCCCTGTACATATTTGCACCTATGACCACAGTTCCTATACTTTCACTCTTCAACCACTATGCAGGACAAGCTAAATTTCCCACTGCCAAAGTTTGGGGATCTATAAACTTTGCATGGGCTGAATTTAGATTTCTGTTTCAAGTGTGTTCTGTGACATCCTTTCCACCGACAGACAGAGGATGGAAGGCATCAAGGAAATGCACTCTATCAGCAATAATGTGGGAGAGGAAAGCAACAGCAAGGTAGAAGATTGAAACTATAACTCTGTGGTAAAAAAAGATTGCTCTTCACTCTATGCATCAAATTTTACCCGAAAAGTCAGAAGGACTGACAGGTCTGCACTCTTCATGGATAGTGATATAACTTCAGATATTTAAGAAACAGTCCATTATTTTGTTTTAGAAAGCATTCAATATTTTGTTGCAGATCTCAAACAAAATATAGTCATCCAACACTTAAGGATAATGTTACACATTTATGGGCCATATGTATCAAGCCTTTTGCGAATCGCAAAGGCCGAAATTTGCAGAATTTCGGCCTTTGCGAATCGCAAACGGCCTTTTTGCATGTTTTGGGATGTAAGAAATAATCCCAAAATAAGGAATCGTAAATATTTGCGATTCCTTATTTTGCCATAGCATTTAAGGAATCGCAATTTTGCGATTCCTTAAATGCTATGTATGTAGCATTTTTGGGTTGCGAATTCTGGTTAAGAATTTGCAAATTACCACCAACTTGTAGTTGATGGTAACTTGCGAATTCTTCAAAAAATGCACAATTTGGCATTTTTGAAGGTGGCAGGTGATGCACACACATGCCCATAGGGCATGTATGTGCGCCATATGCACACACATGTACATTTCAGGGGTGCAACAGGGTGTCTTTGAGACACCCCTGCACCCTTGAAATAATTCTCAAATTTCGATTAGCAAATTGCGAATTCGCAATTGAAGAATTATTTCGCAATCATTCCTATGGGCCTCCTGGCCCATAGTAATGCATTGGAAATTAGTCCTTAATTGCTAATTCGCAAAATGTGAATTCGCAAATAAGGAAGATTAAGGAATCCCTAAAAAATAGCGATTTTCTTCATACATACCATTTTACGATTCCTAAATAGCGATTCCTTAAAATCGCTATTTAGGAATCGCAAAAGGGTTTGTTGATACATATGGCCCTATATCTTTTCTTTTGTAAAAAAAACACTTGAAGAGAGGTATATGTAAAAACATTCATATCTATGAATTATTTGGGGAGATTTATACTTATGCTTAAGCTTTGTTTTAGATCTTAAAACTTCACCACTTTAGTCAGTTGACAGACCTATTGTTTCAAATACATAGCATATACTCTAGTCTTTGGTCAGCACCTTCCCATGAGTGGATTCTTTTTTGTCTATCTAAGGTGTCTTAAAATGTAATGGTTTACCTTCCTATTTCTGATTTTGTCCAGCTCAGGATCATTTCAGTCTCACAGTGGTCTGATTGGATTAGTTGTATTCTTCCTTGTCTGACTTTATAGGATTCCTTGTTTTTAGGCCTGGCATTAGCTAAGACCTTTTGATTTTTATAAAAAATATGTATACTATACTCAATTAGGGGCTTTTAGCCCTCTTCATCCATTTGACTGTGGTTGTGACATTCAAATTTTGCTTCCACCCACCACATTATACAACATGTGGCAATAGGTCAGCCACTAGTTAACTTCACTTTGACGGACTACATTTTGCTCTTTCACAAGGACCACATCCCCACTCACACTAGTTCCCTTCAGTGCCAGTGTTTTTGTTCTCACTTTATGAATTACTTTAGTGTTGCCTTTGTGTTTAGAGGCAATTGTGATAGCAGGATGCTTCTGATGTGAATACAGGACCCATTCCATCCTTATCCAATCCCATCTCCTGCTGATGCTGTTATGAACTACTTTTGGAGTGCTTTTCTTTTCCTATTGCTGCTAATTTACAGCATACCAGATTATGTCCATTTGAAATTGTTTTGTTTTAAGTTATCCTCTTCTTTCTTTCTTTCTATCTTTTCACTTTCTCTCTTGCTTTCCTTCTTTCTTTCTTTCTTTCTTTCCTGTTTCTTTCTTTTCTTCTTTCACATTCCTTCTTTAGCTTTCCTTTTCTTGCCTTGTTTCTTTCTTGTGTTTCTTCTTGTCTCCCTTTTTATTACTGTTCTCTCTTGTTCTTTCCTTTCTTTTCTCCTACCTTCTTTCCTTCCTTTTCTCTTTCCTTCTTCCTCCTTATTTGTTTGTTTGTTTCTTTCCTTCCTTCTTGCTTGCTATCACTCTTGCATTTCTTCTTCCCTTCTTTCTCCTTTCCTTTCCTTCTTTCTTTTCCTTGTGCTTTCTTTCCCTTTTTACTCCTTACTTTCCCTCTGTCCTCCCTCCTTTCTTTCTACTTACTTCTTTTGCTTTCTATCTTTCAATTTCCTTCCTTTTGTCTCTTTTTTCTTTCATACCTTATTTATTTCTTGAGTTCCTTCTTGTCTGCCTTCTTTGTGTTCTTTTTCTTTCCTTCTTTCTTTCCTTTATTCTTTTCTTCTTTTTTTCCTTCCTTCTTTCCTGTTTTGTTTGCTTGTTTCTTTCTCTCTTTCCTCACTTATTTACTTACTTTCGTTCTTTCTTTCTTTCTTTCTTTCTTTCTTTCTTTCTTTCTCAAAGGCAAGAGGCTGCATCCAATGGCAGGCAGATTGACTTTTTTTTAGGTCTGTATTAGGCAAGGCCTTTTGATTTTACTAAAATGATGCATATAACAAAGTTACTTATAGGGGTTCCTAACAGACTTTGTCTATTAGTCTGTAGTTTATGTCATTCAAAGTTTTCCTCTACCCACTACCACATGCAGTCAGGGGCAATGTATCAGTTCACTTTGGCCATTGGCTGTCTTCCATGTATAGGACTTACAACCTCCCACCCTTTCAAAAGGAACACATCTACACTCAAAGTAGGTCCCTTCAATGCCTGGGAGTACTATGGTAATGTGTGTTTTTTTTAGACCCCAACAACTTTTTTGCCTGTAGCAAATGTTTTTTTTTACTGATGACAGCCCAGTGTATTCCCAAACAATAACGTTTTGCTAAAACCATGACAAATCAAAACAAGAATTGCCGGAAGCCTGGAGGCCTACGCCAGACCTATTGGAAAATGCCAATGCTTATTTATTTTGCATTCAATGGGAATGCATGAATTTCCTTAGTCTCTCCCCTGTTGTTCCTGTTCCGCCCCACTCCCTGATGCTCCCTGTCCAGATTCCCATTTTTAAATACTTTTTACCAAAGGACAAGCTGCTTCGAATTGTCACTCTGCTGCTCACTTCCTTTTTGGCCCCTTGTTCCTGTAGCACCAATCTGTGCACTCTATTGTCTCTCGACCTCCTCTGCTCCCTGATGTTCCCCGTGGCGATCCTTATCCTGCTTTCTATTTTTGATGGCTTTTTTTCTCCTTTTTTGTAAGGGCTTGCAAAATGCCACATTGGTGTGTACTTAATCTTTGCACTCATGTACACGTTATTTCCCTTCTATTTTACCATTCTAACTTTCTCCTCCAAGCGAGGGGAGTAAATAAAAAATGAGTGCCATGTGGCTAAGTATGAGTGAGCATGTGTCACGAAACACATGAGTATGTGTCGTGATACATTTGTTCACATGCATCACAATGCAAGCCTACACATCTGCAGCCACCTTGGAATGAGATTTGTTTAATAGAAATCCACGGAATATGTGAATATAAAAAGCACTGGCAAAACAAAGAGCACTGCCTTATAGCACTGATTTCTGAAATCTGCCTTGAATCCTTTTGAACAACAGGTCAGAATAAACTTGTGTTTAGTGAAAGGATTTGCACATTGAGACACCGCAAACTGAATCTACACAGGTGTCCCCTGTGCAGCATCCATTTTAGGACATCCTCATTCCTCACTCCTCATCTCAACTTCTCATCTCTAGTTCTCATCCATCATCCCTACTTCTCATCCTTCGCCCTTACTTCTCATGCCTATTTCTTATCCTTCACTCCTACTCCTCCTCCATAATCCCTACTTCTCATCCCACACCCCTGCTTCTCATCCCTACTTCTCATCCATCCCATTATCCTTACTATTCATCTCTGCTTCTCATCCATCTTCCCTACTTTTCATCCATCATCCCTACTTCTCATCCTTACTTCTCATCCACCATTCCTACTTCTCATCCTGGATGTGAAGTAGGGCTGAGAAGCAAGAATGAGGGATGAGAAGTATAGATGATGGATAAGAAGCAGGTATGACAAGTAGGGATGACAAGTAGGAATGATGGAAGAGAACTAGGTTAGAGAAGTAGAGGTGATGGATGAGAAGTAGGGATGATGGATGAGAAATAGGGATGAGAAGTAGCGATGAGGACTGAGGAATGAGGATGTCCTAAAATGGATACTGTGCCCCTGTTCTGTTTAGAAGACTTTTACCAGGTAGATCTGAAAGTTGTTTATGGCAGTCAGGCAGCCATTTCTCAAATGCAAATTATGTGCATGGATGTCTTCCTATCATGTAGTTCCTGGACTGTATAGGGACCTTATTTAGGTGCTATTGTTAAAATGGGACCAAACAATAATTGTTCCCATTGTCGACTCTGTAGTCACATCGAGGTTGGACTATGCCAACATCCTGTTTTTGGAACTTCCAGTGCATGCGATTTACAGACTTCAGATTATTCCAAATGCTGCAGCTAGACTGATTTTGAGAATTTCTTTTCATCAATCTGGAACCCCTAACTTGAAACAGCTACCAGTGTTTAAACATATTGAATTCAAGGCAATAGTCCTTGCTTATAGAGCAGTGTATGCCCTGAACAGACTCAAGCCATGCCATCAATTTAGGTCACTTGAAATCTAACAATCATCTGCTGCTACAGGTCCCAAAAATTCCTCAAGAAAGAAAGGGTAGCAGATATTGTGCTTTTCTCACATCACACCTTGTAGAAGTCTCCTATGGTTTCTGTCTTCAGACATTAAAAACCTTTTTTGTGCATTAAGCTGTTCACTTAATTCTCACCCACCACGTTATGGAAGATGTTGAGTTTCAGAACGCTTCTCTGAAGCAGCAGTGTGCTTTACAAGTAGTTCAAGATTATTATTATTTATTATTTCAGTATTTGATTAGTTTTAAAGCTTGCACCCAAAGTGAGCTTGCTTTCAATTTTCATTTGCTGTTAACATTAGTTTTGCACGGGTGATAGCAGCGAGTACCAAACCCATAGACACATTATATTGTTCATTTTTAGCACCAATCAGTGGATCTAGTGCAAAAAGACAGTGAAGACTCAGAACAAATGTATGCACCTTTCTAGCTCAAGGCCAGTATCACAGCTCAGACTAAATTACTCATAACCTCCTCCTACCTGGATGGTGCATGGAGGGTCAATATGTGGAGTGATGGGCACATCGGGGGAATTCCACTATACAGGTGAAGAATACGTATTACATTTTATGTGAATGCACGACGTGAGTGTGATAAATAGGTCACAATTAGGACATATTTTTGCTTGTACATTTACTATTTGTTTGCTATTCGCAAACTACGAGTGTAATTTTATGTGTAGTATCTTTATGACTGCAGAGACTGTCCTTTCTTTTTATGAGCAGAGTTCTCAGCAGTCCTAAAGATACTACACGGGAAACAACCTTTACAATGCAGTCATTACAACGCACTTCCTTTACAATGCAGTCATTACACCGCAAATTCCTTTACACCGCATGCGATTCCAACGCAGCCATTACACCGCATGTTACTACAACGCATATCATTACAACTTGTGCCACTACAACGCATGCCATTACAACGCAATATAAGGTAAGTAATGGGTAATAGTAATTTCTACCCCTACACTATCCAACACTTAATCTACTGTTGCACACACTGGAGTTGGAATTGTAATTTTTACCTCACACAATCCAACACTTACCCTGCTGTTGCACAAAAAGTAATATGTGTTGTAATGGCATGCGATGTAGAATCATGCGTTTTAATGGATGTCGCTATGTAAAAACTGCGTTGTAAAGGCATGTGTTGTAAATGTTTGCGTTCTAACATCATACATTCATAGTAAACGCAAAACTACACTTGTCGTTTTTGAATAGCAAAAAAATAGTGAGCATATGCCAAAAGTGTAAGTTTACCTTTGTGAATATGGCCTGTAGTATTCTTCACAGTAGGGATCAGAATTTAATGGCTGCAATAAATAGCAAACAAAACGGTTGCGGTAGGGTCTAAGGGGAAAAAAATATTTATAGACCTGCCATACAATCTACACCCCCATATACCATGTAGAAACAAACAACTTGACTGTCAGCGGTCTGTAAAGTAAGAGGACTAAGTGTCTGAAAAGCAATGGATATCACTATGTGAAGGAAATGAATCCCATCAGCACACCCAAATGGCGGAGCATCATCATCAGAAGTCCCAGATGATGATGCTCCGCCATTTGGGTGGGCTGATGGGATTCATTTCCTTCACATAGTGATATCCATTGCTTTTCAGACACTTAGTCCTCTTACTTTACAGACCGCTGACAGTCAAGTTGTTTGTTTCTGCAATAAATAGCACCCAATGATGATTATTGGACAGAAATTGTGCCATGATAACAACATGAAAATCCACATTTTAATGTTTACTAAGGGAATTGTGTGAGGCGGGATGGTTCTTATCGTACTGTGGTAATTGTGAAATGTGCGGTACAAGGAGTTAAAGTGCTAACTACAATTAATTGGGACGACCGTAATTGCGGAATGAGGGTTGAGATTTACTACTGTTCACTCCAGTGGGTTTTGTACATGTGGTGGGGCCACATCTCCCATCTTTTCCTGGATAAGATAAGTGTCTGTCAGGCTGAACAAAGGTCAGCCTGCAAGACACTCTGCCTGTTCAGGTCTGCAAGACACTCTGCCTGTTAAGGTCTGCAAGACACTCTGCCTGTTCAGGTCTGCAAGACACTCTGCCTGTTCAGGTCTGCAAGACACTCTGCCTGTTCAGGTCTGCAAGACACTCTGCCTGTTCTTGTCTGCAAGACACTCTGCCTGTTCAGGTCTGCAAGACACTCTTCCTGTTCAGGTCAGGCAGCCAAGAACCATACATGCGCTGAATGTGCAGCTGCCTGGGTGCCTGAGCTGAACTTTGCCATGCTGAGGATTTCACAGCCCTTTGTGTGTGACCTCCTCAGCCTGGCAAAATTGCCTTGATGCCCTTCCCCTATTGATGTCGGAGAGCGTCACTGATAGCTTTGGACCTGAGGACTTCAGTTTTAAACCCTGAAGTACCCAGGGCTGAGTTTCAGTCAGTGACACCTCATTACAGAGTGGGGCAGGGGCGGCTGGCATTAAGAGGTGAGATGGGTCTGCTGCTAATCTCTGCAGTGACAATGCTGCCATTGCCTGGTAGTAATGTTGAAAGTAGCAATCTGACCCCCCACCTAGTGGGCACAAACATGGAAATGGAGATGTACTATTCTTTGTACTTTAATTTGACGTTTATAAAACTGCATGGTGTGCTGGATATAAAACAAATAAAGATTTTTTTTTTAAAAGAGGTGAGATGGGGGTCGCCCTGCAACCCTGGGGGAGTAACAAAAGGGTGAGAAGAAGCACTGAGCAGCCAGGAATACATTGTGTTCCTTGCTCAGTGACAAAGCTGTGTAAATCTGTGGGTTTTTTTGGAGGGGGAAGATGGCCCTTGGCCCTGCACATGCATTGGCTGGGTGAAAGATTTCCTCAACCTGGAGGCATAAATCAGGGCAGTGATGACACACTGTTGGGTGCAGTGTGTGTTACTGTAGAGAATAGACTTTTACTTTGGGTATTATTCACATGGCCCAGTGAGGAGTCGGAAGACCTCCATTAATCTCAATGACTGGGGGCAGGGCAGGCCGTCTGAGGCAAAGTAGGAGTGGCCTCTGCCTCTTCCACTGATACCCAGCAGCTCCTGTTGATGTTGTCATGATAGGTGGGCTGGGGCCCGGGGGAGGAGTCCAGCAGCTTCTTTCCAGCTTATTCTACAGTGCGGGCTACTAGTTATTGCACTGTAGCCCAGTCAACAGCCCCGGGGAGAATAAATATGTAGGTGAGTGAGTTTTGTGTGAAGTTTTGTTTTGGCCTGCTGTGGTTCACCCTGCCTTCCCTCTTGTTCTCAGTCCTACAGTAGCCACAGACATGTCATCTAGCACGTGTTATTGTAGAACCTGGCATGCTTGTTAGGCCTCACGCTCCTTCACCTAGTGGCTTTGCCAATGCTTTTTGTGTTTAGAAATGTAATCACAAAATGTGGTACTGAGGCCAAGGATTGGGAGATAATATGGTGTCCTTGCAGGAGAGGATGTGGCATAGGGGCCAGAACTGCCGACTCTGGAGTTGGTAAACCGGCATTGGCTTCACATCCTTGATTTTGGGTAAATCACTTAATCTCCCTGTGCCTACAAAAACGAATGTGTCCTTGTGTAAAATAACTTGTGCTAATGTAAAGCACTCCAATACCTTCGGGTGAGTCTGTATGTGTGCATGTGAGGCCCCCCCACCCCCTCCCTGTTAAAATTACCAGCTGCCATTGCATTGCACTTAGCAGAGGAGGAGAACTACTGTACATTCACCAACACCAATAGTCAAATCGTAGAGTTTTAACAATTTGTAACAATAAAACAATGTATTTCTGTGTTAATTGGATTTTGTTGGCTGGCTCTATCAACGACTACATTAAATTCATACATTTATCACATATTATATGAATATAGCTGGTTTCAATTTTTTGGAACTCCTTATAAGGCACAAAATCCATCCCTCTAAATGTTTCATCTTCCCCATCTATGGTTAATATTTACACATGTTCGCAAAAGTCAATGCGGCCAATATCTGTTTTTATCAGATGTGTTAACCACAGGCATCGTGAGGTATTAATGTCAGGGCCCATCCGACAGACCTCTCGGTATTGGCAGTTTCGTCTGATCTAATCTATGCCGAGGCAGGAACGTTTTAGTCAATAACTCGCGTTATTTCCTTGATGTGCTTCTTCAGGTGCCAGAACAGTGACCACAGGCCAGGAGCCCCCTCGAAGGCAGCTTTCTCACAGGGTTTCAGCCTCTCTCGCTGTCAGTGCCCTTGAATGCAGGTTCATGCAGCACCACGATGGAAGGATCCGTGTCTTTCACCCTCAATAAATATGACAAAGTACATATATTTAGTACCTTTTGTTGAGAGCATAACAGGTGTGAATTGTTTCCAGCACTGCAATATTTTTATCCCAAATTTTCGAGTAAACATTGCACTGTTTTGATAGACACTCCTGGTGTATTTCTAGGACCGTGAACCTTGGAAAGTCCTGATGGAGGGGCGGGAAGTCTAAGGCGTGTGATCAGCACAGATGTTCAAAGTGCGGCTGCAGGGGCTGAATTAAAGTGCTGGGGTCCAAATGTGTCTTAGGAACCTGCAGCCCTTGCAGCCCACTGCCATCACCAGCAGCGCCTACTGCCAAGGCTTCGTAGCACTAATCTCTAGGACATCCATGCAGAGCTGAGACTGCACGACATAACAGTACATTCTTGCCCTGAGTGATGGGTATTAAAGTGCTGCCAGAGCTCCTGTGGGTTCATTAGTACATGGTCCCTGCCAAAGTGCCTCACAGTGCCTTACACTGCAGTAGATCCATCTGTGTATTGTCTCAATAGAATCGTGACAGTAAGATTATGACAAGCTTTGTGTTTCCTACGAGCTTCCCAAAACCTTAGATATACTAACATGTGAGCATCTCCAGACAAGAAATTTAGATAAAAGTTGAATAATTGCTAACTTTTAGACTCTAGCTTAGATGTCTGCTATGGACAACGCTTAGGATGCAGACTTTTAGTGTGAATAGCATCACTATAATTAAGTAACCGTAAAGGCTAGACAGTGGCAGGAAAAAAACGAAGAAATTGGAACATTTCTCTCTAAAAAGTGCTTGAAGATTGAAAATAGAATGCGAGCTTCCCCGAATTATTACTATTACGTGCCTTATGAAGCAAGATACACTGATCAGCAGCAAGGACACAGCACCACCACTTGGCCCTTATTTGTGGTCCCAGACATAAGTCCTGGGACACAGGGTTGGCAAACACCTGCACAAATTAAGCACTACAGGCTGCTGTCCACTCACTGTTTACCATTCCTTTTGAAGACTCGTCTGAACATTACCGCAAATCAGAAGAGCGAAAAGAGATTCATGAATACTGGACAGGGTAGAGAACAAGAATTAGGGTTTCAGACTGAGGGGCATATGTACAAGGGAAGTGGCGCAATATGGCATTAGCTTTCCAGGCTTAACGCCTCACTCGTCACTTCAGAAACGCAGGGCTGCACCATATTTACAAGAATATGGTGCAGCCCTGCATTTCTCCCTGCACTGGCGCTACACTTTATAGCCTAGCGCCACGCAGCCCCCCTTGCACCATGGTGGAAGGGTGTCTGCGTGCAGGGGAAGATTGCATTTAAAGGAAGGTGCCCCTTCCGGGACACATAAACAATCTTTAAATGCCGCTTTGTAACTTCTATGTGTGCTTCTTAATACAGCACACACAGAAGTTGCAAAATGGCTTTTTTTTTAAATTATGTTTATGTGCAGAAAGTGGGACCTTCCTGCACATAAACAATCATTGGTCTTTTGCTGTTTTCATGTGTGCTGCACAACGCAACTCACATGAAAGCAGCAAAAACAAGGAAAATGAAACATTTGTCCTCGTTGCACCAGGGTAAGACCAGGTATTTCCTGGTCTTAATTCTGGTGGTGCCTCCTATTTATGCCTCCCTTGTAAATAGGAGGCAGCGCCAGAATCACTGGGTGTTGTGGTGGAATGCCACAGCAACATCCATTGCCCTCCCCTTTGACAACTAAGCATAGCGTGAAAAGGTGCCTTATTTATAAGGCAGCTGTAAGCCACGTTCAGTGGCTTAACGCTGCCTTGTAGATAAGGCGAGGCCCCTTTCGCCATATCAACGTCACTGAGAATATGTACAAGAAGAATTGGGGAAAGACCCACCCAGAACCAAAGACGTAGCAACAAGCAAAAGGGGCACCCAAGACTAAACATGAAGAGGCTATAGGTGTCCCCCCCATAAGGATAATGGAGATTTACCACACCAATAAAAGTAAAAGAAAAATGCAATGGGCATCTTGAAAAGTGACGCGTATGCTACAACGAACTGTCAGACAGTGGTCACACCACATTCTAACCTAGGAGAGTTGGCTGTGACCCCACTGTTGAAAATTACCCACTGCTAATTGTTTTGGAAGACATTCCCACATTCTGATGCCTTATAACAGGGAGTAACTCGAATGTCTCCTGAGACCTTTCACCACCTAACCAAAAAACCCATCCCAGAATTCCTTGAGTCTGACGTGGCACGGTAAGGCATCATTTAAGACCCTTCGCCGCCTAACCAAAGAACCCATCCCAGAATTCCTTGAGTCTGACGTGGCACAGTAAGGCGTCATCTGAGACCTTTCACCGCCTGACCAAAGAACCCATCTGAGAATTCCTTGAAGCTGACGTGTAGTGTAGTAATTGTTTATTTGCACGATTAATAAAAAATGTTGCAATAATTTACATAAACAGGAGAAAAAATGAAAAATATTCAAACTACTGATACAGGGTTACGATTTTGGGAGTAATCAAGTTCTTGAAAGGTTACAGTAGCCATAATTTACATAGAAGAAATATTAAAATGAATGGTACAAAATTAAGATTTGTGGAATAGCCAAGGTAGTATGGCCACTGCTCCCAGTCAATAGAAATAAGAATGGCGGCATAATATATGTGCAAAATGGCAATAGTTGGACTTGGAGGGGTGGCTTGTGTAATTGAAGTACAGTCTTGGGGATTGCATGGATTTAATTTGGGTTGTAACTGTATTGGCTCATTTTCCGCACTTTTGGGTTTTGCATTCCATGGGAGTCGTAACTGTTTGCATGGATAGTCCCCGTCCCGTATATTCTTCCTGAAGCTTGCTCAGCCCTTCCACTGTGTAGCCATGTTTTTTTATGTTGTCTTTTACCTTTATTTTTGCTATGCTCTGGAATTTGACCAGGCGGCAACTCAGCAAAACATCCTCTCCAGAGAAACTTGCTTTCACCGCTTGCCTGCATGAACGTATTTTTTTGCTATTGAAGAGTGGTCTGAATAATAATCTCTGATCACTTAGTATCTCCCTGCATAAGCATAGCTGGTGTGGAATGTATTCTTTCCCTCCCTGGAAAGTCAGCAAGTTGATGGAGACGAGGGGCGTAGCCACTGTGGCTGATGAAGTGCGGCTGGTAGTATACCTAGGCGGAGCCTCAGGATTTTCTCCTTGGGGGTTTTGGAGAAGCCAATGCATACATTCATTTGAGGCATGGCCTTAGGATAGCTCTGTATTGTGAACCAGCCATGCACCCTTCCTGAAAAGATTGCTTTGTCCTCCATCATGGATACTCTTTTGATAGTTTTGTTAAATAGCTTTTTAAAGCTCTGGGACAACCCATATGTCTCCCAGAAGGTTCATAGACCTAGTTGGTCTAATGGGTCTTCCAAGTAGCTTCTGGCAATGCCTGTCTCCTTAGTTTGCAGTTCTTCCCATCGATAGGCATTTCGGGTCCCTGGATCCCCCTTTTTAATCGTATACCATCTTTTGATATATGCTCCTTTACGAGCCAGCGCTTGCCTCTGAATCCTGAATTCTAGTCTCAGTTGTGTGGGGGATGTGTATCTGAGGAGACCAAAGATCATGCGTAGTGCTCTCAATATAGTGCCATCCAGTGTATCTGCATCTCTCCCTCTCATAGACTCGCGTCCGTAGGTGATAGATGGGATAAGTTTCACCTGAATCTCCTGAGTCAGTGAGGAGAGGCTTGTGCCGGCGATCTTGTGTTTTAGATTCCTTAGTGCCACAGCTGTTACTCTTCCCCTCCTTTTATGGCATCTCTTTGGGCTGCAAAATGTATTTTGTTGTCAATAATAGCTCCCAAGTCTTTATACTCTTGCACAGCTTCTAGCTGTTGTGTTGCCAGTGCCAGGGTTAGGGTGTTTTTACTCCCCGTGAGTTCACACTCATGACCTTTGTTTTTTCCAGGTTGATGTTCAGTCCATTTTCTCCTGAATAGCGAAATGTTACATCTAGTAAGCGTTGAAAGCCAGTCGGGGTTCGGCTAATGAGTACGAGGTCAGCCGCATATAATAGGTTTGAAAGGACCAAGTTCCCTATTTTCGGGGCGTGTGAATTACACTCATCCAGCCTGACTGACAGATCTAACATAAAGAGGTTAAAAAATGTTGGGGCGATCACACAACCCTGTTTCAGGCCCATTGTTGTTGGGATCTTCCTTATCCAATAGTCTCCTGCACCAATTTTACTTGCACCCATGTGTTGGGGTGTAAGAGGATTAACTGTTTTAATAGTAATGGGACATTCGGCTTTGAGAGCTTTAACATGGTCAAATGCTGAGCTATCATCTATAATGCATATGTACAAAGGCTGTTTGACTGCAATTGTGGCATCAATCATCAAAGAGAGGGTTAGACTGTTGGTGGTGGTCCCTATGTGCCTACAAAAGTCTGTATGGTTTAGTGGGATGGCTACGTTTTCTGTGACCAAGTTTGTTAATTCATGCAAGATTTGCCCAGCATAGTATTTGGCGTTGGTGTCTAACAGGGCTACTAACTGGTAGTTTTTTTGATCATTCCTGTTGCCTGTTTTTTATACATTGGGGAGATGATAGAGCCCCTCCATTATGCTGGAATCGAGAATGTTTGTAATATTCTTTCGAAGACTGGTTTCAGTGCTTTGGCACAGTATCCTTTATCAAGTTTGAACAGGATTGGCGGGATCCCATTAGGGCCCAGTGTTCCCTCTTGTTTGCCCTTAGCTATTGTTTTACAAATTTGGTTGTTAGTGATCGATATCGAGTAAGCTGGTGGGTTGAAAGGTTCTTTTTGAAGTCTTATTGCCCCTAGGTAAGCCGGGTTTGTGTTTGTGTTAAACCGAGACCTGGGTTCTCTGTTGAATTGAGATTGAAAAAAGGTTGCTCAAGCCTCTTTCGTATGATATGAGTTGATGCCATGAATCAATGGATTTGATAAGGTATGGATTTTCTGCCAAAATCATGAGCTATTAATCTTCATGTCATACAAGAGTTTTATTCTTCATGTCATACAAGAGTTTGGCTCACAAGCACTCATCTGCTTCCTTTTTGAGTTGCGAGATTGGTCTTTTGCATGTAGCTTTTAATTGCCTCAGTTCATTTTGGGCTCTGAAGTCATGGCCACATCTTTGTAGTTTCCGTACCGCTTGGTTTATAGCCTTCCTGAAGTGTTCTACTTGTATATTATTTATAAAGGCAGGGGACCTGTCTTGAGGATGGGGTTTTCTCCAGTTTTGTTCCTTTTTGGGTCTCGCTGGAAATGCATCCGTAAGGATGCATCCAGCTGGAGACCAGTAGCGATCACTCTGGGGGGAAGGACGGACCGAGGGTGTGTGAGCTTTTGTAGCTGGATTCGTGTGCGCGAACGCGCACGTCGCGTCCCGCGCCGTACACATCGCAGACAGACACTCGCTCACACACACACACACCCTCCCCCACAGTCACGCACACGCACTCCAAGACACATACACACACACACACGCACGCACGCACACACACACATACACAGGCCGCCCCCCCCGCACGCGCGCGCGCGTACATGCTTTCCCCCCCCGCCCGCCCGCAGCTCAGCAACGCACTCACCGGCTTCCTCTCCTCAGCTGCAAGGCCCGGCAGCAGGACTCTTCTTCCCTCCTTTGGCACCAGGGCGCAGGGTAGGCTCCTGCCTGCTCCGGTGCTCCAAACACGGCTAAAATCGCGGCTCTTCCGTGGGAGGCGGGGTAGGCTCCCGCCCTCCTACTTCCTGTTTCCTGTTGTCGCGCCGGCCTGCCTGACTTCCTGGTCGCAGGCCGACAGAGTAACGAGGATGTTTTGCGGTATGTATTTATTTATTTAATTATGCATTTTTATATAGCGCAGACTTTACCCGAAGGCGGTATTTATTTATTTATGTATTTATGCATTTTTATATAGCGCGGACTTTACCCGAAGGCGGTATTTATTTATTCATATATTTATGCATTTTTATATAGCGCGGACTTTACCCGAAGGCGGTATTTATTTCTTCATGTATTTATGCATTTTTATATAGCGCGTACTTTAAAATTTTGGTGCTTTGCCCCTTTGGGTAATTAATTTGAGTATTTTAGCCAAAGATGGCACATAAATCTTTTCTTCGTGCCAAGTATTAGTTAAAAACTCTGTCTTGAAAGCTTCCAGGCCCTTCTACATACTTGTTAGCTCTGGGTTGTTTTCATAAAACCTCACTTGAGTTCCTCCATGTCATTGGTGCGATTTTCCCACAGTCTTGCACGGGACGTGCATGAGAGAGAGTGAGCTGGGGCTGCTTATAGCCATTGTTTAGTCTAGTGAATGCGTGTTTACATCCGTGCTCTAGATTTATAGGCAGCCATGGGGGGAAAACAGATTGTGCCAGATTGATTGAGGGCATCAGGTGAAGAATGTCTTCTTTTTACTGTCCTTTTTCTTTACAATTTAGTGTGTGCTTTCGCTTTTTAAATGTAAAAACGTGTCATGTTTGTAATATAGTTGACAGTCTAGTAGCTGGGGTGGGCGGAGTAATAGAATAAAGCTCCAGTGATCCTAAGCAATGGTGTCTGTGGTTATTGCTAGCAGGATGCTACAACTGGCGACGAGGGTGGGATAGAGTAAAACCCACAAGCCACAGCACCTCGAGAAACCACCCTGTCCCCGCAGCGTCGAGAAACGAGCTCCGCTGCTGAATGAAATTGGTGCCGAGAAGAGGAAGTCGGCAGCGAGTGACCCCGACCCCAAAGACGCTGGGGAGCATGAAAGCATTTTGCGCCGAAAGCGCGAGTCCCGCCGGATACGTGGTGCCTAGCATCCCAAAGGAAACAGGAGTCGGGAGCCCACTCCGACCTGTCCAGTGCCCCCAAAGTGCAGAAGAGGTGCCCTGGCGAAGAGGACACTGTCCCCAAGAGCCTTCTGCCAAGCGCGGCTGAACGCGCTGGAACCGGAGCCTGGGTGCCGTCGGAAAACCTCACGCCCGATGCGTGAGGTTTGGCATGCTGTCGGAATAAGAGAGCGGGAATTCAGGAATCGAGTTGGGAGCTCACCCCAACCCGATCTGGTGACTGTGGTGGCCAAGAGACGAGTAAACCCTGGGGTAGATCGCCCCACGAAGGCCTGCTGTCGCGCGCTGCTGAGCGCGCAATAATTGGAGCCTGGACTCCGATGTCGGAGGATCTCACGCTGGATGCGTGAGCATTGGCCTGTCGCCGCCGAGGACTCTGCAAGGGACGGCGGGAGCCCACCCCAACCTCACCTAACTGCAGTGGCGACCTGGGGGAGCCGAATTAGGAAGATACTGCTCCTAGAGACAATGGCCGGTGAGTCCCGAGTGAAGAGAGGAGCTGAATGCTGAGAGAGAAAGTAGTGCCTGCAGACATCCACGGCGGCCATCTTTGAGTCAGGCGACTTCTGGGACATCCTCCCTGTGCAAACTATAGGCGGCCATTTTGAAGTCAGGCATTAAGCAAAGTGAACAAGCACTGGCAGCAGAAGGAAACAAGCATTGGTAACAAACAAGCATTGGCGATAGAAATAAAACAAGCATTGGCGATAGAAATAAAACAAGCATTGGCGATAGAAGTGCAGCAGAAGGAAACAAGCATTGGCGATAGAAATAAAACAAGCATTGGCGATAGAAATCAAACAAGCACTGGCAAACAAACAAGCATTGACACCGGAAGACCAAACAAGCGTTGGCGAAGACCAAACAAGCATTGGCAAAGACCAAACGAACATTGGCGAAGAACAACCAAGAACATATAAACAAGCATTGGCCAATCGAAGGAAACAAGCACTGTCAAGAACCAACAAACAGGCAGTGGCGAGTAGAAACCAACAAGCACTGGAAAAGCAAATAAACACACATTAGCGAGAAACAGCGAACCGGCATGAGCACCTCCAAAGGTGATGGTGAACACATACCGAAGGGCGTAAAGGGGAGGAGCTGCTGGACAGAACCGCACGAGGTTCAGAGGAAGGCAGGACTGCGAAGGACGGTCCCGGAAACAAGCACAACATACACGGAGGTGACTAAAGGACTTGCACTAGCCTCACCGCGGAGAAGGAGCCCTGCGACTGGCACAGTGCGGCTGGATAGTGGACATCTCGGAACGCAGGAAATCCAAGTTCTAGTCACTGGCGCATACGGTGGTGGTTGCAAGGATTAGTAACGCCCCAGCAGATGACCAGACCCAAGGCCTTGACCAAAGAGGATTAACTAAAAACTACGAGAAGCCGAGTGAGCAACCCGCCTGAATACAATCAATCAGAATCCTCTTCTCATGGCGAAGGAAGAAGTAGCACAACGACGCAACCCTTGCATCAGAGCACCACCCCCAGGAATGCAGTATGATACCTGCAGTCTGTGTCTTGAACAAAACCGATGGCTGGCGACATTGGGTGACTTCCTGGATGCCAATGGTGAACAAAGAGAGAGGAAATGTCTAATGTTGCTCCTCCATTTGGTGGGTCCAGAGGGCCGATGCCCAATCGAAACATTTTCCAAAGAAGACACAGAAATCTATAAAAGACTCCAAGAAAAGCTATGTGCCCGTCTCTCCGCACAAGCGGAAGTGGATCAAGAGCGCATCGCTTTCAACACAGCTCGGCAGGAACCAGGTGAACCATTGCCAACTTTCATCACTCGGTTGCAAAACCTGGTGCAAGGCTGCCACTTCAACACCTTTACGAACGAGGACGCAGTTCGACTCCGGATAATTGAAGGCTGCGCAAACCCCGACACAAAGCTCAAGATCTTGCGAGGAAAGTGGTCGCTAGAAGAAATAATCAGGAAGGCTGAAATTGGAATGCACGTCAAGGCAAGAGACAAATCAAGGGACCCGAATCTGAAGGCAAATTATCAAGTCGCCCGGACAGATGAAACTCGGAAAACAGACAAAACAAAAAAGAGAGAGAGGGAAGGCAGACCAATGAAAAGACAACGGCAAAGACACAATGACAAGGAGTACTCTGAGTCAATCAGTCAAAGGACAACCTCAAGGAGTTCTTCACTCTCAGGGTATCATCCAAAGTCTGGCCAACGGGAGAGACACAGTGACAAGAAATACTCCGAGTCAATCAGTCAAAGGACAACCTCAAGGAGTTCTTCACCCTCAGGATGTCATTCAATGTCTGACGAGGGGGGAGCGTCCAGTGGGACAGATAGCACCCCTGGACAAAATGGCAACTTACACAACAAGAGAGTAAGGAAGACAAACTATAGAAGGAGAGCTCCGAATGGTCAAAACTGGAAGTCGGCGCAGGAACACTCTTCGTCAAGTTGTGAAGAGGAGTCTGAAGGAACATCATCCAGTAGGAGAACGCATCACACCCACATCATGGGTATCCGAGCACCAAGTAAGTGTGAAGACGAAATAGGTCGCATAAGACGAACCGACCCTCCCCAACAACGAACAGGAAAAGACCAACACATCAATGACACCGGGGACAACAAAGAAAATGAGAAGACGCCAGTGACACGTGAAAAGGGCAAAGAGGGAAAATCTCAGGAGCCAACACAAAGAACAAGCACGTGGTCGTTGAGCAACTTCTCGAAAGAAACAGTGCCAAAGACAAGTCGACGAAGGCGCCCGGAGAATCGCTTTAAAGACAACCCCGAGCCAACGAACAACGTGTCACGGCCCACTCAGTCCAGACATCCATTACCCGACACACCCTCAGAGGAACGCTTCAAAAGGAGAATGGCCAGGAACTTCTCTGATTCAGAAAGCGCGTCCGTTCGATCCTGGAAGTCGACAAAAGACTTCTCTGACCTAGAAAGCACGTTTATGGCCAGGAACTCCTCTGGTTCAGAGAGCACGTCTGTCCGATCCTGGAAGTCGACAAGAGACTTCTCTGACTCAGAGGGTTCGTCTGTTCAATCCCGTGAGTTGACCGAGTCATGGTCCCGACAACAGTCATGGCGTCAACCACCCAAACGCACCATGGAACCAAAGGACATCCTTCACGTCAAGAGCAACACGTCACACACTAAGGACTCTGAATACTCTGTCATGTCACAAGACAATCTGTCATGTCAGTCACAAGTACATCTGGACATAGATCAGACACCGTCACCCTTGAAGGGGTCCGCGAGGCTGACCCAAAGGACCTACAAAAAGAAAACAGAGACACTGGACCTTAGTCACCAGATGGGAAGGGACCAGCCATCCACTCCGCAAAGAAAACCGGACATGTCGGCAGAGAGAGATCATCAGATGAGAGAGAAACATGCCTATGCACAGATAGCCCACGAGCTCGCCAGACAACCCGAGGCCGTGAACAAGTTATCGAGCCACACCGTACTGTCTGGTATGTATGACCCTGGATTGGAGAGCAGTGTTGCCCTCGACTGGACAAGACGAAAGGAAGTAAAAGTAGATGCTGGTGCTCAGAAGAGGACCCGAACATTATCCACTCATGAAAACGATCGAGCATCTGAACCAACCGTTACACCGCAGGAAGGAAACATGATGACTGCGGAGTGTGAGAGTAAACAGTTCAAACGCAACGTGGTCAGGAATGCCCTGATCCAGACAACAGAAAGACTGACCAAAGCCAAGCCCACCACTGATTCGACACTACTGAGGTTTGAAGAACCGACTGTCCGCCGACCAGTGTGGTGGATTGAAGAATTGCGAACACTGAAGACATTAAGCTCATTTTGTTAAGAAAGGGGGAGATGTAATATAGTTGACAGTCTAGTAGCTGGGGTGGGCGGAGCTAGGTGGGCTGAGGGGAAGAGGAGGGGTCAGTACAGGATGAGGGCAGTTAGAGTAGGGACAGGGTACAGGCTAGATGTAATAGAATAAAGCTCCAGTGATCCTAAGCAATGGTGTCTGTGGTTATTGGTAGCAGGATGCTACAATGTTCAATCATTTTTTCCAGAAATCCTGTCAGTAATGTTTCATCCCCAGAGAAATCTGCCTGCACGTGTGCTTAGATTTGTATTAGATCATTATGCTGAAATGTGAAAAATTGCTGCTGTTGAAGTACTTTAGTGTGTTTATTTTTTAACAGTGTAATAGTTCAAGTTTTATTGGAACTAATAGTTCTGTTTTATCTAACAGTTTGAGATCACCCCTAACCCTTTATGTTGAATGGCTACACAGCTGCAGTATTGTTCAGTATTGTTTCTCTCATCTTCTTTGTGTCTTTCTCTAAAAGCAGAGGCTGCAAATCATCTTGCTATTTCATGTACTGCTTTCAATTGAATGCCACCTGATAAACTAGGGCATTACTATTGCAGTTCTGTGTGAGTTGTGTGTATGTAAACACTTTACTTAAACGATTTTAATAAGAACAATTAAGTGTTGACCTATTTCTGTTATGTGTTTGTTTTTGTGAAAACGTGTTAGTCTGGGACTGTCTTCATATCTCGTGTTTCTAGTAAATGTTTTCCTTATAGACCAGCGTGAGTACCTGACCTTGACCACTGTGATCACAAAATTCTTAAGCACCCTGCAACACTGGGGATTTACAGGAATCCAAACACCAGCGTAAAGTACTCGAACAACAATAACGTCTGTCTTATAAATGTCACAAAAAAATGTTAATATTTCACTTCTGTTCTTGGATTTTCGTGAAAATACAACACATATTGCATTACAAATGCTATAGGTGTCACATTTGTGAAAGTTAAAACTATTGGCATTGTAAATGACAAAGCTATTACTTTAGCTATTACTATAACTATTTTCACAAGCAACACATAAATAAAAAAAATTTAATTCACAATACCAATGGCTCAAACTTTCCTAATGCGAGACCTATTGCATTGCAAATGCTTGTTGTCTGTGTATGCATTTCCTAGTGCTTTTGGAAAGCTCTCCCAGCTTGTAAGTGTATTAGGTTCTGCAGTTTGTGTTTGTTGGAAGAGTTTTTTTTTACTAAGGCCAGGAGCCTTTTCGGGTCATGGGTTTTACATCTTAATATTTCAATGCTGCTCCACTGTGAGCTGGGCATTGTACATTTACTGGCAGTGATGGGGTTGTGACCTTCATTTTTACAGTAGTCTCTTGTGGCAGGTGATCACTATATTCCAAGGCTCCTATGTGGTAGCCCACTACTTTGGCAAACAGTGGCAGGGAGATGAAGGTGTAATCAATAGTTGTACTTGTTACATTGTTGTGGAATGTTGCAGCCGGCGGGCGGTCTCCCGGAAATCGACCGTTCAGTGCGCGGAAGCTCAGCTGTTCTATGATCCTAAGACGTTTCTGGGTTAGCTTGGTATCTCTTTCCCTGTTGTTCCCTTCCTGTGCTGGTATGTTCCATATTAGGAAGTGGTCTCCCGCATGATTATTGTCAACTGTTTTGCCCAGACGTGGCACAGTAAGGCGTCGGCTGAGACCTTTCACCACCTAAACAAATAACCCATCGCAGAACTCCTTGAGTCTGACATGACAATAATGCATTATCTAATGTTCGTGGTAGTAGGGTGAGTTTGGTTTAATGGATCTGGAAAGGTTAGAGTCTGGCTTCCATTTTCTGCTCAGACACATCAGCAGTGATAGTGATTCGTGTTGGAATTCCTGAAGAATGACAGGACTCTGGAGATAGATCAAGATGCGTTTATTGACCATCCACTCTCCTCACTGGAGAGCACACCAACATTCCACAAGGAGCTTCAGGGTGGGAGATACCAACTGGGGCGGAAAGGTTGGGGTGGAAAGAATAAACCAACAGGACTGATTGCAACAATTCTGTTCCATTCATGCAAAATAAGAATGTTTGTAATGTTTTATTGATCACATTATGTTTGGATTTCATAACACTGATAGCGGAACTACAGGAGTCTCAAAAAACAGAAAACATTAACAAAACACACACTGTTCCAAAGCATTCATAAAAGAAGACACATAAATGTTTACTTTACAAGAGCAAAAAAAGCTTCTAACTCATGAAATCTGAAATGTTGGACCCATCTCAAATTCTGGCTGCATAAGCTATCATCCTGTAATATAGCTTAATGGGTTGTGTGCCTGCGAGGTAGCAATCCGTGATCCCACAAAAATCAAAATTAGGGAGTGAAGAGGTGGTGCTGATCAGCACCAAGGTGGACGCACCCTCCTCCAGTAAATGGTTCAGATAATCATAAAGGTCCAACCTCAAGTAGTTAACTGTGAGTCCAGATATTGTTGGCATACACAGTGTTTGTTAAAATACCCCTCACACACCAAAAGGGCCCTTGGTGTCATGCTTCATCTTCGGGGTCTTCCCGTTCCGCTGCGGGACGGGGTGTGCTACGACTAGCGACCAGGCTGGAGCACCTTAAATAATTGTGAGTGCTATGTGAGTTGGAGTGAGTGTAGGTAGGGTCAGGGGTGTTTGGAAAAGTGAATCTAAAATGATACCTGGCTTTGTGAAAGCAAAAAACTATTTATTAGTCACAAGCTGGTATCGTTAAAAATGGTGTAGCGGAGACTGATAAGCTTGACAATGAGCTTAATCTCCTAGTGGCGTCAACATGTTTCGAGGCAGAACGCCTCTTCATCAGGACGGGGTCTGATCCCTCTGTCACTCACTAATGTTGATTCACAGTATGTGCAATGTGTATATACAGGTGAAGATAATCTATACCTATGTGGTATGTATCAATTCCTATAGTGTACAGTCCTATCAGTATTGCTGAATAGTGGGCCTGCAAGAAACAAGGAAGAGCACGTGAATGTTGTTAGCGCGAATCCCAAAGCGCAATAGGTCTCCTAAAATGGGAGAAAAAATTTACAGTGGCATAGAAACATGTCCATGATGGATCATGACAATACAAGGTCCAGGGTTTTTGTTAAGGGATGAAGAGACACACTTACATGTTGTTAATAGACACAAAACACATCATAGACATACATGTAAAAAGATGGGGACACAGATTCCAGGTTGACAAATAGAGGCAAAACATTGCTAGATACATACTGTCACAAGCAGGGGTTAATGCCCCATGAGCCGATAGGGATGAGGGATACATGGAACTTCCATCTGTGGAGATTAAACATAGCAAGGATTTTTGCCTGGAGTAGTGGAGATTATGGCACACAGGACAATAATGAGTCCTCAGCACTCCCTATCTCGGCTATGCCGTACTTACTAGGCCACGAATAGTTCTCGCATCCTCCCTCGTCCTCGGCTTCCATGTTGTGGCCGGTTTGAAAGGGGATGCCCTTTATATACTGCTTTAAACTAGTCTGAATTAATTAATTACGTGCACCTGGGTTTGGTCAGCAGGGGAAGTAACCATGGTGACTGGCAATAACTAAGGCTGGGTTGACTTTAGGCGCCATCTTGGAATGGTGACTGGTCATAACTAAGGCTACGTTGACTATAGGCGCCATCTTGGAATGGTGACTGGCGATAGCTAAGGCTAGGTTGACTAGGGGCGCCATCTTGGAATGGTGACTGGCGATAACTAAGGCTAGGTTGACTATATGCGCCATCTTGGAATGGTGAAAAATGGGTGTACAATTCTACAAACTTGCCAAACAATGTGGGAAGCATGCTATGAGGTCCCTCCGTTTGTTAATGAGGCTATGTACGGTGGGTAATGTAAAAAGATAACCCATGGTTTGTGACTCCAAATACGGGGGTGATCAATAAAGGCTCAGTTGCGCAGATAGTTTGTCATCGTTCTGTGTGTATGATTGGTAGTCTATAAATGATGACCCATGGTTTGTAGCTCCAAACTCAGGGGTGATCATAACACGTTCAATTGCGCCCAGGGTATGTCATCGTTAAGTCCAGTGATGTGAGTGCCCAGACGGAACACCCATCGCTGTTCTTTTTTCCAGAAGGTTCTTATCAGTTTTGAAGGACTCAACCACTGTCCAGTGTGTCCCATCAAGAGGTAATGGGTGGCCATTATAGTAGTTGTTTTTTTGCAACGTACGTTACTACGGTGTTCACCTATGCGTACCTTGACGGGTCTAGAAGTCATTCCAATGTATTCTTTTGCACACGGGCAAGTAATGAGGTAGATCACATTACGACTATTGCAGTACGTAAATGCCTGTTGTTCCCAGTTTGTTCCGTTAGAAAAATGGATCATCCTACTCCTACTGGTCAGTTCGCAGTGGGTGCAGGTACCACAAGGATGGTGTCCACCCACATCCGCTAGTTTGGGTGGGCCATTTTCCGCAGGGGTTCTAGGTCTGCTATGGACCAATATGTCTCTAAGATTTCTCCCTCTTTTATGGGAGAACATAGGTTTTGGAAAATTCAAAAAACCCCCGTCAAGAAACCTCCAATGTTTGTTCACTATTTTAGTGATTCTGTTAGAGTTTGAGTTGAAAGTTGTTATGCAGATGGGGCGGGTCTCTGGTTCCTTAGGAACTGTGTCCTCGAGAAGGGCCTCCCTATTGTTATTCCTTGCTCTTTTGAAACCTTTTTTAACAATAGTTGTGGGATAATTTCTGTTTAGTAGTTTACTTTCTAGATCCACTGCCTGGTTCTTAAACTCCGTAATGTCAGAGCAGTTACGCCTGAGGCGAAGGAATTGCCCGTAGGGCAGATTATCCCGTAGGTGTCTCGGGTGGAAGCTGTAGAGACGAAGACAGTTGTGGTAAATAAATAATTAATTACCTGTACTATTTTTTCTATGCATTAACTAAAACAGATAGCTCAATAAATAAGAGGCAGGATCTGTGATATCTGAGTCAGAATGGGCTTTAATCAGATGGCTCGAGCCAATGGACCATCGGGTTCCATCACCTGCAAAGGCTCAGGAAGAGACAGACACAGGACAAAGGGAAGTAAAGCCTAATGTCATATTAACATCATACAGTATATATAGTAAAACAGTATAATTGCATTGCATACAGTAGGCGTAACAAGTGACAAACGAAAGATAAGAACATATGGGCGTACAAAGAAGGCGTGCACAGGGCGTGCACGGAGACATGTGATGAAAACGTCACAGAAGTGTCATGAATGGGTGGATACATGGAGGGGGCTACCTGGGCAGCTGGAACCTTTAACCTACTGGTGCGCGCAAACGGGCCATGACGTGTAACTAGGGAGAGCTGGGGGCTCTGACTTCTGCACTAGAAGAGGAGACTAAAGTCTGGGATGTCAGGACGACATGTACCTATAGCATATCTGATATCTTGTGTTTGGAGTACATGTTGATAGAATCTAAAAGTCATCAGGGCAAAGGCTACTTGACACTAAGGCTGGTGCATGCATATATTCTACATGTATTGCGTGTGCTATGAATCTTCTATGAATACTAATTCAGTAATTCTCTCGCATGGAGACAGGAAGACTAGACTATAGCTGAAGATGTTTATGCGGTTCGTTAGCTTAGGAATGTGAAGCCGGGGAGCTGAACTGATAACTAGAGGCATAACATATTCTTGGCAGACAGGCAGGCAGGCCAGGCCGGGCACCGCGCTGCTTGGCAGAGAGTAAGTGAAGGGTCAGGGATGCGGGAGGGGCTGTATCGCTCCTCGGAGTGGTTTCAGGAGACTTGAGCTCGAATCTGGTGTCCGGGCCCTATGAGGCCTAGAAACGGGGACAACTCGATGAATTAACGTGCACAATGTAAAACGTTGGCAACATAGGCCTAATACTCGTTGCTTTCACGAGGACTGGATAACTGGCATACTAACGTTGGACACAACTATAATTGCGTCTTTATTCGGTCAAAGGGGAACATATGCATATCGATCATGCACATATAACATATAATGGGGAACACGTAGGGACACATGACAGGGCAAAATTCAATTTTCCTCATTCCCTCCTTGTTCCCTACGTTTCCTTCAGGAAACATCAATATTCATGATACCATCTATCTGTTCATAGAGCATCATTTGCTCGTCTCGAATCTTCTTGGAACGGGACTTAGGACTAGGAATACAAGAGGTAGCGCACAAGCCGCAAATCGCAGGGCCACATTGTAAACATAGACAACAACTGAATATGATCATTACTACTATTCCTAGAAATGACAATACTTTCCATCCCCAGGCAGATATTATACTCCAGAGCCAACCGGACCATGTCCAGGTGCCTGGATTCTGGTGTAACTGATGGGCTATTTTATGAAGTCTGGTTATAGCTGAATAAAGAGACGGTGCGTTATTAGGAATGAAAATGCAACAACTAGATCCGATGACTCTACAAGCTCCGCCCCTATCGGCCAGTATGACGTCAAGAACAAGGCGGTTTTGAAGGACAACAAATCTCATAGCAGATTGTTCTTCAGTTAAGTTACCTAGAGCGGAAGTAGTCTCATTCACTACTGCTTCAAGGGTTCTGGTTAGCCTACGTATTAGCTTACTATTCTGGACAGGACCTATGAAGAAGAAGAAACCTTTATTGAAGTCTGTATACTGTTCTAAGGCAGTTTCAGTTTGATCGACAATTGGGGACTCGATCTCCCTTCTATGTCTAACGTGTACTAGATGTGTATTTCTGTGATAATCGGATGGGGCTAGGAAAACTGGTGGCAGTAGGAAGGCAATGTAACATGTTCCATCCCAATCTAGGGGCAGACGTACATATGCGGTCTGACCACATACAAAATACGAATGACGTGAGGCTTTGAAAGTAGACTTCCCACTGTCACTATACTTGACCACAGTAGTACAATCACTATGTCCTAGATGTACTGAACCATTCTTTCTGACACATAATTCGCCTTTCACTGGTAGAACTGTAATAGCAGGCAAATCTGGAGTAGTCTCGGACTGAACATTCAAAACCATGAAATTCGAGGAATAATTACCTAGATCATATACTTCATTTTCTAGATCTAACCCTGTTCTATGGGAAAGACCTTCCTTGTCTGGGAAACATGTTCTATTCAGAAGGGACTTATCGTCTGAGGATGATGTTAACGTAAACCATGCTCCACACGAACCATTGTGTGAAAACGGATAGGGAAAGAGTGGCAGAACTCCCTTCGGTGTCTGGAAAGGGGGGAGTCGACCACACACCCAACAATTAGTGGCATTGCTAGTCTGGTGTGAATAGTGTAACATTCGGATAAAAGTATTGTTGCGCATGGCAAGTCTGTAGGATAACTCGTGAGGAGGTAGTTCACTAAAAGTGTGCTCTACTGTATCATTAGAAGAAAGATGTATATGTGAATCAATAGGAGGAAAATATACATGTAAAACATAACTTATGCATGTAATCGTAAGACTCAGAAATAACATAAGCAATAAAGTGGCGATACATCTGCTGCGCAGATTTTTACAGTAACGTATTTTCTTGGAGTTTCGTCTAACTCTCTCACTATGGGGGTCTATCTCATACATGTCAGGAACCTGTCTAACCGCTTCACCCGAGAGGGACTTAAACAATTAAACTGTCTGACTTGCTAGACCGGAGCTTAAGTTTATACTCCTGCTGCGGAGTTCTCTCTAACAGGGGGAGTTTAGAGTCAGTATCTGGGCAGTCCTTGAAAAAAGTCTTTGGACGGAGTTCATGAAAACGCTTGATATGACTGGAGTGGAGCCATCCCTTGCGGCCTTCCACTTTCACGGCGGTCCTTGTGGTCATCAGACCTAGTTTCGGCTCTTTCCAGCGGGGCTCCAGCGGACTTGAACGATCAAAGTTCCTTACGAGTACGAGGTCGCCTGGTATGACCTCGTGCGGTTTCACTTGAGTTGTCTGGAAAGGCAGCCGCAACCTGTGAACGACAAGAGAGTAGTGCGGACATCAAGGAAGCTAGGTAATCTGTCAGCATATTACTGTCTACATCAGTAATTTTACGTGGCATAGGTGTACCCCACATGTTCGGGGGACGACCGAAAACAACCTTGAAAGGTGACAGACCTGAACGGGAGTGAGCGACCATTCTCATGTAAAAAAGGGTGACTGGTAGAGCTACCATCCAATCTACACCTTTCTCGGCACAAACCTTTGCAATGCGGATTTTCAGAGTCTGATTATGTCTCTCGACGAGGCCAGCTGCCTCGGGATGTCATACACAATGGAACTTCCACTGGTACCCTAACAGAAGAGATACTTGTTTCATGAGTTCGGATGAGAATGGCTGGCCGTTGTCTGAATACACGACCCTGGGCAAACCATAGCGCGGGAAATACTCACGAACCAACTGCCTGGCAGTGGTCGCGGCAGTGTAATCTGGAACTGGATATGCTTCTGTCCATCTGGATAAAGCACATACAACTACGAGGACATACTTGAAACCTCGACATCGATCCATCTGAATATAATCCATCTGGAGGACTTCAAAAGGGTGGTCAGGAGGATGGAATCCACCTTGTTCCACCGGAACACCTTTACCTGGATTGAACTGACAACATATCATGCAGGTACGTACTTTCTGTTTGGCTGCTGCTCGTAAATGCTTGTTAAACCAAATATTCTGGATACTATCTAACATGGCTTTCTCTCCTAAATGTGCTGGACTATGTGCGGTGTTAATAATGACTTGAACCATAGAGTCGGGGAGAAACCATGTGGCTTTTCCCTTCGTCAACCATCCTTGATCTGTCTGGACCCCTCCTTGTTCAGACCATTTCTTGATTTCGTCTGGGGTAGCATGTGTCTGTATGTCTAGTACATCTCGTGTAGGGTCTTTAACTGTCATACAAGTAGTCTGATCTGGAACATCTATCTTTGTCGTGTTAACTGGAGTGTCTGGAGTCTGAGCTGTAAGCTTGGCTGTTCGATCTGCTAGATCGTTACCTTGGGAAATGGTGTCAGTGGCTTTCGTATGTGCTTTGCACTTCATAATGGCAATGGCTTTCGGTAAATGTATTGCTTCTAACAGAGCTTGAATGAGGGGGCCATGCTGAATCTTGGCTCCATGAGAGGTCATGAAACCTCTTTCTTGCCAGAGTACTCCAAAGTCGTGAACGACTCCGAATGCATAACGTGAATCTGTATATATGTTTACTTTCAGGTTCTTAGCTCGTATGCAGGCTTGGGTCAGAGCAATGAGCTCTGCTGCTTGAGCAGACAGGGTGTCAATACGATGTGTTTCTATAACTTCAGTTTCAGTAGTCACTGCATACGCGGCTACTAACTCTCCTGTACTTGTTCTCATACATGAACCATCCACATAAAGTGTCAGGTCGGGATCAGGTAATGCAATGTCCGTCAAGTCTTGTCTTGGCTTTGTCATGGTGTTAATAACTTCCACACAGTCATGTGTGGCAGGATTCGATGTAATCGAGGGTAACAGTGTAGCAGGATTTAAAATGTTGCAGCGTCTGATTTCTATGTGTGGCTGAAACAGTGTCAGTTCATATCCTGTTAAACGTGCAATTGTCAAGTGCTGAGTCTGTGTTCGGTTTAAAAGAACTTCCACGGAGTGTGGAACTTGTACTGTCAGGGAGTGTCCTAACACTATGGAATCACTTTGTCTGATAGCTAGAGCTGTAGCTGCAACTGACTTGAGGCACTCAGGCAGAGCCTGGGCTACTGGATCTAATGTGCTAGAAAAATAAGCACAAGGCTTGTGTTGTCCTGCTTGATCTTGCGTGAGAACAGACAATGCTGTACCATCACGTTCAGTGACAAAAAGTGTAAAAGACTTACTGTAGTTCGGTGTCGCTAACACAGGTGCATTACATAAAGCTTTCTTTAACTCATTGAAAACAAGTGTATGTTCCTGGGTCCAAGGGAGGACAGTCGATGTGGCTGCCTCCTGTGTCGTTAACTGTATCAGTGGTTTAGCTAGATATGCATACTGAGGAATCCATTGTCTGCAGTAAGAAGTGAGGCCGATAAAAGCTCGTACCTCCTTCTGTGTCTTGGGCTGTGGAAGATGTGCTATTAACTGAATACGGTCAGGTGTCAACTGTCTACCCCTCTTGGACAGTAAGTGTCCAAGGTATACCACTTGCTGGACACAGAATTGCAGTTTGGAAGGGGACACCTTGTGCCCCATCTCGGCCAGAAAATACAAGACTGTCAGTGACGCACGTTCGCAGTCACGTTCTGTACGGGCTGTGATTAATAGATCATCGACATACTGGAGCAGGGCAGTGTCAGTTGGCATCTGAATACTGTCTAGTTGTCTCTTAAGTGCTTGACTGTAAATACTAGGACTTTCTGTGAAACCTTGAGGAGCTCGTGTGAATTTATAGCTTCTTCCATTTAAACAGAATCCGAAAAGGAACTGGCTGTCTGGATGAATGGGGACACTAAAGAATGCGTTCTTGAGATCAATAACAGTAAAGAACGTAGCTTCAGAATCAATGGCAGTCAATAGGGAAGAGATATCTGGAACCACAGGGTACTGGGGTATGATACATTTATTAAGTTCTCGAAGATCAATCACTAATCAATATACTGGAGGTGCATTTGGATCAGTACGTTTAAGAATCGGAATGATAGGAGAATTACATACATTGGAGTCAGTTTCTACAACCACTCCTTGAGCAATGAGCTCGTCAATAATTTTCGATAAGGCTGCTACAGCCTCAGGTGGCAATTTGTACTGTCGGATTCGTGGTAATACAACACCTTGTTTCAGAGTGACACGATATGGTGTAATGTGCATACAACCTACATCAGTTGGACCTTGCGCCCATAAATGCTGTGGTACATTCAGTAATCTTGGATCAAAATCTCGTAACACATAATGACCTTTAAAATCACGTAAAAACAATCTTACTCCTTCTGGAGAGCAGCATATAACCGCTCCTAATTCTTTCAATGTTTTAATACCAAGTAAATTTTCAGGACAGGATTTCGTAAGTAACAAGTCTGTAGTTCGGGACAATGGACCAACTTCTAGGGAAACTGGTTTCGATATTTCATTAACAATAGGCTTTCCTGAAAATCCCAGGGAAACGTTTCTTGAGCCTGAGAGTGGAGCCCCTGGAACCTCGTCATGACTGATGGTAGTCCTACTTGCCCCTGTATCAATCAGAAACTTTCTGTCTTTCCCTAATACTTGACTGTGTACATAGGGACCCTCTTGATCTACAGGAATCTCGATGAGAGGCAAGCCAACCTCCCTCTCTAGGCTGTTTCATGAATACTGCTGATATTCTGGATAATCTGACTGTGCGTACTGGTACATCTGTTGTGTAACGTGTTGTGTGGCAGCTATAGGCTGCGGTACTGTAACTGTCTGTTGTGCGTTCTGCGGTGGCTGGGCATTCTGCGGAACATGTTCTTGTCTAGGAGGACGTGGTCTCTCTTTTGTCTTACCTGTAGCTATGTTGTGTTTCAGAACTGCACATTCGTTTATATAATGACCTGGCTGTTTACAGTAATTGCATGTCCCTCTAACAGGAGCTGCAGAATGACTAGTCTGATTCGGACCCCTCTTCTGACTATCTTGTGGAACAGACTGTGCAACTAGTACTTTCATTTTCGTGTCTTTCATACGTCTCCTTTCGTGTTCTTGCTCTTCCCTGATTCTGTTCTGGTGGTACTGTAACATCTGGAGCATTTGCGACGGGGTATTAGCTTGCCAAGTACTCTCGACTTTCAATACTCTATTTTTAACTTGCGGTAAAGAATTCTCAACTAGTTTGGTAACAAAAAGATGTGGATACGATTCACTACTTGTTTTCAGACCGCTATTAATAATGAAACATTTCTCAAATCTGGAATAAAAATCACTAGTGTCTTCGTCTTGTTTCTGTTTACAGGCTGAGATGGCATCCCAATCTTCCTTTTTCGTGGCTAGTAATCTTGGCAAGACTTGTATTAACAGTTCGGGCAACTCTTTGGCTCTATCCCCAAGACCAGTACCTGGGACTCGTGCATTATCTTCGTTCTCTAACGCGGTCCAGTCTATCTTTTTCTCTCCCACCTCCCATTCTTTTTCTTTCAGTTTTTCATATATGCCCGCAGGCAACAGGACCTTTAACATTTTGATGATATCAGGATACGTGTATTCTCCCATACGGAGCATGTCTTTTAATTCTCGATGGAACCCTGCTGGATCTTTATCGTGACAGGGTATTAACTTTTTCATTTCTAGTAGTTCTATTTTCGTGATAGGGGTGTAAACAAATACTCGTTCGAGATTACCCCCCGCTCCCTTAACTGGATGCACTTCTCGTAATGGATTCTGTCTGTCTATGTAGAACGGAGGTGAAACAGGAACAAAATGCGGAGTCAGGAACGTTCTGTATTTGTGGCGCTGTTCTAAAATGACGCTAATTAAATCGGTACCTAGACCTTTCCATCTGTTTAGGAGTAACTCGTTCAATACATTGTATAAGGGACCTGGATCAGAATGCTGACTCTCGTACAGTGTGATGAGGTGCTGGATCATGTACATACCCACCAGTCGCTGCTCGGCTGGGGGCAGTTTCAGAAACATTTGGGCCACTACTTCGTCTGGAAACGTGGCAGAATCACTAACCCATCGGACTGCTGATCGGGCTAGTTCTTGTTCATGCATGGTACTAAGCTCACTGTAACCTATTCGTAATTTCAGAACTTTATCGGTAGCCTGGAATACTTGTTCAAGAGAACACTGTTCTGGTACGGGAGGAGGAAAAACTTTCTTGTAATCTAGACGTGAATGTCTAACTGAAGGTCTCGTTCTGCCTACATACGCTATTCTGGTGGGATTCTCGCTATCTACCTCTTCGGCTGAAGAGTCATTCTCTTTCTCGGCTACTCTCTTTTCTTCCTCCTTTTGGTGTATACTTATAATTTCTTTACGAATCTTTTTGTACATGGATTCTATACAATTTTGTGTTCTGTGTTTTCCTTCTGTTATATTGTCACTCCATCTTGTCAGGACTTTCATATCTTCCTTGTTTTTATCAGGATAATCTTGTTCTCTTATTAAACAATTTATCAGAAATTGTAATATCATGCCTTGAATCTCGACTTTCCTGTGTGCCATAGCTTCGTGAATACTTTCTGGATTCTCCCCTGTTTGGATAAAATGATATATTCTGTCTAGATGTTGTTCCATATTCGATATGGTAACCAAGAAGCTTGCAACTCGACGTAAACGTATGGAATATATTAACATGCTATCTTCGCCTGGCACTGGGTCGTATCTACAATCAGGTCCGCACTCTGTAAGATACTTTCTGAGGGCGTCATACATAGCCAGTTTTGGCGTACGCTGTAACGCTACATCTCTCAGCGTCCGTCGCCTTGTTTGAGGCGGGGTGATAGGAGTACCTCCCCCTGCTCCTCCTGAACTGGAATCGTCAGTTAATACTGAATGTGCGGCTGCTGGTAACGTGACTGGTACAGTAGGAGTACGTAATGTGGGTTGATCCTGGGGAACTGGCACATGGACAGGACCAACGACTGGAGGCACAGGAATTACATTATTAACAGGGGGCTGGACTTGAACTTGGACTGGCGGAGTAGGATCTGTATTAGCATATTCGGGAACAGTGTCGTCTAAATAGGAAGAAAGAAAAATTTCGGCTGCAGTCGGTTTATGACGCAGCTTAGTCGGGACCAAGGGTGGCGGTAAATTATAAGATTTTTCCGGGGTCGCCTTCGGCAAACCCTCGGCGAGAAGAGGATACATACCTTTAATAAGGGCATTTCTCTGTCTGTCTGACTGTTCTGCTCTAACTCGTTCACCTTCTTCGATTAATTCCCTTTCTTGGGCTTTTTCTGAGGATTCTCTACTTAATTCTGCTTTTCTGAATTCTTTCTCTGTTCTTTTATGGGATTCTTTACGCCATAATTCTATGGCATCCTTCTGGGACTGTCTGGCTTTCTTTTTCCATAATGCTTCTTCTACTCTCATGATGCACTCGGCATCCCATGTTCCTGAAACAGGCCATCTATATTTCTCTTCGAGATGTTTGGTGTAGTCCACCCATAAATCTAGATACAGTATGGCATCTAAGCCATGCTTGTGATACATGAAATGTCCAGGGCTGTCCCTGGGAGGGACAGGAACTGATTCCTCAAGTAACCCTTTTCTGGTTTTTATCTGACGTAGTTTCGAAAACAGCGGCATATTTGAACCGTACTTGAACTTGAACACAATACACAATGAACACAGTAATGAATAGCAAAACAATCATTCATACCACGACATCAAGAACACATTAATAACAGTTCGAACAGAATACTACCTGATACATTGAAAACATAATACTTGAATTTCTCGAGAACGGACTTACTAGAATTACTGGATGCACTGCTAAAACAGTACAGAACATACCGGTCTCCTAAAGAGACACGTCATACCGTATCCACCTAGGTGAACACGTCGGACCAGATCTGTGTACCCAAACCCGTCGGACCGGGCACAAATTAATGAACACCCGTCTAGATACCCCCAGCAACGGTACTCACCGGGAAGCAAAACTGAAGGCCTCGGACTGGACTGGACTGCTACGACATCTGGTTACTGCTACGCACTACGCATGCGCTTCGGGCTTCGGGCTTCGGTTACAGGTGGGCCTCCGGATACCTCGGACCTTGCTCTCTCGGCTTGGGCTCTGGTCGGAACGACCCGCCTTCCTCACCGCCTCGTCTGGATGCCGGACCGCAGTCTCCGTCTCCTCCGTGGGCCTGAGGGAGACTTGAAGCAGAAATATCTGCAGGTGCGCAGTAGAGGTCCGTCACGGCTGTAGAAGGGTCAGGGGGCCTGCGTTACATCGCCGGCGCGTGGGGAAGGGGCTCGTCCCTATTCGGGCGCCATTTATGTGGTAAATAAATAATTAATTACCGGTACTATTTTTTCTATGCATTAACTAAAACAGATAGCTCAATAAATAAGAGGCAGGATCCGTGATATCTGAGTCAGAATGGGCTTTAATCAGATGGCTCGAGCCAATGGACCATCGGGTTCCATCACCTGCAAAGGCTCAGGAAGAGACAGACACAGGACAAAGGGAAGTAAAGCCTAATGTCATATTAACATCATACAGTATATATAGTAAAACAGTATAATTGCATTGCATACAGTAGGCGTAACAAGTGACAAACGAAAGATAAGAACATATGGGCGTACAAAGAAGGCGTGCACAGGGCGTGCACGGAGACATGTGATGAAAACGTCACAGAAGTGTCATGAATGGGTGGATACATGGAGGGGGCTACCTGGGCAGCTGGAACCTTTAACCTACTGGTGCGCGCAAACGGGCCATGACGTGTAACTAGGGAGAGCTGGGGGCTCTGACTTCTGCACTAGAAGAGGAGACTAAAGTCTGGGATGTCAGTACGACATGTACCTATAGCATATCTGATATCTTGTGTTTGGAGTACATGTTGATAGAATCTAAAAGTCATCAGGGCAAAGGCTACTTGACACTAAGGCTGGTGCATGCATATATTCTACATGTATTGCGTGTGCTATGAATCTTCTATGAATACTAATTCAGTAATTCTCTCGCATGGAGACAGGAAGACTAGACTATAGCTGAAGATGTTTATGCGGTTCGTTAGCTTAGGAATGTGAAGCCGGGGAGCTGAACTGATAACTAGAGGCATAACATATTCTTGGCAGACAGGCAGGCAGGCCAGGCCGGGCACCGCGCTGCTTGGCAGAGAGTAAGTGAAGGGTCAGGGATGCGGGAGGGGCTGTATCGCTCCTCGGAGTGGTTTCAGGAGACTTGAGCTCGAATCTGGTGTCCGGGCCCTATGAGGCCTAGAAACGGGGACAACTCGATGAATTAACGTGCACAATGTAAAACGTTGGCAACATAGGCCTAATACTCGTTGCTTTCACGAGGACTGGATAACTGGCATACTAACGTTGGACACAACTATAATTGCGTCTTTATTCGGTCAAAGGGGAACATATGCATATCGATAATGCACATATAACATATAATGGGGAACACGTAGGGACACATGACAGGGCAAAATTCAATTTTCCTCACAGTTCTTGGCAGTTGGCTTGAAGTGTGTACATGTGTGAAGTCTACCCTGTTTGGGGTAAATGTTTAAGTCTCGGAACACCAGGTTCTCATTGGATGCAGTATGTGTAAATTTCAAAAACGGATCTTGCAGGTTCAACCAGGTCATGAAATTGTTTATTGATTGGATATCACCCTTCCAGATCACTAGCACATCGTCGATGTACCTTTTCCATGTGACCACATGATTGTGGAAGGGGTTCTGTGCGTGCAGGATTTTGGTCATCTCTAGGTGGTGGACATAGAGACCAGCCAGGCTAGGAGCAAATGTGCTTCCCATGCTGGTCCCATGTTTCTGGAGGTAATATGTGCCTTCATACATGAAAAAGTTACTCTTTAGAGCCAGAGAGATGCATTCCAGAACCACATGCCTGGGGGTCTGGTATTGCCATTGTGATGCAAAAAGTACTTCCTCAATTATCTCAAGAGTCTCCTGGTGTGGTAGACTCGTGTAGAGACTTTCTACATCCAACCCCAATAATAGGTCATTTTCAGGGTCAAAACGTATTTCTTCAATGAGTTGAAGTACCGCCTTGGTGTCTCTCAAGTAGGTATTGGTTGCTTGTACCAGCGGCCTTAGAAAAGCATCTGAGAACTTAGATAGAGGTTCCAGTATGGAGCCGATCCCTGACACTATAGGTCGGCCTGGGGGGTAAGCTGTCTCCTTGTGGATTTTGGGTATTATACAAAAGTACAGTGTAATTGGGGTCTTCTTAATGAGGAATTCTGCTTCCTTACTAGATATCCAGTCATGGGCGATGGCCTCCTCAACCATCATGAGGATTTGGATCCGGGTCTCCTCCATTGGGTCCTCTCTCAATATCTCATAGTAGCGTCTGTCATCTAGGAGTTTCCGGCACTCCCTGTCATAGTTGGTCTGGGATTGAATGACAACTGCTCCGCCTTTATCGGCCGGTTTTATGACGATCTCTGGGTTGTTAGCTAATGCTGACAGAGCCTCTCTTTCCCTCTGTGAGGTATTTTGAAATGTAGTACTGTTGTTATCCGGTAAAGTCATCAACTCCTCCATGGCAGCTTTTTCAAAGGCTAGTAACTCAACTGGCATGGCAGAGTCTGGAGGGGTAAACGTGGACCTATTCCTTAGACCGGTATCTGTTCTTTCCTTCTGATTAGTCAAACTTTCGTTTTGGTTAGCAAAGAAAGCTTTTAATTTCAGTTTGCGCATGAACTCTTTCATTTCCTGGCAAACCTTGAACTTGTCCATTTTATTTGTCGGTACGAAACCCGGTCCCTTTTCCAGAACCTGGTGTTGTGGTTCGGTCAGTTGTAGTTCAGACAAATTGACCACTAGGTGCCCCGGCTGGTTGATTCTGTCATGCTGCGTGTTGACACGCGTGGAGGTTGCTCTGGGTTGGGGTTCCAGTGGACCTGGTTGCCCCTTCTGTTCCTGCCTCTTCTTAGACCATTGCGCTGGCCTAAAAAAGGCGGTGGACCATAGTAGTTGAAGTTAGGGGGTGCCTGTTGGTTCCATTGTTGGAACTGATTGTTCATGTAAGGTGGCGCTAGAGGATATTGCATATACCCTGGGGGGGCTTGGTACGGTGGCCAGCCTCTCCCTGCATGTGTATGTGGTTGGTGGAAAAAACGTCCACCTCCCCTGGTTCCTGGGTTGCTGTTCCTACTCAAGCTTGAGCTATTGGAACTTGTGTCATGATCCATCATGGACATGTTTCTATGCCACTGTAAATTTTTTCTCCCATTTTAGGAGACCTATTGCGCTTTGGGATTCGCGCTAACAACATTCACGTTCTCTTCCTTGTTTCTTGCAGGCCCACTATTCAGCAATACTGATAGGACTGTACACTATAGGAATTAATACATACCACATAGGTATAGATTATCTTCACCTGTATATACACATTGCACATACTGTGAATCAACATTAGTGAGTGACAGAGGGATCAGACCCTGTCCTGACGAAGAGGCGTTCTGCCTCGAAACATGTTGACGCCACTAGGAGATTAAGCTCATTGTCAAGCTTATCAGTCTCCGCTACACCTTTTTTAACGATACCAGCTTGTAACTAATAAATAGTTTTTTGCTTTCACAAAGCCAGGTATCATTTTAGATTCACTTCTCCAAACACCCCTGACCCTACCTACACTCACTCCAACTCACATAGCACTCACAATTATTTAAGGTGCTCCAGCGTAGTCGCTAGTCGTAGCACGCCCCGTCCCGCAGCGGAACGGGAAGACTCCGATGATGAAGCATGACACCAAGGGCCCTTTTGGTGTGTGAGGGGTATTTTAACAAACCCTGTGTATGCCAACAATATCTGGACTCACAGTTAACTACTTGAGGATGGACCTTTATGATTATCTGAGCAATCCGTGATCACCTACAAGTCATAGATTCAGAACGCGATAGGGTGGGTTCAGCCTTTAACTTTTACCAAGTACTGAAAGTGTTGTCAAATAGAGCTGGTTAATATTGAGACCTACCTCCCCATAGAAAAGAGAGAGATATCGGTAAATGGGTTTCTGAACTTTTATCCTATCTATTACCACAAAGAAATGCACCATTTCTGTATTACGGAAATGAAGACATATGGTTCTACTGCTTTGGATGCAAAGACATTACTACTAGTTACATGTTGCTGAGTTATATTCATGATTATCACGGGTTATTCACAATGAATTTTTGGAAAATAGTAAGTTAGAGATAATGCCCCACTTTCCTCCCCCCATTATTTAATTATTATTGCCTCAGGTGTAATACCACATGTTTGGTACTAAAGTGTAAGGCTATTATGATTCCTCTAGAGTTCAGCCTCCTGGAATCAGCAGCAGGGCGCCCTCTGGGGTATTAGGATACTATAAAAACACATTCATTCATTCAAAAGGCATAATTTCTATCTAGCCCTTGATTGTGTCAAGTGCTGGAGGATTAGGTGAGTTTTGTGCCCAATGAACCTTTCTACATGTACTAAGACCATTTTTTTTTCCTTTCTAAGGCCCTGATTATTTGTCAGGTGGAGTAGATGACTGAATAGAATTCTACTCCGTCTGATTCTGAGTTGACTGGATTTCCATCACCCAGTATTTAGAATGGTTGACCCCATTTTGCAGCTGCTTGTGGCTCATGCAGTGCACCCTTGTAAGAGGGCGGCCACCTTAGTGAACATTCTGGCACACTCACTGCACTCTACTCTTTGGGACCCCCCAGGGGAGGCCCCCCATTTCCGGTGCACTTACAGCGTCATTTCCGGCAGATAGGGGGCTGGGGCCAGATACTTATACGTGCCCCACCAAGGTGCTGGCCTCTTCGATTCACCTGCTGGACTCCCTGTCACTCTCCCTACCCCATACCCAGCGTGTCAGTGGCAGGATTTTGTTTCACTCTGCTAAACGTATTAAAATGTTAATTTGTGTTGCAGGTGGAGTTATAGGGCGATCATAGGCTGATTGGTACATAGAGGAACCATCTCATGGAACCCAGCAGAAGAGCTCTGTGCCAAACCCTAGGAGTGTTTACAGCAGGACCCTGGATGGAAACATTGGCGTCCCACTAGTCCTTTTTTCGGTTGTAAGCCTGAGCAACCAGGGGCTTGCCTTGCATTGCTCTACTCCTAAAAAGGCATGAGTAAAGTCATGGACAGGTGGACCACGGTATTTAATGGAGAAAATCCCCAGATAAAATGGTAGCACCGGTTGGGTTGGCCACTGTGCCGTTTGGCTCATCAGTCGGATGGGCAGCTTAGGTTATTCATCAATGACTGCCCTCGGAGCACCCGTTAGTTAACCCACGTTGATATATTTCAGGTATGAAATAAACCTGCAGCAAACTGTGTTCCATCAAACCTTGTGTGGCGTGATTCTTGTTATTCATTTAATGCATTGTGTACTAAGGGCCTTCCCATGGTTGCGGGGGAAGGGTGCCAATATCACTATATCAGATGGTAATTCCGCCTCCAAAAAATCGCACTATGCTTTGGTTGCAGCAGCAGCCAAGTCTATTTTCATGTTTTATTTACAGCTTCCCCTTCCCTCTCCTACCCCTCATACCTACCTACCTGCCCCAGCCCCACAACACACTGTGGCCGCTGCATACATTACCACATGCTCTGAAAAGGAGGTAAGTGTGAATTCTGTTGCTTAACCACCTGTGAATCCAGTCACGTATGGTAGTTACCCATTCAATCTCATTTAACTCATAATTGCTTGGTATGGGTGCAGGATTACTGTATGATAATGTTTTTTTATTGTGAGGATTTACCACTATACCAGTACTGTGCAACTCATAATCCGCCCCTAAAAGTCTGATAATAATAATTCTGATTCGCCTCATTCATAGTCAGGTCTGAGTAGGCAGTGATTTCCATTAAAAAGCTAGTGATTGCAAATCCTGTCGAATCACACATTTCACTCAGTTCCTCAAAGGCACTTGAATGGAATTGACTTCTATAGCCGTAAAGCCTGCCGTAGCGCGCTCTACCGGCCATGGCGAGGGACTTTAACAAGGGAGCGGATCTTTTATGGCCAGTAGAGCCTTCTACGAAGGACTCTAAGGCTAGTAGAACATTCCTCCCCTAGAGGGTAGAATGCTCTAATTTGTAAAACAAAGGCCTCACAGAGCCCGAGGGGAATGAAATTCCCTTGGGTTCTGTGAGGCCTTTGTCACAGCAACAGCCGTGAACAAACATTGGAATGTTGGCGCTCCAGCCTTTTACTGGCCATTAGAAGCCCGGAGCACTGCATTGTCTTCAATGGAACACTCAACATTCCAATGTTCTAATTTGTGGTGTTCTCTGTACAATGGATGTCTAGTTTTATTGTTTTTGACAATGCCTTACAGCTTCATAGGACTGGCTCCCAATTAGGACGTAAAGATGTGAATCACGGGATACCTATGTCCCTTTTTTAATCTGGATTTTTTGGGGGATTTCCAGTTGTTGGTCCATGTCTTCACAAAGTTTGGGCAGACACCTCAAAATTCTTAGATTTTTGGGTATTACTCTGGCCACATTACAATTCTTTCCACTTATATTTTATTATTTATTAAAGCCTGCCAATGATGCTGAGCCAAGAACTCGCCATGGAAGGAATATGAAGCAGCAGGACTTCCGGTACAGAACTCCAAGCTATGCGTAGCAGGCATTGAAGGCGGATTAACCAAAGAAGGTCTCCACCTGCGCTGTACATGCAGCAGTTTTTGACTCATACATTTTTTACTGCCACAGTCGTGGCTCCCATATTCATCATGAGAGCATCACGTATAGATCAAATTATAACTAACCCTTCATGCAGCAATGAAATATTTATGACAAAACTCATGTTTTGTAGCAGATATTGATTTAATAATGCAAAGTGCTCGGCAGTTCTGCTTTCTCTCCATCTCGTGATCCATGCCCTTCTACAAAGATACTCTAGGCAGGTTTTTAGAGATGAATTTGCTTTTTCAAGTTTAATGCCGATTCTGCTGCATTCATAGAAACAGCCCAGAGATGCTGGTCATGTGAAGTACGGGGACATAATTTCAAGATGAAGGAAAGGGAGGGGTAGTCGTGGTCTAGCAATTGTCTATAGAGCGCTAGGCCACACTCCATGGACAGTGATCCAGTAAAATGTCTGAAGAAGCATATGACATTACAATCTGCTTGACTGCCAATAGGACCACGGAGCTGTCCCACACTGAGTACCTGAATAGCTTACTGTTTGCTGCTGAGTGGGTACGGTGAGGATACTACAGAAGGTAAACAGGGCTGTTAGAGCCATCATTACTTTCTGCTCCTTCAACTGGCTTCATGGTCTCTGACATTAGTGGGAGCAAGTTTGGTGCCTTGAGTACTAAAGGACTAACCAGGAATAGCATTTGCTACCCCATGGAGAGTTCTCATTACCTCCTCGTCCGTCTTCCTCATCACAGTAATTCACGCATGAGCTTTAGCCTCCCACAGAAACTCCAAAGTGAAAGTTAGCATACTAGCATCCCATCCCTCTAATATGGCCAACTCCTCTATCCACCAATCAGATAAAAAGAGCGACCATCCCCAAGGAACCTCTGTTATTTTGTTTCTACACTACTCTAAATGCTGTGTGAAGGAATTGCAAATAAGAGGGGAGCGTGGTCCTGCTATAGCTGACTTGGGCTGCGCTGTAGGGTCAGGGTATTGCTGGGCATGCCTAGGACACCTCACTTTCTTTTTTTGATGTGTGCAGACTCGCGCTCCCCGGTGACGGTAGTTCTGGTCGAGCGAACTCACGGAGAGCGCGGTTGCAGTTTTGCTGTAGCATTCGGGCTGAGGCTGGCTGCGGTGTTGGCACCATCTGCGTTGCCTTTCCTCTTGTGGTCCTGCTAGAGCGGACTCGGGTGAGGCTTACCTTCTGCCTTTCTTTGCGGCTGCCTGATTCCTGCTGGGCTTGGCTGCATGTTTTCGTGCTCGCATGAGCGAGTGGGCAGGGCTGTTGGACAGGCCCGCATATTCTGTTGCGGGTGGCCAGAGGTGCATTTGAATGCATTTTTTTAACGTGCATGTTATCTGTTACATGGTGGCAGTGACTGCAAGGAATTGTGGGACTGTTTCCTTGGCAACCATGGAGCTTTCAGCCTCAGATGGTTTGTTGGTTGGGGTGTGTTAGACCTGTCTGGATTTTTTGCGTAGTCCCTCCTCATTATTCTTTATTTTGTCCCCTTTTTGCCCCTCATACCCTTAATATTTTTGTGTCTACTACTTTTTATAGGTGTTGGTCAAGGGGATAGGTGTTATTTGTCCCCTCATACTCTTTTACCTCAGGCCCAGAGGCCTGTTCTGACAGGGAAAGTTGGAGCCACAAAATGGTGGCTACCAACTGCCCTAACTGCCAAGTCCAGAACTTACCCATAGACCAGCATAGGGCATTCCAGAACCTTCTGGTCCATTCTGGACCACTGAAGGGCAGCCTATAAAAGGCGGAATGCTGGACAGCCATTTTGTCTGTCAGTGAGGAGCAGCTAGAGTGAAGGTTGAGGTCTGGCAGGGGTAGGATCCTGAAGGGTGGTTTCCTCTACAAGAGTAGCCCTCTGTCTAGGTTTCTTTTCCCCCCATTTCCTGTTGTCCTAGCCAAGTTAGCCCATCCTGCTGATCCTGGGCAGATAGGTGAAGGGGTTAATTCTAGTAGTTTTGGAAGCTGAGAAGAGCCCTGCCCTGGGAGCTGAATTAAGAGTTCCCCTGAGCCCCTAGTCTGTCCAGTAAGGAGGAATAGGGGGTTATTGCTGAGAAAGTACATTTTGGCTTTATCCTGAAGAAGCCCCACCCCTCCTCTTCGCTTTAAGTGAGCAAAGAAAGTATTTTCACTGAACAACTGTAGTATTTCCTTACCCTGGACTAGTCCTGTGGCGTGTGGCAAGTCCATCTGCCTGTTGGGTGGAAGTTGTGAGGTAAACTGGGAGCGGGACCTCGGAAACACCGATCGCGCTCTGTGCCAGCACCCCTCCGGGATCCACTGCGCCTGAGAAGCCTAGCGAGGCTTCCCTTTGAGAGCGGGACCCCGGGGGCGCCTTCCGCGCTTTAGTCGCGGTGTCTGAAGTGTCCCCAGTTGAAGGGAGAGTGTGAGCGCCTTCGCGCATGCCCCGTCAGATGCGGATGTCCCCGGAAGGAGGGGCAACGAGGTGAGCAGGCCCGGAGCAGTGTCTGCCTTTTGAGTAAGAGCAGTGAGCAGCGGAAACGGCAGGAGCGCTACCGCGCATGCCCGCCGGAGGAGTGTCTCCCAAGTGCAGCGCTGAGGAGAGGCGCCGGAGGCTTCTGCAGCTGGCCGAGTGATCGGCTCACTTCCTCCTGCTCGAGCGCCGCGCTGAGGAGCCGGCCTGAGCAGGGAGGGAGAGTTACCAGACCCGGCAGAGGTCTGGGGTTTTGTGGTCTGCCCTGATTAATTCCAGCGCGAGTGCAGCGCGGAGGAGTTGGCCTGAGGCAAGAGAGAGCCTCGTCAGCCTTGGTTCCCCAGGCCCTCGCGCCTGATAATCCTTGTCCTCTGGCGCAGAGCTATCTAAACACCAGTCACAAGTAAGGAGGTAGCTACGTGGGGGATTGTCTTCCACAGGTTTAATTGGATGTGAATTGAGACTCTGACTCTGGGAGTACAGCGTCTATGAGGAATCCCTGACAGGGTTTAATTTAAAGCTGACTTAAGTGGTGCTTAAATAATTTCTTTCTGAACAGGAATAGTAAGAGGACTGTAATGTTATCCCTGTAAAGGAAAATGTTGCTATGATCTGTTTTGAGTGCTGATCTTGCCAAAATATAAAGTAATACTGTGATAAGAAATGATATACAGTAAGCAGAGTACAGTAAATGCCTAACTGTGTTAAAACAAGTGTCAGAGTTACCTACCAGTTTTGATTAAGTGATCTGTCTATTCTATAAATGCTGGTTGTTCTTATGGTTTAGAACTTAAAAGTATTCTTGCCAAAATCCAAACAAACTGAAATGTAATTTAATATTGGACTCTAAAAGTAAAAATACAAAGATATTATTTTTATAAACCAGTACGTATTTTTACAACAAATTGGTGTAGTGTCCTTTTTAAGTGCTATTGCGTGGTTTTACTTTTGGGTGGTCTGCAACCTTCACACTGTGCCTCTAGAATTGCTTGTCTTACCCCTAGGCCAGGCTACCCTAGGTGACCTGGCATCTCAGGTTCTAACATTTGGTGCCTAGCGGTGGGATACTGACTTGGTTGCAGCTACTCATTAGTAATTCAACGCAATACACTGACCTACACCAGGAGTTTTCTCCTTGCGGCCCTCCTAATTTGAATTTTGTTTTTTCTAAATTTATTTCTGGTGGTGGGTGGAGGTTAACCTCAGGTCACTTCTTGGTTTTCTCCTGTGAGTAGATTTTATTCCATAGCAAAGATGGAATTGAATTTTAAAGAGCTAGAAGCCAATACTGTGGCCCAACTCAGAGATTGGTGTCAGCATCAAGGGGTATTTTTTAATAAAGGTGCCAAGAAAGGCGAGTTGCTGACAAGCATAAGGGCATGGGTGGAAGCTCATCTAAGGGAGGAACCAGAAACTGAAGAGGGTGACGGGGACACTGTCCTTGAGGCTGCATTGTTGAACCAAGCTGGGAGTGGGAATCTGCTGACAGGTCCCAGGATACCTTCGAGGGCCTGCAGCAGCGTCTCAGAAAGGGGTTTAACTGAAGCCGAACTAGAAGATAGGAGGGAGGAGAGGAGAATGAAGTTGGAATTAGCTAGGATGGATATGGAAAGGGAGGAAAGGAGGTTAGCTCATGAGCGAACCATCAAGGAGATGGACCTACAAGCCTTACTAAGAAGGTCTCCCAATCCAGATAATGGTGGCAGCGAAAATAAAGTGAACACCAGGGAATCCAGACCCTATTTACCCAAAGATGTCATTGCTAGCTACACCCCAGGTGATGACATTGCCAAATGGTTGGCCGCCTACGAAGGTTCTTTAAGGGCTCACGGGATCTTAGAAACTCACTGGGGAGGTGGGCTGTATAAATACATGCCCCCTGCTGGCAGAGACACCTTGTTGGCTCTGGAGCAGGATGAGCAAACCCACTACCCTGCAATGAAGGTGGCACTGGTGAAAAAGTTTGGACTTACCCCTGAAAGGTACAGACAGAAATTCAGGGGAAGTCACAAACTGAGTACCCAGAATTGGGTAGACTTTTTAGACTACGCCAAGAAAGCTTTTGAGGGTTGGGTCAAGGGCAGCGAGGTGAAAGACTATGAGGGGCTGTACAATCTATTTTTGAAAGAACACCTCCTCGAGAAATGTTTTCCCGAGTTGCGCCAACACCTGGTGGACAGCAAGCTGACCGATCCCCGGAAGCTTGCAGAGGAGGCGGACACTTGGGCAAGTACCCGGGTGTCCTCAAAGGGGACTGGAGGGGATTCTCAAAAAGCCGGACAGGGCGCCCCCCAGAAGAAGGAGGGGGGAGATAAAAAGAAGGAGTTCTCCAAAGGTCCCCAAAATAATTTCCAAGGTAAGGGAGCAGGTTTCACCCCTAGGGCAAACCCGCCCAGAAACCCTAATCCTGGCCAAAGCCAGCAGCCAAGGGTTCTCCACTGTTTTGAATGTGGTGGTGTTGGACATTATAAGGGAGATGTCAGATGCCCAAAGAGACCACCCCCTCCCACCGGAGGAAAGTCACCGGGAGTAGCTAGTGTAGCGCTCGGGGAGGAGTTGCCCTTAGATAAGGGGGGTGAGTGGGCGGGTGTCACCTTAGTGTCCCTGGGAGAGCGGGAGATGGTACCAAAGATCCAGGTGCCCCCAAATACTACAAAGTATGGGCAATGGGTTACCATCAATGGCCAAAGAGGGGAGGCTCTGAGAGATACAGGAGCCAGTATGACTATGGTGAGAAGTCAACTGGTGTCTCCAGAGCAGGTTGTTCCTAATGTACTCCACCCCGCCGCGATGGCTGACGGCAGAATGGGCCACTATCCAGTGGCTGAGGTTCCCTTTGAGTGGGAAGGGGTTGCAGGTTCACTTCGAGTTGCCGTAAGCCCTGCCGTGCCAGTTGATTGTCTGTTGGGGAATGACATGGAGCACAACACTTGGAGAGAGGTGGAATACCGGACGCATTCTGCGATGCTGGGTACACCTGACTGGGCCTGTGTAAGCACACGGTCTGCGACTGCCCGGAGAGGGAGTTCGCCTGGGTTGGAGCCTGGAACAATGGCCCAACCCGCTGCCAAAAAGGGACAGAATCGGAGACAGGGACAGCCTGCTTCGGCTTCCACGCCCCATGTGACAGATCGGCCACCTGCGGTGGTAGGCCAGGAGTCCATGGAGGGGGGAGTAGACTCTTTGGAGGATTTACCCATCCCTGCTGAATGGCATGTGGAGGGAGGTCCTACCAGAGAGGAATTCTGTAAGGGGCAGAGGGAGTGCCCTACCCTTGAGGGACTGAGGCGTCAGGCTGAAGCCCAGGCAGCAGGTGATGCTACGGGACACCACCATATTTACTGGGAGGATGGCCTCCTCTACAGTGAACCTAAGGTACCTCTACCTGGCTCATCAAGAGCCTTGGTGGTCCCGCAGCAATACCGAGCCTTTCTGCTGGAATTGGCTCATGCGATACCACTGGCAGGACACTTAGGCCAGGACAAGACCTTTGCACGGCTTGTCCTCCACTTCTACTGGCCTCAGATGAAAGTGGCGTCCAACACATACTATAGGACATGTGTATCCTGCCAGGCTAGTGGGAAAACAGGGGTGAAGCTAAAGGCTCCCCTGGAACCACTTCCTGTCGTTAGCACCCCCTTTGAAAGGGTGGGCATCGACATTGTAGGGCCATTGGATCCACCAACAACAGCTGGTCACAGGTTCATCCTGGTTCTGGTGGATCATGCCACACGGTACCCAGAGGCCATTCCTCTGAGGACTGTTACTGCACCTGTGGTGGCTAGGGCCCTGAAGGGAATCTTTACCCGTGTAGGATTTCCCAAGGAGGTTGTGTCTGACAGGGGGACCAACTTCCTGTCAGCTTACATGCGGACAATGTGGAAGGAGTGTGGAGTGACTTACCGGTTCACCACTCCTTATCACCCCCAGTCCAATGGACTGGTTGAGAGGTTTAATAAGACCCTGAAGGGCATGATAAGAAGTCTGCCGGAGAGCTTACGGAGGAAGTGGGACGTTCTCCTACCTTGCTTGCTGTTCTCTTACAGAGAGGTGCCGCAAAAGGGAGTGGGCTTCAGCCCTTTTGAATTGTTGTATGGGCACCCTGTGCGAGGGCCTCTCAGCCTGGTGAAGGATGGATGGGAGAAGTCTCCCAGAAAACCTCCCCAGGATGTGGTGAGCTACATGCTGGCCTTCAGAAGCCAGATGGCCAAGTTGTGGAAGCAGGCTGCTGACAACTTGGAGGCCAGTCAGGCAGTCATGAAGGAATGGTACGACCAAAATGCTCACCCGGTGGAGTTGGATCCTGGCCAGAAAGTATGGGTGATGGAACCTGGAGAGCTAAGTGCCCTTCAAGATCGTTGGACAGGCCCATTTGAGGTGTTGGAGAAGAAGGGTAAGGCCACTTACTTGGTGGATCTTAAGACCCCGCGGCAGCCCCTACGGGTGCTGCATGCCAATCGCCTCAAACCCCACCATGAGAGGCCAGAGGTCATCCTGATGTTGGTGACTGATGGTGCTGAGGAAGCAGAAAGCGAGCCTCTTCCAGATCTCTTTTCATGCCAAGAGAAGGATGGGTCGGTGGAGGGAGTGATTCTCTCCCCATCCCTAACTCCTGAGCAACGAGAGGATTGCCGCCAGGTATTGGGGCAGTACTCTTCGCTGTTCTCCCTTGTCCCGGGAAGAACCCACCTGTGTACCCATGATGTGGACACAGGAGACAGCCCCCCAGTGAAGTCCAAGACCTACAGGCTGTCGGACAAGGTGAAGGCTAGCATCCATGGCGAAGTTGCCAAGATGTTGGAGCTAGGAGTGATAGAACCTTCCAGCAGCCCTTGGTCCAGTCCGGTGGTGCTAGTCCCAAAAGCCGTCCCACCAGGCACCACACCAGAACTGAGGTTCTGTGTGGATTACCGAGGACTGAACTCAGTTACAAAGACTGATGCTCATCCAATCCCTAGGGCGGATGAGTTAATTGACCGGCTAGGAGCTGCCCAATACCTAAGTACCTTTGACCTCACTTCAGGGTACTGGCAGATCTCCTTGACAGATGGACCAAAGGAAAGGTCAGCCTTCTCCACGCCTGAGGGACACTTCCAGTTCTGTGTGATGCCCTTTGGGCTCAAGAACGCCCCTGCCACATTTCAGCGACTGGTGAACCAGGTCCTCTCTGGAATGGAGAGTTTCTCTGCTGCTTACCTGGATGACATTGCTGTCTTCAGTAGCAGTTGGGAGGACCATTTGCAACATTTGCAAACAGTTCTCCAGGCTCTGAAACAAGCTGGATTGACCATCAAAGCCAGCAAATGCCAGATTGGGCAGGGGTCGGTTGTGTACCTTCGACACTTGGTGGGTAGGGGGTCAGTGCAGCCCCTGCAGGCGAAGATTGAGGCAATCATGGCCTGGGAACCCCCCAAGACACAGACTGAGGTCCGAGCTTTCCTGGGCCTCACAGGTTACTACCGTCGCTTTGTGAAGGGGTATGGCACTATTGTAGCGCCCCTCACAGAGCTCACCTCCAGGAAACAACCTCGACGGGTAGTTTGGACGAAGGCTTGTCAGCAAGCCTTTGAAAAGTTGAAGCAGGCAATGTGTGAAGCACCGGTCCTGAAGGCTCCCGATTTCTCCAAGGAGTTCATTGTCCAAACGGATGCATCCGAACATGGCATTGGGGCAGTGTTATCGCAACTAAATGAAGAGGGCCTGGATCAGCCTGTAGTCTTCTTATCCAGGAGACTGCTTCCCCGGGAACAGAAGTGGAGTGCAATTGAGAGGGAAGCTTTTGCAGTGGTGTGGGCTCTGAAGAAGCTGCGGCCATACCTCTTTGGCTCGCACTTCCTGGTTCAGACTGACCACCGCCCCCTTCGTTGGCTGATGCAAATGAAGGGGGAAAATCCCAAGCTGTTGAGATGGTCCATCTCCCTACAGGGAATGGACTTCCGGGTGGAAAACCGGCCTGGAGTGGACCACGCCAATGCAGACGGTCTCTCCAGGTATTTCCGCCTTAGTGAAGAGGACTCCCAAGGGGTTGGGTAGTTCTCCCCACTTTCAGCTGGGGGGGACGCGTGTTAGACCTGTCTGGATTTTATGCGTAGTCCCTCCTCATTATTCTTTATTTTGTCCCCTTTTTGCCCCTCATACCCTTAATATTTTTGTGTCTACTACTTTTTATAGGTGTTGGTCAAGGGGATAGGTGTTATTTTTCCCCTCATACTCTTTTACCTCAGGCCCAGAGGCCTGTTCTGACAGGGAAAGTTGGAGCCACAAAATGGTGGCTACCAACTGCCCTAACTGCCAAGTCCAGAACTTACCCATAGACCAGCATAGGGCATTCCAGAACCTTCTGGTCCATTCTGGACCACTGAAGGGCAGCCTATAAAAGGCGGAATGCTGGACAGCCATTTTGTCTGTCAGTGAGGAGCAGCTAGAGTGAAGGTTGAGGTCTGGCAGGGGTAGGATCCTGAAGGGTGGTTTCCTCTACAAGAGTAGCCCTCTGTCTAGGTTTCTTTTCCCCCCATTTCCTGTTGTCCTAGCCAAGTTAGCCCATCCTGCTGATCCTGGGCAGATAGGTGAAGGGGTTAATTCTAGTAGTTTTGGAAGCTGAGAAGAGCCCTGCCCTGGGAGCTGAATTAAGAGTTCCCCTGAGCCCCTAGTCTGTCCAGTAAGGAGGAATAGGGGGTTATTGCTGAGAAAGTACATTTTGGCTTTATCCTGAAGAAGCCCCACCCCTCCTCTTCGCTTTAAGTGAGCAAAGAAAGTATTTTCACTGAACAACTGTAGTATTTCCTTACCCTGGACTAGTCCTGTGGCGTGTGGCAAGTCCATCTGCCTGTTGGGTGGAAGTTGTGAGGTAAACTGGGAGCGGGACCTCGGAAACACCGATCGCGCTCTGTGCCAGCACCCCTCCGGGATCCACTGCGCCTGAGAAGCCTAGCGAGGCTTCCCTTTGAGAGCGGGACCCCGGGGGCGCCTTCCGCGCTTTAGTCGCGGTGTCTGAAGTGTCCCCAGTTGAAGGGAGAGTGTGAGCGCCTTCGCGCATGCCCCTTCAGATGCGGATGTCCCCGGAAGGAGGGGCAACGAGGTGAGCAGGCCCGGAGCAGTGTCCGCCTTTTGAGTAAGAGCAGTGAGCAGCGGAAACGGCAGGAGCGCTACCACGCATGCCCGCCGGAGGAGTGTCTCCCAAGTGCAGCGCTGAGGAGAGGCGCCGGAGGCTTCTGCAGCTGGCCGAGTGATCGGCTCACTTCCTCCTGCTCGAGCGCCGCGCTGAGGAGCCGGCCTGAGCAGGGAGGGAGAGTTACCAGACCCGGCAGAGGTCTGGGGTTTTGTGGTCTGCCCTGATTAATTCCAGCGCGAGTGCAGCGCGGAGGAGTTGGCCTGAGGCAAGAGAGAGCCTCGTCAGCCTTGGTTCCCCAGGCCCTCGCGCCTGATAATCCTTGTCCTCTGGCGCAGAGCTATCTAAACACCAGTCACAAGTAAGGAGGTAGCTACGTGGGGGATTGTCTTCCACAGGTTTAATTGGATGTGAATTGAGACTCTGACTCTGGGAGTACAGCGTCTATGAGGAATCCCTGACAGGGTTTCATTTAAAGCTGACTTAAGTGGTGCTTAAATAATTTCTTTCTGAACAGGAATAGTAAGAGGACTGTAATGTTATCCCTGTAAAGGAAAATGTTGCTATGATCTGTTTTGAGTGCTGATCTTGCCAAAATATAAAGTAATACTGTGATAAGAAATGATATACAGTAAGCAGAGTACAGTAAATGCCTAACTGTGTTAAAACAAGTGTCAGAGTTACCTACCAGTTTTGATTAAGTGATCTGTCTATTCTATAAATGCTGGTTGTTCTTATGGTTTAGAACTTAAAAGTATTCTTGCCAAAATCCAAACAAACTGAAATGTAATTTAATATTGGACTCTAAAAGTAAAAATACAAAGATATTATTTTTATAAACCAGTACGTATTTTTACAACAAATTGGTGTAGTGTCCTTTTTAAGTGCTATTGCGTGGTTTTACTTTTGGGTGGTCTGCAACCTTCACACTGTGCCTCTAGAATTGCTTGTCTTACCCCTAGCCCAGGCTACCCTAGGTGACCTGGCATCTCAGGTTCTAACAGGGTGTATATAAGCAATTGGCAGTTCAGGGTTCATGGCGAGCTGCGGTCTGGAATCTGGTGGAAAAGCTAGTGAGAAGTCCTATCATGTGGAGGAGGCTGGAGTTTCAGAGCCACTTCCTTCTTTGGCTACTCTTTAGCAGAGGATCCAGGCGCTGTAGCTGCTGTGTTTAAGGACAGGGAGCCTCCTCCTCCTGCTTGTAAGAGACCTCGGGTTGACCCAGGGACCTCGGCTGATTCTGATGGGGAGGGTGATGTGAACCTGAAAGGGCATTATGTGCAGGGTCCTGAATTGAAAGAGGTTCTTCAGCACATTCACACAAACTTGATGTTTCCAGAGGCGGTGGTGCCTGAGGAGGACACTGATCTTTTTTCCCTGTAGCAGAGCAAGGAACCAGAGTCCTTACCATTCCATTCTTCTGTTTTGAAGGTGGATACACCTCCAGGTCAGCACTTTCCCCAGCAGCTCAGCTCTCAGCGCCGCATCAGCTCTACACAAGACCCCTCCTGTCGGAGGGTTCGCGCCAGCAGCTCAACGCAACGCAGAGGTGCTCGAGTCCCTGCCCGCCTGGTGCCCCCATCGCCCCTGCTATGTAATTTAATTTTTGCGTAATTAAATACCGTAGCGGGTTGTGGGTTTATAGGGGAATAGGGTGGGAAGTAATTTAATTATAGTAAATTAAAAATTAGTTTTTATTTATATGCATTGATAATTAATTGATTGATAATTAATTATTAATTGGTAATTCATTTGTATTAATTGGGAATTAATTTGTATTAATTGATTAATTGATCATTATGTTAATTGTATTATTTATTTGGAGTGGGTTGTGAGTTTATAGGGGAATAGAGTGGGAAGTAATTTAATTGTAATAAAGTTAATATTTATTTTTATTTATATGTATTAATAAATATTTTGTATTAATTGGTAATTCATTTTTATCAATTGGTAATTATGTTTTATTAATTAATAATTAATTTTTATTAATTGATTAATTGATATTTATGTTAATTGTAATATTTATTATTTGGAGCGGGTTGTGAGTTTATAGAGGAATAGGGTGGGAAGTAATTTAATTTTAATAAAGTAAATATATATTTTTATTTATATGTATTGATAATTAATTGAGCTCTCCAAAAGGCAACTCTGCTTTTTAATATATATGCCCCACCTGGCACTATCCAAGATGCCCTATTCGAGGATATCATGAAAGCAATCTTGCAGATAATAGAAGATCGATCATACATGCCATATCTAATTATGGGAGATCTGAATGGAAAAATCTCAAACATTGAAATTGGAAAATAGGTAAACCTATATAAAGAAGAAACATTGGAAATGTCCATCCCTAAATTTCCTAAAGGTAAAAATTCGGACAAAAGAGGTAAATTGTTATTAGCCTTATTGCCAAGTTTAAATGGGACAATCTTGAATGGCAATGTGGAAGGAGATATACCGGCATCCTATACTAGACGGGGAAATGGAACTCTCTCAATTATTGATTATATAATCTGTGGTATGGATCTATTGGAGACAGTTACGCATTTGCATACTAACTTCATAGATGAGAGTGATCATGCATTTTTACATCTAACTACCCATTGGATGGCCATCCCTTCCTCTACAGGCCAGATAACATTTTACAATAGCACAATTGAAGTCAACACAAATCAGAGGCGGATTTTCTGGAACTCATCAACCTTGGACAATATAACCGCACTGATTGTACATACACAACTTCTATCTAAAATACATTCAGATGATCCAATAATACATTTTGAATGTATAGTTAATAAACTCAAGTGTGCTCTCTTAAATAAGTTACGACAGGTCACATCTGGAAACAATAAGAACAACAACAAAAATAAAACTTGGAATTCACCTACTGCAAAAAGGCTTAATAAACTCATTAGAGCACAATACCTGAATTTTTCATCATCAACTCAGGCAGAAATCAATAAACTAAAAAACCAACTAAGAAGAGAGAAGCACAGTCATAAAAGAATACTGCAGGACTATAACTGGGTCGATATTCAAATAGCTGCTAAAAAATATAATCAGCGAAAATATTGGTCCCTAATCGCTAAAATAACCGGAACAAAAAAGAAACTCCAAGCCATTCCAGTCCCACCACAGGACTGGGAAATGTATCTGAGTGATTTATATAAGGCAAACCCAATCAATTCAGATGGAAAGGATGCCGATACTATTATGCAAAGGAATATTACTCCGATTACTAATACCTCAGCATTCTCCATTGCAACGCACATTCGAAAAGCAAGAAGCACTGGTGCTTCAGGCCCTGACCAAATACCCATCAAGATCCTTCAAGCTGACCCCAAGGAGTGGAGTCAGATGCTATCACCCCTCTTTAATTACATCTTCAAATCCGGGAAAATACCAAAGTCATGGCAGGGGAGTATTATTATTCCTATCTATAAAAAGGGGAACAAAAACACTGCTGGTAACTATCGCCAAATAGCGTTGATGGATGCTACAGGGAAAATCTTTGCCGCAGAAGTTTTGGATCGACTAAAAGACTGGGCATTTTCGCAGGGTTTAATACCCATGTTTCAAGCAGGTTTTAGACCCAACCATTCTGTCACCGATAATATTGCAATACTCCAGACCATTCTTGATAAATACACAGTACGGAAATCTCAGCCAGTATACGCAGCATTTATAGATTATTCTACTGCCTTTGATCGTGTTGATAGACCGACTCTATGGAATAAGCTAAGGAGGCTAGGTATTCCTGAACAACTGCTGCAGATTATTGTTAAACTCCATACCAAAACATAGTGTCAAGTCCAAATGGGGAGTGAAAAAGGTCTGACTAAAACAATCCAAACGGCTAACGGGCTCAAACAAGGGTGCCTTTTAGTACCGATATTATTTTCATTATACCTCAGTGACCTGCCATACCATCTGCAACAAAGTTCAAGTTTGCCTCCAAAGATTGCTGCACATAGAATACACGCCCTGCTATACGCGGATGACATTGTGATGTTGGACCTTACGCCCTTTGGTTTGCAAATGCTCCTAGATATTTTACATAAATATTCTAAGGACAACTTCTTAATCCCAAACTTAACGAAAACAAAAATTGTTTCCTTTTCTGGTAGGAAACAAAGTGCTAAGTACTGCTGGAGGCTCGGCAGAGAAAAAGTAGAAGAGGTCGACGAATATACTTATCTCGGCAGGATCTTCTCAAAGAGTCTGAAAAATACTAAGCAGATAAACAATTTAAAGAGGAAATCAGAATTACATGCCGGGGCCCTTTCCAGACTGTACTCTGCTACAGGAAACAGGCATTTCTCTTCACTGCTAAAAGTATATAGAGTAAAGATTCCCCCTGTTTTATCCTATGCTACGGAATATATCCCAATAAAACAGTGGTCTTACATGGACCAAAAAGAAGGGAATATTTTGAAGAAAGTCTTGAAGGTCTCAGAATCTACACCGGTGCAAGCTCTAAGACTTGAATTCTCAATTACAAGTTCTTATGCTACAGCTATCGCTAATGTTATCAGGTGGGCTCACAATCTACTTCATGCAAAACAAGGATCACTACGATCCCTGCTAAAGATTGAGACTTTTGAACTAGATGCTTCAAAGCAAATATTCTTCAGGAATATGACCGTGGTATTCCAAATTGCTAAGATCAGTACAGATATTTTGCCTACCTGGTCAGCCTCGCAATTGAAACTTTTTTTAAAATGTTTTACTCCTAAATTGAGTTTTGAACTTGACTTTGCACACTGTAGCAAATTATCTTTGTATAAACTTTACGTTGAGACATTGGAGTACAAGCATGTACAGACATACATAGGGTTTTCCCTCACACATGGTGCAAGGAGGGCAATTACAATGCTGCGATTAGGTATTTTACCAGTGTTAACTTTCACATCAAGATGGACATCAGGTGGATCCCCACTATGTACTTTTTGTCAAGGGGGAGATCAGAACATCGAGCACCTTTTATTTGTATGCCCAAACTCAAATGTAGTAACAGCACGGTCAAGACATCTTGTTCCTATATAACGTAAATGTAGAATTTCATCAGTAAAAGAATTTGTTATCTGTGTACAAACAACCACCTAATGAATTTGTATGTTATAATTTCTATAAATTTTTAAAATCTTTTTTAACATTATATTAATTTGCAATGAATTCCTTTTCCTGTAACCTGTTTTTCTTTATATAATATTTGTGGTCCTCAGTTGAGTACCGAAACAAATAAAAAAAAATTGACTTTTGACTTTGAAATAATTAATTGATCATTAATTATTAATTGGTAACACATGTTTTAATTGGTAATTAATTTGTATTAATTAGTAATTATTTTTAATTAATTTTGTATTGGTATTGATAATTAATTAAATCTTCTTTTAATATTAAATCCTTACTTTCCTTGCTGTTGCACTGTCAGGAGTGGGGATAGTAATTTGTACACCTACGCTATCCAATGTTTTCCCTACTGTAGCACTCACTGGAGTGGGAATAGTAATTTTTACCCTCCCGTTATCCAACGCTTTCCCTACTATTGCACTCACTGGAGTGGGAATAGTACTTTTTACCCTCTCTGTCACGATCGCGGATGGCCGCAAACTACATTTCCCGGCATGCTCCAGGAAAGAACTACCGCTCCCGGCATCCTCTGCGACGCGCCGCATTCTCGCGAGACGTCTCTTAAGGAGAATGGCGGCGGGGAAGCGGTGTCGGGTATTCCAAACCTGATGCGGTTCTTGACCTCAGAGTTCTTGGTTCGGGTGCGGTAAGGGTGCTGGCACCGCGTTGCTGAGCGGCAAAACTCTGTTTCTGTCTTTGTGATTCCTGCTTTGCTGTGTTATTAGTCGTAATCCTTACTGGTAGTATAGGATTATTGCGGAGGGTTTTTCCTTGGATTTTGTCTCGGCATTTTCGGCCAACGGTGGGGTGGCATAAGTTGCTATCAGACTTTGGATAGCCTCTCATGTGGTACTGGTATTCTTTGGTGTAAATACGAATATTCCTGGAACCCAGCTAAGACGTATTAGTTGGTGGCTACACCTATGGATTTTCCAGAGGAGCTTTGTGTGTAATGATAAAACTGTGTGTGGAAAGGGCATTTTGATATCCTTTGCTTTAGGTGTAACAGTATATGTGACTCTTCTATTAACAGGGGATCTGGAGGTGTGGGATACACTCTACCCCTGTGAGGTTTAGTGGAGTCATACTTAGGTAGGTTCATGTATCTGGGATAGTTGGTTTGTACAGGAGCACTGATCTTCATGTCCACATATTTCATTTATGTTCCTGTATTTTGTGTATCTTTTTAGTTACATCATATCAAACCCTACGTTGCCTCTACACATCCACAAGGCTTTTTCTTCTTCTTTTACAGGTATAAACCCTCATAGCAACATTTATAGCATTGTGATGTGTACTGTTTAGGAATCTAGTCTGATGTGTGTTTTGTTCTGTTTGTGTCTTTCAGATCTCCCTCCCTGCTGTCCCCTTCCTTTCCTTCCCTGCTCTTTCTTATTTATCCCCTCGCTTAATCTTGTCAACGCTCTGTGCCATTACGGCTATCCAGGCATTGGCTCGATTTAGAGGTGGGCTTACCTTTCAACAAAACGACGATCCTGAGGACCAACTCGTAACACTCTCGCTATCCAACGCTTTCCCTACTGTAGCACTCATTGGAGTGGGAATAGTAGTTTTTACCCTCCCGTTATCCAACGCTTTCCCTACTGTTGCACTCTCTGGAGTGGGAATACTACTTTTTACCCTCCCGCTGTCACGTTCGCGCCGCGACCGAACTACAAGTCCCTGTAGGCCAAGAGCCAAGAACTACTATTCACATGAGCCTCCGCGCCGCAAGTGGAATCTCACGAGAGGAAGCATAAAAAGGAAGTTACAGCCCGAGCTCGGCGTGGGGAATTCCAGTTCGCACGCCAGGACTGCCAGTTTCAGAGATTCGGTTCCTCTCCTCGGTGCGGTAAGGGTGCTCAGCACCGATTAGTGTTCTCAGCGGGATCGCTGAGTTAGAAGACCCTGTACAGCGTTTAGGTTGCAAGTTGCACCTTGCGCTAGAGGGTTGGCTTATTTCCAGTCATTTGGATATTGACTCGGTCGGTATTGCCGGCCGACGGGGAAGTGGATGTTTTGAGATCCACAGGGTGATTCCCCTATTGTTTTGGTATTCGTACTTTCCTCAGACAAGCCTTGTTTTGTCTAGTTCATGCTGGGAGCTACACCTGCCTATAGAAGTCGCATTATATTGGAACTCCAAGATCACTGATGTCCTGATGTATCTCCTATGAAGTATTTCCTTTACAAAAGTCCAAGTATTGATGTGACAGAAGTACAGTAGTTTGTGTGTTTCTGTGTATTTATTTATTTATTTATTTATGCAATTTATATAGCGCCAAATACCCTAAGGTGTCTCGGCGCTGAGAAGGCTAAAGAGGCGCTAGTGGTATTACTGATTAAAAAGCCAAGTTTTTGTTTGTTTTCGAAATATCATCAATGTTGGACTGTTTTTGATGTGGAGGGGGAGAGAATTCCACAATCTTGAGACTGCCACAGTAAATCGTCTATCTCCCCAGGTTGCTTTTTTTGTACGTGGGATAGGGAGCATTAGGGTCGAATATGAACGTAACGTTCTTTTAGGAGTGTATATACACAAAGCTGTTTTTAAAAACTCCGGCCCAATATTATTCATAGCTTTATACGCAATGCACAGGGCTTTGAATTTAGTGCGGCTTTTGACTGGGAGCCAGTGGAGTTGAGGAATAATACGGGATATTGTAGAGAACTTTGGGGTATGGGTCAGAATTCTTGATGCCGCATTCTGTACTACCTGCATTTTATTAAGAACTTTCTCTTGTGCATTTAGTAGCAGTCCATTGCAATAGTCCACCTTGGATAATACCAAGGTAAACATCAGGGTCTTGCCGGCACTAGGAGGAAGAAAAGGTAAAAGTTTTTTGACCATTGTAAGGGTAAAGAAAGAGGATGAAACAACAGCATTTGCATGACTAGCGAAAGACAACTTATCATCAAAATTAACCTTTTTGTCTATGACTCCTTTATTTAACAGGGGTTCCTCTTGAGTGGTAGTGGCTACACTCTACCCCTGTGATTTGAATAGGAGTTTAGACCTGGGTATGTGCGCTGCTACATGTGGGTGATTCTCTCGTGACGTTGTGGTGTCTTGTATGTGTGTAGATATTGATGTTCATGTGGCTGCATTCCTTTTGTATTTATGCAGTGATACACCAACAATCCACAGCGCTGTCAGGCAGCACTGCACATCAGAGATTTCGTATTTTCCTTTACAGGTATATGGAACTAGATAGGTACAATATATGGTGTAAGGAAATGTTTATTACATATAAAGAGAGTTAGTGTTCTCATAGTGTACACTTTCTTTGTGTCTTTCAGATCTCCCTCCCCGCTTTCCCCTTCCTTTCCTTCCCCCCTCCAACCCTTCTTCCCCGCTTGATCCTCCCACTGCTCTGTGCTATCACGGCAATTCAGGCGTTGGTTAGATCTAGAGGTGACAGACTAATCAACAAACCGATCCTGAGGACAGAATCTTAATACCCGCTATCCAACGCTTTCCCTGCTGTTGCACTCTTTGGAGTGGGAATAATAATTTTTACCCCTACGCTATCCAACGTTTTCCCTACTGTTGCACTCACTGGAGTGGGAATAGTAATTTTTACCCCTACGCTATACAACGCTTTCCCTACTGTTGCCCTCTCTTGAGTGGGAATAGTAATTTTTACACTCTCGCTATCCAACAAAATCTCTACTTTTTTTATGTTACATTTATTATTTTTAAATTTTAAGCTTTTTTACATTATTTTAAGTATGTATTATTTAATTGTTTTTAATATTTAATTACTTTTATATTATTTTTAATACATTTAAAATATTCGATATTTTAGCATTCTATATTTTTGATTCGATATTTTAGTACTTACCTGTTTGTAAATAGGGATTCTATATTCTGTACTTTGATATTTTGGAGTCAATATTTTGGGCATTCTATACTATGTCCCTCAATATTTAGTCACTGAACCCCGACCAGCGCCAGGAACCCTGGATCCACGACCTTCCACCGCTACGATACCGCCACCATGCTCCCACTCAACCCCGGAAGACACGCACACTGCAAACTGGCCTCACCGAACACGACCCACGGCCACTTCCCTTGCCACCGCTGCCACCGGACCTTCACCACATCTTCGACCCCCAAAACCACCAGCACCAATACTGACGACACACGCAGCTGCATCCTCCTCAACGTGCGCTTCGTACACAAGCACGCCATGGAAATCTGGAATCTACTCGACCCTCCGTGGCCCGACGTCACCTTCCTCACAGAGTCCTGGACCAAAGCCGCCTCCGTCCCAGACATTAACACTGCTGTCCCGAGCGGCTACAAGATCCAGAGGAAAGATGGCCCCAACCACCCGGGAGGAGGCCTCGCCATAGTCCACAAAAACACCCTCCGCCTCACAACCTCCAGCAAGAACCTCCCCTCTCCCGAACACCTGCACTTCCAAATGAAGACTAGCCCCAAGACCACACTCCGTGGAACACTCATCTACAGACACTCCGGCCCCCGGGCACCCTTCGCCACCACCATCACCAACTTCTTTGCACCCAACGCCATCGCGCGAATGAAGTATATACTCATCAGAGACCTCAACTTCCACCTCGACAACCTCGACAACCCCAGCAATCCCAACTCCACCATCCTCCTCGACAACCTCGCCAACATTGGACTCAACCAATTCGTGAACACACCAACACACAGGGAAGGGCACAACCTAGACCCCATCTTCGCTGCAGGAAACAGCGTCTGCTTCAGCCACACAATGCAATCTACTGGGACTGACCACCACTGCGTCCACTTCACTGTTGAGAAACCAAAGGCACATAAACCAGCCCCTCGCCCGCCGCTCAGAAACTTGAGCAAGACCACTGACGAGCAATTGAACTCCACACTCTCCGAAGACAACAACACCTGGGCATCCGGTGCAAACACCGCAGCCAGAGAACTCCACATGTGGATCGCCAAAAGCACAGACGAGTTCGCCCTGCTAAGCAACCCCGGCAAACAACGCCCCAGAAAAGCAGCATGGGTTACCACTACCCTCCAAGAAACCAGACGCACCTGCAGACGCCTGGAAAAGAACTGGAGGAATACTAAGACAGTCAACAGCTACTCCACCTACAAAAATGCCATGACGGACTACTACAGCCAAATCAGAACAACTAAAAGGAACTTCAACCACAACAAATTCCTCACCAACTCCGCCAACTCCAAGGAACTCTTTAATGTCATCCAAGAAATCACCAACCCACACAGCGAAACCACAGACATCACCCCTTACCAGCACCTCTGTGACAAGCTCTGACCCTTCTTCCACCTCAAGATCATAACACTCTACGACAACTTCTCCGACCACCCACAAGACAGCCACTCACCTCGCCACGACACCAGCCAGCCCACCATCTCTAACTAGACACAGATCACGACCATAGACGCTGCCGCGGCCATGAAAGGCATCCACTCTGTGGCCCCCACCAACCCCTGCCCTCCTCACATATACCACAGAGCCGCAGACACCATTGCACTCCAACTGCAACAGACCATCTACACCACCTTCAAAACAGGCACCTACCCAGATGACTGGAAGCGCGCCGAAGTCAGGCCCCTGCTCAAGAAACCCACGGCGGACCCCACCGACCACAAAAACTACAGGCCCATCTTGCTGCTCCCCTTTACAGCCAAAGTGGCAGAAAAAACAGTCAACAGGAACTGACAAGATTCATCGAAGAATACACCATCCTCAACCCGTCCCAATCCGTATTCCGAGCTATCCACAGCATGAGACCGCCCTACTCACCGCCACAGACGACATCTGCACCCTCCTGGACCGGGGCCACTCCGCAGCCCTCATCCTCCTCGACATGTCTGCAGCCTTTGACACCGTCTCTAATTGCACACTAATCACCAGACTACGCAAGGCCGGCATACAAGGAACTGCCCTAGACTGGATCCGCTCGCTCCTCACCCGAAGAAGCCAAAGGTTCAGACTACCGCCATTCATCTCCGCCCCCACTGACATCACCTGCGGAGTACCACAGGGGTCAGCTCTAAGCCCGACCCTCTTCAACGTCTACATGGTCCCCCTCGCAGACATCATCTGACAACACGGCCTCAACATTGTATCCTACGCTGACAACACCCAGCTCATCCTTTCCCTCACCAAAGTTTCCACCACCACTAAACTCAACTTCCAGAGAGGACTGCAAGAAGTGACAGTCTGGATGACCAACAGCTGCCTAAACTCAATGCAGAGAAAACAGAAGTTCTCGTCCTTGGAACCACCCCATCAGCATGGGACAACACCTGGTGTGCCACCACCCTCGGAAGCCCACCTACCCCCTCAGACCACGCCAAGAACCTTGGCAACATACTCAACTCATCACTCACAATGAAACGACAGGTTAACGCCGTCACCTCCAGGTGCTTCAACACACTCCATGTTCTCCGAAAGCCCTTCAAATGGATCCCCCCCGAATCAAGGAAAACAGTTACCCAGGCACTCATCACCAGCAAACTTGACTATGGCAACGCACTCTACGTCGGCATCAACAAGTCCCTACTCCGCAAACTGCAAGCGGTACAGAACACCGCGGCCAGACTCGTCCTGGGCATCCCCCGCCATGAACACATCAGCCAACACCTGAGGTGGCTTCACTGGCTCCCTGTGGAGAAGTAAATCCCCTTTAAAATCCTCACCCACGCCTACAAGTGCCTGCACAACAACGGACCCAAATACCTCAACGACAGAATAAACTTCCACGTACCCTAAAGAAACCTGCGATCATCCAACCTCACAGTGGCTGAAACACCACGGCGCAACAGAGCCAGATCAGGCGGGAGATCGTTTTCTCACATTGCAGCCAAGACCTAGAACGAGCTACGGGCAGACATCAGACGGGCCCCCTCCCTGAACACCTTCAGGAAGGCCCTCAAGATCTGGCTCTTCGGCTGAACGGAGCAGCATACCCCCTCCCCACAGAGCCTTGAGCCCCTCAAGGGTGAGTAGCGCTCTTACAATCCCCCTGATTGATTGATTGATTGAATGGAAATACGTTGATAAGCATGTTTTATCTCTTTTTTGGCAAAGAGTTATCCTTTGCAAGACTTTACAGACAAATTCCCGCATCAGTGAAGGTGGATTCATTGATGGCAGGGCTAGCCTCCCAGGGTGCAATAATTTCAGAGGGTGTCTCAACTGCGGATCCTGGCATGAGTCGTGGCCGTGGTGCTCATTCCATTGACAAATCCCAGTTCCCCTCAACTTCTTCTTCTTCCTCTGCCATCTCAAAACCCTGACTATATGGCGGTGAGGAAAGCTCAGTGGGAGGGGGGCTTTCTCTCTTTTCAGGGATGTGGCAGCAATCAGTTTCTGACCAGTGGGTGCTTCTGGTGGTGACAGAGTGGTTTCGGATTGGTTTTTCGGAGATCCACCAAAATTTTCCAGGTCAACCCTTGTCCTTGGAAAGGGTTGAAAAGGCAGGCCATTTTAGAAGGAGTTCATTGTCTATTGGACAAAGGTTGCAATTATTCCAGGCCCTCCTCTGTAGGAAGGAGAAGGGGTTTATTCGATTATCTTTCTGGTCGAGAAGCATAAGGAGATCTCAGGCCTTTGTTGGATCTGAAGTGGCTGAATCAGTTCATTCCCACTGTCAAATTGAAGGTGGTCTCTCTTCAACATATTTTTCCCTTTATCAATCATTGGGAGTTTCTAACTTACCTGGACGTGTAGGATGCTTATCTTCATGTCCGATCCATCCCACTTCACAGCGTTTTCTGTGCTTCTGTGTCCTGGGTCAACATTACCAGTTCAAGGTATTGCATTTTGGTCTTTGTTCCACTCCGAGGGTCTTTACTAAGATGTTGGCTTCCCTGATTGGTATTTTACATGGTAGGGGATTATGGTTTTCCCGTATTTGGATGATCTCATGATTTATGCCTCTTCTTTTCCAAAGGCAGAACGACATGTCATGGAGTTTTGCATGGTGCTGGGGGACCATGGATTTTTGGTGAATATGAACAAATCGTGCCTCACCCGACTCGGGATCTGACTTTCATCAGAGTCGGATTCAGGACTCTGTTGGGGAAGGTGTTCCTGCCCAAGTCCAGGAAATTGACTCTGGTGTCTGTGATTCGGAAGTTGTTGTCTCTGCACTGCCCCCCTGTGAGCAGTTGGTTGAGGGTTCAGGGGCTTATGTCTGCTTCACTGATGGCTCTTCCTTGGGTCCGATTCCATATGTACCCAGTAATCAACCATGTTTTGTCACACTGGCTTCAGAAAGGTCAGGATTATCAGCAGGGGGTACCAGTGACTCCTCAGTTCAAGGTGGATCATGGATGGCTTATTGTATGAGATGAATCTGTCCCAGTGTCTGCAGTTTCATGTGGTTCCTACCCATATTGTGACAACCGATGCCAGTTTGTTGGGCTGAGGTGCTACCCTGGGGAAATTGTCAGTACAGGGCAAGTGTTCCCATGTTCTGGCAGCTTGTTCTTCCGATTACAGGGAGCTGAAGGCAGTTCACTTGGGTCTTTTGGCTCTTGCTCCACACCTGGGGGGACAACATGTGTGGGTCAGGATGGACAACCAGGTTGTGATGAGGTACTTGAATCATCAAAGTGGGTGCAAGGTGAAGTCCTTCATTTGTTTCAGTCAGGTCATTTGCTCCTGGGCTGAGACGGAATTGAGGTCCCTGTCTGCCATTTACCTGCCAGGCAGGGAGAATGTGGTGACGGACAGACTCCGTCCATGAGTTCCCTGCTCTTGACCCTGAGTTTAGAGACGAGGTTTGGGTCTCCGAGGGTGGACTTGTTTGCCTCCTTAGAAAATGCCCAGCTCCCTCATTTTTGTGTGATTATGCCTTACCAGTGGCGTGGATGGTGGATGTGATGTCCTTCCAATGGCCTCGGGATCTTTTGTATGTCTTTTCCCTGGTTCCCCTGATTCCTACAGTGTTGCAGAAGATCAGGGTGGACAAGGCTTTGGTGATTCTGGTGGTTTCAGGGTGGCGGGCGCCCTTGGTTTCCCCTCATATTGAAGTTAGCGGTTCACATGTGCTGAGTGATTCCTTATCAGCCTTATCCATTGATGGGCCCCCAAATTCCTTTCCAGGTGTTCCAATCGATGCATCTTCAGCCTTGGTTCTTAAAAGGAGGAGTCTGATGAGTAGGGGTGTTCCCAGGTGGTGGCTGGACTGATTCAACAATTTTGGCGTCTTTTTCTTTGAGTGCTAATGCCAAGCATTTGTCCAAATTTATGCTTGGTGTCTGAGAAAGGGGTTTCTTGTTGAGGTTGTGGATCTTGTCAGAGCTCAGGATTTGTTATCAGAAGGCTTTGACCTGAGTTTAGCCCACTTTACGCTCTGTGCTCAATGAGCTGTTGTTCAAACTTTTAAGTGCCCTCTTTTTGATGGGGTGGACCTTCTGATTTCTCATTTGTTGAAGTCTTTGGCATTGAGGCGCCCATGGCTGATGTTGTCTGCCCCTCTGTGGGATCTACCATTGGTGCTGAAGGCATTGTAGGGGTGTCTGTTTGAACCTCTGGACTCCATGGACTTGAAGTTTCTGATCATGAAGGTTGTCTTTTTTGGTGGCGATTGTCTCGGCCAGGCAGATTGGTGAGTTGGGGTCCTTCTTGCGCTCTGCCCTGTTTGCAATTTCTGGATGATAGAGTGGTATTAAGATCGGACCCTCCTTTTGTGCCTAAGGTGCTTTTGTTTTTTCATAGGTCAGCTGAAGTGGTGCTGCCTGCTTTTTTCCTGAGCTTCAGTCTGAGGAGGAATCTCTGTTACATCTCTTGAATGTAAAGAGGGCATTGTAGGTGTACTTGACACAGACTGGACTGTTCTGTGAAGGGGAAAGTCTTTTTGTCACGTTTGGTCAGGTAAGGCATGGTTTGAAGCCCTCCAAGTTTACCCTTAGTCGTTGACTGAAGCAGGCTATTCTCTTGGCCTATGAGTCACAGGCCAGGGTGGTAGAGGACTCGATTCAGGGTAATTCTACACCTTTGGTGGCTGTGTCTTGGGTCGCTTTTAAGGGTGTTTCCATGGAGGATATTTGCAGGGCAGCCACTTGGACTACCCCTCATACCTTTGTGGAGCATTACAGGCTGGAAGTTGGGGGTGGTGTCTCTGTTTCTTTTGCTACTGCTGTGCTGGGTGCTGTTGCACCTTGATATTTCTGTTTCTGTACCTCTGTTGTGTGTGTATCAAACAGCGTGTTGCAATCTCTCTTGAGTGTTGGCTTGTTCTGTTATCCATGAAGCCAATGCTTGCTTTGGTATCTGCTCATGCATGAACTACTGTGGCGAGGAAAATGGAGGCGGAGGTAATGCCCCGAGACTTTTTGGTAATCTTCATTAATCTGAGTCCAAGTCTTCCTCGCCACAGTCACAGTATAGTTTCCCATCACTCCTTGCCCTGGTGTGTACTGGCTACAAGTTTCTCTGTGACTTTGGTTGCATGTTTTCCTGGAGGGTAGTTGCTCCTTTTATCTGATTGGTGGAATGAGGAGGTGACAATATTGTAGGGATTATAGTGTAGTTCATATATTCCCAATAGGCTCTGCGCATTGGAATAATATATACTATAGATTTGACATAGGACTGAGGTCAGTATGTCTCTATCGAGTATATTAAACTTAATTGTGTGTGTGCCAGCTAACTCAGAGGTCACTAGAAACTTTCTCGAATAAACAAGAAGGGATTAGTCTCTGACAACCGAATAAACATGACAACTTTGTTTCCCCTTAAAACCGGAACAATATCTTCAGAGTCGCGGAAACTATAGATAACTATTTCACTCAGTCAATCATGCATGCTTCGTTTCTACAGAGTTGCACAGAAATAGTGAGACAAGCGTTTCAATAAAAGGATTTATTGAACAGTCTTATTTCTCATGCACGAGATATGAACTGCTACAATCGTTAGACAGAATGCGAAGTATAATCCGAAGTATAATGCGTAAAGCGTGAACAGTAATATAAAATAATACTGTAATAGCATTGTCTGTTGCTATAATATATATAAAAATACATACATAAATAACACAGGCTAAAATACTCAACTGATTCTTCTAAAATACGCCTACCCCCACGTATCTAACTTAGGTCTAGTACCAGGGAAGAAGTAGGTGCTGTCTTTAGTTATAGTTTAGTTCTGCCAAAAATTGCCAAAGGTTTCTCTAGGTTCTAATCAGCTCCATACCTTCGAATAAGAGAGGTTGGTATCTCTTTCCCTGGACTCAATCTCCAACCACCCTGCAAGGGGAGTCAGAAACACTGGAGCTAGATTCTCGGCAGGAGGATGACAGCTTCTAGTCAGTGCGTCAGCTGGAGAGTAGTCTTCCTTCGGCACTTGCTGTAGCAATCTGCGTCCTGCAAGTAGGTAGTCGAACTGCACCAAACCACACCGTGCTTTGCCATAGCAAGTGAAGGTATATTTATACCTTGAAGGTGTTTAGGAATGCCAGTATTGACGTATAAGTCGGGCATATGAACGTCATGAATGAACCCGTAAGGAATAAATGTGTATACATAATAAATGAGTTCTTGGAGAAATCAATATCCAGGCAAGGGGAAGTGCCTTCAGCTTAAGAGTCTGGTTTTCCAAGAAATCATTGTGACGTAGATGAACGGATGGAAGTAGCCATGCATGTATTTGGGTAGCATGGGCTATGCCTAAATAAGGACTGGATTTCTATGCCTATATAAGGGCAATGTGAATTGTACCTATATAAGGGCATGAATCGGGAAATTCATTCGGAATCTAAAACCAAACAAAACAGGATTTGAGGCTAGTAGGCTAACTTTGACTTTGAAGTTTCTATGGGAGGCTAACGCTCAAACGTGAATTACTGTGGCAAGGTCGACTAGGACTCATAGTAATGAGGGTGTCTTTTTTTACAATCACACCTCTTTCCTAAACGGTAAAAGATATTCAGTGACCATAATGAAATATAGATTTTTCAGTTTCATTTCCACATGTCAATGTGGTCGGCTTCTACAAATGTTGCAAACATTTTTTAAAAGCTGTGCCAATTGTGCTGGCTTCTCAACATTCGTAAAGTTTTATAAAAAACAATTGGCTGAAAACACTTGAATTAATGTTCGCTAATCCTACTTTTTGCATGAGAATTTTACTGACCAAAAGGTTTACCAGAAATGGGCTACAATAAGATCTCATTTTGTGAGCTACAGTATCGGAGTGTAATATCACCCAGTGAAATACGGATACCACAGTTCTGTTTCCACTGGGGTTTTATTACCGTCCCTTCCATTCCATTCCAGAATGGCAGTTAATACCTTACTGGCAGGTTAGAATCGAGATAGTACAGTATTTTCACTCACCTCAGAATCAGAGCCTAATACTTGTATTTAAAGGAACTCTCAGATGCAGGTGAAGCTGTGCAAAATTAATACCTTTTTCCAGGTCACTGCATGTGTGCTGCTGCTCGGATGTACGTCAGTACAACGCGATCAAAATTATTGCAGTACTTTACGACGCAGCCATTACAAAGTAAGTCGTTACAACGACTTGCGTTGGATTGCGCTGGATTGTGGATTAGTTTAATTTTCTATTCCAACTCCAGCCCACGTAACAGTAGGGAAGGAGTTGTAATAGAAAATCAAACTATTCCTTTAACAAGAGTGCCCTCCAGCGCAAGTCGTAGTAAGGACTTGCGTTGTAAAGGCTGCATAGTAAAGGACGCGCGGTGTAAACACCACATTGTAAAGGATGTTTACCGTGCTGCACATATACTGTGTGCCTGCAAAAGCTTTCATCCCGACCATTCGCGCCCCTTTCCATGTGCCAAAAGCTGAGCCCCCTTTCAACTCTCCCTGAAGTCTAAAATCAATTATTTAAATGCATGCAAAAGACATTGTATTTTAGTGCAAAAGAAGTCTAGTTCTTGATTCTGATAACATTTTTGGAGTTCAATTTCCAGTGTATCAGATATTTGAATTAAGAAAAAAGTACTGCAAATGGGATACACTACTTTTCCTGATAAATATTCTACAGTGCTGTTTATAGTCATCTTCTAATTGTATTTTTTAATTTCCTGTTAATGGATACCCTTTAAGATGGTAGTTGGTTCACACAAACTCCTCAAGAGCTGGGACACGTCATGACTTTAATCTTTTTTTCTTTAAATTTTGCTCAAACTCCTTTCCCTGTCCAGAGTTGTCCCCCTCCACCCATGAGGCTGCAGTTATAGTTGCACCTCTTTTTTAATTGACACATTATGAACTTCTATGACTGGCTCAGATATTTAACGTGTAGACATTCATTAACATCTTATATGTATTAGAGAGCGATTCCTGTGTATGGTTACATTTTGTGGTCTGGCTTGACAGCACACTTGTCGCCAGACATTTATGTGAGCATCACTAGAGAGAGGCTTGGGTTCTGCCATATGTTGGGAGCCAGGAGTGCATGTTTTGATTAAGCAAAAGTACTGCGTTACCACAAAAAAAGTATTTGCCTTCCATTCAGCTGTGATCATTTTGTTTTATTATCCAGCTGCTGCGATGATTGAGTTTTCAGGGGCACACAAATAACACTGGAATTCTATTAAAGTGTTTTAGAAAACGAGATATTTTATTTTCCTCTGGCAGCAACACAGATGGGAGGAGGGCAGTCATTAATTTTACATGGATTTTTAGGTCTGGCTTGACAGTGCAGCTGCTACCTGCCCTTTTAATCTTCACCAGTATTATTCTACAGTTCGCTGATTCCACACAAACACATACCTACTCCTATGCTAGTTTTTTGTAATGCTTCACATTACCATACAACATTCCTTTAAAGCCAAAACTATTGGCATCCCCAATGCTTGTCTACCCTGCAATTAAAAAGCAATAAGGAACTGAAATCGCAATTCCTAATATATCATAGTCAGAGTCATTGATTTTGCAATTCCTAAGAATTCGCATTCAAAGTTTGTGAATTCAAAAGTGTGATTCTCCAAATAGATAATCACAGTTTCGTATATGTAAATTTTGAAATGCCACTTTCTGGAGCAGCATGATGACATCACAATGAGAAAGTGTGTTGCCTCATGTTGTTTCTAGAACCCAGCTTCACAGTGGAAGGCTGCCTGTGTCAGCAGAGCAACTGTGACCTTGTTTTGACCCTCTTTTAAGTAAACTGGTCACCAAGTCCACGGACGACAATCCTCAGGATGCAGAAGGGTGCAAGAGAAAGCTGAAATTCAGCAAAAGAGATCTTGAGGTGCTGCACAACATGATTACCTTTTTGGAAAGAGCTCACTACAAGTTCCAGAAAGTGAGAAACATATGGAAGGACATCTAGGCTGAGATCAGTGTAGTTGGTGTGAGAGCTCATTTTTGAAGAAATTCACAAGCACTGATACGATCCGCTGTCACATACCAAAGAAAAGTTGGCTAGCTGACCTGCTGAGGCATGGGTAACAGGAGGAGGATCAGCCACTCAGCCACCACTTACCCCTCTTGAGGACATGAGTAAGGCTACTTTGCAGCCAGAAAGTATTGTTGGGAACCTCCAACAAACCTCTGCCAGGTTGCGCAAATACAAATGTAAGACTTTTAATTTTTTCTAAATTTAAAACCACTCCAGTCCACGAATCAATAGCACCTTACTGATGCATTTGTAGTTGTAGATCTAACAATATAGAAAAACTAGCAAAATTATAGTTTATTTTCTTATCTAAAGTGAGACACAAAATTACATTAAAGAACTTGATAATAGAATGTGAAATCTGATTTAAAAAATATTTTTTAAAAATGAATTCAAATTAAAAAAATATTTAACTAAATTGACTACCATATATCTCACAGATCTACCTAAAACAATTACTCATCAATCTAAAACAGGAAGAAATTCAGGACAAACCAATGGATGGTAGCATCTCAACTCGTTCGCTGGCAACACCTGCACCACCCAGACACAGAGCAACAGTGTCTTAACGTTCTTTTTTGGGGAAGAAAATGAAAGCATGACAAAAGAAAGACCTACAACTCCTTGTGCCTAAGATCTAAAATAAATGTGTCAGTCCCTTCTTCAAAGCCGACTCAATGCCATCTGACATCATAGAAATGGTATTAGAGGCGGTGGCGTCCGGCTGAAGCGCCGCGGTGCGACTTGGCGGTCCCGCGCTTCCCGGCTGATGAAAATGAAGACATGAGGTGCGGAGGTTGTCTGAAGGTCTGGTGAGCGACCTGAGACCCTTCCTGCAGTTCATAGCAGTGAGAAGACAAGGATTTTTCGGCACCGCATTCTTCTTCAATGGGACCCGATATCGCGGTACTGGCCGCCATTTTGTATTTACATATTTAGCATGCTCCTCACGTCTGAGGTCTTTTATGCTCATTACTAATATCGGCAAGCTTCTTCTTAGCACACTTGTTGCTACTTGAGCCTCATTCTGTTATACCCCAAGCTCTGCAAGTAATGATATGTGGTTAAAATTTCGTGGAAATCTTCATACTATTTGGCAAAATACATCAGTGGCCATTTTGTGACTCTTTCAATATTTTACCTGCATGCTACAACTGAAAGAACTCTTTCTTCCTTATTAGTGTGGAAATTGAGGTTTCATAGTGGAATATTGCACTTGGTGAAAGCATATTTTAAACGAGCATGTCCATATCTTTTGCTGGATTCTTATATAGTTTCTGCCTTTTCCTTCACGGCACCCGGTTGAAATCACCTCTGGTTTGACGTATGAGGCAATGTTATAACTGATGGGCAGATTGAAAGGTGTTATATCTAAACAGCAAACCCCGAAACAAACCTTTATCAAAAATTCAAGACTTTTTACCACTTTTTCCAAGTTGGAAGATTCCCTGTGTTCTTCGTCCCAAACTTCTGTGTCTGATATTGATCTCCCCAATGCACCTCAGGGCAAATCTGTTACTAAGCGCCTAAAACATAATCCACCTTCTCCTCCTAAATCGACATCACCGGTTTCTATGGAATTATTCCTGGAAGAAATTAGGGTCCTTCGACCCTTTATGGAAGAAACTAATGCCACGTTACAAATTCTTACAGACAACTGGTCTCTACTTGATACGAGAGTCACCGCAGTCAAGCAGAGTGTGTCCTCCTTCAGAAATACAAATGCGAATGTCTCTCAGCTTCAATCACAGGTCTCTGTGCTCCAGTGTTAGCTTGAGGACCTTGAAAACCGCAATAGGAGGAACAATCTGCGCATTTACGGCCTGGTGGAAGGAATTGAAGGATCAGATTCTCTCACCTTCTTTAAATCATTCCTTAAATCTTTCCTTCCCAAATTGTTACATAAGACTGTGCCAACGCCCTCGCCCCTCTCAAGACCTCCACAACCAACCACACCAAGAAGAAAGCCGCCTGGTTCACCGAAGACCTCGGGATCTCCAAGCGCACCTGTCGGAAGCTAGAGAAGAAATGGCTCCACGATCGAACACCAGACAGCCACACAGCCCACAAAAGCACCACCCGCAGACTCCACCAACTTATCAGGACCTCCAAGTGGACCGCCTTCAAGGACCGCTTAGACAACAACGCACACAACACCAAAGAGCTCTTCAGCATCGTGAAAGAACTCTCCAACCCCAGCTCCAACACCAACGACATCCCACCATCACAAGACCTGTGCGACTCCCTGGCCACCTTCTTTCACTGCAAGATCGCCGACATCCACGACAGCTTCAACTCCGACACCCCCACACCCACCACCCCTGCGATCACCACTCGCACCAGCCGCCTGGTCCCACGTCAGCAACGAAGACACCATCAAAACCATGAACTCCATCCACTCCGGATCCCCATCCGACCCCTGCCCTCACCACGTCCTCTACAAAGCCAGCACAACCAACTTTTTCCAAGTTGGAAGATTCCCTGTGTTCTTCGTCCCAAACTTCTGTGTCTGATATTGATCTCCCCAATGCACCTCAGGGCAAATCTGTTACTAAGCGCCTAAAACATAATCCACCTTCTCCTCCTAAATCGACATCACCGGTTTCTATGGAATTATTCCTGGAAGAAATTCGGGCCCTTCGACCCTTTATGGAAGAAACTAATGCCACGTTACAAATTCTTACAGACAACTGGTCTCTACTTGATACGAGAGTCACCGCAGTCGAGCAGAGTGTGTCCTCCTTCAGAAATACAAATGCGAATGTCTCTCAGCTTCAATCACAGGTCTCTGTGCTCCAGTGTTAGCTTGAGGACCTTGAAAACCGCAATAGGAGGAACAATCTGCGCATTTACGGCCTGGTGGAAGGAATTGAAGGATCAGATTGTCTCACCTTCTTTAAATCATTCCTTAAATCTTTCCTTCCCAAATTGTTACATAAGACTGTGCCAACGCCCTCGCCCCTCTCAAGACCTCCACAACCAACCACACCAAGAAGAAAGCCGCCTGGTTCACCGAAGACCTCGGGATCTCCAAGCGCACCTGTCGGAAGCTAGAGAAGAAATGGCTCCACGATCGAACACCAGACAGCCACACAGCCCACAAAAGCGCCACCCGCAGACTCCACCAACTTATCAGGACCTCCAAGTGGACCGCCTTCAAGGACCGCTTAGACAACAACGCACACAACACCAAAGAGCTCTTCAGCATCGTGAAAGAACTCTCCAACCCCAGCTCCAACACCAACGACATCCCACCATCACAAGACCTGTGCGACTCCCTGGCCACCTTCTTTCACTGCAAGATCGCCGACATCCACGACAGCTTCAACTCCGACACCCCCACACCCACCACCCCTGCTTTCACCACTCGCACCAGCCGCCTGGTCCCACGTCAGCAACGAAGACACCATCAAAACCATGAACTCCATCCACTCCGGATCCCCATCCGACCCCTGCCCTCACCACGTCTTCAACAAAGCCAGCACAACCATCGCACCCCACCTCCGGAAAACAATCAACAGTTCCTTCGAGACTACAACCTTCCTGGAAAGCTGGAAGCACGCCGAGATCAACGCCCATCTGAGGAAGCCCAAGGCGGACCCCAAGGACCTCAAGAACTTCCGGCCCATCTCCCTGCTCCTGTTCCCGGCAAAAGTGACAGAGAAGATTGTCAACAAACAGCTAACCAGCTACCTCGAAGACAACAACATCCTGGACCCTTCCCAATCCGGTTTTCACAGCAACCACAGCACCGAGACTGCCCTCGTCGCCGCCACTGACGACATCAGGATCCTGATGGACAAAGGAGAAACAGCCGCCCTCATCCTCCTGGACCTATCAGCAGCCTTTGACACAGTCTGCCACTGAACCCTATCAGCACGCCTCCATGACGCCGGAATTCAAGAGAAGGCCCTGGCCTGGACCACATACTTTCTCTCCGGCAGAACCCAGAGCGTCCGCCTCCCACCCTTCCACTCAACAACCACCAAGATCATCTGCGGCGTCCCACAGGGATCCTCCCTCAGTCCGACGCTGTTCAACATCTACATGGCACCGCTCGCCCACGTCGCACGACAACATAACCTCAACATCATCTCCTACGCCGACGACACCCAGCTGATCATATCTCTCGCCGAAGACCCCCACATTGCCAAAGCCACGGAGGAATGAAGGCCGTAGCCGACTGGATGAAGGACAGCAGACTGAAGCTGAACTCAGACAAGACGGAGGTCCTCATCCTCGGACCCTCCCCATCAGCCTGGGACGACTCTTGGTGGCCCACATCGCTAGGCACAGCCCTGGAACCCACAGACCACGCACGCAACCTCGACTCCACCCTCTCCATGACCAGGCAAGTCAACGCCGTCTCTGCGTTCTGCTTCAACACCATGAGAATGCTCCGCAGGATCTTCAAATGGATCCACCTGACACGAGAAAAACCGTCACCCAGGCCCTCATCACCAGCAGACTCGACTACTGGAACGCCCTCTACTCAGGAACAACAACCAAGCTCCTGAAACAACTACAATGAATCCAGAACGCCTCGGCATGACTGATCCTCGACGTCCCCCGACGCAGCCACATCACACCACACCTGAGAGGCCTGCACTGGCTCCCCGTCAACAAGAGGATCACCTTCAAACTCCTCAACCATGCAGACAAAGCACCACAGAACACCGGACCTACATACCTCAACAACCGTTTCAGCTTCCACACCCCTACCCGTAGCCTCCGCTCAGCCAACCTCGCCCTCGCCACTGTTCCTCGTATCCGTAAAGCCACCGCCGGCGGCAGATCTTTCTCCTACCTCGCCGCCAAGACCTGGAACGCTCTCCCTACCAGCCTACGACAGACTCAGGACCTGTTGGCCTTCAGAAGACTTCTCAAGACCTGGCTCTTCGATCACTAGCAGCCCCCACCCCCGCCCCCAGCACCTTGAGACCCTCACGGTTATGTAGCGCGCTTTAGAAATGCAGTGATTGATTGATTGATATGGCAGATGACACATCTCTCAATATACAAAGAGCTCACAGATTGGGTAGGCCTCCTTCAAGTACTTCTTCTCCGCTACGGCCTAGAGGAGTTATATTATACTTCCTGGAATACACAGATCTATTAAAGGTTCTGTCAGCTGTCAGTTCCTCTCAACGAATTACTTGGTCTGGATCTACTTTATTTTTCGCACATGATTACGCCAAAGCTACTGCCAACAGGCGCAAGGCGTTTCTTGACATGATACCAGTTTTGAGGTCGATGGGAGCACCACGCTATGGTCTCTTCTAGCCTTGCCTATTCAAGTGTACCTATAATAATAGGAAAACTTTATATGACGATCCTGTGAAACTACAAAGATTCATTAACTCTTGTGGACCGAGTGCCATGGATTCTGCAGGCTCTTCCTCTTCAAATATTACTTGACTCTTAATGCATGTCGTAGCTGTAAATCACTTTATTTCTGGGTTGCATAATTGCTTAGATTCTCTTGTTCTTATTGTGTATTATATACCTGTTATTTAAGTGCATCATTTGCATGTGTCATAGTTTTTGTTTCTTCTCTTTTGTATGATTTAAGATGTTTAACAATCCTTGATGATCTTGCTCATTTGACCTTGTATTTATAACATGTTTGCTCGCTAAAACGTCTTTATGGTTTCACACGCTGACATTGAGTTCATATTTGTTGTCTAAGTTTCTGTTGTTCTTCCTCCTCACAGATCCTTCACCTTAATGGCGTGGTTACCCCTAGTCCTCCGTTGACTGAACCCGGATGCCCCGTTTGGTCCATGTGGTTCCATCCTCCCCTCGTGTTGTTTCCTTGATTCTCCTATGTGTAGGTACGTTATTCTTACATTTCTCTTTCTTACCCTCATCCCTTCCATATTTTCTTTCTCTTCCTATCTAGATAGTTTTACTACTTTATCCATGGGTGTTGATACCTTTTTTTTCCTTTACTTCTCATGTCGTCTTTCTTTCCGAGTTTTTCTGTGCTTCTTTCTTCTACTTACCTGGTTTTCTCTTTACAATACAGTTGTCTCTAACTCAATCTTTCGGCCTCTGCTACTAGACTTATATACTTCTTTCCATTTTGTCTCTGAATTAGTTTTCTCCTTCCGTCTCATCTTTTCTCCTTTCCTTTTATGTTGTTATAATGACTTGGACTCTTGTTTTTTATTCTATGATCATTTCATGTTTAATAACTTATGTCATTGAAGTTGGTTACATGGAATGTTAGGGGATTTAACTCTCCCATTAAACGGCAGAGAGTTTTGACCCACCTGGCCAAGTTAGAAGCTAATATTACATTTCTGCAAGAAACTCATCTTTCCGATGTTGAATCTTTGAAATTAAAAAAAGGATGGGTGGGTGAAGTCTATTACTCTCCAGGTGATGGCAAACGTAATGGTGTCATGATATTATGCTGCAAATCCCTTTCTTTCATTTTAATTTCTCAAGAATCAGATGATGATGGCAGATGGTTGAATGTCAAATTGTCATTGAAGGGTGTTCCAGTCTCTCTTTTTAATGTTTATGGCCCAACTTGTGACAAACTTTCCTTTTGGTCCAATTTAGCTAAGCACATATCTCACTGTATGGACGATAATTTCATTCTAGCGGGGGACTGCAATCAGCCTTTTGAACCATTTGTAGACAGGAATTCCAATGCTCCCTATGTTCCTAACAAATCCCATAAATCTTTGTCCACACTATTATTCAACATAAGCTTCATGATGCTTTGCGTCTTTGCAACCCAAACACTAGAGAGTATACTTCTATTCCCCCTCACATCATATCCAATCACAAATCGATTCTATATTTGTTTCCCACACCATCTCGCAAACACTCACGCATGCAGAGATTGGCCCCATTTTATTATCAGATCACGCACGTGTCTCAATTGGTTTGGACATTCTACCCAAGGTTGCGGGACCTAGAAGGTGGCGTTTTAATAATGCTCTCCTTCTGGACCCAAAGTTTACTGCCTCGTTCATAACTTTTTTGCATGAGTTTTTTTTAGATAAATCAGACTCGTTCCATGCGCTTCTCAACGGTTTGAGAAGCTTTTAAAGCTTCTGCGAGAGATTTTATAATTAGATTTGTTGACAAGAAACAGAAAAGTGCCCGTAAAATTACCAAGGAACTCCTCCAGGAAATTAAGGGACTGGAGCGCTCTCATTATACTTCACACTCGAAAGAATGTTTGACAGCTCTCATTAATGCTAAAATGCGATTTAATAAGAAATCTACTGAAGATGCTTCATTATACCTGTTAAAATCTAGCGCAAAATTCTATGGAGGTAAAAACAAAGCAGGGAACATTTTGGCCAACTATTTAAAAGTCAGACATAACAAATTAAACATTGAATCAATATATGATGACCAATCAAATTTAAAATTTAAGGATGTAGAAAGTTTGGAGGAATTCTCTCTCTTTTATGAATCATTATACAACTCTGAAACGCAACCCACGGACCACTCCTTGTCACAATTTTTCTCTAAAATTAAAAAATCTGAACAAACTACTTTGGACTTATCTTCCCTCAAGTTAGACTTATCTCAGCAGGAATTATTTAAGGCTCTTCATCACCTTAGAAAGGACAAAGCGCCAGGCCCTGATGGTTTCACTGTCGAATTTTATCTCCACTTCTCTAAACTTCTATATCCCAAAATTCATTCCCTAATACATTCTTTTAACTTATTAGGTAGCTCCTCAGGCTCATTCCCGGAAGCACATATTTGCCTCATCCCCAAGGACGGGAAAGATTCTAAATACTGCAAAAGTTACAGGCCTATATCCTTGGTTAAAATTGACTATAAACAATGTCCAAAGCATTAGCCATACTATTAGACTCCTATTTACAGGATCTATTGGGTAAAGAACAATCTGGATTTGTAAAGGATCGTTTTATAACTGACAACACATGACTCCTCTTCAATGTTTTGTTTAAATCCTCCCATTCAAAGCATCCACTTGCGTCGATAGCACTAGATGGTGAAAAAGCATTTGATAGGGTTGAGTGGACCTATTTATTTCATACCCTCAAGTGGTTTGGTTTTGGCCCTAAATGTATTTCCTTGATTTCCCTTCTCTATTCTAATCCTTGCGCAGCAGTAAGTGCCAATGGTTTAATTTCTCAGTTCTTTGATCTGGGTAGAGGAGTTCGTCAGGGTTACCCTCTTTCCCCCTTTCTCTTCAATTTGGCTTTGGAACCCTTCCTCTCTAAATTATGTCAAAATCCCAATTTATATGGTTTTCAGACTTCTAATTCTCACATTAAACTCGCAGCTTATGCGGATGCTATTTTGCTTTTTATGTCACAACCGAATGATTCAATCCCTGCCTTTTTGATAGAAGTGCAAGCCTATTCCAACATTTCTGGTTATAAACTGAATAACGATAAATGCGAGATTTTGCCCTTAAATAAGTATACCTTTAAGGCCCATTTTACTGCTTCTAATTTTAAATGGAAACCTGACCATATCAAATATCTAGGATTATATCTTACCCCTATAATTTGGGACACAGTAGCACTTTGCATGAATAAATGCATTTAAAAAATTTCCGATTTATCCACTAAATGGCACCCCTCATTTTTATCCTGGTGGGGTCGTTTGGACACAATAAAGATGATGTTGTCACCCATAATCATGTACACCATTTCTAACATTCCGGTTCCCATTCCTTAAGAAGATTAACTCTATCCTTTCTTCTTTCCTATGGAATAATAAGTAGTCTTGAATGTCTTTGTCTAGATTAACTCGTACTAAGAAGGAAGGAGGAGTTAATTTTCTCGTTTTGGTTGTTAGATTCCACGGAGGATTGTCCTCTTTGGACTACAATTGAACGTCTCTTCATATCCCCCTTTTCCTTTTCTGAGTACCTCTCCTTTTCACGCAAACCACAGACCTTATCCACTCCCATTCTCAAAATGACTGACAAACTTTTAGAATCTGTTTCTTTTCCTACTCACAATGTTATAGATTCCTTTCTTAATTCAACAATCTGGCATAATAAAAACCTACTCATTCGCAATAAACCATTTTATTGGAAGTCTTGGAAGAAGAAAGGATTAGTTTGGATTCATCAGGTTTTTTCTCAATCAGATTTTTTACCCTTCGACTCACTTAGTCATTTATTCCATCTGCCTGCCTCTTTCATTCATAAATATAATTTACTTTAAAAAGTTGTGACGGACAGTTATAATCAAGTTTCTGCTGCACCTGTTATCTCCACCAGCCCACCTTCCACCTCACAATTTTCCATATTGTTAAAGACTTTACCAAAAGCCTCCTTGATATACAGTTACCTTCAAGGCAAAGACATTGTAAGGCAGACATCCAAGGTAGTGATGACTTGGGAAGGGATTTTATACTATCTTGGCCAGTATCCTTATGGAATGTTAATGTTAATGTTAATGTTAAGGCTATTTGTAGAGCGCATCTGTTACCAAAAAGGTGTCCTGGCGCTAAGAGAAGTTCTGAAGAGGAATCAAATGAAGAGGAGTAGTGGTTTTTATTTGGATCAGTTTGTAAAAAGCCAAGTTTTTAGTGACTTTCTAAAAGCGAGAAGGTTAGTCATGCTTCTCAAGGAGAGGGGAAGTGCATTCCAGGCCTTAGCTGCATTAACTGTGAAGCTTCTGCCTCCCCAGTTAGCCTTCTTCACCCCATGTATTGTTACCATTTGGCATCAGAGGAACGTAACGTTCTGGTAGGGGTGTACCATTGGATGAGTTGTTTAGGAAATTCTGGCCCTATTCCATGGAGGGCTTTGAAAACCAGGCACAAGGCTTTAAATTGGGTGCGTTTCCTTACCGGAAGCCAGTGTAGGGCTTTAATTTGGGCGGAGATGGATTCAGCTCTAGGTATGCAGGTGAGTAATCTGGCCACTGCATTCTGCAGAACTTGTAATTTATTCAAAGATCCCTCATGTATCTTTAGGTACAAGCTGTTGCAGTAATCTAGCCTAGGCATGATTAAGGCAGTAACAATAGTTTTTTGTGCTGCTTTAGGGAGAGATGGCAATATTTTTTTGCAGGATTTCAGAATTTAGGTGGTAGTCAAGACCACTTTATTGATCTGGTTCCTACAGTTCAGTTTCTCATCGATCCAAAACCCCAGGTTTTTCACTTTTTTTACTGGCGTGGGAAGCTGGCCTAGATCTATTGGCCAGCAGTCTGGTGTCCAGAGGTTAGGATTATTTCCAAACAAAACCACCTCTGTCTTGTTGGAATTCAACTTCAAGCAGTTTTGGGCCATCCAACCCCCCAAGGCACTCATACAGTTCTGTAGCCTCCGGTGGGCAGTCTGAGAACCGCCCGGAAGAAGGTTCACGACAATCTGAGTATCGTCGGCATAGGATGTTAATGTGAATCCAAATGATTCTATAAGGGGGGCCAACGTGGAGACGTAAATATTAAAAAGGGTCGAGCTCAGAGATTAACCCTGAGGAACACCACAAGGCAGAGAAAATGGCTCTGCTTTAAATTCTTCCAGAGCTACGGTTTGTACTCTATCCGTTAAAAATGATTTAAGGAGTTTCCATGCCGAGCCCCTCACTCCTATCTCCTGTAGACGGTCCATCAACACCGCATGATGGACCGTGTCGAATGCCGCAGAGAGATCCAGCATTATCAGTGCCGCATTGCCTCCTTGATCTAAAATCATTCTAATCTCTTCTGTGGATTTTATGAGTGCAGCTTCAGTACTGTGTCCTCCTCTAAACCCAAACTGGGTTGGGTCCAGGGCCTGAGTATCTTGTAGAAAGGTGTTCAATTGAGCATTAATGTTCCTTTCTATGACTTTTGCAGGAAAAGGGAGCCTGGAAATAGGTCTAAAATTGTTGGGATCGGTGACATCCAGATTGTTTTTTTAAGCAGTGGTAGAATTGAGACCTGCTTCCAATCTTTAGTTAAGTACCCCACAGAAAACATAGTATTGAAGATCGGGGTCAGTATTTTAGAGACAGGCTCTGCAGCTGAAATAAGTTATGGACTAAGATCCATAAATCGTCCAGAGCAGCCAACATAACACAAACATTGTTCTTTGTTTATAATAGACTTTAATTGAGACCTAATGATTTAAGCAAACGATTTATGACTGTACCTGATGCTTGCTGGACATGTACTTCCCCTAATGCTGATTTATTTCACAAGATTTTCTCCTGTCCGGTGGTGCATACCTTCTAGAAACAGGTGTGGGCCCAAATTAATTTGTTTTACGGAACTAAGTTTTCTTTTTCTTTTACCAATGTTTTCTTAGGCAGTCTATCATCTTGCTGGGAGAATGTTACGCCTAATGTTAAAATTATTGACTTGATAGCGGTTGCATTCCCACAGATTACTGCAAATTGGAAAGATTTTACCAAAATTTCTTATAAGGCATGGTGGTATACTGTTTGCCACAATCACAGATTAGACACAGCTTTTGTGCATCCCTTACATATGGCAACGAAGAGCTTGGCCTTATGGGCATCTATCACAATTTACCTTGATATGAAGGCCAAGCGATTTTCCCAGTTGCACCTATCTCAACAAGAAGTCCAAAAACCTCCTTGATTCCCCTCAATGTCTCCAGATTTTGTTGATATTTTAATGACTTTCGTGATCTACTTATATAATTCTATTATTTTTATCTTTTTATTTATGATTCCATTTCCAGTAACTGTATTGTAGTAATTTCAATTGTAATGACATGAGTCTCATTTTGTGAATTGTATGTTGACACCTTTATTCTTGTTCATAAAACCTTTATGAACTTAAAAAGAAATGGTATTAGAAGGGCTTCAAATGAACTGGACAATACTGCCGTATTTGGTGGTTTGGAGGCGTTTATGTTTTTGGTGCTGCACCTGCAATGTAAAGATTTGAAGCCAGTAGAGACACAGTTAGTGTCAATGAATAAAACCATTTCAGACATTAAGATTGTATAAAGCAGTTGAACAATACTGTTGGGGAGAGGCACAAAGCAGTTGCTGAAAATTAAAAGGACCTGACAAATATCATTAAAGAATTATGCACAGTAATGTAGCACAAAAAAGTAACACACTTTCATCACCATCATCAACTCATAGGCAGAATGGTTTCTCAAGATCTGTGCATAGCTTGACAAATGCTACAGCAGCCTTATCTCACCGCACAGCCAACATGCAGGTTCAGAGGGTACATTGCAATGGAGGTGTAGCACAAGGTTTAGTACTAGTTATCAGTACTACGGAATACATACAAGCAGCACATACAGCATCTACATACAAGAAGGGTAGGTGTGACAGAGAACTCATCTGCATTCATCTGCATTCTGATACCTCTTCCTGGGCAGGAAGGGGGGGGTGACACTCCTGAATAGGCAGTGTTCTGTTTCCCACACTGGGCTGATTACCCCCTACTTATAGCCTGGAGCCAGGGCTGGGAAGACAGGGCCTGTGTGCACTTCAAATATCCTTCTTTCTTTGAAGTCACCCCCACTTCAAAGGCATAACTGTTTATAAGTACTGGGGCTCGAACCCTACCAAGACAGTACACTACTGGACCTGTTAAAAAGTCGGCTAAGAAGAAGGACTGCTATGTTCCTACATGCCACTCTGTGGGACTGCTGCGCTGGAAGAACTGCTTTTCTGCTCCATTTTGCTGCCTGGTACCTCCTACTGGCTTCCCTCTGCTGTGCTGAGGAACAGGACTGGACCCACCTCACTTGAACCCAGAGTGACTCCAAGGGCTTGCTGGCTTGCCCTCGGTTCTGAAGTATCAGGGCCATCAATAACTTTCTACAACCCTTCACGGCATCTGGACTCTGTCTTCTGTGAGTGCTGCCTTGTCAACTGCTGCCAATCCAGTCCTGGGCCCTTGGAAGTACTTGTTTCTGTGCTGACAGAGCAAATCCATGCATCAACAACTTTGCGCCAAGCGGAACAGACACATTTCCCTTTGACGTCGATGTAGCGGCTGCCCGACGACATCACTTCAACGGACTGCATGGCTCGACGACGATTGACTGCACAGCTTAACAACGATGCTTCTCCTTCAGTGCCAAGGGGTTTGTTAATGAAGTCTCGCTAACTACTTGGATCGGAACCGACGCATCGCCTCCATCCACGGGATCAATGATGACACTGCACTTCCTCGACTCCTTGCATCGAGTCTTAGACGTCGCCGCTTCCTCCATCCACAGTACTGCTAGCCTGAGTGAGTCCTGTTGCCATTCGACCCTCCATCGCGGTTGGCATAAACTTTGGATTTACCTCAGTCTAGCGTGACCAGATGTCCCTGATTGGCGCTTTATGACTCTAAGCAGTATATTGTCATTTCATCATTCAAAATTCATAACTCCGACTCCACTTATTGGATTTTTGTTGTTTTGTTATGTTTTACTCATAAATATATAATCATTTTTTTTAACTCAGTGGAGTATTTTTATGGTGTTACTGTGTGTGTGTCTGTTGCACAAATACTTTACACATTGCCTCTTTAGATAAGCCTGGCTTCTCTGTGCCAAGTTACATGAGGGTGAGCACACGTTATCTTTTAGTGTGTATCTAGCTTACCATGAATTGAGTGGTGGTACCAGCTTGGACAAGGTGTAAACCTCTGCCAACCAGAAACGCTATTTCTAACTCACGGCAATCGAGTTTCAGCAAATTTGTATCATTTGCGCATCACCATGTAAAGGGTCTTGACTTTTTTTAATCTTATTAAAATTATTGCTTCCATCACTCTTCAGAATTACAAAAAATTAGCTTCATTTGTGCATTCCTAATTGTTGATATATTTCAAAATATCCATATAGTTCGTTTTGTATTTAAATGTTGTTTTGGGTTAGAAAAAACGGACATGCCACAACCTTTTCTTTCACTTATAACACAGCAGGATCGTCAGCAAGATCAATTTTACACAATCCTCTTCTAGTTACAGTCATAGAAACAAAAGTATACACCACTTATCAAATAAGCAGCAATTTGTCAAAAGACATAGCACGAGATTTGACCTTTGTCTTTGTCCACGCAGCAGATGTGACAAGATAAACATAACATTTTTATGCACCTTTATTGCTTATTCACATTCTGAACTCCAGCATGAATATTTCTGGAGGTGCTACAACACTCCTGCCTCCTTCCAGCATCTATTTCAAGAAGTGAAGACCAGCCATTGTGGAAAATGCAGATGCATTCTGGGGCTGTTTATATATCTGTTACAACTGATTCGAGTTTGTGGTAAATTGCAAGCGTAAAATTAATATTTTGTACGATTCGTAATTTGCGAATGTTTAATAAATATTTTTGGCAATTTCCTAATAGGAAATTGATAAAATTGTAAATCTCTAAATTTGCAAACCGAATGCCTTTCATACATTACAAAAACCTATTTCGCGCACGCAAATGGGCACATTTAGCGATTTGCACCATTTGCGAACGCAAATAAGCTTGATTTACAGTGCGGCTGACAGATCACTCCATCACCCATGGAGGACCCTGTCTTAGCACGTTAAATGTGCTTGATGGACACTGAAAGAGGGTTTAAATCCTGCTGGGCTCAGCGAGGCATCTGGAGAACTGTTTTACACTAATTGTGCAGGTAGAGTGGAAGTGGGGTTGCCTAGCCAGAGTCCTCCTAGGCTATCACCACAGCTGGTAAGGGGATAAGACATCGAAGCATAAAGCAGTTTCAGAGAGACCTGCAAAGCATTAGCCCTTTGTTTGCTGCACTCAAAACTCAATGAGTTGAGGACGTATCAAGAGCAGCGTCAGTGAACTGAAGCTGTTAAAAGGGTAGAGCCAGGCCTGAAAAGAAAGGTCAATGCTCACATGAGCTATAGCAGCCTATTGGACCTTGTCACTTGTGACTTCTTCAACTGGTCCATGCTATTAACCAACTGCACTTTGCTTTCTAGGAGTTGCAGTTTCAACTTTAGTATTATGAGTAGGGATTAAAAATCCTATCATCGTTCTTTTTTCTTTACTTTGATTTTTATATTTTTAAGTAGTCTTGGCACATTTGTAGATCTGTTTTTATAAAGTACATCAGTTCTGTGATAGTCCAGTTGTTTTCTCTTCCTCTAGGATCCGCTTGTGCGTCTGCTCTAAGAGCCAAGCTGGACCCCTGGCTTAGCTTATACACAGCTTTTCCGGCTGGCCTACCTCTCTGTAGAACATTGCCACAGTGAACATAAACGGGGTCAGTGGAGCTAACATTCTGGTTCTCGGGTCAAAAGCCCACTGTACTCAATGCCCATATCTAAAAACGGCCTAGCTGGGTGGATCAACAGGCCGCTAAGCTCGAACTACGCCTACATGCAGCTTTGAGTCATAGGCAGTCTCCTAGCGGCAGGGTAGGCACAAAGCTAGGTGCCCTATTTTCCCCAAAAAGGTTCTTTTACTTTTTCCCCACGGACCTAAAAATAAAACTAATTTCAAAGTACCGGTAGGGTAGTTTTAATATACTTGCACCACAATCCTTTTTTTAGGCCCACACACCCACAAGCACAACCGCGGCATCTCCTAAAAGATCTCCGATAAAGAGCCCTCACGCGTGGCCAGTGGAGGACAGCAGCATCACCCCCACGAGGAGCAACACCTGATGATGAAGCATGATACTCGCAAGAGTGTGAGGGCACTATTTTCTAAAGGAGAAATTCCCCCATCTTCATCAGACTAGAAGCACATATAGAGACCATTTCCTTACATTTGTTCCATGCAACCAAGTAGGTTACAGCTCTTTCTTTCAGGAACAGTTACCAACCAGTGAGTACGCTTTGAGTCATAGCCCAGGTTTTAATAAGGAAATACTTGCCGTTGCATTCAACGTCTCAGTGTATATGTCATGTACTGAATGCGCACAGTGTCTAACTTACCCCATGCTACTTCTCTCCAGACCACCACTGTACAGCACTAAATGGACCCTTAAAATGCAAAGTAACACGATCCATAATGTGCATTCCACAACATTGTCAGACTTTCTCTACTCTAACAGGAACTTCAACAGTTCCAACATTTTACAGTGGGATAAACATGGTACTGTTCCTTACAGGCACTGTGCACACAAGTGGAAAGAGACAGTCCTACACATGAAAACACTGATCTCCACACATTAAACAATCTCTTAAAATGTAAACTCTGTGGGTAACCAAGTCAAGTTTACACCCGACAGACCGCCTCTCAAACATTCAGAGCTGCAGGTGCTCAAACCACTGAACTGACTTAATAGTCTACAAATGCACAGAGTAGGGTACTGTTTGATTAATATAATCCACAGGACACCTACATTTAGACAGCCATTTCCTTCAGATCAAGTTTACAAAAATGGCATGGAATGATGACATTTATGGAAAACATGGACCTTTGTTTTTTTTGGAAATTTTCTGCATTCACTCCAGGCTCTTGGGAATATCAACTGCGCATAATCTTGTACATCTAAAGTATTACAATATCACAAATATTAGACTACAGTCCTTACGGAAACAGGCAGTTTAATCACAAAGTGATTAAAAAGAGTGCAGCACTGTAGATCATTATTTACAATGCTTTACAAATAATATATTTGAATATCTAATGAACAATTGTTGACACTTTTTTCCAGTTAGAACTTCCTCCACACCCCAAGCATACCTTGCAATGGTCAGGCTTGATCGTTATACATGGGGAGTGGTCTGTCTTATTTTTTGTGTTCCCTGTTTTCTATTTTCTGGTTTGTCTTTTTTGTGTGTTCTCTGTAAGAATCTCCATGGGTATTATTGGGTATCCTAGTGCACTGTAAGATCATCTTTTACTATGCTTTAAAGGTTATTAGAACATTGGAATGTTGGGAGCTCCATTGAAACAATGGAGTGCTCCGGGCTTATAATGGCTGGTATAAGCCTGGAGCTCCAACATTCCAATGTTTCTTTGTTCACAGCTCTGGCTGTGAACAAAGGCTTCAGAGAGCCTGAGGGGATTCCAATCCCCTCACGCTCCCATAAGACTTTGTTTTATTTTTGATAGAATGGTCTGCCCTCTAGTGGAAGAATGGTCCAATAGCCTTATAGCCCTTCGTAACTAGGTTATACCGGCTATTAAAGTCCCTCTCCCTTGTTAAACGCTGGAGAGGGCCTTTAATAGCGGGTATAGCCCTGTACGGCGGGCTATAAGGCTATAATATATTTTAATATAAAATGAAAAATTTGTTGGAAACATGCACTTTTTTGCCAATTGTTCCAAGGTTTCTTGGGGTTAAGAAGCCTGCCAAACTCCCCCTGCAATGGTTGGTCTCTCTCTCTCTCTCTCTCTCTCTCTCTCTGGGTATCCTGGTGCACTGTACGATCTTCACTTACTATAGCCTTATAGCTCGCTGTAAAGGGCTATACCGGCTATTAAAGGCCCTTTCCAGCGTTAAAGGCCCCGAGCCGAAGGCGAGGGCCTTTAACAAAGGGAGAGAGACTTTATTAGCCTGTATAGCCCAACTACGAAGGGCTATAAGTCTATTAGAACATTCTGCCACTAGAGGGCAGAATGTTCTAACAAAAAAAAACAAAGCCTTATGGGAGCGTGAGGGGATTGGAATTCCCTCAGGCTCCCTGAAGCCTTTGTTCACAGCCAGAAACATTGGAATGTTGGAGCTCCAGGTTTATACCAGCCATAATAAGCCCGGAGCACTCCATTGAGCTCCCAACATTCCAATGTTCTAATATGCTATAAAAGTTAATGCATTTGAATATATAATAAAAATGTATTATAGAATGCACCCTTTCTTTGACATTTTCTTGGGGGAGGACCCCCCCCAAACTCCCCTTGAAGTGGTCTGGCTCCACTAGCTCACTATATATGGGAGCTGGTCTTCCAACATTTGCCAGGGCTGCTTTGGGTTGCCGGACCGGCTTTGAATATCCGTCACATTTGTGATAGAGTAACACATCTGCCAAACTCTAAATCAGGCACTAAATATCATGTATACTTTTTTGTATACTTTTTTAATGCTAAGGATCATGCAGGGCACAAGAATACCGTCACATACAACTTTCATACGTACAAACGATTACTTCAAATCCATACTATAAATCAGTCTTGGGACATCAAATTATTCAGGAACTTTGCTTCTCCCACAAGTCCGCTCCACAACATTGCTACTTCCAGGTTATTCTCATAGGCTTGCTGTTTATTATTTTTTACTGACCTTAGCATAGGTCATTTGAGGTGAATGTGTTTATTCCAGCAATCTACTGCAAATATAATTCCTTATTACAGCCTCTGGGCTCAGGGTCTTGTCATTGCTGTTGACATTTCTCATCAACATTAATCTGTAGCTTTGCTGTTTCTGTGGTTATATCCTTGTATGGCTTGTGCTCCCCACTTGTGTTCCCTGCCGTTCCACCAACCACTACCACTGGGCTGCCCCAGTGAGATGAAATCAATCTGTTCATTGTAGGGTGCTACATTAACATATACATTCCAGCCACAACAAACTCACAAATTTGTAAATAAGTATTGTTTAAGAAAATTGGTATGACGATTAATGTGTAGTGCAGACATCCATCACCTATGATTTTTTCCACACATTTGTGAAGTGCGAACTTATCACCCCTAAGGGTATCCAGGCAGTAGGGGGCAGTCGAGTCAATTAGGTGAACTATTGCCCTGAGTCACATGATGCTGAGCTGAACTGCCGCCTGTGCCAGGGATTGAACTATGACCCCGCACTCCACATTCAGCCGCTTTGGCCGGTGGAACACACCTCTCTCTATATGTTGCAGATATTATTTCACTTATTGGACCATTCCAAGGCGTATTCATTGTGGGCTCTGCATTGAAGCAAACTAGACCACATAGCTAATTGGCACAATGTTTATTGGCATTGGACATTTCGTTGTACATGATTTCTACTGTAAAAACACCTCCATTGCCAGAGTATGGCCGTGTACGTGGTCTAGGTCCCAGCACCTTGATTGGAAACCATTGAGGCCTCCACTGCAATAACTGCTAAAAGCCGTTCCTCACAGGATCCAGATGAACCTTTATTTGCGGAGTCCATTGTCACTCAGCCACACAGACGTGCTCCCAACCCATTCTCATCGGTTAATACAACATACAAATTCAAAATATTCTAATGGTCCAAATAAGATGGGAATGCAAGGACAGTTGCACATGCATTTTTAAAATGTAACCTAACCCAACTAGGAGTGCATGAAATTAACACAAATTAGTTTTGATCAGTTACATGAAATTTCAGGAAAAGTACACTAAATTACGCAAAATGCAAATCTGTCATTTAGGACCATATGTACAAAACATTTTTGAGGTTTTCATATGTACAAATTAATAAATCGTAACTTTGGTTCAGTGATGCAGTATTTGTAAGGGGCGCGTTTAGGACGTTCCTTCCAAATATCGCATTGCAGTGCTCGTGACCGAATTAGAGTCACAAAACATTCATTTTGTTAAGGCTACCACAAGGTAGTGGTAACTGTTAGACCTGGCACCATTGGCGTGGGCCTCCCTTCCATTTGTTTGCTGTTGCCTCCTGTATTTTTGCTATGTTTTTGCTGGTCTAGATGCTTTGGGCACTTTGCCACTGCTATTCAGTGCCATAGTGCAAGTGCTCCCTATTGTAAATTGTTGTAATGGATTAGTGACTTCATGATTGGCTATTTGATTTACTTCTCAGACCCTAGTACAGTGCAACATGTGTGCCCAGGGCCTGTAAATCAAATGCTGCTGGTGGGCTTGCAGCACTGGTTGTGCCACCCACAGAAGCAGCTTATAAAATATGGCTCAGGCCTGCCATTGCAGAGCCTGTGTGCAGTATGGGAGTGCCATGTTGACTTGTCAAGTACACCCACCTGTCAGTCCCTCAAACTTCCCTTTTCTGCATGTTAGTCACCCCTAAGGTAGGACCAAGGTACCCCCATGGGCAGGGTACAATGCATGTAAAAGGTAGGACATGCCCTGATGTGTGTGGCATGTCCTGATAGTGAATTACAGCCAATTTTGTTTTCCACTTTTGCAAGGCTACCTGTTCCCAGAGGCCAGAATGGTCAGTTTGATTATAACATCTGACCCAGGGAACATGGTAGAAATTTGTGTTTAGTATGCCTGAACTCAGAATGATAAAATACATTTTATAGTGAGGGGGATTTTTACATTCTGTGTTTGAAAATACCACTTTTAGAAAGTAGGTATTTTCTTGCCTAACCATCCAGTATGTCTCTGCTAAGTTTGTGTATTCCATGTCTGGTTTGTGAGTGACAGGGGGCTGGAGAGGGCCTTGGGTCCAGCAGTCTGATGGGGCAGGGCTGGGCTGAATAGGACCTGCATTGAATAGAGAGTAGGGGGAGGAGATTTCCTTTCACTGACCTGAGCCCTCATAGAATAGAGAGTAGGGGGTCGGAGATTTCCTTTCACTGACCTGAGCCCTCATAGAGTAGAGAGTAGGGGAGGAGATTTCCTTTTAGCTACCTGGCCAGGTCTGCTCTCAAACAATGCTGTCTCCACCTCCTGCCGGGAAGCTACACGCAGGAGGACAGAACTGGTTTTGACTAGGTACAGACACTCTCTGCCTTCAGAGAACAAAGGATTTTGCAGTATAAATCAGGGAATCAAGACAAACCTTTGCCAAGGAGAAGAACCAAGGAAGCTGAAAGAGGAGACTGCCCCAGTGATAGTGACAGTTTGGGGTTGGCCTGCAGTGGTTACTTCATTGCCAAGGAAAGGAGAAAAGGAACTTTGTGTGTACTTTTATTATCTTAAGGAAGATGTCTCAGGGCCACAAAGACTTCAGCACCAGCTCCCCCCGAATTCCCTTGCTGGGAATTCTACCAGCAGTGAGGTGCCTGCTGTTGTTTGGGCCCTCTGAGAGACTGCGTGTCACTGGGAGCTGGAAGCGTGACGCAATGAGGAGCAGCATGTTGCCACCACAGCAGTTGCCATCGCATCACCGAAGAAGCGTGCTGCCACCGCAGCTGTTCGCTGTCGCATCGCAGGCGAAGCCTGTCCCAACATCGGAGAAGCGTGCCGCCGCTGCAGAGGTCGCGGTCGCGGTCGCATCACCAGAGAAACGTGTTGCATGGCCTGTCGCAGGTCCAAAGTTCATTGATTTCACAGCACGGACGTTAGGCGTCCACGCATCATGTCCAACGTTGTCGCATTGCATCCAAGAAGTCATTTTGTCGGACAGCACTGGATCATCGCATCGCAAAGAGGCCCATTTTGTCGCATTGCACCGGATCACAGTAAGGAACAGACGCATCGCCTCTCCTGTGCTGCAGTAAGGAACAGGTGAGCCGCCTCCCCCGAAGCAAGGAATTGACGCATCGCCTTCCCTGTAACCCTTTTGTTTGTATAGCGTGACGCATCCAAGGTACTTTGAGTGTAAAGTGTTTCATTTACCATCTACATTGAACTAAGCTATTTCTACAATTTTTAAGTCATATTCTTGATAGTGTATTGTGGATTTTTTGTCGTTTGGTTTTGTGTTAAGTCTAGTAAAGATTACCTATTTTTCTAAACTGGTGTGGAGGCCATTTGTATTGTTTTCACTGTATTGCTGTATGTTTTCACAAATGCTTTATACACTGCCTCTGAGATAAGCCTGTCTGCTCGTGCCAAGCTACTAAGGGGGTGAGCAGGGTTTATCTAGGAGTGTATCCCCTTATCCCGACTAGAAGCAAGGGTCCCTATTTGAACAAAGGTGCAAACATTGCCAACTAGAGACTCCCATTTCTAATAGTAACCATTTGCAAATAGGACTCCTTCCCCTTTGAGAGAGTAAAAAAAAAATTTAAGAGCAGGAAGTGGTCCCACGGACCACCGTCCACTCTTGAAAAATGAAACTTCAAAGTTTTCTTTTTTTTTCTTAAATGCATCCTGTTTTTCTTTAAGGAAAAAGGGCTGCATTGTTTTTTAAATGTTTGCCTTATTAAAAAGCAATCATAAGCGAGGTGTTCTGTTGACACCATCATGCCACCATCCCTGTGATGCTTATCATTCCTAATGGGTAGCAAACTGCAACCTACCTCATGAATATTCATGCGGTAGGTTGATTTGCGACTCATTAGTTATCGCTATATAATATGTGTACATTTTTTTACATTAGGAATTCTGATTTCCGAATTGTGATTCGGTAAGAATCACTATTAGGAAATTGCAATTCCTCATTATCGCTGATTTAGTATTGGTGGGAAAGCGATCCACATTTGTACCTTAGGGATGTGGATTGTGATTAAGGTGACAAGTTGAACAGTGTTCTAATACTTTCACTTATTAGTTTGTCCAGGGTTGAAAAGGTGGATGGTTAAAGTCTGTTTAGTAACCTGATGCAATAATCAGTTTTTCTCATCACTACAGCTTTGATCAGGGACTTGATGGTGCCTGAGGATGAAATATATGGTACTCAGCGGATGCTGGAGTTAAATGAAACACCTACATTTCCGGCAGTAGGGTGACAAGATAAAGAGGCCCGTAACTGTGGCGGGGAGCCACTTCGTCATGAGCGTCATCACCTGTGTAAGTGGCTGCATGCATAACAGGTGCGATCCTGTAAGGGTAACACCATTTTTCACTTTACAGGAAGCGGACTAAGGGCAATCCACTGGTCTGGGCAATAAAACTAGACCACTAACCATGGAAGAGGGGGTCCTGAGGCACGATATCTACTGATGCACATCCTCTAAAAAAACACCACCTACTGAGGTTTGATGGAGAGTTAGAGCATGGAAAGAGGCAGAGAAGAGAGCATCAGAAAAAAACTGAGAAAAGTGACTACTTATTATTGGAACAGGGGATGAGAACAGGAGGGGTGGCAAGGAAGAGTAGAGAAGAGCATGTGTGTCATTGGAAGGGTTGTAGAAGACAGTGGAAGACTCACAGGCCAAGAAGAAGAAGCAGGGAGTATCAGAGGCACCTGGTGAGTCATAGAGAGTGGGAGTATAAGAGGTAAAGAAGAGTGGCGGAGGACCATCAGCAGAACCAGTCCAACAGACAATCAACTTGGATTTGTAGATTGCGGCTAATCATCTTCTAGGGTATCCAGGCGCTCGGTTCTTGCTGGGATCAGTCGAAAAGCCAGGGCTTGAGTCCCTTTCTGAATTCGGGGAGAGAGGATGATGTTCGGAAGTGGAGGTGGACGGGGCGGGGTAAGATGTGCGGAGCCAGTTAGAAGAGCTGAAAGAGCAGAGTCATGGGAGAGTTGGAGCTGACTGAGAGAAGTGGAGTGAGTGACTCTGGACACCAGGACCCATCTAAGCACACATTACTGGACACACGGGCCGTGCGGAGCCAGACTCTGCATGGCCAGGTTCAGCAGCTCCGGTGCTGGGCTCGGCTTGATATTATTTACACTTCTGGTGGTTGGTCTAAATGATGGAGTAAGAGGGGAAGAGGCATTGATCATCTTTACACTTGAGAATCAGGATTGATGAAGGAAGGGACATAGTTTCCATGGTTAGAGAGCAACCAATGAAATCAAGACCCAATAAGCCTCTGTATTGCCCCTTCCCTTGCACTACAGTCACCAAAACACTTTATGAAGGTCTGATGCTGGTGTCAACATTTCTTTCATTGGAGGAGTGAAGAACAGCTTTAGAGGTTACTGGGGCTCTATATCAATACAGTCAGGAACACTCCAGAGCAGCCAGAACCATTGAAATAATTTTTGTTTTTGACAACCTATAAAGATTCCCTTTATAAAACTAATTACAGCTATAAAACAAGGCCTCTGATCCTTTTTACTACATTACAGTTACATGTGTCCTCTAATAATTGTAAAATTCAATTACATATTTAAATAGTAGACATTAAATTAATTTGGTAATATATTTTATTCATTAAAGGTTAGTTCGTGTCTATGTTTATATATTAGACCTACAGTGGAAAAGAGATTGGGAACTAAGGCCCTTATGTATCAACATATTTCTCCATAATTTTGAACGGATAAAACCCTTTGGTACATCAGGGTAAGGGCTTAGTGAAGCATCTGCCATATCAGTTTGAACAGGGGTGTAATTAGGCAGATTACATTCGTTGTTATTGTTCTTTTTATCTTTGAAGCGTGACTCCCAGGTTGCAAGACTGAAGCGGAAACTAACAACAGAGAAAAGATAGAATGAGACAGTTGTGAGTTGGGACCAATGTGTGATAAAAGAAAAAGAGAAAAGCAACTTACAGAGAAAGAGGATAGAGAAAATAACAAGTAAAAATATAAATGAGAGGCAAATGAAGTGGAAGCACAAAAGAAAGGAGAAAATAATGCAAGAAAAAGGAAAAGAAAAAAAAACATTCTGGGGGAAAGGTCGAAACAATTCCTGTGAATTTTTCTCAACAGAGACAGGATCACACGCGTCACTCTCTCAGTGGCAGCCAAATACTTCAAAGTGGGAGTGCTGCATGTTTCTTCCTACTCCCCTGCATCAGGACCTAAGTACCATACAGGACACATTAGCACAGTCATGGATAACTTGCATATGCAATAAGGATTACTAAGGATTACTTCAAATCCATACCATAAGGAAGTCTGAGCACGTCTTTAAAGAGGCTGTGTATCTGTGCACCCCCTCACTGCTACTTCCAATTACTTCTCAAAGGCCTGATGCACAGGATTTACACTGACATTGCATTTGAGCATTGGTCATGAATATGTGTTTATTCTAGCAGTCCCCTCCTTCCCTTTTTCTTTTTACAACCTGTGGCCTCAGGATTGTTCTCCTGGCTGTTGACATTTTTCTTCATGGCTAATTTGCAGCTCGCCTGTTTCGGTTGTAATTCCCCTGTGTTTCTTCTGCTCTGCACGTCCCCCTACCCCCTCCTCCCCCCTCTCTTGCCTCCTGAGCTTCCCACAGAGTCAGAATCAATCTTTTTTTTTTATTGTGTTACACTGTCCTTCTATATATTAATAATGAGAATTATTCAGATAGAAGGGATTGTAATACATTACCAGTTACTTAGGAAACATACATTCCAGGCATGACAAACTCAGAGATGTGTAAATATATGTCTTGGTTCATGTAAATTGGTCTGACATTTCTGGAGTGGTGCAGGGCGCCCCATTTATATTGCTGATAAGAGTTCACTTCATCTAATATTCAAAGGGAGATTCAAGGCGGGCTCTGGATTGCAACAAGGGGGCACGAAGAAGGAAATATGATGCACAACATTAATATCACAAGGATTGAAGTGAGACAGAAAGAAAAAGCACGTTTTTGCACTGTCTTCTGGGAGTGGTAATTGGGACTACCTCGTGAATTCTAATTTGAAGGGTCCTCCTGTGATGTAACTCAATATAATGCCCTCCCCCAAGATTGTAAAGAGGGATTCCTAAATCTCTCATATCTTACAGATATTCATTGGTCTTCTGCTGAATGAGGGACCCTTGAAGGGTTCAGAGGCACTTGAAGAGATGCCCCTCCCCCAGCGCTGCAGGGGCCTGTGTGATGCCCCCGGTGGACCTCCACTGCCAGGGTATGGATGCGATACTGGGTATGTTTCCATGCACGTTGGCTGGGAACCAATGATGCACACTTTGCAACATGGCCACTGTATGCCGCTCTTTACAGAAGAAAGATGAACAATGTTTCAAACAGGGAGGAGCTTCGCGCGATTCCAAGATGGACGCGTGAGCTAAGGGCTCCCGAGACCCCTTCCGCCTCCCGCGACTATCCTGTGAATGATCCTGATTATGACGACGGGTACTTTTTATTGAAGCCCTGCTGATGCCAGCGTTCTTTTCGAAAATCGATTTGGCCGTCGGATACTGGACTTACTGCACCCTGAACTTTGGGGCCTACATCGTGTGCCAGCCGGGGGCTTGAGTCCCCGAGGTACCCAGGTGGCAATCGAACAACAGCGGCTGACAAGCCACGCCCTCTGCCCCTGGTGTACTTTCGGTTTTGTTTCTGCTCCTTGTTGTGAACGCTCACTTCCAGATCGGAGTTCCGATTCTGCTATCGCTGCCAGCCTGTTGCTAGTGCTGTGCCCTTATCCACTCGCAGTTCAGAGCCTGCCACGACGAAGATCGTCTGATTGGATTCTACAATTCCCGTTGGAGCTCCTTCCACGACATGACGGGCAGAACAGTCGTTGAGAGAAGCGGCACTAGAGGTTCGTCCCGAGGGGGGGTCACCCAATCTCAGACCATTGATCGATTTACTCGACCACGGGGCTCCCCGGGTGGATTGAGTGGTGCCCTGGAGGAAGCTGGGGACGGTACTCCTGATGACGAGGAGCCAACATTGAAGGACGTTATGGGCGCTATTGCGAGTGTCCAATCCGCCATGGGCCAGCAATATGAAACTCTGGCGGCTAAGATAGATACGGTGGCGATTGATGTCACCCTCATCAGAGCGGACCTTGGGAAACCGAACGAGCGTGTCAAATCTCTCGACCTCAAGACTGCTAGTTTGACCACGGATGTCTCGGAACTCCAGACCACGGTCTGACATCTTCGGACTACTTGTGACCTGTTTGCCAATCGGTTGGAAGACTTTGAGGGCCGGGCCAGGCGCAATAACGTCCGCATTGTGGGTGTCCCGGAGAATTCTGCTGACATGCCTGTTGATATCCTGGTGGAGGACCTCGTGCTGAAGCATCTGGTGCCGAAAGGCCTAAGTAAATTCTTCGCTGTGGAGCGGGCCCACCGTGTCCCGGGTGGCAAGCCAAAGTCGGGAGCCGCTCCGCGGCCCATAATTGCTAGACTCTTCAATTTTCGTGATAGAGACGCTATCCTGCAAGCTTCGCGAACCAATGGGCCCACTAAATTTGAGAACGTTTCAATTAGTTTTTACCCGGACTTTACTCAGGCAGTACAGAAGCAAAGGATGGGTTTTATGGGTGTGAAAAGGCGTCTTAGAGACCTGGGACTGAAATATGCTATGCTTTTCCCGGCCCGCCTGAGAATTGAACATGCTGATCGTGCGTTCTTCTTTGACCGCCCTGAGGTGGTTAGTGACTGGTTGGACACTTTATCGACGCGTCATGAGGGCCCGGAGGACTCGAGAGGCGCTGAGGGAGGCGTGGAGGGCCAGGAGCAGTGAGTCTACATCGGCGAGCCAGAATCCGTTGCAGTGGCTTAGAGACTTTGTTTCAAGCATGGTGTGAATTCCCGGGGTGGGGGGGGTTCAGGGGATCTTCCTCCTCTGGGGACTTTTCTCTCTTTCTGTAGGTTAGTTCAATGGGGCGACAGGCACACTGCAAGTTGGGGTGGCTCTTAGGTCTACCGCAGGGGTGCAGGGAGGGGGGTTTGAATTTGGTGGGTTCACTGGGGGTGGTGGGGGGGTTCTTTTCTCTTTGTTGGTTCCGAGGCTGTGCTTTGCTTTACAATTGCTTTCATGTGACTGTTTCGGGATGGGGGGGGCGGTCGGTCTTCTTCCGGGATGGGGGGTAGGGGACTTAGGGTGTTGAGCTGGAATGTTAACGGTCTTGGGGACAGGATAAAACGTGGGATTGTGCTACAATATTTGAAGAGATGTTCCCCGGATGTGGTCTTGCTCCAGGAGACCCATTTGGTGGGCAATACATGTCATGCATTGAACAGAAGAGGCTATCGTTTGGTGGCACATTCCGGCTTTACCTCGGGATCGAGAGGGGCTGGTATCCTGGTCAGAAATTCCCTTCCCCTGGAGATAGATAGCACAGTGTTGGATGACAGAGGCCGCTATGCTGGCATTACGGGGAGATGGGAGGGGAAATTGATTTCCATACTGTCCATCTATGTCCCGCCTGGGCTGCAATCTACCACATTCGCCGACTTGGGTGAGGTTGTTCTGGGTTTGCCCGATGGCTTGCTGGTGTTGGGTGGGGACTTTAACTCTGTGGCCAGTGGAGAGAGTGATCGTAGCCCCCCCAGGCTCCTCCCTGCATCGCAGTTATGGTTGGGGAAATTCTTGGATGCCTTTGGTTTGGCCGACTGCTGGAGACGGCTGCACCCTGGCCGGCTTCAGTACACTTTCCACTCGGGAGCCCATGGCAGTCTCTCGAGACTTGACTATATCCTTGTGCCGGTGGTGCAGTTGATCTCTGTGCGTGAAATTAAACACTTGGCTAGAGGGATCTCGGACCACTCTCCGATATGGCTCCACTTAGATATCTGTTTGGGGACTGGGGGCCGAATTGCCCCAATCAATCCATGGCATTTTCAGAACCCCAAAATCAGATCTGAGGTGGTCAAATGCATGACTTTTTATTTTGCCGAAAATGAGGGATCGGTGTCTTCCCCTGTCTCCTTATGGGAGGCCTATAAAACTGTGATCCGTGGTCAGACTTTGTCCCTAGTTGCTGATGAGAAGCGGCGTAAACAAGAAGAGGTGGTGAGCTTGGAGTCTGAGATTACTGTGTTGGAGGAACGGTTGGAGGCTGGGGTTACGCCTGAGACGCTGCATGTTTTGGCTCTTAAGCAATCTGATTACAGAGCTTTGGTGACTGCCTCGGCTGAGGCACTGCATTGTGTGTAACAGGGGCGTCTTTATGATGTGGGTGATAAAGCGGGGAAGTTGATTGCTTGGCTGGATAGGCGAGACAGATTGAACCGTGTGGTGCCTGTGGTTGAGAGAGTTGATGGAGTGCGAGTCGTGGACCCGGTTGAGATAGTTGAGGTGTTTGCCCAGCACTTTCGGGTCGTGTACGCGCCGGTTTCGGGCTTGCCGGAGGAGGACTCGCGCTTGCTACTTCGTGATCTTGAGTTGCCCAGTCTCTCGGAGTCGGACGGGGTATTAATGGAGGCTGATTTCTCCATTGATGAGGTAGCGCTCGCTATTCGCTCTCTTCGTTCAGGGAAGGCCTCGGGCCCTAACGGTATACCGGTCGAGCTGTACAAGCTATGCCCGGATAAAATGGCGCCGTATCTGCTGCGTATGTTTGCGGCGTCGTGAGACCTCGGATTTCTTCCCAGGGACCAGAGGCTGGCCTCTATTGTTGTCATTCATAAAGACGGCAAGCCCCGCGAGTGCTGCTCCTCGTACCGCCCGATTTCACTTTTAAACGCTGAACCCAAGATATTGGCAAAACTACTGGCAAACCGACTGGCCACGGTGATTAGCGGACTGGTTCACCCTGATGAGTCCGGTTTTATCCCCCAGCGCAATACTGCGCTCAATCTTCGTCGTCTGCATGGCGTCATCGCGAGGGCAGGATCTCTTAGTGAGCCGGCCATCTTGGTTTCTCTTGATGCCTCGATGGCCTTTGATACGGTCGAGTGGCCATATTTGTGGGCTACTCTCGCCAAGTTCGGTTTTGGTCCAAAATTTATTGCATGGGTTAAACTCCTATATGAGAGCAGCCGTTGGCGCAGGTGGTGGTAAATGGTAGAGCTTCGAGGCCCTTCGCTCTTGGGCGAGGCACGAGGCAGGGATATCCTTTGTCGCCGTTGTTGTTCGCCCTTGCGCTCGAGCCGCTGGCCGCCTGGCTCCGGTGGGAGCCCTCCCCAAAGGGTATTCGGTGGTCCCCTGATTTCGAAGACCGTGTTTCATTATATGCCGATGACATCTTGTTGTATTTGACGTCCCCCTGTAAGTCACTGGGAGTTCTTTTTGATGTTCTGCGCTCCTTTGGACGTAACTCCGGGTTGGTTATCAATTGGTCCAAATCCTGTATCTTCCCGCTCACCGGTGACCCTCTCTCTTTGCCCCGAGTATGCCCGATCCCGGTTCGTACTGATGGTTTTAAGTATTTGGGGATTTATATTTCACTTGACCCTGTGTTGCGCTATGACCAGAACCTGTTGCCTCCGCTCGCCCGGCTTCGGTCGGACGTCGCGGCTTGGTGTAATCTGCCCTTATCCCCCTTGGGACGGGCGGCCTTGTTTAAAATGATGTCTCTTCCCCGGTTCTTGTATGCCGTGCAAAACACACTTGATCTAGTGCCGGCTAGCTACTTTCGCGAAATTGAGTGCCTCCAAAGGAAGCTAGTGTGGGCTGGCCGACCCCGTATTGCGTTGGCTAAGCTCACGTTACCCTGGTACGATGGGGGCATTGCATTACCTGATATACGACGGTATTATTGTGCGTCTCAATTGAGTGCCGTAAACCATGCTATGTACGGTCCAGTTCCGAATCCTGCTTTCGAAATGGACCGGTGGCTCTTACCCGGGGGGGACTACTACAGGGCATTCTATTCTCGGGGTGCTAGGAAGAATTTGACGGGACCCACTGGAGTGGCGGTGCGGGTATGGGGCAGCGCGACCGCGGCTATTGGACGGACGGATAGGCTGACCAGAGCGACCCCTCTGTTTGCCGCGGAGAGGCTGGGTGAATTATGGACTTCAAAAGGGTTTGATAGATGGGACCTCATCGGGATCAGTAGGTTGGATGACCTCTGGGTTAAGGACAGGGTTAAGACCTTTGCTGAACTGCAACAGGAATATGGTTTGACCGATTCGGAATTTTTTCGGTACCTTCAGGTTCGTCATGCTATTGGGTCGGTTTTTCCGGCCGGTTCTGCCATCCCGGAGAGCTCCCCACTGGAAGACAGGGTGCTGGATGGACATGTTCCGGACAGCACTATCTCTCTTATTTATAAGAAACTTATTAATACTCTATCGGACTTGCTTGTTCACCTCCGTAGTACCTGGACTAACGACGGGCTGGAACTGGATGATGAGGATTGGCAGGCCGCGATATCCTCTCCTAAAGAGGTTGCGATTCCGGCGCGTCTGCGACTCGTTCAGCTGAAAATTCTACACCGGGTCTATGTCACGGGTCCCCGATTGATGCATATGGGTTTCTCAGAGGATGGATTGTGTCGGCGGGGCTGTGGTATGCTTGCCACCTTCTTCCACATTGTATGGGAGTGTCCGGAGGTTGTGTCTTTTTGGAATGGAGTACATGCGGTGATGAGTGAAGTTACGAATGTTCAGTTGCTACCTGAAGCCAGGCGCTGTCTCTTAAATGTATGGGAACCGACTGATTGTAATGTTGCTCAGACTCAATGGGTGACGCTGGGGAACATGGTTGCGAAGAGGGACATTGCACAATTGTGGGGATCTCAGAGGGCTCCATCAGCCTCCAGGTGGGAAGACAATATGGACTGGTGCATGTTCAGGTAGAAGATTGTTTATATCTCCCGTGGCAGGCCCAAAAAATGGGGTAGGGTGTGGGGCCAATGGAACTCGTTCTGTGGGGATATATGCGACCCTCCTTTCACTGATCCCCCTGACACTCCTTGTTCCCCTTGACTGCGCGTTTCGGCTCCTTCCTGTACTGTATTATCGATAGACCACTAGCTCTGGGTCCCCCTTCTCCCCCCCCCCCCTTTTTTAATCTCCTGAAGGTTCTCCTGTTTTTCCCTCTTGTCTTTGGACTGACTCTCCCCGCATCATATGGAACAGACGTTATAACTTGGGCATAGCCTTGTCTTTCTCTTCTTCGTTTGTTTGGTTGTTTTAAAAATGAAACCTTTCCATATCCTGTCGTTCTTGAATTGACCGATGTCATGCACCATGGCTGCCGGACCCCTGGTTGTCGGCTGATGAGATGTGTAACTTAACGTTGTTTTGTGATATTGTAATGGCCGGCCTAGTGGGTTGTAGGCACATATTTGTTTTCATTTCTTGCAAATAAAGGTTTAAAAAAAAAAACAATGTTTCAAACACTGCTTAAACATGACTGTACGACCAAGAACGTTGTGATTCACTACTGAGGACAGGATACTAAGGGACACAATATCGAAAGGCGAGAGAATATACTGATGTATAGACTTACTATTCCTAGCTCCACATCTACATACCTTGAAGATATATAAACTTCCAGGCCCAGACCTGCCCCTGGACCACGCTACATGGCACCCTCATCTACAGACCGCCGGGACCCCGTACCCAGCCCGTAACGACCATCGCCGAGCTCGCAGCACCCCACGCCATCACATACACAGACTACATCCTACTCGGGGACATGAATTTCCATCTCGACAACAGCAATGACCCCGACTCCAGCCAACCTAGGACTGAAACAGCTTGTCAACACACCGACCCACAGAGCAGGCCACACCCTCGACCCTATCTTCGCGGGAGGAACCAACATCCGCTTCAACCACACCACCCAGCCCCCCTGGACGGACCACCACTGAGTCCATTTCACCTTCAACACCACCACCGCACCTTCATGAAAGACAAAATCCAGACAAATGCCGACAACCGAGAGAACTTTTCAACATCATTCAGAAGTTCTCAAGACCCGCCTGCAAAACCATGGACATCTCTCCTTCCCAGGAACTCTGCGACAGGCTCAGCTCCTATTTCCATTGTAAGATCAAAGACCTCTACAACAACTTCAGCGAACCCACCCCTGACACCACCCCCAACTCATCGTCGCCGACAAACCCACCATCACGTCTTGGGATCGCGCCTTCATCGAACTCATTACCACGACCATGAAGAAAACCCACTCTGAAGCACCTACGGACCCCTGCCCACCTCACATATTCCACAGAGCCACCGCCGCCATTGCACCCGAACTGGGTCGCACCATTAACACCTCCCTCACATCCAGCATCTGCAAAGACGATTGGAATAGGGCTGAGGTAAAACCCCTCCTCAAGAAACCTACGGCAGACCCCACGGACCTGAAAAACTACCGGTCCGTCTCTCTCCTCCCCTTCGCGGCCAAAGTCACAGAGAGACTCGTAAACACCCAGCTGACCACCTTTGTCGAAGACAACTCCATCCTGGACAGTGGCGGTTCCTCCATGGGGGCGTTTGGGTGCCGCTCTCCCTTCTTTCTCGCCATGCGAGAAGGCAGAAACAAATGGTAGTTAATTATTGCCCTAATAATATAACTACCATTTGTTTCTGCCTTCTCGCACAGCGAGAAAGCAGAACTTCCAGGTTTTGGTTTACAGTGGGCGGTGTTACTCGAGGGCAGGGGGAGTGGCTTGGGGGAGTGGCTTGCCCACTGTTGTTAATACTAACTGTTTGGGCAGCCTGAGGCTGCCCAAACAGACAGTATTAACAACAGTGGGAAAGCCACTCCCCCAAGCCACTCCCCCCTGCCCTTGAGTAACACCACCCACTCAGTCTCCCTGTTCTCTCAGAGAGAAAATGACGTAGCCTGGGGCAGCCGGCCGCACCAATCAAAAACGCGGTGGTGGAGGGGAGGGAGGCTGCCTGCCGCGCCGCCTTCCTGATGACGTGCTGCAGTACTTGAAACCAGGACGGCGGGAGTCGGGACGGAGTCTCCGGATGGTAAGTTTATTTATGGTTTTTTTTGGGGGGGGGGGTCATATAGCACACAGATGGCCTTTTTGGAGTACCTATTGGTTTTACGGTGTGCTGGTGTGTCTCGAGGGGCTGGGAAATGCTCATGGTTGGTTGAGGCCTGGCAGTGGAGCATCCAAGGGCGTAGCTAGTTTACAAGTCTGACTGAATAGTACGTGCCGATTTTGCCAATATGTGTTTGTAATATATTGGGCATCATTTGGGGGCTGTTGGACATGTGATGCCTGCTCGAACAAGCCAAACAACCTCTTTGAATGTAGGGTCATAATGAAAAAGGCAACTGTTCCACTGCCACCACCATAAAAACTCGAGCGGATTCCAGCGTGCCGGAAATTAGCTGTGTAAAATGAAGCCCATTAAACTATAGTATAGTCTCCCTGCTGCTGTCAGACCGCGAATCCGAAAGCAAAACAAATGCGGCGTAAAGTGATTCGGTTTAGCGGCATATTCGACCCATTGTGAAAGATGCTATTCTTGAAAGGATCAATTACGTTATTGACTCGGTACAGCTGCCGGTTACTGAGACCTCTTTAAAGGTCTCTTTCCAGGTACACAAGTTCACACAATCGCCCCTCCACTTTCAAATGTCACCAGCCGCGACTGATCCTGGACGCCTCCCAATCTGGATTCAGGAGAAACCACAGCACTTAGACCGACCTTAGACCGACCTTCTAACCGCCATGGATGACATCCGCATGCTACTGGACCAGGGTCTAACGAGAGCCCTCATCCTGCTAGACCTCTCCGCAGCTTCAACACCGTTTCACACCGCAATCTCACAGCTAGACTTCACGATGCAGGGAAACAAGGAACCGCCCTCGACTGGATCCAATCATTCCTCACTGGCTGAAAGCAGAGGATCAGACTCCCTCCCTTCCTCTCGGAACCCACCGACATCAACTGCAAAGTCCCACAGGGATCATCTCCCAGCTCTACGCTCTTCAACATCTACATGGCCCCCCTCGCCGCCATCGTCAGACAACATGGACTCAGCATAGTATCCTACGCCGACGACACTCAGCTCATCCTTTCTCTCATGAACAAGCCAGATGATGCCAGACAATGCTTCCAGGAAGGAATGAAGAATGTAGCAGCCTGGATGAGGGACAGCTGTCCCAAGCTCAACTCAGAGAACAATGAGATCCTCATCCTCAGACCCTGCTCTACCGCCTGGGACAACACCTGGCGGTCGTCCACCCTCGGGACCCCACCCACCTCCACCGACCGCGCCCGGAACCTCTGGGTCATCCTCGACTCCTCCCTCTGCATGAACCTCCAGGTCAACACCGTCGCCTCCACCAGCTTCAACTGCCTCCGCATCCTCCGTAAGACCATCAAATGGATCCCCTCCGACTGCAGAAAGACCGTCACCCACAAACTCATAACCAGCAGACTTGACTACGGCAACGCCCTCTACGCCGGAATCAGCAAGACTCTCCTACACAGACTCCAAACCAAGCCCTGAGGAAGAGCCTTCTCATACGTCGCAGCAAAGGCCTGGAACTAGCTCCCGGTGAACATCAGACGCTCCTCAACCCTGCAAACATTCAGGAAGGACCTCAAGACCTGGCTCTTCGACTGATCCGAAGCAGTCTTCTTTCCCCCCCAGCGCCTTGAGGCTCTCACTGGTGAGCAGCGCGCTATATAAACCTCTTATTGATTGATAGGTACATATATATGAAGTTAGGTTTAGTAAATCTAGATTTACTTAAAAGTTGGTATTTTATTTTTGATATCCTTCCCTTGATATTGAGTCACATTAATATTCTGGAGTCGATATTCAGTGTATACACCCAAAAACATGATTAAAATGCTTTACCTACATTTATTTTTAATAAACTTTATTTTTGATTTTTCATAGCACCATGCATAGCTCTTTACATTCCAATCTCTGATGTATTGGAAAGTTAATTATATAGGAAGGCATACAAGAAATAGTAGCTGATGTTACAGCTGATGTTACATAGCAGTGGCATTAACCAGTAAATAAGGATAGCAACAGAGTAAACATGATTAAAATGTTAATACATTACACAACATCTATTGTATTTGATCATAATGAAGAATAAACTGTAATAATGTAATAATTAGGAACTGAAACAAAAAAGGATCACAAAAACAAGAGAACAAAAAACAACGCTGTTAACACAATATTGACCAGAGCTCTTCACATGTTATTATTCTGAGCCCCACTAAGCAAAACATTTTTATGGTGGGTCCTCTCAAAAGCTTTAGAGCAAGTATTTGGGGAGTGGGAGTGTCAGGCCTTATCTCGGGGCGCGCGGATTATGAGATCGTTTCAGGGGTGCTTTTCTGTAGCTCGTAATCAACACTAAATGTGAGCTTTATAAAAGAGCAATGGCATCAAACAGAAACAAAGTTGACCAAAAACACCACTCCACATAATTGGGTGCTGCAAGCCCCAATACAACTCCACCTGTTGCACTAATCATGGCTGTAGCCCTGAGAAGCATGATCTCGTATTCATCTTTCTCTCTTTTTTTTTTTTTTTTTAGGCTACTTATATAGCGCTCTAATCACCGTGAGGCATCTCGGCGCTTGCCTTGGGAACCCATCCTGGCTATTCCCAGTGAGATAACCCGTACTGGGTATCCCCCAGGTGAAAGCCAGGCATCCCGCCGCGGGGGGGCCGTTGTGGAGATTAAGCAAGCTTAATGCCCAGAGTTGCAGAGTGTGAATCCATGATTCAAGTAGGCACCAAAGTGAGAATTATCGAGTCCGCTGACCCTGGTCCATGACCCTGCCGCGTCGGGAATTAAACCCTGGTCCCAGGCCGTTCTCTGCTTCTGGGTCTGCCTGCTCTAACCAGTGAGCCACACTTCTCCACTTCCGCACCATGCCTGACCATCACTTCAGTCTTGAAACAAGCCCTTTCCCTTTCTGATTATTTTTTTAACTGCAGCATGTTGCGCCCATTTTTTGCGACAGGGGTGCCATCTGCCCTAATGCTGGCAAGGGAAATGAGCCTCCATGCCCTTTATTTTTAGCATAAGACATTCATATTTGTTATGAAGTGTTTCCCTCGGATTCCTGGGCCCCAGTGCCACTGCACCCATTTTACTAATGATAGCTGCTGCCTTGCATAGCGAACCGTCTTATCTGCCCGTCAGTAACTACATGGGCTCTCATTTCATAATATCCCCCTCCCTCCCATCTCTCTGATGCCAAAGCCAAGGGGTGCCCGCTGCCTTATTTTTGCCATCCATAGGGCCATTGCTCTGAAGCACAAAGCAACACTGGCACCCAGCCGCGGTCGGTAGTGGGAGTACCTGCCGGGCAGTGACATGGGGAGGGGGAGGGGCAGGGTGGCGGGTAGTAATGTATGGATTATGGAGCTTTACAGATAAGTAAACATATAAATAAATAAAACGATTTTCGTTGCGCACACTGCATCGTATTTGGTGATGCGGTGCACGCAACAAAATTCATTTGATTTATTTATATGTTTACTTACCTGTAAAGCTCCATAATCCATAGATTACTACCCCCCTCCCCACGTCATCGCCTGGCTGGCACAGGAAGTGTGAACTGGGTGTCGAATGCAAGCAAGGAAAGACACTAAAACAGCCATGATTCTGCAGCACCAATAAAACCTGCAGCTCTGTCAAGCAGGGTGTCTATTCTTCCCACTCCATGGAGCCATATCTTCTAGGCATGCTTTCTGACACTTTGTGAAAAAAAATACAAAAAAACACATCGAACCCCACCCCTAAATACCCCCACCTCCTCAGGTGCTTGGGTCCTGTTCCGTGTGCAGGAGTGGTGACCAAGGCTCTAATACTAGCAAGGAAAATGCACCCCACATCCCCATAATTGGGGTCCAGTGGCTACCAGCTGAGGGTGGGTTGGGGGATCCTGTGCTGTATAGCAGAGAAAGGGATAGAGAGCGCAAAAAAAACATGCCTCCTCATCTCAGTGTCTGCTATCTGAAAGAAATGTAAATGTATGTAGTTTGTTTACTACCAAATTTAAAGGCTGCTTTGGCGCCAGTAGAGGCTTTAATGTATGGAATTACTTGAAGGGTCAGGTGGCAGATATTTAATATTTTTGAGAGGTATTATATCTGTCTATTTAAAGAAGTGCACCATTTTAATAGGCATATATAAAAATATTTTCAGTACATTTAGTGTGATTGCTTTATACTAAAATGCATAATTTTAAAGCACTTGTGTTATCTTAAACACTATGGGGCAGATTTATGAAGGCCTTGCGCCGCCGGTGCGTCACTTTTAACATGGAAAAAGTGACGCACCGGCGGTGCAGGGCCTTCATAAATCTGCCCCTATTTCCACAGCCTTTTTTATAGTGTGTAATACAATTTTAAAATAATGGCATTCACGATGATGTCTGTCACAGGCTGGGACCTCGTAACATTATAAATAAAAAATCACTATTCTTCACTGCACTAATCAGGACTTAATTCTGTGACTCTCTGGACACACACACAGACATTTGCAGTGAGTGCAATAGTTAACTCAGGTTTAATACCTTAAATTAGCTTAACTTCAATCAATCAATCAGTTTTTTTAGTGTGCACTAATCACCCGGGGGAGTATCCAGGCGCTACGAGGGGTGGGGATATGCGAACATCCAGGTCTTGAGGCCACTCCTGAATTCGGCGAGGGAGGTAGAGGTTCGTAGTTGGATAGGGAGGTCGTTCCAGGCCTTGGCAGCGAGGTGGTAGAAGGAACGCCCTCTGGCTCGAGTGCGAGGGATGCGGGGGAGGGTGGTAAGGGAACTTGCATTTATTTTTAATTTGAAGTGTCCATGTTATTTTATTTAAAGGTTACCTGAAGGTGAAAAAAAAATGCTGAATATTTTGTTCTTTTCAGTCTCCACATTCACTGACCCGGCTCCAGGGCACTCTGTAGTACAGTTCCCACATTCTCTTTATGCACTTCAACTGCTGCATGTAAATGAAGACAGCCAACAGCACACTTCCAGAATATCTAGATTTACAAGTAATTGCAGACTCGTTTTCGCGCCCCAGGAAAAACATCCACAGCCACCCAGGGGGACGCGTCCCACATTTTGAAGACCTCTGATGTAGATGCTCACTTATGTGTCAATCATGTCAGTTTCTACTCCCAAACCAATTTGTACAAATAATTGTGCTCATGATCTATAAAACATTGGGCTTTATTTGAAGAATGGTAAATGATCGACATCCACCAAAAAGCAGCACTGTCCCTGCATCCTATGTAGAATGTATAGGGCATCTATGTACTCTAATAGGGTGCACAATTCTTCCCCTGCATTTTGACAGATGTCTATATAAAAGCTCAAAGTCAAAATGTCACAAAAAAGTTCACATTTTACACTTGAAAAAATAGTCCCCGTTAAAACGGTTCTGGGACCACACAGGCATGCTGGATTCAGCAGGGCAGCTCTCAGCTGGTTCAGTAACAGCAGGCCTTGGGCAGCAAAGTAGTCCTTGGTCAGCATGGCAGACTTCACAACTGAGCAGTCATTCTTCCTGGCAGAGTCCACAGGCCCAGAAGTGATCTGAAGAGTTGGGTCCAAGGGTCCTATATTTATACCAGGTGCTTTCTGTGAACTGGATGAAGTTTATGGAGTTTCCTCTAAAGAAGGGTCTGGAATTTCTTGCCTCCCTGCCCTGGGCCTAGTCTGTCTGTCCTTTGCCTGTCCAGTACCTTTGAGGTGCAAGTGCGGCAAGTGACAGCTCTGCCTCCCTATCAAGTTAGTTATGGCCTATCCTGCCAACAAACAAGCCCTCCTTTGTAATACTGTCTGGGAGTAATACACAAAGATCAACTGCCAACTATACCTAGGATACAGACGGTAGACACCAAATGGTTAGGACAAGAAAGTGCACATTTTATAAAAAGGAGCATTTTTTAAACTGTGACATAAAATCCAACTTTCCCATTAAAGAGGGTTTTAAATTAAAATACTTTAGAGACAAAACTGGACTTCCTTACCTACTCCCAATTGAACGTTATCACTTATTAAATGTAATAAGGTAGTCCCATGTTATTGTATGGAAGAGGCAGGCCTTGCAGGAGAGACAAGATGTAAAAGTTGAAAGCAGATGTTCAACTTTTAAAATACACTGCAGTCTGCCCTGTTGGCTGTTTAGGGCCTACCCAAAAAGTGATGAATATGTATTAAAAAGCAAGGTATAGGTCTGGCAAAAGGTTTTGTTTTCCAGGTCGAATTGGCAGTGTAAAACTGCTAACAGGCTTCAACGGCAGGCAGAAATGTTTAATGGTGCTACTTTGGTGAGTGGCACAATCAGGGCTGCAGGCCTACTAGTAGTATTTCATTTACCAGGCCTGGGTATATGATATACTTCTTCACTAGGGACTTACAAGCAAATTAAACATGGAGGAGGGAGCACAAGCACGTTAGCACTGGTTAGCAGTGGGAAAATGCCCCAAATCCTGAAAGCCAACAAAAACGGGTTCACAAAACAGGAGGGTGAAGGCAAAAAGTTTGGGGGCGACCCTGCAGAGAGGGCCAAGTCCAACATGCATACATACATTTGCGTGATTTAATATATTGCAGAATAGTATGAGTATATTCAAGAATATAACATTACGTCTATATTTTGTTTGTAATATCACTGCTTGAAGGAATGCAGACTGTTTCAAAAACGCTTCTGGAAAATATGAAATTAGAAGGACTGTAGCACATGTTTCCTAGCTTCGCTCAGCTTGTTTTTTCAGCTGTGTGGATTTCACTGTGTGTGCACATGCTTTAAAATAATCTCTTTTCAGTGTCAATGAATGCGGCGTTGCATTTATCTTCTCTTCCAACATTCTATCAGTCATCAGTCACTGTGCTGTAGAAATGATTTGTAGGCATTAAAATGCTCGATGCAGGGTGTAGGGTAGAATTTCACATTTGCAAGCTGTTTCCTGCGGTTTTGCGGGATGCTTTACCTCGGGTCCTGTAATAATTACCTGCCCAGTGAACCCTGCCCCTTCATCCCGAGCTCATTCACACTCTTACAGGCCCTCCTGTGTGTCGAATCACTCGTCAGCAGAGATGTGAAACAGGCATTGCTGCTCGGCGGTGACCCCGCTGTGGGGGCATGAGCCTAGCGCGTGATTGCTGTGCTGTAGCACCTGTGTGTTTGATTTTCAATGATCTCAAGTCACGTGTTGGGGTATATATGTGAAAATAAAAGCAAATGCTGATATTCCTTCATTCTGGTGGACTAGCAATGATTCCAATATTTGCAAACGTGTGACTGCACACTCAGCAGTCCAGTGGCAGCGGGTGGCAGCAGCCAGGTGTGAGGGTGGTGCCTCTGTTGGCAGGTGGTTGTTCTGCACTGACTCCCACACATGTGGGATGTTCTCTGCTGAGCGTCTGTGTGTTTAGACATAGATTCGGGACTCTCTAACTGTTCAATGACCCGCATCAGTTGCATTCCAGGCCCATACAGAATCTTTAAAATGCTCCTCTTTAAAGCCCCCTCCGTCAATTTCGAAATCCTCTTTAAGGCCCAGAACTCGTTTAACCTTTGCTGTAATGGAGGTCAGATTTAAATGGGATGTGTGAAACCATATGCAGCTTGTTGCATTTTTTGTTCCATGCGATCCCTAACAAATATTCAGTCCCTGCAAGAACTGGCTTTTGTGTTTTTCTGGCACAGAAAGGCAGACATCATGAAGAGACACGAACTCACACAGGCACAGAGCAGGGCACACGCCTGTTTCCACACCATACAGGCCAACACAGACAGGCGCACACACACATAAACAAGATGAACACAGGCACCCTTGTACGCAGACAATATACAAACAAGCAAACTCATATAGAGATAACACGCAGGGGCACATTTACAGGCACACACAATCGCACACGTGGGCATGATGAACACAATAACATGCACATGGACCCATGCCATATCGGACACCTACGATCACCCCAACATTTTCTCTCTTTAAACACTTACTTGAAATGCTAAAAGCTAAAAGCAAAACAGAATGTAAGGTTCCAGAGCTAATATTATGACATGAGCCGCAAATACACACACGATTGGATGGATAGCAATATGTATACATTTTGGGCCTTATTTATGAGGCCTCTTGCGTTCCGTGGCGCAGGAGCCTGATCCATATTTACCAGACAGCACTGAGCAACTTTTTTTGGCTAAATGTTGCCTCTTAAATATCGCTCCCTTTAATATAATATTCTGCATTAAAAGGGCGTGTAATTACAAGTTGTAAAGTATGCCCCCTGATGTTTTCCTGTGCAAACCTCTATTGGATAAATGGGTTGGATGCGAGCAATGCATGTGGGAATTGTGGAGGAAACACAAATTCCTGCAGGTATTTCAGATCCAGGCGCTGTGACTAGTAGTTGGGAGTTATTGCTCCTCCGTGAAATTATTAACCCCTGAAATATTGGTGTAGGAAATTGGGTTATTAGCTGTGCAGAATGAGAGGCCTGTGAAAGTAGTAGTGCCACAATTTCCCCTAAATGAGCACCAAACACCCACTGTAGCGCTTGACTCTCTCAGAGTGGTGTAGCATAGCAGCCTAATTCCCACCCACGGGAGTGGGTGTAGGTTAATAATCACCATTCGCTGGCACGCAATAATAATACTCAATAAATGATTATCAAGTCAGAACCTTTTCTTTAGAAAAAGGAAAAGCATATTCCTTACACACACACTACTAAATACTACACATTAATTTACAAACATATACATAAGAAAGATCTAAAATACCTTGGAATATATTATGAAATCACATTGGAAACCAAATTATCAGAATCAAAGCTGGTTTTTATTGAAAAATTATTTAAAATCATTAAAATATACAGCAATAGAACCTACCATTCCCCACAGAGCAGGAATCTATTCCTCGTCATAGAAAGAGGAAAAACAATGCTTTTCATGGCCTTATAAACTTGTGCGGGGCTTGTGGGACCCCTATCTATCTTGGCTCCTTGGGCCTCAAAAGGCTATAATCATAGACCTTGTAGTCGCGACAGATGGACCACCTGTGTGCAGAATCCATTAACCATGTCATTACCACTTACCTGGCAATGATAAAACATATTCTAACATAGCTACATTCATTCACACACATACACACACACACACACACCAATTCGCAAGCACACGCACATATGTAACTCACCTGGAGCAGAACCTTTTAAACAGAATACCTTACCCTATCTATCATGCACACAGGAGGGCACCAAAGTAATCTGGTTGGCAAAAGGTTGCAGCCTCAACCGCCACCCCTCCCACTATAACACCCTAATCAGACCACTTCACTCACTCATGAACTAAACACACCACGGTATAGCTCACTAGGCTTTGCCACCTCAACAGTACACCCCACTCCAAACACAGACATGACAGACACACATGAAGATGGTGCATAAGGCATACTGCGCCTGCAAGCAAACACCTGAGTACATTTAGGTCTGTAGGAATGCTCCGCCTGTTGTAAAATTCCAGGGGCCTTATTTATGAAAGGCTTGCGCCACCGGTGCGTCACTTTTTCCCATGTTAAAAGTGTCGCACCGGTGGCACAAGGCCTTCATAAATATGGCCCCAGGATTACATCTGTGCCAATTGTAAGCCCCCCACAGCCCCCACAAAGATGCACCAGAACTAGAATGTTGACTAGACTGGTTTTCCTGACACGTGGAGGATTAATCCCAGATCAAAAGGTCTAGAGGCTAATTCGGAATGTTAACAGTTGTATAGGTTTGCCCACTACTGCAAATAATTGATCGTCTACAAAATATGAGAGTAATATCTGCTCTATGGCAGGGCACCCAAGAGTCTGATAATATGAGAGATGCATCCCATCAGCTGTCTATTTCAGAGCTTCTGAATTTCTGAAAGGAACCTTCAATTTTTTTTTAAAGTTTTGCTCATATGCAAACAACATACATTTATTCAATTTCTGAAGGAAGCTGTGTTTACAAAAAGATGGACAAGATTGCACATTCCTTGCATGTGGGATTAAGGATACACATTCCCAACAGCCGAGCTGCACCTTTAATTTCACATTTTAATAATGAACGACTTACGCAGATCGCGTGTTTGAATGTTTGTGGGATAATGCCATGTGTTGCCTGTTTGGCTTGTTTTGTGCTTGGAGTGCTAAGTTTTAATTAAGAAGATGTTAATTTATGGTTTCATAAATAAGGAATCAGCAGTGCACAATGTTATATGTAGTGCATCATAACTATTATTGAATTACAGTTTAAAAATACATAGGCAGACACCAAGAGAATTAAAGTTTAATTCTGAGCAGCAGGGAATTCATTTTTTTTTTCCTTTTAATCTCACTTGTTCTAAATAATTTATAAAGAAATAACACAATGCTCAAAAAACATTTTATTAGAAGAGTCTTTGTGTAAAATGGGTAGTGTTGCAAACATAACTTTCACAAAATATGTTGATTTTTTCTGTCTTCCGAGCGATTGCTTTAGCATTAGCTTGATTTTGTTACTGATAGGATTATGTTATGTTATTTTATTTCTCAACCGCATTATCCCAGAGCTTCTTGGAACTGAGTATAGTACACATGTTAAAAGACTAAGGGCTACATGCATCAAAAGAAAAACCGGTCGCAAACGGGCAGATTCTCAGAATCTGCCTCTTTGCGACCAATATTTTTGCATTTGGGATGCATCATCCCAAATGCAAAAATCGCAATTTAAGTAATCTCTAAATTGCGATAACTTAAATTGTGATTGCATTTAAGGAATCCCAAATTGAGATTTCATAAATGCAATGCATTAAAGTAAATAATTTCGCTATTTCGCTAATAGGAGTCGCAAATTACCATCAATTTGTACTTCATGGTAATTTGCAAAAACTTTGAAAAATGCACTAAAGTGCATTTTTCAAAGTTCCATTTTACACACACATGCTCTTGGGGTGTGTGCAACATGTACTCATATGCCGATTTCAGGGGTGCAACAGGGTATCCTTTTGGAACCCTTGCACCCTTGAAATTGCATGCGCAATTTGCGAGTACCTATTGGGTACTCGCAAATTGCGAATGCAATTCCCATTCATTCCTATGGGCCTTTAGGCCCATAAGAATGAATGGGAAGACATTCTTTAATTGCAACTTGCAATTTGCGATTCACAATTAACCAATGTTTAGAAATCGCTCTTTTTTTAGCGATTTCTACATACATAGGCTTTTGCGATTCCTTAATTGCGATTCCTTAATAATCGCAATTAAGGAATCGCAAAATCCTACCTTGATGAATGTGCCCCTACAAACATAAACCGATTATGGAGAACCTAGTAACTAGGAGGGAACCATTTATAAAAAATCTAATTTTTCAGGCTTTTTTCAGAAAAATGCAGAGGTGAAGAAGAACCTCCTTAGAGCTACTTTCTAATGGGAGAGAACTCTGACAAGTCTAAACTGGAGAAAATATATGATCTTTGTGAAGGGCAGATGACAGATAGCAAGAGAGCTGACAAACTCACCCCCAGCTGGAGCCAACATGGATACTGCAGCTCCCCAAGGTTCAAACCTCACTTGTGCAGAGAGTGTCAAGTAAAACATTGCAGTGGTAGCTATTTCATAGAGGATACGCAAGTGGCGACCCACCTAGTCCTTCTACTCACATTCACACAGAATCTGTTCTTGCATCCTCACCACAAGTGGGTTGATATGTTCACCGTATAAAGCTGAAATTGACAGCATTTCTATTTCAGATTATGCTAGTATGGAAATTGAATAAGAGACATGCGGGGAAGGCAGCCCAAGGCCCCAATAGAGGATCAGTGGGGAGCTTTAAAGAGACTTGGTGCATTGGGATGAAAATACAAGGAGAATTTAATATTTTCAGTTCAGCCTAGATTATGGCTATCCCCCTTCATCTAGCACGGAATGCATTTAAAGCTTCTATAAGAGACTGATCCACAGCTCTATCAGCAATGGTAGGGAGGAAAGGAAATTGGTAGCAAAATGCAAATTGACAAGCTTAAAAACTTCAAAGAGTGGACAAACAAGGCGCATCTGCAGAAACCGTCGTATATTTGCGATAATAAGGGAACAGCTAAATGTTCTGTGAACCAGAAAGGCTGTGCTAACTATTGTGAAACTGGGGCAGGCCACTATGAGAATAGATAAGATGATTACTCTGCTTGCAGGACACTGTGAACACAGAGAGCCAAAGCATTTGTTGGAAGAGTAAGGTTGTCAAAGGGTAGATACTTGGGCAATAAGGAACATGAGAAATAGGCAGCTTTGAAACAATTTTTTCAGAACCTATATGCCCAGGGGCTAGCACATTGTGAGACGACAGCAGCTCACAAGAAGGAAAGTCTTAAGTTGGTCCTGCCCTTCCCCAACATGTGGAGATACTAGAGTAGCCTATAGAAGTCGCAGAAATACAAATTCAGGGAAAGAACTAAGGGCCAGATGCATCAACAATCCATTTTGCGAGTTCCTAAAAGTAAATTATTGCGATTCGCAATTAGAAAATCGCAAAATGGAATGCATGAAAGTGTGTTTAACACTTTATGTAATTCCTAGGGGATCGCAAATGACCTACCTCATGAATATTAATATTTATTTCATTTAGTTATGCAATTTGCTAATCGTGAAAATACCCTTAGGTGTCTCGGCACTGTGGACAGCTGAATTGAGAAATACTTGGGGAGGGGAGGTTTATTGATTGAATAGCCAGGTTTTAAATAGTTTACGGAAGGATAACAGAGTAGGGATGGTTTTGATATGAAGGGGGAGTGTGTTCCAAAGTTTGGCGGTGTCAACAGTGAATCTTCTGTCGCCCCAGGAGGCCTTTTCAGTTCTGGGGATTGTCAGCAAATGAGCTGCTGAGGAGCGTAAGGATCTTGTCGGCCTGTAGGAACATAGACTTCTTTTGAGGAATTCAGGTCCTGTGTTGTGGATTGCCTTGTAGGCGATGCAGAGGGCCTTGAACTTTAATGAGGTAGGTCGCAATTTGCGCCCCCCTAGGAATCACAAAAATCACGGGGATGGTGGCCTGCTGATGTCAGCAGACTCCATGTCAGTGATTGCTTTTAAATAAAGTTATTTTTTTTTGTAAACCAGCCCGTTTTCCTTAAAGGAAAACGGGATGCTATACAAAAGAAAATATTAAAACTTTTCCTTTCATTTTCTCAGAGCAGGTAGTGGTCCGTGGGAAAATGCATTTACAGACATTCACAAAGTGGAAGGGGTTCCTTCAGGACCCCTTTCTATTTGCGAATTGGTTACCACCTACTTGAAGTAAGTGGTAATATGCGAATGTTTTGCGACCGCATTCACGGTCACAAAACATTCATGCATTCATGCATAGTGAAAGGATGCGCTATTTGGAAGGGATGGCCTAAACACGCCCCTTCCAAATAGCGAATTGCAAACTCATTTTGCGAGTCAGTAAAAGGTTACCAAATTGCAAAATTGGGTTTGATGCATCCCATAAGCATTTTGCGAAGAGAAAACTGCTTGATGCATCTGGCCCTAAGCCCCAACTAAACCCTGGGTACGAATGGACTCACAACATAACATTTCTTTCCCAGTTGGAGAAGTCCTGGCTGTTTTTAATAGAATCCTGATGCTTGTTGACAGCCTAACCGGCCTTATGAGATAAGCAGGTATCACCCTGATTCATACATGGGCGTTGCTCTTATGGAGTGGTCTTAAAGAACAATAGTGCTACTGAAAGGAGACATAAGGACCTTCACCTACATGTTTGCAAACATAATGATAGACATGTAGAAGTAGATAAGATGCGATCATAAGGAAGAAACTAGGGGCCATATTTATGACTCGGTTTGCGTCTCTCTTTCACCACGGAAGGTGGTGCAAGAGCGACACAAACCTAAAGTCATATTTTTTAAGTCACACAAAGCGTGGCTTTAAATGGCTTAAAAAATATGGAGTAATGCTTTGTAAGTATGGGCGTAAAATTCGTTCCGCTCGCGGATTTTGCGGATTTTCCGCAATTTCGTGATCCGCAAAATCGCGGCAAAATCCGCGAATCCGCGAGTGGGACGAATTTTGCTCAGGAAGCACTTACAGGGTTAAAGCAGGTGCCCAAGTTGAAGCTAATTTCTTTGTAACCATTTACAAAATGGTTACAAAGAAATTAACTTCAACTTGGGCACCTGCTGTAACCCTGTAAGTGCTTCCTGAGCGGCACCTCGTTGCCTATTTGCAACTATTCTCTGACCCTGCTCTGACCCTCAAAGCAGGGTCCGAGAATAGTTACAATTAGGCAACAAGGCTCCTGTCACTAAAATTAAACCTCAGCAGGAAGCACTTACAGATAAATAAAGCAGGTGCCAGAGTTGAAGCTCAAATTCAGTAACGCATTATAATCAGCCCAAGAATCTAGTGAGCACGGTCGATGCTAGGCAGGTGTGCTTTCTCCCCAGATCTACCGTCTACAATTAGCTGTAATCCGTGATGGGGGTCTAGGCATCCACGAGTTTCTCAAGCCCAATCCCCCTGTACTTCCAGTGACCAGCACTTACTGCTTTCTCCTCATTTGCTGCTCTGATCCGTCTCTGACCCTTTATAAACGAGAGGCTTGTGAACTCGCACAGAAGCCCCGCCCATTTGGCCCCTTCCCACACGCACTAGGCTATGCAACCTCTTCCCTCCCTTCCCCCACTGTGATGGACAGCTAACTCGAGGGACCTCGGCGCCTATGGGCGCAGTGGCAAAGTCACAGACACACGTGGTGACTTGCCACTCTTCTGGGCCTTTACGCAGCTGTAGTGTAGGAAAACCACAATACATTTACCCAGCGAGGTAGCACTTACTGCTTTCTCCTCATCTGCTGCTCTGATCGGTCTCTGACCCTTTATAAACAAGAGGCATGTGAACTCGCACAGAAGCCCGGCCCCACACACACTAGGCTATGCAACCTCTTCCCGCCCTTTCCCCCACTGTGATGGACAGCTCACTTGAGGGACCTCGGCGCCTATGGGCACGGAGGCAAAGTCACAGACACACGTGGTGACTTGCCACTGTTCTGGGCCTTTACGCAGCTGTAGTGTAGGAAAAGCACCATACATTTACCCAACGAGGCAGCACTTACTGCTTTCTCCTCATCTGCTGCTCTGATCAGACTGTGACCCTTTATAAACAAGAGGCAAGTGAACTCGCACAGAAGCCCGGCCCCACACACACTAGGTTATGCAACCTCTTCCCCCCCTTTCCCCCACTGTGATGGACAGCTCACTCGAGGGACCTTGGCGCCTACGGGCGCGGTGGCAAAGTCACAGACACACGTGGTGACTTGCCACTCATCTGGGCCTTTACGCAGCTGTAGTTTAGGAAAAGCACGATACATTTACCCAATGAGGTAGCACTTACTGCTTTCTCCTCATCTGCTGCTCTGATCGGACTCTGACCCTTTATAAACAAGAGGCATGTACACTCGCACAGAAGCCCGGCCCCACACACACTAGTCTATGCAACCTCTTCCCGCCCTTTCCCCCACTGTGTTGGACAGCTCACTCAAAGGACCTCGACGCCTATGGGCGCGGTGGCAAAATCACAGACACACGTGGTGACTTGCCACTCTTCTGGGCCTTTACTCAGCTGTAGTGTAGGAAAAGCACAATAGATTTACCCAACGAGGTAGCACTTACTGCTTTCTCCTCATCTGCTGCTCTGATCAGTCTCTGACCCTTTATAAACAAGAGGGATGTGAACTCGCACAGAAGCCCGGCCCCACACACACTAGGCTATGCAACCTCTTCCCGCCCTTTCCCCCACTGTGATGGACAGCTCACTCGAGGGACCTCGGCGCCTTTGGGCGCGTTGGCAAAGTTACAGACACACGTGGTGACTGGCCAACCTTCTGGGCCTTTACGCAGCTGTAGTGTAGGAAAAGCACGATACATTTACCCAACGAGGTAGCACTTACTGATTAGCCAGTAGAAAGTACTCCAGTCAAGTTTGGTGCAAATCGCAAAACAAAACGCGATTTCGCAGGAAAATCTGCGAATTCGCAGATGGTTTTGCAATTTAGCGTGAATTCGCGGACCGCTGATTCGCAAAATTCGCCCATACTTAATGCTATGCAGTGCAAATCGCTGTGTTGCATTACTCTGCGCAAGGGAGGCGTTCCATTGACATTGTGTGGGTGTTCCCAGGTATCTCCCATGGTTTTTGACAAATTCACAGAGTTACCACTCCTGGTAAACCTGGGAATGCACCAAAAAGATACTTTTTCCCAGGTAAGCCTTGCAGTAGTGAAAAACGACTTGTTGTAAATGGCCCTTTTTGCAGGGTTATCCCCAAACTTTTTGCTTTTTCTTCCATTTTTCCCTGACCTGTGTGTGTTGGTTTTAGGACTCTGGGCACTTTACCACTTCTATCAGTGCCCAAGTGCATATGCTCTCTGTGCAAATTGTGTTATGGATTGGTGTTTCCATGATTGGATATTTGATTTACCTGTTAACCCCTAGTAAAGTGCACTGCGTGTGCCAGGGCCGGTGAATCGAATGCTACCCGGGGGCCTGCAGCACTGGTTGTGCCACCCCCTTGAGTAGCCCTGAAAACAGTAATTCAGACATGACATTGTAGAGTCTGCGTGCAGTTTGTAACTGTCATGTCGACTAGGCCAGTGCACACACTGGCCCGTCACTAACCTCACCTTTTCTTACATGTCAGACATCTCTCAGGTAGGCCCAAGGTACCCCTGTGGGCAGGGTGCACTGTATGTGAAAGGTAGGACATGCCCTGGTGTGTGTGGCATGTCCTAATAGTGAATTTCAGCCAATTTAGTTTTTCACTACTGCAGGGCTACCAGTTCCCCATAGGATAGAATGGGAGGTTTCTTTATAACATCTTATAAACATAACTGGCCCCGGGAATTCGGTAAGAAAATCAAATTTAGTATGCCTGAACTCAGAATCTAAAGATGCATCTTTTAGTGAAGGTGATTTTTACATTCTGCGTTTGAAAATACCACTTTTAGAAAGTGGGTATTTTCTTGCTCAGTCATCCCATGTGCCTCTGCTGGAATGTGGATTGCCTGTCTGGGTTTTGGATGACAGAAGGCTTGGGGGCCGGAGGGGCTCCAGATGGACTTGGTCGGCCAGGAAAGGGCTGAATAGACCTGGGCTACGATGGGGGAAGGGGGAGGAGATTTCCTTGCACCTCAAAGTGCCTGGTCTGCCTCTGACAAATGCCGTCTCCACCTCCTGACAGGAATTCACACCAGAGAAGGCCCAACTAGTTCTGGCCGGGCACAGACGCCCTCTGCCTGAAAGATCAAAGGACATAAATCCTGGGTCTCGGACCTCTGAACTTTAGAACTCACTTGGATCAAGAAGACTGCACAGAAGAAGAGCCGGAGAAACTGCTGAAAGGAACAACCGCTTTGCTGCGTGCTATGCTGGGCTGACCTGCAGTGGCTGCTTCTGTCTTGGGCAGTGAAAGGCCTGGACTGGACTTTCTGCAACCGAATTGGTGAGACTTTTCAAGGGCTTGAGGTAGAGCTTGCCTCCTGTTCACGAAGTCACAGGGACAGCAAAGACTTCAGGTTCTTCAGCCCGCAGCACTGGGGACTGTGTGTTTTGTGCTGCAACCCGAAGAACACCAACTCAGTGACGTCTACGACGCCACTGCCAACTCTGTGTCCCGAAGGCACCGCAGAGGGCACCGCCACACCACAACCCTGGTGTCACTGACAATGCCTGTTGATGCTGCCACCGAGCTGCTGCTTGAACCCTGTGGGCACCGTACTCCGCACCGCCTCACTTCACGCAGAGGCTTTGGCACCACAGAGGGCACCGCCGCAACGCCGCAATGCAACCCTGGTCTCACCGACGACACCTGTTAACGCCGCCACCGAGCCGCTGCTCGCAGCGCGACCTGTGGGCACCACACTCCGCACCGCCTTGCTTTATGAGTACGCCTTGGCTGGCCTGACGCCGCCACTTCCCGCCGAAATCAACGCCGCTGCTTGCACCGTGGTTCGAGGGCTCCGCTCGTAAGTTACACAACACACCGCCCTCATCCCGCACCGCAGCCTTGGCCTACCGACGCCGGCACCATCGACTCCAGTTTGTCAGGCGACGACAGCACTTCAGCAACGACAACGCTGCTGCTTGCACCGTGACCTGATAGCAGCGTGACGAGCACCGCCTCCATCTTGCACCACGACCCTGGTCTCACCGATGACACCATCTGATGCCGCCAATGAGCCGCTGCTTGCCCACTGACCTGGGGGCAGCGCACGCCGCACCGCTGCACTTCACACTGCAGCATCTGACACCTGTTGGCGCCAGTGCTCCGGATCCCATCAGGAAAGAGCTCGCCCTGCAACGCGAGTGACTTTAAGGGCCCCATCACCCTGCATCTCTGAAAGGTACTGTTTGCGGGTCTTCCTAATACTGTAGTTGGCCTGCGACCCCGCGGTCAGCTAGAACTGTTTTTGTATTTGTTGTTCACGACGCCGTGATAGCCCCGTACGGAGCTATCGACATCAAGGAACTATTTTTAAAAGCATATTTTGAAAAGGGGATATTTTAAAGTATAGTATTGTGGATTTTTATTGTATGTGTTCTTATCCTAAGTATATAAAAAATTGATATTTTTCTAAACTGGTGTGGTGTCCTTCTGTAGTGCGTACACTGTTTTACTGTTGGTTATGTGCAAATGCTTTACACACTGCCTCCAAGATTAGCCTGGCTGCTCATGCCAAGCTGCCAAGGGGGTGAGCAGGGGTTATTTTAGTAGTGTAACTCCCTTATCCTGACTAGAGTGGTGGCTTCTGCCTTGCTTTGGCGCAAGTCTCAGCTAGCCAGAAATCCCATTTCTAACATGAATGTAGGAGTTTTTAACTACCAGAACATTTAAAAGTTAAAAGTACATGCAAGCTCAAAATGTTAAATACATTACACCCTGCACTATGAGCTGTTTAGGGCCTATCCTAATGGTCACATATTTGTATTAAAAAGGAAGGTTTGGGCCTGCAAAAGGTTTATTTTGTGAGGTTAAAATGGAAGTTTAAAACTGCACACGCAGTCTGCGCAGGCAAGCCAGCGAGATGCTTAAAGGATAATTAAGTGCGTGGCTCGATCATTGGTGAAGACTAACTAGTTGCATTTAATTTACAGGCCCTGCATCCTCATTGCACCACTTTACTATAGACTTATAAGCAAATCAAATGTGCAATTGAATGTAAGGCAATGTTACCATGTTTTAGGAAGAGAGATATGCACTTTAGCACTGGTTAGCAGTGGCAAAGTGCACAGAGTCCTAAGGCCAGCAAAAATGAAGTCAGCAAAAATAGGAGGATTGAAGGCAAAATGTTGGGGGAAACCAAACCAAACCAAGGAAGTTTGGTCCCACAGTATGGTGCTCACCATTTAGGTCTCCTCCTCCGCTATCACTAAAGACATATGAACAGTTACGTCAATCCCATCAGACCATGTTTGGCATGACTTTCTATACATTTCAAAATGGTGGGCAATAAGTCATCAAGAAACCTGGGTGCGGTCACCCAGTAGTCAAGTTTTAGATAAAAACTACAAACTGAAGTCATAGTGTGCAAAATTAATTGCGATGTGATATCTGTGTTGTGTTATACAGGCATTGGCTCTGCTCTGCTGCTTTGTGGTCCTTAAGCGGTCATACTTCACCCAGAATCTGCAATCTCCTCTCAGTAGATTTATATTCTGATAATATTTTCTGCCATAATTCCAGCGATAGAATCCCTCCATTTAATATCTCTGTTATTGTCGTACATCAATTTCTGTAACTTCCATTAATGCTCACTTGAACTGTTATTCTTGTTTCCACAAATGATTTTGCTTTCTGGGAAGAAGGCAATTATGTTTTTCCCTTCTTGACTTGAAATGTCTTTGATCCCATAACAACACAATGTTTTCCGGAACATTTTTTGCCAACATGGAGTTGAATTCAAATGAACAAAGCTGCATTCCAATTTTATGTTTGAGGTAATAATTTTCCTTTTTCTCATTTTCCTTCTTCGTCACCAGAGCTTTCAGTGCTAATAACCTAGCAAAATAGTTTTATGCTGTCTTTTTGGTTTAGCTTTTGTCTGAATAATAGATGACTTCTTGCATGATTAGATAGTTTGGCAAGGGTATGTTAAAGAACCTTGGCAGGCCTGTGTTTGTGAGAAGTGGTGATTGAGTGTTGTGGAGGCTCCATTACAGTATATTGAATCAATGCTTTTATTCTTTCCACCACTGTATCTGCCAGTAGCCTACTCACTCTTAAAGAAGTTTTAAAAGAGGAGTAAGTCCCTTGAAAATAAAAAAAGGGTGGGTACATCTTTCAAGTAACTAGACAAGCTAGTTCTTCAAAAACAGGTCCAAAATGTGCACTTAAAAATGTTTATCTTGATAGAGACATTGAATTGCACCTGTCTACCCCTAGTTCCAACAAACTCACACAGCCCTCTGGTTCCAAAGACACGTTTTTGGCAGAATTACATAACTTTGCACTAATGACGGGCTGCTTAGCACCAACATTTATAATTACCAACTACAGCGAAACAGCCCACATTTGATTTTTTGCACATGACTAATTGGTGCATTTTGTGACAGTCACATGGTTCACATTTTGGGGTTTATTATCAAAAATTCTTTGCAAAGCAGTGCAGCAACCAAAGTTGCTCCATTCCATTGTATGGGAGGGGGAGAGCAGGAAAGCACCATAATTACAGAGATATTGCAATGCCCTGCTCTATTATCTGCACTATCACAAAATCAGGCTTCCAAAACCACACTTACACCAAAGGGGAGTGTGTCATATCAACCCTGAGGTTTCATACTAAAAGGGTACCCTTCCAGTACAATATATAATGCAGAGACTTATGTTTAAACTTTTAGATGTGGAGTATGGGGTGCACACTCTATGTAGTACTCCGCATAGGGGCCCACAAGTGCTCAAGTAACATATTAAACTCAAAAGGACATCTGTCGATCTCTTAAGCACAAAACAGCATCCTTTATGGCATATGTACAGCATATTTTAGAAGTGTGTTATGTGCACCAAAACATGGGGTTGACACTTCAGAAACACCTATAACCTGCCAAGTGAAGCTTGCAGTGACAGTGCACAGACAAGGTCTGCACTAGTGAGTGACTGAATCGATACGTGCTTCTGTGGCTGTCTCAATAGCTGAAACAGAGGCTTTATCTTTTTCTGAACATATGTGTCAGCTGCTTTAACAATGGCATACTCTATGTAGTACTTGGTATAGGGGAATGCAAGTGCACAAGTAAATTAGTGAACTGAAAAGAACATCTTTAATTCTTTAAGCACAAACCAGAATGCTTGACAGCACCCCTCCAGTATCTCCCACATGATTATTACGCATACTGAAAGAGCTTTAGCATTGGTACTGAATCACATACATAATGCATGCTAAGCGGCATGTAAGATGTTGTTTTATTTCATAGGTTCTTCTCGCAACAAAACTGGTCACTTTAAAAAACAGTTTCCCTGCAGACCGTGGCTTAAAGGAAGAACTACTGGACTCCAGAGAAATCGTCTGGATGTACAGTTTAAAATCACTGCATCCAGATGGACTGAACACCACTGATAATACCACCTGATTACTGAATATCTCAAGAGATCTCAGGACTGCATTGATTCCACACTCCAAATGAAATCATCACCCATGATGCCTTTTAAGAATTCAGCAGTATCATCTGTGCAGCCACTGAGTAAACGATCTTGTACATCCTGAGGAAGGGGGAAGCTGAAACGTTGCAGTGGAAATATATTTTTGTTCAATGGTGAGTCCACCTGTTTCATTCACTTTCTTTCTTGGATATTTAATTTCTTTGTAACTCATTGTATCCTTAGGGATCCAGATTTTTGCCCTAACTGGCAGTTGTTTTCTTATGATCCTTCATCTTCTGCCACATTTGACAGAAAGGTAGATGTTGTTACGCAGATACTGCTTTTTGTTATTTGGTGCAAATCAGTACAGTCGTTTGTGAGAAATTGAAGCCGGAAATTACAGATATCTCTGACCACTGATATTCCGTGAAGGTTTCGCGATGAATCGCAGATGCATGTGCCAACAGGAATGCTCTGATTGGCTAGACGCGACCGAACAGAAAGTTGCGGCTGCCATTTTATCATCCGAGAACGGTTCCTGGGGCAGAATATTTATTGGAACGGTAATGTAAGGGATCAGGGTGGCGATGCTCTGACCCCATGTATGAGACATGGGTGTGATTGTGACACAAGTTATGTGTCCAAAATTGTTTTTTTTGGTCACATACAATATTTGTGGTGACGCCACGCCCACCAACACAGCCCCCCCCCATGTACCATTGTGGGATCATCAAGACCATCGCGACGTGATCACGAATTTTGGTGGAAATATCAAAAAATAATCCCTGAATCATTATTATGCATTGTTATTGAGCTATTGAGATTGTGATAAATGCTTTTATAGTGTAATTTAGATAGTGAGTTATCTAGTGTGATGTTTAGAATGAATTATAGATTCATAATTTTTGAACGTGGTGGTGGCTATTGAATTCCTGCTTTTGCTTTCCGTTTTCGCAACGTAAACGCAGTTGATTGCTATGACCATTATCGTGATCTCTGGCCTCACTGCGAAAATGGAAAATAGGCTTTAGAGATCGTTGTTCTAGAAATACACTAGAAAAACATGAGTTTGAAGTGTACAGTGATAAAGCCCTAGTGTGTAAAATACTGTAATATGTGTGCATATATGTGTTTTTCACTTTATGGAAAAGGCGCAATCGTCGTGTTTAACGGCGATTTTACAACATCCCAAATAACAGCGAAAAGGAAAAATAGGTCTTAAAGGTGGATTTTAAAGAAGCTTAGTATTAAAACATGAGTTTAAACATGCGTTTATAGAAGCATGTATATAGTAATATGAGTAGCGCAATGTTTTCAATGGATTTTTTTGGTTAATATTTTTGGATGTGCTGGTGGCTGTTGAATGTCTGCCTTTGTTTTCTGTTCTTGCTACGTCTCCGACACCATCGGGCGTTGTTGCGAAGATTCCCAAAAAGTAAAAAAAATATCTTTTTAAAGAAAATTAACAATATTTTGAGTAGTAGGGTGGCTCTGACGAGAGCCTTTGTGTTGTGTGTGTACGACAGCTACACATAAGATCGGATGCTGAGTTTCAGGATACTTAGAAATTCCCTGTTGCGATTTCTATAAATTGTATGCATGTCAAAACTCAGATTGTTGTTATAGATACTGCCCATGTGATGGTCTCTGGGGAATGTAGAAACAGTTTTATTAACATGTTTTCTGGCTTTGCCAATCTGTGGACATAATTGATTTGACCACATTCATTTCTGTCTTTGGCATATATTAGAGTACATCAAGATATGTGAGGAAAAAGGGACATCAGTTGTGCAGAGGTATCTTTCATTAGGATTTCCAGCCCACCACAGTCAATGTGCCTAGGTCATTCTTACCACAGTGCACAATCATGAGGTGAGGAGCTCAGCAACTCACAATGGATTTAACCAAAGCCAGCAACTGATGAAACTTTAACCCTCACTGGCCAAACCAAGTAATCTCCACATTTGGAAAACCCAAGTCCCTGTCAATGCCTCTTTTTTTTTTAAATACTCTTTAGCCCAATATACGTAGCTGTGTGTCTAAGCATTTTGAAGTGAAGGAGCAATAGCAGTCAGGAGAAGGAGGCTGGAGCGGACTGAGGTAGTTTTACAAATGAAAAGAATCAGTTAAAATGGAGTTTAAAAAAAAATGTAATTATATATTTCATTGGATGCTGTCAGCATGAAAGTGAATAAAATTAGTGTTGGATGCCTTACCAAGAAGTCCTATTATTGGCTGTTGTTTAAAAAAAGGAAATGTAATACAGACATGGATATGCTTATGAATCTGTGGAGTAAGCCACCCCTGCTTTGTCTCATTTTGAAGTAGCATGTCCCTTCTAAAATATGCTGTGAACTTGTGACCTATTGGTTCCACTGGTTTGCTAGGTACACTGAGCAAAGAGTGCATGGGGGGAAGGGTGTTAAAGAGACAGTCATTTTTTTTAAGTTGAGGAGTTATGACACAATTTAAGTAATGGCAAATTTCCAAATCAGGACTATGTAATAAACTGTTGTTCAGTATTTAACCCTTGGGTGCTCATGACGGCTCCACGCCGCCATGAGTCACGGTAGGCGTGTGCTCATGATGGCATGGAACCGTCATGCCGCAGCTACTCCGCCCACGCTGCACTAATTCCCAGCCTGTGCGGGTGAATTAATGAGCGGCCGGGTCATGATGGCCCAACGCCATCATGAGCACACGCCGCCCATGACTCATGACAGCGTGGAGCCGTCATGAGCACCGAAGTTCCACGCTCACCCTCTAGCCCCCTGTAACATGGCGAAATCCACGCGCAGGGAAGGGGTTAAATAAAAAACAAACTGAAGCTACATATCGCTTTGGACTCCAGTTTTATATTTGTGAATTCCCCTCGATGATCGCAAAACATTGCGAGCATGCGAAGACAGGACTTCGTTTTGAAAGAGAGGGGAAGGTTTACAGATGCTAACCAATCGCAAGTGGAGATGCAGTAGTCTAAAATGAAAGCCATGATTTCATTTTCTGCCCTTCCCATGGTCATAGAGTGGAAAGTTGAAGGGGTTGCTACTTTATAGTTGCTTTCTATGAGAGTTGTTTACCATTCTTGTACTTAGTTTTTATGAATCTTAACAGTGTCAAAACAATCTAGAAAGAGCTAAAACAACAATATAATCTACAAACTCAATTCACTGATATGTATACAACTTTTCAATTATTTGAAAAATCTACATTAGAAATGTATATGGGAGTTTGAGTAAAAGGTTCACAGTACTGTGAAAAAAATATATCAGATGAACTGTATACGACAGAGGGTATGTGATTAAGATATTAGTACAGTTGAAAGTTACTATGAGTAATGCCTTTAAAAATGACAATGTTTTAAATGTCTGAGCATCATGTGCAGAACAGACAAATCTTAGGGCCTGATTACAATGGTGGGGAGATCGCCACCGACAGGCTGTCAGGTTGCAGTCTCTCCGCCATCGGTGACTAAATCACCGCCCGCCACATTACCATAGCGGGCAGTGTGTTGGTGGTCAGAAAAACCAACCGGCATGGTCCCGACGGTCGGAAGCATTCTGACCACCTGTCGGATCACCCTTCATCCCCAGAATGGCGGCAGTGCCTGTCAGGCACCGCCATAGGGATTACAATGTCCCTTTCCGCCAGTTGTTCTGCCGTGGTCAACCTGCTGTGAAACGTCTGGCGGAAACGGATTTGGGGGCCTGTAGCTGGCCCCCCTTACCCCATGGAGCTGGTACATGGGCCCTGGGTGGCACCTAAGGTGCCCCCTACATATCCCTGTACCATGTGGCAGGCACCGCATGGTTCCTGCAGCATAGTGCAAGGATATGTCAACACCCTATTTTTTGTATTGTGGCGGGGGCTTCTACCCGTATCCTCGCCGCAATACAAAATATAGGGAATGCAGCCACCGTTGTGGCAGTTGCATTGTAATTCAGAGTGTGGCTAGGCCGTCTCACAGGCGGCCGGTCCCCGTTCCTAGCGATGGCGGACAGACTTAAGTCCTTCCACCATCGTAATGAGCCCATATGTTATTTGCATTCTGGGAACTATAGTACTTTTAGTCACATTATTAAATAGGAGTAGTGTAGTCATGAATACAACATAAGAAAATGTGCTGTGCCTGTACATAAATTATAAAGTAGTACTGCCTGTTAGGTATGTATTAGGAATTGTTTCTCAATGTGTTTTTTAACTTACATGACCAGTTTGCATAAGTTTTGATGGTGAGATATGGTTTTCCTGATTGCAGATAGTTATAGGTACACTGAGACTGTTGAGTTTACTTAAAGATGCAGAGAACTATATATTTTTGGAAAGATGGCCTGAGGGTGTATATCTATTATGAAATCACATATATGTTTACATGGTGATCTATGTTCTTCAAGGCTGTTGAACATTTCATACATGTAGTGAAGGTGTTGGGGCTTAGGGGGAAGGGCGAAGTAGGAGACATTGAGCTGCGTTCAGCGCCGAGATCGCTTTCAAGGTGTCGGCAATTTGCACACACTCCCTTATCCTGTAAATAGACGCCTCTCATGTAGCCAACGCTTGGCTTACTGACCCGGTCCGGGACCATGCCCCCCCTCCTACGTCGGTGTTTCCCGAGTGGCGTTCAGCGCCTCCTCGCCTGTGCCTCTTGCCCGATTCTGAATTAAGCAGTCACCCCTCCCTGAAGCTTTCCCGGTCTGGTGTTCTGTATTTGGGTTTGGCAGCACTTTCTTCCTCGCTGCAACCTTTATCTTTTTGGGCTGCCTTACATGTTCGTAGAGAGTGCTATTAATCCTTGCTTTAGTTCCTATTATTGGCTACTTGTCTCGAGAGTTAGAGTTGTTCCGTTTTATTCGTCCCTCTGGAGCTGGACATCTCTCCTCTTAACCCTTACCCGAGTGTATTGCTGTTCCGCTTCGTTGGTCATTTCGGAGCTGGACGGTACACCTCTTGAGTGTGTGTCTGCTCTGTCCTATCCCGTTCGATAGAGCCGGTCGGAACACCTCAAATCCTACCAATAGACCCCTGGTCTATTGGCCATCATTGTTCCCTTCCCTTTATATCCATTTAGTACTGTCAGGAATTCCTCTATTACTTTCTCTTTGTTGGTGGCACTCCTGAGTTGTTGTTATCTCCCACCACAGTTCTTTTTGTATGAATGCTGTATGAGTGCCCCCAAAAAAGCAGCACATTTATTTTTGGGATACTTTATTGTTTCCCGGTTATCACTTTGCCCACTGTCAAGTCTCTACTGTGGATCTGGTGCTGAGACTCATATATAAGGTGGCATTCTGAAAGACGTAGGGTAAGTGAAACGACTCTGAACGCATATAAATGTATATAAAGAGTTAGAGTATATATAGAATATTGTGTTGTTATTGTCTTTCCTTTACATTATCCGTTCCTGGCTGACCTAATTTCATCATCTCCATTCTCCCAACATATCCTTGGTTTTAATTCTCCCATGCTTTTGGAGAGCAGTTCCTAGAGTTTGTGTTTCACAGACCACTCTGGGGGTTGCTTTGTGGAAGTTAGGGGTATTTATCTTCGCTCCCGGGGAGTTTGGGTATACCTAAACCCAACAGAAGGTGGTGCATTTCTTACAACATGCTCTGTTTAAAATTGGGGAGGGTTAATAGTACGGAATGTCTTTTGAGAGTTTGTGTTCTAGCTTCACTTGGCATGTAATATTTCTTTCAGAAATGTTGAATAAATGTTTTAAAGACACAAGAAATATTAATGAAATTATGTAGTTATGCCATAAAGGAAAGGTTTTGTGCTTTCAAAAGGTGAGAATTGTTGTTTTGAGTTTAGAAACTTACTGATGCATGTGCACACTGAATAACAGAGCAATGTATACTCTTAGAGAGGCATGTATGCAATTATATATCAAGTGTAATATCTTGACTAATTGATGTTACCCAGGTACTACACATGCACTCTTCAAATCACACAGGCACTAATTGTGTACTCATTGAACTACGCAGGCAACACCCATGGGGTCACCCAATCACCCAGATAGTAGCAATATAGTTATGTGAATACACAGGCACTAACTATGCAGATATGGAACCACTGATGTAGTTCTGACGTACTTAGGGAATCATGCAGGCACTACCTACATTCTGAGGGTATCACCTATGCACTATCCATGGTCCATGCGAAGTCTCCTGGTACTTCTACCGTTCCTTCTGGCACCCGCCCCCAGAAGATTAATCTCCCGGCGTTTTCCGAAGCTATGCTACAGGCCCGTCCGACACTGGCTCTCGATCTTGCTGGGGCGGTGGATAGCTTTGACTCTTGGATTAGTCGAAGGGTTAGCTCCACTGCCAAACCAGCTGCTAATGGTAAACAGCGTTTTCCACCTTCAAAGCCTTGGTTTTCAAATGCCCTAAAAGAGCTGAAACTGGGCTGCAAAAAACTGGAGCGCAGCTGGCGTCAGGAGTATTGCCCTTCCGCTAAGTCTGCGCTCCGCACAGCCCAGAGGGAATAATACTCTGCTATTAGGAAAGCGAAAAGTAACTACTATGCTGGGCGGATTACCAGAGCTAATAACAACAGCAAGGAGATTTTCTCCATTGTTAAGAGCTTCTTATCTCGCTGTGCGGAGCAAATGCGTTACCTGCCTCTACACAATGGTGCGAGGACTTGTCTTTCTTTTTTATCGATAAAATAGCAAAGATTCGGGATAGACTGGGAACTCCCCCCCTTGAAAGGAGGAGTGCTCCTTTGGCACTCCTGCCGATCTTTAGTCCTCCCACCTCCCTGTTTATGCATTTTTTGCCGGTGCCTGAGCCCACTATTTTAGCTATTTTGAAATCACTGAAATCAGGTTCACCCACTTTTCCGTGCCTGGCCTGAGTTTTAGCGGGGGTAGCAGAGGTGGTTTGCTCAGAGGTAGCTGAGATTATCAATCTCTCCCTTCAGACTGCCTCTGTTCCTGCGTGCTGGAAGCAGGCCAAACTTTTACCCCTTCTCAAAAAACCTGTGTTAGATCCCTCTGTTCCATCAAATCATCGTTCCATCTCTCTTTTGCCAGCTTTGGCAAAAGTCTGTGAGAAGGTGGTATTCCGACAGTTGGAGGCCTTCGTGGAAACATCTAATGCTCTGTACCCTGCTCGATCCGGGTTTAGAGCCTCCTATAGTACGGAGACTGCGCTGGTGGAAATGACAGAGGCGATCAGGGAGTGCCTAGATGGAGGTGGCAGGGCGGCTCTGATTTTGTTGGACCTCTCTGCTGCCTTCGATACGGTACCCCACCAACTTCTTCTTGCCCAGCTGGCATCTACTGGCATTGCCGGCCCTGCTCTGGAGTGGATTGAATCTTTTCTGGACGACCGTACTCAGCAGGTTTTGGTGCCTCCCCATACGTCCTCCATGAGGAAACTTTCAACTGGAGTGCCTCAGGGCTCCACGTTAAGCCCCCTGCTTTTCAATATATATCTGACCCCCCTGATTTTTTTAGCAGAGGAACTGGGTGCAAACATTATAGCCTATGCGGATGACACCCAGCTGCTATTTACTTGGAGGGGTTCGGATCGGGATGCCAAGGTCGCTCAGACTTGCCTTTCATCTGTCTTCCGCTGGCTTTCACATGCCCAACTTAAGTGCAACGAGGAAAAATCGGAGGTACTCCTGTATGCCAGTTCCCCCCACCTCAGAGAATCGCTATGGCCTCCCAGTGTTCCATGCCCCAGCTCTATGGGAGATCCGCCGAAGAACTTGGGGGATGTGGTTTGGGGAAGATCTATGGTTTGAAGAACACATTAAAAAACCCACAGGAGTTTGCTTCGGGACCCCCAAGGCCTTAGGAAGGTTCTTTCCCCTGCTTCCTAGGGAGGCTAAAGAAATGGTAGCGCGTGCCCGCATTCTCTCCTGCCTTGATTATGCCAATGCGCTGTTCATTGGCATTCCGGGCTTTCTGGTTAAGAAACTCCAGATCATACAGAATGCCATGGCCAGACTCCTGTTCAACATCTCTCGGAGATCTAGTGTCCGGCAGCCCTTGTGTGATCTGCTTTGGCTACCGGTGGATAGCGGGTTCAATTTAAGGCCCTCATTCTGTCTCCCAGGGCCATTCATGGCCAAGGGCCAATGTATCTTAGGATGCGTTTTGTTCTGTATACGCCGAGTCGCCCTTTACGATCTGCCACTCAGCGCCGGCTGGTCATCCCACGGTTTCATATTGCGCGCCTGGGTGGCCAGTCTCTCTCTGTTAAAGCAGCAGCTGCCTGGAATGCCGTCCCCGTGGAGCTACAACATACACAGGACTTCTGCCTTTTTAAAAAAAATGTAAGAACCCATTTCTTTAAAATGGCTATTTAATCTTTCCTGACCGTTCTCCCATAGCCCGCGCACGTGCCATGACACTCTAGAGTATTAGAGAGCGATACAAATCCTTTTATAACATAACATAACATAGCTATCTATGCCCTCATCCAATCATCCAGGGAGTATTGTTGCACTCAACCAGAAACATGCATTTACATGTTTTAGTCTGGAATGTAGACTCTTTTAGAACCATGTGGTGAATTATATATGTAACTGTCACAGACTGTTTGCACGTATTAAGAAGAATTAGTGACCTATATGCTGTGATACAGATTAATGTGCAGATTTTTATATGCAGTGTTTCTCAAAATTTAAATCTGACACATCTTAGTAGAAAAATATTGAAACACTAAATCTACCAGTGACACAGGGGTAGAGAGGCATAGAAATAGCTCTTCTGTTTTTTTTTCTCGGATTTACAGTATTGATGTTTATTTTAAAAATTGGTACCAAAGTGATAAAGTTGTCTTTTAGCGTTTATAAGTGATAACTGGGATATAGTATAGCTATGGTGTATGAGAGGGTACTATAATATTAAAGGGTAAGTAATAAATTAAGTTTTGTGTTTTGGTTTGGGATTGGTTCATTGAAGCAAGTGCTTATAGTTATGTAGGTAGGCTGATTTGTAGATTTAAAACTGCAACATAACATAAAAACTGTTTTTATATTAAGCAGAAAGAATGCCTTAAAAACTCAGGGGAAAAAGGAACAGAAGCAACCACAGTATCTATGCAAAACTGAGACGCGAAAGGGGCAAAATGAAGAAAAAGTGGTAAAAGAAAAAAGAGCTATCGGTAAGAGAACAAAGTCATATCTTAAAAATACATGTGGACATTTACAAAGATTATGAAATAATGAGAATAAATTCAAACTATGAGAAAGAATAACAGTGGACAACGTCTATATAACAAGAACAGGAAATAATGTAGCAAAGTTGAACCAGTAGAGAGAACCAGTTCAAGGAAATCAGAGACAGGATGAATCGTAGTAGGCTAGTTATAAATCTACTGAGAAATATGAAAAAGTATAGATGAAGGAGAGAGGCTCTGAAACAGAAAGAACGAGTTGACAGAGTAGTTGATTAGGCCTTTGCTTTGAAGATGAAGAATTTCATTTAAATTATAAGTAGAATTAAGACTCTTGAAAAAATGGTGTTGTGCATGAGGAGACAAAACCAGAAAAAAAGATTCGCGAATAGAAGTAACTTTTGTACAGTTTTTAGTGGAAAATGCATACATAGTTCTAGTACAGGGTCTTTCTTTAATGAAGAAATATATCTCCAGGATAATAGATTAATTCATGCTATTGATTACGAAGGATGATGTTATGAAATAAAGAATGATAGTCTTATAGCGAAAGAGGTGATGGTATCTACAATTGTAGAACAAGTTATTGGAGAACAGGTACAAGGAAGGCGGAGCCAGGCGCCTGTATAGACATGGAATCATAGTAGTGTTTGTAGTATTCCACAGCAATCAATTGCTATATTAAGGACATTTCTACAGATCTTTCCAGATGAAGTTTAAAACATAAAATAAGTACTTTTCAAGGATTGGATCCTTGCAAGATCAGAAAGCATACATATTTGTAGGGACAGACACTCACTAGCTTGTTTATCAAACAAATGTTGCCAACGCACCTTTCATCATTTCAGAATTTTAGTTGTACACCACTCAACAATGCAAACTTTAGTTAGGAGGCTATACTATGTGAGAACTCCTGCTCTATGTTTAGGAGAAATGAATACAGAATTTTTGTATGGTACTGTGCACATGTAGAAAAGGTTTGTGATGATGTGCAGCTTTGTTTCTTTGGTCCTTAGCAGGATTCTAGGGAAAATGAAGAGTTGTAAAGAGGAGGAGTTGTATAACAAGACACAGATATTAGACTTGATAGTTTTGAAGAAGTGTGGTCTCAAAATCCAGAGTATATTTGTGAATGTTGTCAACATACTCACTGGAAGATTTGAACACAGACTGTTATCTTGTGTTTAAATAGTGACAAACTAAATAATAATAACTGGCAAAAGATAGCTCTGTATTTATTTGTAGATGAATGCTTTGACTAGTCCTTTAGGCAAGTTATATGTAAGTAGTGTTACAATAAATTAGAAGATAATAAAATGAACAATACATAGATATTAGATACCCATTTTGTAGGATAATAACATGTCTGTTAATGTAGAAAAACTATGATTAGCCAAAAATATTTTTAAAACATATAAATGTATGATTCCTTGCAGCATTGCAAAGGGCTGTTATGGACTGCTCTCTAGCACTCACTACAACTTCTCAATCCATGCAATATGATGCCATCCGGGACACGTTTGGAGCTAAATCTGGAAGTTGACATTGGACCTCTGAATAGGTTCTCTGCCCCAGTGTTGTTGTGGCTGGTATTCAAATTATTATTATTATTATTATTATTATATTTAAGTTTATAAAGCGCTCAGCTACCCGTAGGTTTCCCGGCGCTAAAAACCAAATGAGGTGGGGAGGGTCAGAAAGGAAGGCTGTTACATGTTAAATAACCAAGTTTTTACTTTTCTGCGTAACTTAAGGTAGCAGGGTTCAGTTCGCAACCGGAGAGGAAGGGAATTCCAGAGTGAGGGGCCAGCCAGGCGAAAGAGCGGCCACCCATTCTGGATCTTTTAATTCTGGGAACCGAGAACAAGAACAAATTCAGGGTCCTTCAGCCTTGTGTTGCCTTCTTGCTGCTTTTTACACTATTGCTTTGGTATGTTTTTAGAGAGTAAAGCATATACGTAGTCCTGGAAAAATATTTTTTTATTTTTAACCATTGACAATGTCTTGTGATATATTGTGCATTGCACAACTCTGCTCACTATGAACTGCTCTTAAAGAATGTTCAAGATAGATAGATAAATAGGCATGTTCTTCTTATTGTTTTAGTTGAACAGTATCTTATCAAATGATATTCCTTTATTTTTCAGTGACATGATTTTGTTTTGTTTTTAAATTTTGTTTGCGGTTTTATAAAGTTGTAAAAAAATTGTTGGTTTTTCGGTTGTAGAATTTTCTATGTTTGTTTTTAAGATAATAGAACATGGATGTCATACCTCATGGATATTTTTTGTTAGTCCCTCTAGAGTGGGTCATTCACAGAGTGTGCATTGCACTACTATTGGAACTGTTTTTTAATTCCTGTTGAATTTGGGTAAGAATGGGTAGTTTGAAGGGTGTTCTGAAGTTATGTTCTATTTGTGAGTTCAGATTCTGAAAGTTATTTTTGGGAATTGCTGTTTTTGTTAAATGTGTTGTTAAAATACAGTTAAACAATTATGTGACTAAACAGCTAAACTCAAACTTTGTGTAAAATATGTTTATATATCTGTTTTACATTTTCTCATTTGTATTGCTGACTGCACATATACCTTATGGGAATCAGGTGCGTAATGCCTCACTGCATCACTCACCTGATTCCCATCAGGATTATGTGTGCAAATAAACATGGGATTTCCTAGATTTAACTGCTGGTGTCCCTCGTTGTATGTGCAAGCTGCCCAGAGGAAGGGAGACATCCTGAAATGCGTAGGCGGCATATGTGTGGGGAGATGAATTGAAGGAGGTTCCCAGCTTAGGGCCAGACTTCCAGTGAGTGCAACCACCGGAGCGGCAAACTCTTTTTGTGAATATGTGTGGCCCAGCCCAGGACTCGGTTTGCACCCCCACAAGACCCCAGTGGGTCTGCAGCTATGGACTATCCAAGGCACGGCGGAACTGTAGGGGCCGTTTTAAATTCAGTGAAGCGCTTCGAACATTGCTTGTTCCACATTTTTATTAATTTTGCAACTCGAAGACGCTGGCATCCACATGGATATGTAAAGTATCAAAGGACTCAAACTCCCATCATGCCTCGCTGCATTACTCACCTGATTCCCATCAGGATTATGTGTGCAAATAAACATGGGATTTCCTAAAGAACGGTGATGGATTAAACCCAGATCTTTTGACTGGGTGTGAGTGTTTGATTGGTTCAGATGCTCCGTCCATCACCACCCCCTTTTGTACCACTTTGTTCGTCATAAGTTGGCAGGGTATGCTCAGACGTGAGTCCCTTGCTCACTTTGCCACTGGATTCAAGCAAGCCGGGCTGAAGACGGCTGAAATGCCAGAAACCGGTCTCGGAAGCTTGTTTCCGGTCCAGGGAAGGCATGGCTTGGCAGTTCGGGCTGGACTGTTCCCATGAGGCACAGGGTCAGACTGATTTGCATATGACCATGTCTGAACTGGGGTGGCAGAGTGGGCTAAAGAACGGTGATGGATTGAACCCAGATCTGTTGACTGGGAGTGAGTGTTTGATTGGTTCAGATGCTCCGTCCATCACCACCCCCTTTTGTACCAGCAGCCTGACTCTGGTCACATCAGTGGGTGTAGTTAGCAGTTGGGCTTTCTGTATTTCCCCCAGACAGCCACGCACAATGAGAGCCCTAAATGTGACCTGATGGGTCATCCTGGCAGGATGGCAGGAAGGAAATGGGCACAGCCTCACCAACACCTACACAGGTTGTATCCTGTCCCCATATAAGGAGCTGCATACCCACTGTAGTTAGTCTAGAGCCAGGTCTGGGAAGGCCCCTGTGCACTTAAAAGGCACTCCTCTAGAAGCTTCTAAACACTTCAAAGGTATAACTGTGTATAAAAGAAGGACCTCAGACACCACCACTTCAGTGACTACTCTGCCAGGAAGAAGGACTGTTGTAGCTCTGAAAGGACTGACAAGCTCTGCTGGACAGCTGCTATGAAGGAGCTGCTGCCTTGCTTTGTTGACCTGCTGCCCTATTGCCTGGGGAATGAAGAACTGGACCTCGAACTCATCTTGAACCCAGGACCCCAAAGTGACTCAAAGGGCTAGTATGCTGGCCTCCTAATCTGAGCCTCATGGACATCACTGGCTTACCACAGATCCTGGACCTGTCTTCACCAAGCTCCTGAACCCCAAGAATTGCTTCTCAGGTCCTGGGCCCTTGGAAGTGGTCTCTCTGTTCTTTAAGTCAAGCTTTCGGGCTCTGTGCGATAGGGCCTGTTCGCTCTGGAACCTCGTTACTCGCCCGGAAATCCAGCTCGAGCAGCCACAGGTTTGTTTCTTCGCATAGCAAGTATCGCTGCTGATGACCGAGTGGCTCCAGCCTGTCAATGCACAATGCCCAACCAGCTCTTCATGCCCCGCTGACCATTGCCAGCGACACTCTCCTTGCTCCCAGCAAACTTCTTCCCCGCAAATGGGACTCTTGCCACAAAACGTGAGAAGGTAAACCTTCAACGAGGCTAATCTGGGACTGCATTCTACCCGCTCTCCATTGTGGTCAACTTGAACTTTTGGATTTGACCCATCCTCGTTCGACGAGATATCCCCAGTGGGCGCTTTATGCTTTTAGGAACTACATTGCAGTTCATTCTTTAAAAATGTGGTTCTACTTATTGGAGCTTTGTCATTTTGGTCTAGTTTTTTCATTAAATTAAGCTCTATTTTTCTAACCTAGCGTTGAATACTTTTTGTCTAGTGTTTTTAGCCATTTTACTGATTGAAGTGTTGCACAAATACTTTACACATTGTCTCTAAATTGAAGCCCTCTGCTCTGTGCCAAGCTACCAGAGGTTGAGTGCAGTTTAAATTAGGGTGTGCTTACCTTACCCTGACTTGGAGTGCGGTTACTGATTGACCTGTTCTTATACCCCAGTCAACCAGGAGCCCAATTTATAACAATGCCTTTCTCTTAGAGACTGTTTATGAAGGCAGGATGCACACCTTTAGTTATCCAATATTCAACCATTTTTTTGTCATCATCTTTTCTGTAGGTGCGTGCAATTTTCTGTAGTGCTATGCCCAAAGCACAGGGGTACTAACAACATGAGGAAGTGGGACTGTCTCCAGTCCCCAGAAAAGCACAGCTAAACCGCCACATTGGGCTGTACCTATATTCTAACCTTTTGATTCTGCATTAATCCATAGTAATCCATAGTTTCATCCTTATTCCAAAATTCTCCTCCAAATGGGAACACGCACATCGTGTATACGTTGTTTTTCAAGTTTCTATTATTCAAATGGTGCCGCTTAGGACTTCAACCAAGAATAAGACTGAAAACGCAAATTCTTTCCAGGCAGTCTTTATTGATGTCACATAACCCTATGCATTTCGGGCCTCCAGCCCTTCTTCGGGGGTCACTGTAAACAATAGTAATATTACATTATTACACAGCTGTTTGCTTCCAGTAGTTTCATTACACATCATCATGATTTATAGAGCAGTATCTCTCTAGTTAACCATAAAAAATAATAACGGCGTGCTAAGAATTTAATCTTCATGAATTGAAAAGCCCCAGATTCGAACCCCTGTATTTTGCGCATTTGCTACCCACCCTATTATTTCACTGCGTCACCCACTACTGTTGATAACCTGCGTCCATCAAATCTTAGAACAACCAGCTCCTTTTTCCGACCACATTAAACATTTTATGCTCGTTTTCATCTTCGTTTAAATCGTATGAAAAAACCTGTGTTTAATACCTTCCAAATAAACACCAACGTTAGCAAGAAGTAACATGCACTTGACCTATAGATAACATTTCGACTAGCGGTACAAAACCCTTCTCCATCTAGCTGAGAAACACTGTTCTCCTTCTGGTGAAATGTAATCTAATCTCCCACTAACACATACCTGCCATAACGACATTTCAAGGTCACATCCTTCCGCTGCTGACTCAAAGTCTTCACCCCTCCCGTGATCCCTCATTTTTAAACACATGTCATGAGCTCCAGTTGGTTCAAAAACTAGTAGTAGTTCCCACCCCCTCTAGTCTTCACAAGTGATTTCACCTGGGGTCCTTCATTAAAAAACTTCTTCTCCCAGAGTTCTCTATTCAATACATTGTTTGCACAACAAAAGATAAACGTTTTTACGAATAAAAGTCTGTAAAAGGTGTGATAATACATATTGAAAACATTCCGGATTGTGTCCTTATTCTCAAACAGTCAAAAAGTGTAAAAACAATTTCATTTCCACCGATGTCATGAACCACGATGCTGTTCATTGTGCGTGAACTCATATTCTCCCCCAACTTTCCATTCTTCCTATGGGTGCAATCCTGTTGTTAGAGACGGCAGCAATACATCTACCATTGATCCAGGTGACATTGACGTGAGTTGACCCAACCACAGTGATCCTCTTCTATTTCAGTAACTCCTCTCCTCTGCCTGTCCCTCTCCAGAGTCATCATCCTATTGTGCCTTCTACTCTGCCACTTTCATCCACATTTGACCCTTCACAATAATGCCATTTTATCACTCCATGGCATCCATTAAAATCCAACCAGCCAATTCATCACTCCCTTCTGATTAAATGATCCACAAACGGTCATCTTGTACAACCAATCTGCCAACACTTGCCTCATTTAACCATATATCTTTCATCACAAACTATTTTGGCTCACAGATGCACCGCTCTTCACTTCACTGCTCTGACAAAACTATGGATAGTGCCTTAAGGCAAATGGATGCCAGCTGCCTTCCTCTCAAACATGCCACCTTCTCACAGTCACTGCACTTATCTAGTAAATTAATCTGAGGTGTTCTCTTCTTATACAAAATGCTGACTGGTACTGAAGTCAGAGGAGAAGGTAAAAAAAGCATCATGGCTTATGGAACACAGACAAGGGACAGCAATGTATACATCACTTTGGAACACATTATGATGTTGACAACTACAGCAATATTACAGGTTTCCATCTATAGAATGGCAAATGTTATTTTTTTTGCAGTGATTGCTCAGGTTTCTACCAAATAATTTAGAAACATTTTGATGCATGGGTAAAGTGGACAATCGCCAGAGCCCCCACGTTCTAAGAGCCGCTAGACAAAGTGATTGGAACAATAAGACTGCACTCTTTCTCTCGCCTCTTTCTCAACCCGTCTCCCTCCCTCTGGGTACCTCTTCTTCTGACTATCTCTCTGCTTACCCCTACCTCAGCAGCCTGCCTCCCTTTCCCTATGTCACCTACTTCTTACTTTACCCTTTCTGTCTCTCACTCTACCTCACTTGTCCAACTTCCCCACCCTCTTGGCTTCTGACTCCTTATATCCACCTTCCGCCACCTCCATGTCCACTTTGCTTCTTTCTCTGCAGTGGAGATCAACCCAGGGGTAGAGAGGTATAGCTCACTATTGTGTCTGAAGCTATCCAGTCTTGAGCTCCCTCATGTCAATAACTACATACGAAAAATGCACAGGGTTGCACCAAGCATGAAAGGGCACCACAAAGACTGTACCCACAATGTGCTTTTCACTCATGATGGAAAGCATGAGGCTTCATGGGACAAAAAGGAAGTAAGATACAGGTACAAATGTTGATGATGCTGAAGCAGAACAGCCACAAACTTGCTTTAAACATAACTGAGGACCAGAGGTACATATATAGGTTGTATGTCAATACAACGCGGTGTTTACACCGCTCTACCATTACAACGCTGGTTTTACAACGCAAGTCTTTACCACAACTTGCGCTGTAGGGTGCTGGACTTAGGAATAGTAAGATTTACTATTCCAACGCCAGCCTACGTACAGTAGGGAAGGTGTTGGAATAGTAAATCTACTATTCCTTAGTCTAGAGTGCCCTCCAGCGCAAGTCGTGGTAACGACTTGCGTTGTAAAACCAGCGTTGTAATGGTAGTGCGGTGTAAACACCGCGTCGTAATGGATGTTCCCCCATATATACATTGCGGCCCCAACTGAGAAAATAACACTAACAATTTAGAAAGACCCTAGTAGAAATGCAATATTTAAGAGTCAGTGTGATGAGGTCTTGGTGTAAAAATCGTTGTTACAAGACATAAATATACAAAGTACAGACAAACGCAATAAGCGATGCTTGTCCATTTTTATTTTTACTATTTTGCAGGCGGATGCAGACCAGTTGAGCTGTAGGCTGTTTTTGTGTGTCCCGTTTGGAAACGTTAATATATAATCCTATGGTGTTTCGTGTGGGCTTAAAGTAGCTGAAAACGGACAATAAATGTAAAGTCATTCTGAACACAGGCCATTAAATATGTTTTGGCAGGGGCCCCCAAAATCTTTAAAATAGCTCTGCCCACCTTCCGAGCCCTTTCCCCAGATGAATTCTGTCTGCTTTTAGGAGGAAACATAGATCTAGAGAAATTAACGGTGCAGGTTTTAATGCACATCTCGTACCCCGGATTCTGGCCAAAACTCATTTCCGTCGACGAGGAAACATCACTCGTTGTAAAAAAGGATGGGGCCGTCATTGTGGGCTTCTAGGGCCTAATTTAAGAGGCCTTGTGTCAGTTTTGCGCTTCCAATGCGTCACTTTTTGTGACGCATCCGCAGCGTAAAGCATGCCTCCTGTTGCGCACTATTTACAAAGTGACGCATGTAAGCAGATGCGTCACTTTGTAAACCCCTGCACTACATTATACCTGCGTCGGGTATAATGTATGCAGGGGGGAGTTCCCCCGCAAAAAACCTCATAGAACTGACGCAGTGAAATCTATGAGATCTCACTGTGTCACTTCTAGGACGCTGTTGCGTCAAAATCTTGCGCCTGCCTCATGCCAGGCATAAGACTGAGGCAGGCCCTTTTAGCCCCATGTGAAGGACGCATTGCTGGAGTCGCGTCACTTTTGTGACACACTCCAGCAATGCGTCACTTTTGCGCCTACAGATACGTCAGAAATACTGACGTATCTGTAACTCCTTGCGACATGATGCGTCATACATTAAATATGACGCATCAGGTATGTCGCAAGGAATGCGCACTGAGAAGTGACGCATCGCTGCTTTCACGCAGCGATGCGTCATTTCTCACAAATGAGGCCCCTAGTTTCTATTCCCTCTCCAACTACCACTGCCCAGGAGGGCAGTAAATGATACTTAATGAAGGTTACCAGTTGTTGCTTTGCCTTTAACTTATGGATTTGCAAAGTAATATTTATACTTATTTGTGGCAATAAATGAAGGCAAGTGCGACTAAAAGATCAGCCATTTATTTATGTATTAATTTATAAGTGTTTAGATGATTTATACGTTAATGAAAATCAAATATAAAAATTATCTAGAGCAATAACATTTACCTGTGAAGAAAATGACAAACACTGTTCTCAGATTGAACACGTCTGGCACACTCGCCCTTGACAAACAAATGAGAAAACACAGATGCTCTCTAGTTACATTATGTTGCCACTAATATGACAGGTGAAATGAAGTATCTGGTTCCATTAAATTTCATCACAGGCTCTGTGATCTACAGCATGTGTATGAATAATGAGCCACTGGCAGCATCATTTTGTGACCAGCATATCTTAATGGTTAATTGAGTAAGATACAACAGACTGAAGGAGTATTACAAATATGTATTCACATTATCCCAGAGAACCAGAAAATGCATATGGCACTTCAGCATCCACCCAATATGTCATTTTTTATCTTGTTGTGTATTCTTTATTTAGCTTTATTATTTATTGACTTTCAAGTGACTGTATGACTAGCCTGGCTTTCCAACAATATTCGTTTATTGATTAACTCATTCATTGCCAGAAGCGACCAACATCCATCTCGGCAGAGGAAGCTCTCATGTCCACACCGATGCACTTCAAACATGATTTTCACCATTGTGTTGCTTTCTTTCAGGCAATCAACTTTCAATTCATGCAAAGCACTGATACGTGTTGAGCTGTGCGATAATAAATACAATATAGGCAAATTGTTGAGGAAATATTATACAACAGTAAATAAAGAGCATATGTTGCTTGCAAAAGAAAAAGGGAAAACTACAAAGCAAAGAAGGGATGTACTGCTATTCAGTTATTTGACAGTTTGATTCAACAAGCATTGGCAAAACCAATAGGTTTAGAATGATCGTAGGGTGGGTGTGAGTAATAGTTGAGCAATGCCCCCCCCCCTCCCACAGACGCCTGCACTCTGCCTCCCTCTCTATCTCCCTTCCTCTTTCTCCTACCTGGCTGCCAAGACCTGAAATGTCATCTCCCTCCACATCCGAACCTCCCCTTCACTACAGGAGTTCAGAAGGGATCTGAAGACCTGGCTGTTCGAGTGATCCCACCCAACAGTAGCATCTCTCAGCCCTTGGATATCCACACATGTGATGAGCAGCGCTATACAAATCCGGTTTGATTGATTCAATCAATTAGCCTATGTGTTAGTCTCTGCTGTCCCAGAAAGAAAATCCCATAATGAAGCAACATCTTTGTCTAAAAAAAAATAAAAAATAACAGTATAGAAGCTCGGAGTAGGTTGCCTTTTCTGAATAGACTGCATTAGCAGAGGGAAGTTGTACCCTCATAGAAGTATGAAAAGGAGTTAGTTGTAAGTTGTAAGTGGTGAACCTAAAAGACATACAGAGCAAAATATAGCAGAGTAGACACTATTATCTGATCTGCTATCTAATGTGTTCCCCCCTGAGAAAAAGTGTAAGAGCAATTAAATACATTTTGCATTGTTTATGAAACAATGTATGATAAAGAAAAGATACCAATAAGCTATGAAAAGAATGTTTGGTAATTAAATGCTCTGAGAAGAAAGCTGAAACATTGGACCAGGGCTGAATCTTTGGGGTATTTCCCTGCATCTGATATTATTAATCCTTCATACATATTGACTTTATGTAGAAGGAAGTATGAACACATTTTTTTTGCATTTCAGAATAATTTAATAAAAACAGCACAGTGCCTAAACCGTGGAGAGTTGTGCTAGTAACAGGTAGCAAGTGGGAAAACGTGATAAACAAGTGTAGATGGAAGCAAGTAAAGCAGGGGAAGATGTAGTGCAAGGTTCCAATCCCCTCACGTTTCTCTATAAGGAAATGATAAAACTTAATTTGGTAAGATTGCTGACTTGCCATAAAATCTTGGAGAAGAAGAGTGAGTCACTAACAAATGTATTAGAGGATTCAGTGGCACAGGTAACAAAGTAGTGTCCAATGTATCACAAATAAATCAAATGAAATAGAAAAATGCTAGACTTGTCAGACTTAGGGTGGTCTTCCCCCAAACCTTTTGCCTTACTGCTCCATTTTTGCTGATCTCGTATTTGTTGTCCTTCGGACTCTGTGCACTTTACCAGTGCTGACCAGTGGTAAAGTGCCTGTGCTCACTTTCTAAAACATGGTAATATTGGCTTACACCCAATTGGCACATTTAATTTACTTATAAGTCTCAAGTAAAGTGCTACTACATGTATCCATGGGCTGTAAATTCAATGCTACTAGTGGGCCTGCAGCACTAATTGTGTCACCCACTTATGTAGTGTGTCCAACATGTCTCGGGCCTGCCATAGTAGCTTGCGTGTGCAGTTTTAAACTGCTATTTCGATCTGGCAAAATACACTTTTTGCTTGGCCTAAATTTTCATTTTTTATAAATATAAGCCCCCCCCCCCCAGGGTAGGCCAAAAATAGCTCATAGGATATGGTGCAGTGTATTTAAAATGTTGGACACATACTTTACACTTTTACATGACCTGGTAGTGAAAGACTCTTACATTTGTTTTTCACTACTTCAAAGCCTACTTCTCTGATAGAATAACACCAGTTTACTTTATTACATTTATTAAGTGCTAGCCTTTAATTGGAAGCAGGTTGTAATATTGAGTTTGGTGTCTAAATAGTTGTAATTTAAAACCTTCTTTAATTATAATTTCAAATTTTAAGTAACAATTCTGAAAATGACACTTTTAGAAAGTTGACATTTTCTTGTCCCATCCATTTGGTGCCTGCGGCCAGTAATCTGCTTTAGATGACTAGGTGTAGCTGGGAGTTGGCCTTTCGGTATTACTACCACACAATGTGATAAAGAGGGAATAGATGTTGGCAGGATGAGCCATTTCTGACTTGATAGGGGGAGGAGCTGTCATCTACTACACTTACACATCGCAAAGGCTCTGCCTAAGCACACTCACAAATGACAAGCTGGGGCCAGGGCAGGGTGGCAGGAAATTCCTACACCTCTGGGGCGGAAACCTCAATAACCTTCCTCTACTTCAAAGCTGGCACCGAGTATAGTTCAAAATCTTTATTTCGGCTTTACGCCATAAAAGAACAATACATACATTTCAGTTCGATGGATAAAATAAACATTCGAATTTAAGATATTAAACTCATTATTTAAAACTGTGCAATTCATGTTGGAAGACAATTGAAGCATAACAATAAAATCATATAAACACTGAATGGACACCACAGTACTTCCAGGAGACAAATCAATTCAAGCCCGTAAAGGAATAAAAACTCAGTTACAGCTGATGGCCAATTTTTTTTCTCTGGAAAAAAATAGAGCGTAAAAATCTACTAACACTAAATGTTATCTGTTGCGATGTATTTGTAGTTAGAATTCTCAATGCCTGTGAACAAGACCTCAAGCCTAACAATAGGCATATTGGTTTGATCCATCTCTTTCTAGCCTGAGCATACAAGGGGCAGAAAAGGAGGATATGTTGCTCATTCTCTATCTGATTGTTTTCACACATTGAGCAGACTTCATCCAATACTAAGGCAGATCGGTCGCAATTCCTAGCCCAACGAGCCAAAGTTGATTTTATTAAAAATTACCATATCTAAATTTTAAAAATAATGTTTTGGCAAGTGGGGGCTCTATTTCATCCATGAAAGTCTCATAAAGTGGTTCATCCTTAAAGTTTAAAATTTTTTTAGCTAATGTCCCACTACTTATGGTGCTTACAGTCGTATTTAATATAAAGGTCCAAAAGGTCCTTTTTAAAATTAGTTTGGGGTTAGGGGGTAACAGCTCCGGGTTCTCCCAGAAATGTTTCAGGCCTATGTTACTGAACCAAGTCCTAACATGCCTAAGCCATGGGATAGCTTTCTGGCTGTCCAGCGCCATGATCTCTTTCAGCCCGTCTCTTAAATCTTGAAGTTCGGGAACATGCCATAATCTAACCCATAGCATTAATGGTCTAATAAGGACTTGATGATCAGTTCTTTTAAAGTTAAGGTCCAGTTGCAAGGGTACTAGTGGTGTGCCTCTCGGGACCCTTACAAAACTTCGCATAAAGTTGTTGTCTAGGACACTAAAGGTCTCTTTAGACCCCGGCCCCCATATTTCTGCACCATAAAGGACTGATGATTGGACTTTGAATTTAAATAATTCCATCACTGGAGTCACCGCTTTACTAGTGCTCAGGCTTTGCTCCCTGAGTATTGGTTTAACATTCTGGGCAAATATCAGTTTGCTTTTTTCCATTTGTGCTTTCCAAGTAAGTTTGGAATCTAGTGTTACCCCTAGATATGAAAAATGGGGCACTGATTCCAGCTTTATTACTTTCAATGTTAGGCAGCCCTTATCTGGTTTGGTTGGATTTAGGGCCATGCATTTTGTTTTTTTCCCATTTATCTCCAACCCCTTTTGGCTGCAGTAATCATTAAAAGTATTCAATAATGTCTGCAAGCCATTTTTTGTTTGGGAAATCAAAATGGTATCGTCAGCAAATAATAGGGATGATACCCTTTCGCCGTTCAGTTTAGGAGAGTCATTTTTGCATCCCTCTAAATATGAGGGGATGTCATTTACGAAGATGGAAAAGAGCGTAGGGGCCAGGACACATCCTTGGCGGACTCCACGTTCAATTGGAATTTTTTGCGTTAGTTCGCCATTTGGGCCCCATCTAATTCTCGCAAAATTCCCTTCATGTAACTCTTTAATCTGAACTACTAAATTATTTGGCATACCTGCTGCACTCAAGGTTTTCCACAGAAGATTACGTGGCACTAAATCAAATGCTGCCCTTAAATCAACAAAAGCAACATATAAATGGGCCCTTTTAATCACCACGTACTTCCAATAGAGGCAGCAGAATCTAAAGATCTGATCTATAGTGCTGACTTTTGATCTAAAACCGGCTTGAAATTTGGTTAAAATTTTATTTTCCTCCAACCAGTCACTCACGCGTAATAAAATGTGTCGTGAGTAGATTTTCTGGAGGATGTCCATTAGGCTAATTGGCCGATAGTTACAGGGTCCATCCTATCTCCTTTTTTAAATATCAAAACAATTTCTGCTCCCTTCCAACTTTCAGGGAATTCTAAGGTACAAGATAATTTATTGCACAAGTAATTGATATATGGTGCCCATATATTTAAGTCGTGCTTGTATAGGTCCCCAGGAATCTTATCCAGACCGGGGGCTTTCCCAGATTTTATTTGGCTTATAGGCACCGAGTATAAATATTGGACCTTCAGACCAAACTCTTCACTACACCTCTGGATCTGTGGAAGACTCACATCCAGACCCAGTCTTTATTGCTCCTATGCAAGAAGGACTGCTACTCTGATGCCCTGCTACTCTGCTGCCCTGTGCCTGGGTGAAAGGATTGGACCTGCATCTTGAACCCAGGCCCACCAGAATGACTCCAAGGGCTAAGAAATTGTGGGGCTTTACCAGCACACCTAGTATCAATTATTAAGTCATATATATTTAAATTACGTACCTGTGTTTGTACAATCTCATTGATTCAGCTATGGGGGCATTCTCAACAACACTATTCCAAAGTAGAAAATCCAGAACAAGTAATGATCTTGCTGTTCATTAGCCTTTGTTCCAAAATCAGTTTCTCCATAATAAAACGCCCAGCACACGACTTGCCGACACGTGTTTTGTCTTACAAAAGACTTTTTCAAGGCATAACACTAGCGCGTATCACAAATATCAGGACCAAATGACGTACTACAGAAATCAGGAACCAAGTGAGGACCATATCTGGTCGCACCACAATCAAAATGTAGGTTCACAGATCTCCCAATGAATAATGATGCCCCAATATTCGTATCCGGTTCAGAGGCGAAAGAATAGTCCCACTGCCATGGGTGTCGAACCAGTAAGTGCAACTCAGTACTGGAGGAAGGGAATTTAACTGCGAGAGACGCTGCCCAATAGGTTACTGCTTAATATGGTGGGACCGGGGTAAAATTTGCACAGTATCGGAAATAATTTGTTGTTTCGCACCTGTGACGGCATTAGAACAGGAGTAGCCAGCGACTTATACTGGTATACTTTACCGATTGGATTTGAAGGAAAGGAGCAAATAATATCTCCTGTAGAACGGTCTGCGACTGTGCATCATAATAGGTGTGGCCAGCAAACATATATTGGTAAATCTCATCTATTCGACTTGAAGGAAAGGAGCGATAATTTTCCCCTATAGAACAGTCTGCGATTGTGCATTTATCGTTTTGGGGAATTCATTACTGCCAACGTTATTGGAACTTATTGGTTCGACACCCATGGCAGTGGGACTATTCTTTCGCCTCTGAACCGGATACGAATATTGGGGCATCATTATTCATTGGGAGATCTGTGAACTTACATTGTTAGCTTTTCAGAAGATGCTTCCAGAGCTAGTTCTACTATTAACATGGAGATGGGGGTACCCTTCATATTAAACACTCCATTCAGGGGGGTTTCTGAGTAGCATTTTGAGTGAATTAAACTTTGCATTAGTGATTCATTAAGGAGAAGGCTAGTTTCAACTCCATCATAGATGTTCAAAGTTTACCTGGAGGGGGGTTGTCTATGGTTATTGATTTCATATTTATTTTAGCCCCTTTGGTATCGGTAATAAAAGATTTAAAGATCATGTGGAGTGACCTTAGTGATCACAATCCCATAAGTCTTACATATGAGGCAATATGTAAAAGGACCAGCCTTGGTTTAACTTATCATTGTCCTCATAGACTTGTTCCAGTTATAGCTGGTTTGATAGGTAGTAATCAAGGGCAAATAGAAATCCCCATAGAGAGCTGAGTATCTCACCAAGGGATAGAGATGCTATCAGGGCCTGCAGGCACATGTATAAATCCACTATATTAAATAGAAAACAGCACCTTAGAGAGGATGCTCGGCAACATCTAGCTCAGGCTAGCACGCTCGCTGGAAATGTTATGTTGGTTAATATTGAATCATCCAATTTTCACTCATTCTGAAGGGACTATTGTCTGTTCACATATTTCCCGTGACAGATGGGTTAAGCATTTTGAAGGGGTTTATAGAGTCACAACACAACTGACTCCTCTGAGTCTGAGATCTGCACCCCTCAGGTCCTTTAGAACATTTATTTCGATTTGGAAGAAGCTGAGGTAGCCTTAACTTGGTTGTCCAATAGTAAAGCCTCTGGCCCACAGTGGGTGCCTCCTGACTTTTATAACATGGTTCCTAATTAATGGGCCCCTATAAAAACTCAGGTTCTTAATGTGGAGGCTAGAAATGGTATTCCTCCTTCTTGGTCCCACAACTTCTTTTTAAAAATGGCTAAAAGAGCAACCCCTGTTGTTTTAAACCTATTTTGTTAATTAATTCTATAGTTAAAGTAGTGGGTTGGGTGGTTTTAACAATGCATTGAGATTGGGCAGAAAGCAAATATGTTATCACTGATTTATAATATGGTTTTAGGGCCTACTGTTCTTCATCAATGTCTGAATTTGCATTTCAACATAAATAAATATGTTGTGACCAAGCAAGGAAATTTACACCTGGCTTTAATGGATCTTACCTCCACATTTGATAAGGTCAAAAGAGAAACATTGTGGACCTTAATTGTCTCTATGGGAGTGGATTTTGCTCTTAGTTTGTTCTTAAGGGATCTGTTTGGGGCACAAAAGGCTCTGTAAGATATGGCATAGAGGGCCAATGCACTATGAATTTAAAATTAAAAGGGGGGCAAGACAAGGCTGCTTGTTAGCCCCTTTCTTATTCACATTATATATTAACCATCTTTAAGCCGCTCTTTGCAAGAATTATAAGGACAGGCCTCTTGTAAGTAATAAACCAATTCTAGCATGTCTTTACGCTGATGATGCTGTCTTGCAAGCCCGCACGTCACTTGGTCTTAGGAATTTTATTGCTTCGTTCGTTTCTTTTATGGATTCCCTGGACTTTTCTAGCATTTTCAACAAATCACAAAGTGGTATTTGGTCCAAAATCAACTTAGTCTAGGCATTATTTTATACACGGTTATGAAGTTGCTTCCTGATATTCTCTTATTTGGAGGTACAGTTTGATGAATAAGGTTCTTGGGTCCCGCCCCTGGTTTTTAAAAAACACCTTTTTGTGAGGTCCATTTCTCAAATGTTTTACTTTGCTTCGAGACTGGGCAATAACCCGCTGAAAACCCATTTTGAGGCTAAAACAGGTTGTCTTTCAGCAGTCCCATATGCACGTGACATCTGGGGTGATTTGGACACCTCTACTTTAGAATTTGCCAAGAATAACTTTGTCAGATGCTTGCCTACCCTGACCCAGAGTAGTCCATGAGGAACTAGGCATGGGTTATATCACTAATACCCTTGCTTTCCGTCCCTTATCCAGATGGCTCTTGGTTTGGTCCAATGGTGAATTAGAGATTAATAAAATGATTCTGAAGGATTGCTTGAATCTTGACGGGGCCCATAGGATTAGGTGGTTGAATTATATTAAGTCTGTTATTTTATGCTCTTGGCCGCACTGAACTTTTTGATAACCCTGACCCTATTACTAAATCAGATTGGAAATAGACCAAACAATTTTCCTGTGTACTGTAGGGATAAGCTAGAATCCAATGATTTGAGGAAACCCTCTGTCGGGGCTCATGTTTTGTTGAAAACTAATTTATATATAGAACCCTACTTGTCTTTGGTGATTGTATCTTTTAACCAGGTTCAGGCTAAATCGTGTGCCCTGTTTTCTTGCAGTCCCAGAGTGCTTGAACCTGGTGAAAAATCTGGGCCCCTGTGGACGTGATTTATCTTCAACCGAAGACATATTGCACTTTTCCTTCTTTTGTAGGTTTTTTGCCCTCTTTACCAGTCGTGGTCCGTGCAGGTAACAGCAGTGGGGCGGTGGGCCGGGTAGGGGGGATTTCGAGGGACCATGCAGAGGGAAAATTATTTATTTAATTTTCCCTTTGCCTCATCCCTCGAAAGCCCCCCTCACCAGGCCCTACCGCTCCACTGCGGTTACCTGCACAGACCGTGGCTGCTCTCTATAATCTAAGTTTATTTTTCCGTTGTTTAAGGGTATGAAATTCAAGCAGGCTAGACCACACCTGCTATGTTTACAAATGTTTCCCTCTGTTCACATCTGTTTAGCTATTGTTTCTTTTTTAAGAGGTGCTTTTGAGATGAGGTCTGATAGGGATTTGTAAATACAATTATCGATTTTAACACATACTTATGATGGTTTTTTTTAGCTGAAGAGACTTTGATGAACTTATAAACTGTCTCCTCATTTTTATGTATTGTACGCAAATTAAATAGTTAAAGTTTTCTTGATTTTATGGAACATTTGATGAATTTTCAATTTGTGTTATGTACTTTTTGGGATTTACGACGAATCGAAATAAAGGAATTTGACTGACCGACTTATGACAACCAGCTCAAAGACTGTCAAAAGTGGTGCGAAACAAGGGGCATATTAGCAAGGGCGTTATCGCCGCTTTAGAGGCACTTTTTGCTGATAAAGCGGTGATTTTTTTAATTGCCCAATGACCAAGCAGTTAGCGACAGCTTCCAGGCCGGTTTGGGGCCCGCTTTGCATGCCAGCGATATTTATCGCTAATGACATGCAAAGTGGGTGTACCCAAACTAGTAGCGTCTGAAAGCAGTCACTAACACAGCTATCGCCTATTAGCAATACCCGCGATGCGATAAAAAAAGTGCACTAACCGCGATTAGCGCCAGGATTTTACACCCGGTAAAAACCTGAATTAGCCATAATAGTCAATGGGAGGTGGATTCTATGACTGAGTCCCCACCTGCCTATTAGCGAGATTTTCCTTAGCAATAATATTTTTATCGCTGGAAATCTCACGTTATAGATGGGACTCGCTGCTTTCGCTGGATTTTTTATCGCTGTGGAGATAAACATTGGTAATACTGCGTTATCTCCGAGATAAAATCCAGTGATAGCAGGCGATAAAAAAAATCGCGCTAAGCGCGGTTTGCGATAATTATCGCATGTTGTTGCTAATATCCCCCTAGTTTTTTTACCTGTTTTTGTATAACCCCAGATTAAGAGCTAAGCAGTTTTTGTAGTCACAAAATACCACCCTTTTGAAGCTGTTGTTCAAAGCGTGTGAAATCTCAACTCAGAAAATGCAGAAATAACACAAGCAAAATGGGTGTAAATACAGTTTTCAGGTATTATCCTGAATTTTGGGCCAATGTCTACATCGGATGCACAAAATGCACAAATGAAACATGAACTGGTTTTTTACACCATGTTCTAACTGAGGTCACGGGTGTCCAGCTCAAACCTTGGCAATAGCCACTCTTACGGGCCTGTGAATGATCTGAAGTGATTGAAACACTCAATCCCTCTGTCAGGCACGTGTTATGGAAATGCTTGTAGGATTCTTCTAGCTTTAAACATAGTTAATTATTTGCATAGCCCTCAAGTGCCTTGGTCAATGCATAAGTCGTTCGTCCAATCCAGGTTTTTGCTTCGCATTCTGGAACTTGTAGTTCATCTATTATAATCGGTCAAACAGAGCTATTGGCCCCAGAATGCACAGCACAAAACTGGACTAGGTAAGCTACTCACACATAGACCTGGGAAACTTAGGAACTATACCTCTATCTTGCTTTGTATGATGCACAAGCGTGACGCTAAGCAGGATGTTAGAAGAATAGCACAAGGGCGTTATCAATTCCACCCCGACCAAGTCAGGGCTATTTGTTCTCATTGACTTGTTAGCAATAGAGCGAGACAAACCTCTTGAAAAGTGAGCAAAAATATTAGTGGGTCTCCTCAGGAGCGTTGCATTGGCTTGGGGATATTTCATATCATTGTAGATATATAACATCCAAGTAACTGTTTCCAAGCTTACGTCTTCTTATTTAAGAGGCTGGTACCTGGGAAACGTATGTCTCTCCAAATTACAGGGTGTTGGTGATGCAAGGACAACACAAGCCATTAGTAAATCTAGGCCCTATGATCTGGAATGACTGGATGACATATGGTCTCTTCCCAGGCAGTACTTACAATGAGACTTGTTGTACTTCCTATTAACCAGGATAGTGTGCACTTAGTCTGTGATGCAAAGTTGGCCTTCAAAACCTTCTTGACTGTCTCTGGGAACGTGGTCTAGCAATCAAGGCCTAGCTTGTATAATATGACATGAGGTTTGAGACTAGCTATGAGTGGAGCTCAGTTAACACAACAAATACAATATACCGAGCCAGAGCTTGGAAAATTAAGTTTTACTGAATCCTGGAAAATTACTCTTTGTGTGAATGTGGGCTTGCTATATTAAAATTATATATTCAATGTAAAAATTAAAACAAAGAGAAATCGTCACCCTTGTGTATTATACAAAGAAAGCACCCAATACAATAAACATCTCATTTTAAACAATGAACAACCAAGTTACACTCAGATGTTATTGTTATCGATCATCTATTGTTTGCAAAATGTTAGATTAACAATACTCACTCCTTGAAAATATTGGACCTATGATATTGTATGCCAGGGGATAGGGCTATGGATCCTCCTGTCAAATCGTTCTGTCACCCACTGTGCTGTTTGTAATCACCAAGATGATCCTAAAAAACACAATGCCAGCATCTTAACTCTCTCTTATACAAACAATGGAATGGTATTATCTCTGGAAGAAACGGGATTATTATTTAGGGTGGGTGACTACCCACTTCAAGGAGCCATCACCAGGCTTGTCAGGTTGAACTCTCAATGCCAGTAAATTAAACTGGGCTCAATCGGCTGGTAGCTATGGCACAGCACAGCCATGCCTAACTTATGTCCATGGGGAAATATGTAAAGTGTTTATGCAGTACCAAAACAGTATTAAAGTTGACCTGCAAAACATAAATAATCCTAAACTGAATTAGAAAATCCAACTAAAATGAAATAAACAAAATGACACCAAAATGACAAAAATCTAATAAGGCAAATCAGAGATATGACTTTTTAAATATTTAAGCTGCAAGAGCATCAAAGTGCATAAAGGTCAAATGATAGTCTATGGTCACAATAGACCAGAAGCAAGATGCAATTTGACGTTGACTGCAATGAAGCGTGGGTTGGATACACCAACTAAGTATGTCCTGATCAAAGATTTAACTTCTGACTTTAGTTCTTTAAATCACAATCCACCAGAGGAGTGTACTTCTAAAGCCCCCGAAGACCTCAGTGAAGCACTTAAAGAACTCACAGGGTGTCAGACAGAGCTCAAACAGCAGGGTTCAGTCCCAGTCCAGTCACTGATCATCTCGGTAGTTAGTAGAAAAGGCTTCTTGTAGCTTCCTGTGTCTCTTCACTTCTTTGTCCTGGGAACAAGAGAGAGCAGGTCCAGTTCTTTCAGGCTTCTGGTCTTCTTCAGTCACAGACAGGTTTAGTCTTCCTCAGATCTTCCTCAGGTCCAGCAGTGTTCTGAATTATGGGGCTGAAGATGCCACATGTATGCCTGAAACAAGCAAGTGCAGGGATCTTCAAACTGGGGGGTGGGCCCCCTTAGAGGTGCCTCAAGTGATTTCAGGGGGGAGAACCCAGCCATGGCCAAAAGAAGCATTATGGTGATAACAGTGCTTTGTTTTAAGGGGGAAAATGGGTGGCAGTAGGCCACTCTGTAATGGGCCATCACTAACATCTTTTGTCATTTATATCCCAGCTGGGAGTATGTGTTGAAAAAGAAGGGACTCAGACATTATTGAAAAATCCCAACCCCATTTCTAATAATCACACTGTGAATGCTTGTATGTATTAGTAAGGCCTTAAAATGGTAACAGAAATTAACTGCAATGTTTAAATATGTCTAGGCATATTTGAACATTGCCTATTTAATAGAATAATTTTAAAACATTCTAAGGGAGGCCCTTATGATACTTGTTCTCCATTGGGGGACCATGGAATTAACAAGTTTTAAGACCACAGAGCTAGTGGGTGGGAATGACTAATGGGCCCGCCCTAACCAATGGGGTAAAAGTTCTTCGGGCCAACCCTACCCACTTTGGGTGTTTTCAAGATGGAGGACGTATTCAGCCACACTAAACTTGGGCCCTGAGGGCTGGGGTGTGTTGGAAGTACTCTACGGTAATCTTTGTGTTCTCCCACATCGAACACTAAAATGCAGTTTGGGGCAGTCTCTCTACTGCCAATAATACCATAGACAGAAGTCTGGTAGAACAAAACAGGGTTTTCCAGCAACCAGATTGGATGCATCAAAAACTAAACTGCAGTTTGGGGCAGTCACTGTACTGCCAATATCACAGAGATAGAAGTCTAGTAGAGCAAAGCAGGGTTGTCCAGCAACCAGACTGTGGACAGAAAAAAATTAAGAATCCATTGAAGTACACCCCAATTGTTATATGTAAAATCGCAGCAGACCTAACAATTAGGATTTGACATTTGAGCAGGAGTTGACACTATAATGTCAAAAAGAGGCTCACTGTGATTGGACCCTGTCTGGCTTGCGGTACAAAGGATGGGCACAGCCCAGGTGTCAACTAACGTGTGTGATATTCCAAGAAATGAGCACAGGAATTGAATGATGAAGATTGTAGTTTATTCTTCATGAAATATCTCATCCACCTGTTCAGCAAGACATCCAGTAGTTTCTCAACTGCTCACAACTCACCTAACATTTCAAAGGATGCTATGACCCCTTAACATTCTATACACAGAAACATGAGCAGTCTAGAATGGTTACAGGAAGAATCATAGAGACTAGGAAGAGTAAAGAGTATGTACAGGCCTTTGTTCTCTGCCCTAGAAGTGTTTTTTCACATTTCTTCAATTGCCAATTACTCGCTGGCTGAAGTTGGAGAATAAATGCACGTTTTCCATAATATTTCTCAAAGATACGACTTCGCCGTTAAATATGATTTTTAACTGTTAAAAATAGTTTTTTCTAGTAAGTCTTTGTTGCAAAGTCATCCTGTGTGCCCTGTGCATCCCCATTTTATGCTGACTGGTACTGGGGGTAACAGACTCTGACTGTCCCTAGGCTCTGTCTAGCAAGTTCCAGGGCCAGTGCTATGTTGAAAACACAGTGAAAACGCACACATAACATAGGGTACACTATCTGATAGAGTAAACCTATGATTGGCATGACCAACCCTATAAGTCCCTATTAGAGAATACGGCAGTGGGATTACAACTACCTTTAAGTCCCTAGTACATAATAGGGCATGGCAGTTTAGAGGCCAGCAACCCTTTCTGCACTTGCATGTGTGCACTGCCGAGAGCCTGAGGTCATTTTGAAAGCAGACATGTGTTACTGCACTGCTTTTAAATGTAGATTGTGGCCAATATCAACTTCGGTGGTAGGGGCACTTAAAGTGATAATCTACAATAATGTGGCATATTAGGTACCCCCAGAGTTTCCCCTAGGTGCCCCAGGGGTGGGGGTCATGCACTTATGAGGAGAGCCCTTATAAAAGATGTTTTATATGCCCAGATGAAGGAGAAATTGCCCATTTCAGTTTCTCCATTGTAGATGCCTTGCCCCATAGGATAACATGGCCATAGTTAATGAACTCATAACTATCGCTAGGAATTAAATAAAATACCATTCAAGGACTTAGGAGAATGGTATTGATAAATCCAACAGTATGCCACTGTTGAATGTATGCTAAAGTATACAGAAAATAAGTTATAAGACGTTCTTGCCTGTAAACCAAAATTAAGCTTTCCTGCCCTCTATCCTGAATGGTCAGAGTTAACAGGATTAGCCAGGCTGCTTTGATGATGTGCTAAGTAGCTCACCCGTGGAGAAGCTATCTGGTGGAGAGAGATCTGGGCATGGGTCGTAAAACATGAATATGACAGGCAGGGAATGCCAGGCCCAACTACCCAACAGCCCCTCTGACCCAAACAGATTGTAGGCTTAAGTTAGGAATATGCAGATGGTAGGGGGAGGAGAGCTATGGAAATGAGCCATACTGGAGGTTGGTTTAAATAGTTCTTGCTCCTCTGCTGAGATTTCAGCCATACTATATTTGGTAGGAATCGTGCTTTCTGGGAGAAGATTATTCCACACTTTGGAGTAAGCTGTCATGCTCTGTGGTGTTGTTCTGCACCTCATTGGACGGAAGTGATCTCCTGCTTGACCCCAGAATAAAACTGAATAAATATTTAAGGGGTGCAGAGCCTCTCAGATCTGCTGCTTGAAAGAGGAAGAAGGCTTGCGAAGCTGGAAGCTTGATTTGCAACATCAGGCCCTGCATTCTGACTGACTGCGCCTGCTGCATTATCTGGAACTACAGCCCTTTGGATTTACCTTGCTTCAAGAGGAACGAGTGGACTCCTTGCAAGCTACAGGTTAACAGAGCTCACCTGGACCATCACCACTAAGAATCCCTTGCCTGGAGTGCATCCAGTGGGTTTGTAAAGGTTTTGTCCAGGTGTGCTGTGGGAATTGTGGGCCCCAAGATTTCAAGATCTATCTTGGAGTGTCCAGACCCTTAGATTGTGTTTTGGACACTTTGGACCCTAAAAAGGAACTTCAGGAAGAAATTCCAGAAATTCGGAGATGTATGGAGCAACTTTGGAAAAAAGCTCCATAAGAGGACCGACTCAGTGACGAGAGACAAGCTAGCCACCTTCAACCGCAAGCCGACCTGACCTGCTGGTTCGTCCCACTAAAAAAGTCAGAATTCCAGAGTTTCACCAGGAGCTCCCTGAAAAGCAAGCCGGCAAACCCTCACTGAATCCAGACTGGTGAAGAGCATCGAGTGACCTCCGCAGAAAAAGCTCCAGAAACGTTTCTAAGTCCGAAGGTAAAATCTCAACTGATGCCTACTGCGAGGGGCATCAGAGCAGGGCCCAAATGTGGTAGACCTGAAACGTTTACTTTTTACCAGTCAAGAGTGACCAGATATCGCAAGTGGAGCTATGGGTTTCCATGTGCTACATAGTGCTAAATCTTTCAAAATTATTATCTGTGGGATTTCTATTGTGTGTTGTGTCTTCATTATTTACTGAACTGATGTTGTTAAATGCTTTACATACCTATCTCCTAATTAAGCCTGCCTGCTTGCTGCCATGTTACACAGTGTTGAGCATGGGAATAATTTATTGAGACATGTACTGAGCCCTAGACTGTGTTAGTGGCCTTATTGCCAGTGGTAGATACACATTTACCACTACCAATAGCCCACTTTCCAACAGTTCCATTCCCAAGGTACGGAATTAGGACTTAAAATATGTATTCTGATTTTCTACATAGGACAGCTAGGCCCGTCACAGTGAAAAATAGCTTTTGGGTGCTAATCACTTTAAGGAAATGTTAACTTTAAATGTATATATATCCTGCTTTTGAATACAATGCACCCTGCCTTGTGGACGACGAGGCCTACGTAGAGATGGCTTATTAATATACAAAAGGGAGTTTTTTGAGCTGTAAAATGAAGGTTTACTTAGGCAGATCACATTGCAGTTTTACATTCTTACATTCAGCCTACAATTGTAGGCCTGAAGCCATGTTTTTACACTGTCACTGTAGTGGATGGAACAATAGGTGCTGCAGTCTATTAGTGACATTTAACTTACTGGCCCTGGGTTCATCTTGTACTATATACTAGGGACTTATAGGTAAGTCAAATATACCATTTGCGGACATGTCAATTCGACCATGTTTGAAGGGGAAGCAAGCGCAGGCACTTTACTACTGTTTAGCAATGGTAAAGTAAACAGAGTTCTCAAACCAGTAAAGGTGAATGTTCCAGCAAAAGGCAAAAAATACAGGGTGACCATTTCATAACAAGATATACTAATATAATTTTGACTGTACATGTGCGACTTGAAATGTACTGCACAGCACAACATAAGAATCTAATTAAAACTTTGATAAAACTGTAAAATATTTATATTCGATTGCAAATGTTTGAATTTGAATATATTTTTGCAGTATATTATTCAAAAAGATTTGATCTGACTCCCAGTAGTTTTTCCAACTTGGTGTTTATATTAGTTGTAAGACATCTTTGTCCTGCTCCCCATATGCATTGCAGGAGTCGGTGTCTACCATGCAAAGCATAACTCTAGGCGAGTTGCTATGTTGGGAAACCTTTTGTATCCCACCCAGACAGCTCCTATTGGAGAATAATGAAAAAATGGGGGATTGGCTGCTAATGTCATTTTCTGTACTGCTGTCCCATCTTACATTCTGCTTGCACTTGTTTTGGTATTTCCAGTCATTATTCTGAGCACAGAAAATACTAATGACCATGTACCTTGCCATTGCTGCCTCTACGACTGGGAGGACCGGAGATACTAGCTCAGTACCAGGAGTAACAAAGAATAAAGGTCAAGCCAGGGGGAGCTGTGGGCAGCTGTCCCTTATGCTTTATTGAGGTCCATGACCACTAAAGCTTTCCAGGGGCATACGTGCAAATGGTGCAGCAGGTGCAGTGACACCGGGCCCATCGGTTTGAGGGGTCACCTCAACCCTGTTTAATGCTGTCTTTTAGTGGACAACCAGAAGTCAGGAGGTCCATTATACATGGTTGCACTAAGGACCATGGCACCCTTATTACTCCCCTGCAGCTTTTCATGTACTTTTCATGTACTAACCCTGAGATGTTTTCGAAACCCCACTATGGTCACAGTCCTTCACAATACGGTGAGAGCTGCATGCATGGTATACGACAGCTTATCAAGGCCAGGCTCTAACCACTTTTCGTCCTTACTAGGAGACCCCAGGGCACACATCCTACAAAAAGAAGTGGGGGGGGACTGACCAAGTTAGACACTATGCAAGTGACATGACGCGTGCCATCACCGCATATGACGTTACAACATAGCACTATAAAATAAATAAACTAGTGCAATTTAAATTATTTGAGTAAAGACACGGACAGACCACCCCATCTGAGTCTTACAGTGTCTGCACTTATATATAGGGATAGAACAAAGGCAGAAGCATGCCTCCCTTAAGTACCTGTGAAGAGAAGGCAAGCTATGTGCCTTTGTTTCCCTCTGTGGCATTTACATGCGTGTGAGGTTCCAGGGCGCTCCAATAAGAATATTCAAGTAAAAAGAGGCCTGATGGCCCCTTAACTTCGGCCTGGCTGGAGGTTAAAAAAAAAAACCTCGCTGCTTGCACGTTGCTGCTGGAAATGGAAAGCAGACAACGTAAAGGCGCTGCTAAACGTGTCCCGGTGTCTTACATCAGGACAGGTTCAGCATATTTCTGTGGGGCCCAATTTCTTGGCAGGGGGGACGGCGTCCGCCCTCTGAAAATAGTGAGTGGACGCCGTGTATCTGCGTGTATCCCGACTCGTGCCCTGGGAGACCCATCACACTCGAAGGCTCTATTTTAATAACTCACAAGGCCCCTACCGCACCCGGACACTGCCTGATCCGGCTACAGGGGGATCACACTTGGAACACACACTGCAGAATTAGGACCACCATTTCCAAGTTTTTAGACCCATTCTACAACCTTGAAAACGTATTTTGCAAGACGAACCACGTGTCGGCTGCCTGTTTGGATGGACATATTAGTGTTACATGGAGCTCATTGGAATACAAATAAATCCCTCTGTAAAGAAACACTTCCTTGAATCTTAATTTGTGCTTCTCATTCTTTCTACGACTACACGACTTTTGTGTGCCTATTCTCTTTTCTATAGTCACAGAGACATTAGCCTGATATTGTACTGTTTACTCTGTACTCGGTGGTAGCTGTTAACATAGAGGTCGGACCTCCGATTCCTTTAATATCCCGGCATTTTTCCAACAGCATCAACGGTTTGTCGCGCAGCCTGTTTTACCTCAGTTGATTCAACACCACTTTCAAAAGTATCAAGAGTGAGCAGGCAGGCCGAGGATTTACTGCTCGCTTTAGTGAAGGCTATTTCTTGTTTCAGTCTCTCTGCACGCTCACCGCAAATTGAAAAGAACACAGAAATAAACACCTGCGCCACAGACTGAGAAAAACACTTAAAATAAGCTGGAATAAGCATTCGAAGGCAGGCAATAAAATACGTGATGAACTGGCGTGTATCCAAAGGCCGCGGCGCGCGGGCTGAGGGGAAGGCATGCATATGTGTCAAGCGGCAGATGGATTGGCTTGCGTTCTACATAAGACCATGGAGGGTTTGTTAGAGGGTCCGTTGACACGTCATTACCTCAGGGTTAGCAAATACCGCCAAATGCAGAGCGTGCCGCAGTCCAGGAGGGCGCTTACATCTCACGAAACTTCAATCTCGTGCGCCAGTGAGCTCGTGGCGCATTGTTAACCGCGCGCCAGCCGGGCTGTCACGTGCTCATTCAAGGTGAACATTAACGCAGGGGCTCAATGAGACACTGAGAGACCGACACCTTGTTTAATAGCGCCTAAAGGCATTATTTGCCCTGACCTTGGCCTTTCCGGGGCGTGTGCCAGTGAATCGAATGAGAAACAAAACCGAAGCTATGGAGCAACGCGTAATTGATAACGTGGTTCACTTTGACATGCCTGCAACTCGGAGTTACAGGCAGAATGAGGGGCTGCGATTTGGAATAGCCCACTCGTCTAGTAATAAGATTTGTGAGGTCATTTGTTACAAGTTAGTGCCCGCTTGTGACGTCTTGTGGTGGCACAGTTAGACAGCTGCAGTGGCCTTAGTATAGGCAGTTCTTAATTTGTAAGCAATTAAGCACCACGGCCCAAGGTATTTCACACATGTCCATTGCAGCTGTTGTTCCCCTATGCCACTTTAAACTGCAGACGTAATCCCAGTTTTATCTTGTTTTTAAGAACTATGAAATAGTTAATGCTCCACTAATCAACTACGCTAAAAAATACACACACAGCGTCACTTTGTGGTGGATTCACACAAATATGTGCAGTGTTTATAAATGAGTGCCGTTGCCAAACACTAGCTGACTCCGGCAAAAATTAAGCACTGGTATAGCACCTTGCTTGCATAACGCAACTGTGTGCATCACTTTGACTATCCTCCCATACTAGCATATATTGAGTATCTATTTGGCATTGGTGTAACTCCACTAAATAGCAAATAATCCCTACAGTAATGCTCTGCATACAGCGGCGAGCAAAACATTAGCATCAATACAGAGCATGCTGTAAAATATTGTAGAATTGTCAAGTTCACAGCTAACATTAATGGGAGCCACTTTGTTAATATTTTAAATATGTCTGGTGGTTTTGGGTGATGACCAGTGAGTCTACCGGTCCTATGTGTAATTACCGTAGGCATTAATTTCCAGCGATATTTACAGAAATTAATGGGAGTTTGTGTTACCACTGTCACACCTCCTGGAAATTTGTTGCAAGAGAAGAGAGAAACATTTCTAGTTACTCGACTATTGTACATTTTTGCATCTCAGCATCACGGCAGAAGATTTAAAAAGGTCCCTTCTCAGAGGGATCAATGAAAATATTGAATCTGATTCTTAAAAGATGGAGCAACAAGTCGAAATTTATGCAAAGACAAAATTCACCTATACATGTGAGTACATTTTACTTTTTGCTAATTCATGCTAACTTTCTGGCATCTCCCCAGTTTGTACTCCTAAAGGTCCTTATCCTAGACTGTGTCCAACCATCTTCCATGTAGTCATGTCCTGTTCTACTTGTATAGAAGAAAGATTGGATCTGAGACTGAGGCCGCTCAATGTTTTTTTTATGTTTGAAGAGCTTTATTAATATAATAAAAGGTTAGAATTGACAAAAGGAAGGGAGATACAAAATATATGGGAAAGTAAAAAAGCATAACTTTCCTAATGTCAAAATTAGAGCACAAAAAAAGCACTTTATGTAATTTTAAAGGGAAAGAGAGGGGGAAGAAAGAGAGAAAGAGGGAGAAAGCAAAGTGGAGAAAGAAAGAAAAAGAAAATCGTAAAGGCAATAAAGGAGGTAAAGGCAATAAAGGCAATCTGCAAAAACTGTATAACATCTCAATAAACATTGGGAGAAACCAAGAAAGATAATAAACATCATCAAAAGATAAATACAATGAGATATAAATACAACAGAGAGTAAATCATTTAAGGGGGTTTAAAATTCTCAGAATTGATTTATAACGGTATCAGTTTTGTAGTTAAACGATCTAAATAAACAGTGAGGGGAAGCCAATAAAGTTCAACATTACGAGGAGGTTTACAGGAGGAGGCAAAGGAAACATCTAGTCTATGAAAGTGACAAATAGAATTCCACCAATGTTGTAAAGAACCGGGTTTTCAAGTACCCAGCGGCGTCAGGGACACGCCCGAAGTCCTCTAGGTTCCCTTGCCTTGGTATACAGAGACACAGAATACTTCTAGGTGGCGTCAGAGATCAAATGTATTAGCTGCAGCCAGTAGCAGAAATCCCAGTAATACAACACGGTGTACAACTCAAGAAACTGCTCAATTTTACTAAGGCGAGACATCCCTATTTATACACAAAAAGGTACATTTAAAATGCACGCCCCTGCACCAAAATTCAACCAATAGAAAATACATGACATCACACAGCATCATACAGTAAAGCTCATTTTACAGTGTCCCAACCCACAAGTTAATATTTAGGCATATCTAAATAATAATCTGGAAGGCCCGCACAAACCCTTCATTGAAAGCGTAACCCATGAAATGAAGAAATAGTCAAGAAAAGTAGTTTCAGATAATGTGCAGGATAACAGAGACGTACAGAAACTTAAAAGTTAACAAATGTCTTGAATGGTGATTGGAAAAGCAAATAACGATCTTGCAGGGAAATTGGCTTGGCAGGGTCAATTCCAGGTTAAAGGCCAGCTTCTGAAATTAACTCCAGTGCACGAAGAAATCCTTGGTTAATGTGTATGATTCACAATAGGTCAGACTGCTTTGCTCACAGACTAACTTCTAAGGCCTACATAAAAAGTAACACCAGATGGCAGTCACGACACATGGCAAAAACCCATGTTTCAGGAAATAAAGTCTTAAGAAAAGAAACCATTTAGATATTGTTTAAGATAAGATATGTGCAAGGAAAACTAAAAGTTTACGAGGTCCTGAACAGTGATTGAAAAACTCAGACAACGATCAGCTAGTGAAACAGGTTTTGCAAAAGGTCAGTTTCAAGTGAAAAGGGTTACTCTCTCTCTGCAGTTCATTCAGAGTCAGAGAAACCCAAATTAGCATATGCACGAACTCAGAAGGCAAAGCCACTTGTTTTGGGCCTACTTTACTGGCCTACGTGAGGGCAAAACTAAAATGCAGTCAGGTTTGAGAATTACAGAACCACAGTCCCTCCTTTTGCCATTACGTAGGCAATAACCTAAACTCATGTCAATCTGAATCTAGGTCTATATCTATTCTCATCAGGTCATCAAGGTGTTGCTGTAACATCATCTTATTATCCTTCACTTCTCTCGGGGCTGGTCTTCTCACACAGATCATAGCACAAAGACTACAAATGGCGGGACCACACTGGATGCATAAACAAAATGAGAAAAGGATAGCTAACGCCATACCAAGGAACGTCAGAATCTTCCATCCCCATTTGGACAACGACTCCCATAACCATCCCATCAACGACCAGTCTCCTTCGTCCACATGAATAGACTCAGAGATCTTATGTAGTCTAGAGATGGCTTGGTACACTGTCTGGGCATTATCTGGTATGAAAACGCAGCAACTAGATCTAATCAATTTGCATACCCCACCTCTATCTGCAAGTATAATATCTAAAACAAAACGGTTCTGTAATGTCATAAGGCGATCCGCTTGAAGCTGAGCTGTAATATTGCTAAGGGCACCTGCAGTCTCATTTATAGTGGCCTCAACCACTCTCGTAAGCTGACGAATATTCCTACTATTATATATGTCAACAAAGAGAGAGGTAGGGAAAGCAAGGACACTCTCTTAGTCCCCGGTTAAATATCAAACAACAAGAAAAGAGAGGTCTGGTCAGTCATCAGGCTGCCAGGAATATGGAGCAAGGAGATAAGTGGGTTTCTCTGTTTGTACACAGTCACTCTGATTGAGTAGGAAAGCCCTCACACACCGACCTGGTCAGTGTCATGCTTCATCATCGGGCCCCACCGAAGAGACCGAGTGCCTCTTCGGTGTGCTACGACGCCAGAAAGACTGCGGAGCTGGTCATGTGGGGAGGACGTGATGTGAAAATTAGAAACTTAAAAGTGCCTAACAGGGTATCAAAAAAAAATTTTAATGAGTGATCCCTAAGACACGTATAGGTGGTTTTATGTGTCTGAATTTATGTGCCAAGGTTATTACGAGTTGGAATAAATTCAGCTAAATACCACGCATTTGGAATAAATCAGTCAACATGTTTCTGCCGTACTTGTGGTATATATTCACCAAGGCATTCTTCAGGACTATACCCCGGCGGTATGGACACTCTAATAGTCCACCCGGACCTGGGGGCGTGAAAGTGAAAAAGAAAAAAGGGTGAAAAAGTGCTTAAAAATTAGAAGAGCAATTGCTCATTCTAAAAAAGCCCCAAAATTCAGGGGTGTGTCAGCACCTGTAAGAGAAAGTATACGGACAAACAGATACAGACAAACATACAATTAGTATATGCCAGAATACACTTATCATAGTGCTCCTAAGATGGTGACAAGCTTTTGTGTGCACACAATAAATGATATCTTATGCACCATCCAAGTAGCCCTTAGGGATATTGTATCCGCTAGGAGGTGGAGTGCTAAAGGTGGGTTTTTAAATAAAAGCTACTGTTGTAGCAGGGGAAGTAAAAACACGATGTGAATTCTCCATGAGCAGGGATCAATTTGACCAGGTGGTCGGTGACCCCCCTAAGCTTGTAAATATGGAGAAAATCTCACTTTAAAATGGGGCGCTACTAGCACCATGGGTCTCGGGAGGAGGATTGGAGCGCGCCTGGCACATCCTATGGAGTGAAAGAGTTAAATGTCAGAATGACCCAAGCATACAGTTACTTAGCTCGTGATGATCGCAAAAAGTCGTTCCGCCGGAGATGCAGACTCACGCCCTCAGCGTTCGCAATCCGCTTCTAAACCTGCAAGAAGCCTCTAAACCGGACCCCGACGATAGAGAGCGGGGCCGGTAAATGCGTTTAAAAGCACTTTGTTTCTTGTTTGCGCGCCCGTTTCCTGGTTGGGCGTGTCTCGTCCAGAGCGAGGCCTGGAGCGCACACGCCCACCTGGGCGCGGTGCGCTTCATTTCAAAGTGAGGCTTGGAGTCGCGAGCCTATCTTCGAGCCATCCATGAAGGGGAATTTTGGACGCGCTAATGGTTGCTAAGGTGATCCTCTCAAATGGGTGGTAGTCTAGTCTTGGTCAATAAATGGCTATTAATCAGAAGTATTTGTGCTTCGATGATGTAAGGGACACATAAGTCATATTCTAGTAAAAGTGCACATACAGTTTAACCATTAAGGTTTTCTTGACGGACATAAATCCCCTTTGGGGTCTTTTTCAAAGGGCACAAGATTTGAAAAATGCGGTGAATGCTAGTGTTTAGTTTTTAGAAATTCACAGACAGTAGTTAAATTTCAAACATTAATAATTAATGTTTGATAGACGGACATAGCCTCTTTTTTTGCTCAATGTGCATAGGGATATGAAAAATGTGGCGATTGTTTGATATTTGGTGATATATTAATTCAGATTCACCCAGTATAGCTCATTGGAAGGCAGGTAGTTCGGGAGTTCACGATAGGACTGTGTTCCACGGGATATCGTCATTGAGGCCGTTGGTATTTGTCCCCAGACGGTACACCCAACGCTGTTCTTTCTCAAACAGTCTATTTTGTACATTCCTGGTACCTTCGATAGCTTCATCACAGTCCACCTCATATCGTTGGTGGTGTGGTTTTTTTCTAGGAAGTGACGACTCAGTTTTGTTGTTACTTTTTGCACCTTATATTGCTGCGGTGCTCACAGATCCGTTGTTTTCACTTTTCTGGTGGTCATACCTATGTATCGGAGCTGGCAAGAACAGGTGATCAGGTAGATCACATTGTTCGAGTTACAATTGGTATGTCCACGTTGGGTCCAGATTTTCCCTTCTTCTAGAGCCAATGTTTTGGTGGCTTGGTGTTAGGTGGCACACACTGCAATCCGAACATGGGTAGTGTCCGGTAATTTTGGGGAGACCCATGTTGTTGTCACTGATGGTGTCATGGTTTGTGGTTTCTCTTTTGGGCGTGTGGTGTACCAAGGCGTCCCTCAAGCTGCGTCCTTTTTGAAGGAGAACAGGGTTTTCCAGTCCTTTTTAAGGGTTTTTACAATGCTCCAGTGTTTGTTTACGCTCTTTTTCAAAATGTTTGAGAGACTGCTGTACGTGGTGACACATGTAAGTGGGATCTGGTCTGGTTTGTTAGTCCTTTCTTCCAGAAGTGCCTCCCTTGGCTGATTTTTAGCTCTTTTAAATCCTTTGTTAAGGGTGGTTACAGGGTAGCCTCTACTTTTTAGTTTTTCCGTTAGGTTGGCTGATTGGACTTTGAAATCTGTGGTCATGCTGCAGTTCCTTCGTAGCCTTAGGTACTGCCCATAAGGGAGGTTTTCCTTTAGCGGACGCGGATGGAAACTGTTAAATTCCAGGAGGTTGTTCTTTGCTGTTGGTTTGTTGTGGGTCTTAGTGGCGAGTGTCGTTCCACTAATTGCGATGACCACATCTAAGAACACAATTTCTCTTTTGCTTTTGGTGTTAGTGAATCTTAGGTTGGGGTCTAGAGTGTTGATCCATGCGAGGAAATTTTCCAGATCATTATCACTGCCTTTCCAGATGAGCAGAATGTCGTCAATGTAGCGTTTCCACAATAACATTGACGAAAAGAAGGGTGCACTGGGTGATAAGATATGTTTAGCTTCGAAGTCTGCCACATACAACCCTGCCACGCTCGGCGCGAAAGTACTGCCCATGGATGTCCCAGAGCATTGGAGGTACAGTTGGTCTTTGAACGGGAAAAAATTCTCTTTCAGTGCTAGAGTGGCACACTCAATAATGAATTTTTTCGGGGTCTGAAATTCCCAGTTGGTTGAATCCAGTGCCTTAGTGAGGACCTTGATTGTGTCGTCCTGTGGAATGCTTGTATAGAGGCTTTCCACATCTAAAGTTACCAGAGTGATTGAGTTTTCAGGGAAGGTGATCTCTGCCAGCAGACGCAACAGACTTTTTGTGTCCTTTAAATAAGTTGGTGTGGATTGGACTAATGGTTTTAGAAAATGATCGCAGAATTGTGATAACGGCTCTAGGAGCGAGCCAATGCCTGAGACGATTGGACGTCCAGGTGGTGGTAGTTTATTCTTGTGCATTTTCGGCAGAGTATAGAAGTAGGGTATTACACTACTTTTATTGTACAGAAAAGCCGCTTCATTTTTAGATATATGGTCTTGATCCTTTGCATGTTTAACCAAGGAACTGATTCTTTTAGAGAGGTCCGGAGTCGGATCTGATGTCAGTGGAGTATAGTTTCTGGCATCACCAAGTAGATTTTTACAGGTGATCTCATAGTCAATTGTGTTCTGGATAATGATCCCTCCGCCCTTGTCCGCAGGCTTGATGGTTACGGAGGTGTCATTTTGTAGTTGTTGTAATGCCTCAAATTCCGCAGTACTGAAGTTACCGAATGTTTTCGGGTTTTGGCAATGTTCTAGGTCTTTAAACACAGCTTGCTCAAAAGCAGTTATTGCCGCTGGTATAGTATGTGGAGGCGGGATGAAAGTAGAGCTCGGTCTTAGACCTGTGTCACCTTTCCTAACTGATTCCATGGGGTCTGTTTTCCCATCAAAAAACGCTTTTAGTTTTAGTTTGCGAAAAAATGCTGCCAGCTCGCAGTGTAGCTTGAATTTATCTGGTTTTGCCGTGGGGACAAAGCCTAGCCCTTTTTCCAGTACTTGAGTCTCCGCCGGAGTGAGTGTTCTGGAAGAGAGATTAGTTACTAAACTTAGACTCCGCTCGTGCCCGGTTGCTGATTGCTCCGTGTGTGGTTCGCTACTGAGTCGTCTTCTTGCCAGGTTACTCTGGTGTTCCCTCTCCTTTTGCCTCGGCCTCTCCGTCCACTCTCTAAAAAAGGCTGTCTATACTGCTGTTGAAAATTGGCCGGGGGCATGAAGCCCGGGTTCCAGCCCATGAATGGGTAGGGTGGCTGTTGGAAGGCATAAGGGTGTGTACCCATCCCCATTTGTGGGGGATACCACTGTTGGTGGTTGCCTTGATTACCTTGCCCGCTTCTGTTGGTTCTATTGCCTCGGTTCCCTCTTCTTTTTGTTTGTTTGAAGGAGTTATTGCTGGAACCACTGCTATTAGATGAATCTTCATCTGAGTAGTCTGAGTTGTTAGTATTGCGTGCTGGTGGAGTGAACGAAACTGCAGAGTAAGGATATACTTTCTCGAATACAAACTTCTTTTGGTCCTTTTGAAGTTTGGTCACCTTAGATTGCATTAGGTTATCTTTATATTCGTTCATCTCTTTATTAAGTTCATCTAGTCGTTTTTTGTAGCCGGTGATGGTGGCTTTGAAGTGAGACTCTGTTTCTCTAATTTCTATCATGAGGGTCTCCGAGAGTCTCAAAGCTGTCTTAATAATTAAGACCATCCAATCGCGTGTGCAGTGCCATGCGATTGCGGCCCAGTCCTTCCGAAAGGCAGCATCATTCAGAAAGATGCGTGGGGCATTTGCCACTAGAAGGCCCTTCGGGGCTGTGTCGGTTGTTAGATAGCCCTTAAGGATCGTACCATGGAGGACAGTACGTATGTGCTCTTTCTTTTTCTCTGACAGGTTGTCCCATTCAGCAGTGTTGGCTATCGCTTGTGATATATGAGGATCTGCGAAGATTGCGGCATCCGACATTAACTCCTCGATTTCCGCCTCAGAGTATGTTAGACCCAGGTTCGCCATAGTGAGACTTTTTTATTAAAAAAGCAAGCAATGGGGGATTGTTATTGACTTGCTTAGAGTAAAAATTGCTCTCACAGCTGTGCGCTGCTATAATATATGTCAACAAAGAGAGAGGTAGGGAAAGCAAGGACACTCTCTTAGTCCCCGGTTAAATATCAAACAACAAGAAAAGAGAGGTCTGGTCAGTCATCAGGCTGCCAGGAATATGGAGCAAGGAGATAAGTGGGTTTCTCTGTTTGTACACAGTCACTCTGATTGAGTAGGAAAGCCCTCACACACCGACCTGGTCAGTGTCATGCTTCATCATCGGGCCCCACCGAAGAGACCGAGTGCCTCTTCGGTGTGCTACGACGCCAGAAAGACTGCGGAGCTGGTCATGTGGGGAGGACGTGATGTGAAAATTAGAAACTTAAAAGTGCCTAACAGGGTATCAAAAAATGTTTTTAATGAGTGATCCCTAAGACACGTATAGGTGGTTTTATGTGTCTGAATTTACGTGCCAAGGTTATTACGAGTTGGAATAAATTCAGCTAAATACCACGCATTTGGAATAAATCAGTCAACATGTTTCTGCCGTACTTGTGGTATATATTCACCAAGGCATTCTTCAGGACTATACCCCGGCGGTATGGACACTCTAATAGTCCACCCGGACCTGGGGGCGTGAAAGTGAAAAAGAAAAAAGGGTGAAAAAGTGCTTAAAAATTAGAAGAGCAATGAAAGAGAATTTTTTCGCGTTCAAAGACCAACTGTACCTCCAATGCTCTGGGACATCCATGGGCAGTACTTTCGCGCCGAGCGTGGCAGGGTTGTATGTGGCAGACTTCGAAGCTAAACATATCTTATCACCCAGTGCACCCTTCTTTTCGTCAATGTTATTGTGGAAACGCTACATTGACGACATTCTGCTCATCTGGAAAGGCAGTGATAATGATCTGGAAAATTTCCTCGCATGGATCAACACTCTAGACCCCAACCTAAGATTCACTAACACCAAAAGCAAAAGAGAAATTGTGTTCTTAGATGTGGTCATCGCAATTAGTGGAACGACACTCGCCACTAAGACCCACAACAAACCAACAGCAAAGAACAACCTCCTGGAATTTAACAGTTTCCATCCGCGTCCGCTAAAGGAAAACCTCCCTTATGGGCAGTACCTAAGGCTACGAAGGAACTGCAGCATGACCACAGATTTCAAAGTCCAATCAGCCAACCTAACGGAAAAACTAAAAAGTAGAGGCTACCCTGTAACCACCCTTAACAAAGGATTTAAAAGAGCTAAAAATCAGCCAAGGGAGGCACTTCTGGAAGAAAGGACTAACAAACCAGACCAGATCCCACTTACATGTGTCACCACGTACAGCAGTCTCTCAAACATTTTGAAAAAGAGCGTAAACAAACACTGGAGCATTGTAAAAACCCTTAAAAAGGACTGGGAAAAACCCCTGTTCTCCTTCAAAAAGGGACGCAGCTTGAGGGACGCCTTGGTACACACACGCCCAAAAGAGAAACCACAAACCATGACACCATCAGTGACAACAACATGGGGTCTCCCCAAAATTACCGGACACTACCCATGTTCGGATTGCAGTGTGTGCCACCTAACACAAGCCACCAAAACATTGGCTCTAGAAGAAGGGAAAATCTGGACCCAACGTGGACATACCAATTGTAACTCGAACAATGTGATCTACCTGATCACCTGTTCTTGCCAGCTCCGATACATAGGTATGACCACCAGAAAAGTGAAACAACGGATCTGTGAGCACCGCAGCAATATAAGGTGCAAAAAAGTAACAACAAAACTGAGTCGTCACTTCCTAGAAAAAAACCACACCACCAACGATATGAGGTGGACTGTGATTGAAGCTATCGAAGGTACCAGGAATGTACAAAATAGACTGTTTGAGAAAGAACAGCGTTGGGTGTACCGTCTGGGGACAAATACCAACGGCCTCAATGACGATATCCCGTGGAACACAGTCCTATCGTGAACTCCCGAACTACCTGCCTTCCAATGAGCTATACTGGGTGATCTGAATTAATATATCACCAAATATCAAACAATCGCCACATTTTTCATATCCTATGCACATTGAGCAAAAAAAGAGGAACTATGTCCGTCTATCAAACATTAATTATTAATGTTTGAAATTTAACTACTGTCTGTGAATTTCTAAAAACTAAACACTAGCATTCACCGCATTTTTCAAATCTTGTGCCCTTTGAAAAAGACCCCAAAGGGGATTTATGTCCGTCAAGAAAACCTTAATGGTTAAACTGTATGTGCACTTTTACTAGAATATGACTTATGTGTCCCTTACATCATCGAAGCACAAATACTTCTGATTAATAGCCATTTATTGACCAAGACTAGACTACCACCCATTTGAGAGGATCACCTTAGCAACCATTAGCGCGTCCAAAATTCCCCTTCATGGATGGCTCGAAGATAGGCTCGCGACTCCAAGCCTCACTTTGAAATGAAGCGCACCGCGCCCAGGTGGGCGTGTGCGCTCCAGGCCTCGCTCTGGACGAGACACGCCCAACCAGGAAACGGGCGCGCAAACAAGAAACAAAGTGCTTTTAAACGCATTTACCGGCCCCGCTCTCTATCGTCGGGGTCCGGTTTAGAGGCTTCTTGCAGGTTTAGAAGCGGATTGCGAACGCTGAGGGCGTGAGTCTGCATCTCCGGCGGAACGACTTTTTGCGATCATCACGAGCTAAGTAACTGTATGCTTGGGTCATTCTGACATTTAACTCTTTCACTCCATAGGATGTGCCAGGCGCGCTCCAATCCTCCTCCCGAGACCCATGGTGCTAGTAGCGCCCCATTTTAAAGTGAGATTTTCTCCATATTTACAAGCTTAGGGGGGTCACCGACCACCTGGTCAAATTGATCCCTGCTCATGGAGAATTCACATCGTGTTTTTACTTCCCCTGCTACAACAGTAGCTTTTATTTAAAAACCCACCTTTAGCACTCCACCTCCTAGCGGATACAATATCCCTAAGGGCTACTTGGATGGTGCATAAGATATCATTTATTGTGTGCACACAAAAGCTTGTCACCATCTTAGGAGCACTATGATAAGTGTATTCTGGCATATACTAATTGTATGTTTGTCTGTATCTGTTTGTCCGTATACTTTCTCTTACAGGTGCTGACACACCCCTGAATTTTGGGGCTTTTTTAGAATGAGCAATTGCTCTTCTAATTTTTAAGCACTTTTTCACCCTTTTTTCTTTTTCACTTTCACGCCCCCAGGTCCGGGTGGACTATTAGAGTGTCCATACCGCCGGGGTATAGTCCTGAAGAATGCCTTGGTGAATATATACCACAAGTACGGCAGAAACATGTTGACTGATTTATTCCAAATGCGTGGTATTTAGCTGAATTTATTCCAACTCGTAATAACCTTGGCACGTAAATTCAGACACATAAAACCACCTATACGTGTCTTAGGGATCACTCATTAAAAAAATTTTTTGATACCCTGTTAGGCACTTTTAAGTTTCTAATTTTCACATCACGTCCTCCCCACATGACCAGCTCCGCAGTCTTTCTGGCGTCGTAGCACACCGAAGAGGCACTCGGTCTCTTCGGTGGGGCCCGATGATGAAGCATGACACTGACCAGGTCGGTGTGTGAGGGCTTTCCTACTCAATCAGAGTGACTGTGTACAAACAGAGAAACCCACTTATCTCCTTGCTCCATATTCCTGGCAGCCTGATGACTGACCAGACCTCTCTTTTCTTGTTGTTTGATATTTAACCGGGGACTAAGAGAGTGTCCTTGCTTTCCCTACCTCTCTCTTTGTTGACATATATTATAGCAGCGCACAGCTGTGAGAGCAATTTTTACTCTAAGCAAGTCAATAACAATCCCCCATTGCTTGCTTTTTTAATAAAAAAGTCTCACTATGGCGAACCTGGGTCTAACATACTCTGAGGCGGAAATCGAGGAGTTAATGTCGGATGCCGCAATCTTCGCAGATCCTCATATATCACAAGCGATAGCCAACACTGCTGAATGGGACAACCTGTCAGAGAAAAAGAAAGAGCACATACGTACTGTCCTCCATGGTACGATCCTTAAGGGCTATCTAACAACCGACACAGCCCCGAAGGGCCTTCTAGTGGCAAATGCCCCACGCATCTTTCTGAATGATGCTGCCTTTCGGAAGGACTGGGCCACAATCGCATGGCACTGCACACGCGATTGGATGGTCTTAATTATTAAGACAGCTTTGAGACTCTCGGAGACCCTCATGATAGAAATTAGAGAAACAGAGTCTCACTTCAAAGCCACCATCACCGGCTACAAAAAACGACTAGATGAACTTAATAAAGAGATGAACGAATATAAAGATAACCTAATGCAATCTAAGGTGACCAAACTTCAAAAGGACCAAAAGAAGTTTGTATTCGAGAAAGTATATCCTTACTCTGCAGTTTCGTTCACTCCACCAGCACGCAATACTAACAACTCAGACTACTCAGATGAAGATTCATCTAATAGCAGTGGTTCCAGCAATAACTCCTTCAAACAAACAAAAAGAAGAGGGAACCGAGGCAATAGAACCAACAGAAGCGGGCAAGGTAATCAAGGCAACCACCAACAGTGGTATCCCCCACAAATGGGGATGGGTACACACCCTTATGCCTTCCAACAGCCACCCTACCCATTCATGGGCTGGAACCTGGGCTTCATGCCCCCGGCCAATTTTCAACAGCAGTATAGACAGCCTTTTTTAGAGAGTGGACGGAGAGGCCGAGGCAAAAGGAGAGGGAACACCAGAGTAACCTGGCAAGAAGACGACTCAGTAGCGAACCACACACGGAGCAATCAGCAACCGGGCACGAGCGGAGTCTAAGTTTAGTAACTAATCTCTCTTCCAGAACACTCACTCCGGCGGAGACTCAAGTACTGGAAAAAGGGCTAGGCTTTGTCCCCACGGCAAAACCAGATAAATTCAAGCTACACTGCGAGCTGGCAGCATTTTTTCGCAAACTAAAACTAAAAGCGTTTTTTGATGGGAAAACAGACCCCATGGAATCAGTTAGGAAAGGTGACACAGGTCTAAGACCGAGCTCTACTTTCATCCCGCCTCCACATACTATACCAGCGGCAATAACTGCTTTTGAGCAGGCTGTGTTTAAAGACCTAGAACATTGCCAAAACCCGAAAACATTCGGTAACTTCAGTACTGCGGAATTTGAGGCATTACAACAACTACAAAATGACACCTCCGTAACCATCAAGCCTGCGGACAAGGGCGGAGGGATCATTATCCAGAACACAATTGACTATGAGATCACCTGTAAAAATCTACTTGGTGATGCCAAAAACTATACTCCACTGACATCAGATCCGACTCCGGACCTCTCTAAAAGAATCAGTTCCTTGGTTAAACATGCAGAGGATCAAGACCATATATCTAAGAATGAAGCGGCTTTTCTGTACAATAAAAGTAGTGTAATACCCTACTTCTATACTCTGCCGAAAATGCACAAGAATAAACTACCACCACCTGGACGTCCAATCGTCTCAGGCATTGGCTCGCTCCTAGAGCCGTTATCACAATTCTGCGATCATTTTCTAAAACCATTAGTCCAATCCACACCAACTTATTTAAAGGACACAAAAAGTCTGTTGCGTCTGCTGGCAGAGATCACCTTCCCTGAAAACTCAATCACTCTGGTAACTTTAGATGTGGAAAGCCTCTATACAAGCATTCCACAGGACGACACAATCAAGGTCCTCACTAAGGCACTGGATTCAACCAACTGGGAATTTCAGACCCCGAAAAAATTCATTATTGAGTGTGCCACTCTAGCACTGAAAGAGAATTTTTTCGCGTTCAAAGACCAACTGTACCTCCAATGCTCTGGGACATCCATGGGCAGTACTTTTGCGCCGAGCGTGGCAGGGTTGTATGTGGCAGACTTCGAAGCTAAACATATCTTATCACCCAGTGCACCCTTCTTTTCGTCAATGTTATTGTGGAAACGCTACATTGACGACATTCTGCTCATCTGGAAAGGCAGTGATAATGATCTGGAAAATTTCCTCGCATGGATCAACACTCTAGACCCCAACCTAAGATTCACTAACACCAAAAGCAAAAGAGAAATTGTGTTCTTAGATGTGGTCATCGCAATTAGTGGAACGACACTCGCCACTAAGACCCACAACAAACCAACAGCAAAGAACAACCTCCTGGAATTTAACAGTTTCCATCCGCGTCCGCTAAAGGAAAACCTCCCTTATGGGCAGTACCTAAGGCTACGAAGGAACTGCAGCATGACCACAGATTTCAAAGTCCAATCAGCCAACCTAACGGAAAAACTAAAAAGTAGAGGCTACCCTGTAACCACCCTTAACAAAGGATTTAAAAGAGCTAAAAATCAGCCAAGGGAGGCACTTCTGGAAGAAAGGACTAACAAACCAGACCAGATCCCACTTACATGTGTCACCACGTACAGCAGTCTCTCAAACATTTTGAAAAAGAGCGTAAACAAACACTGGAGCATTGTAAAAACCCTTAAAAAGGACTGGGAAAAACCCCTGTTCTCCTTCAAAAAGGGACGCAGCTTGAGGGACGCCTTGGTACACACACGCCCAAAAGAGAAACCACAAACCATGACACCATCAGTGACAACAACATGGGGTCTCCCCAAAATTACCGGACACTACCCATGTTCGGATTGCAGTGTGTGCCACCTAACACAAGCCACCAAAACATTGGCTCTAGAAGAAGGGAAAATCTGGACCCAACGTGGACATACCAATTGTAACTCGAACAATGTGATCTACCTGATCACCTGTTCTTGCCAGCTCCGATACATAGGTATGACCACCAGAAAAGTGAAACAACGGATCTGTGAGCACCGCAGCAATATAAGGTGCAAAAAAGTAACAACAAAACTGAGTCGTCACTTCCTAGAAAAAAACCACACCACCAACGATATGAGGTGGACTGTGATTGAAGCTATCGAAGGTACCAGGAATGTACAAAATAGACTGTTTGAGAAAGAACAGCGTTGGGTGTACCGTCTGGGGACAAATACCAACGGCCTCAATGACGATATCCCGTGGAACACAGTCCTATCGTGAACTCCCGAACTACCTGCCTTCCAATGAGCTATACTGGGTGATCTGAATTAATATATCACCAAATATCAAACAATCGCCACATTTTTCATATCCTATGCACATTGAGCAAAAAAAGAGGAACTATGTCCGTCTATCAAACATTAATTATTAATGTTTGAAATGTAACTACTGTCTGTGAATTTCTAAAAACTAAACACTAGCATTCACCGCATTTTTCAAATCTTGTGCCCTTTGAAAAAGACCCCAAAGGGGATTTATGTCCGTCAAGAAAACCTTAATGGTTAAACTGTATGTGCACTTTTACTAGAATATGACTTATGTGTCCCTTACATCATCGAAGCACAAATACTTCTGATTAATAGCCATTTATTGACCAAGACTAGACTACCACCCATTTGAGAGGATCACCTTAGCAACCATTAGCGCGTCCAAAATTCCCCTTCATGGATGGCTCGAAGATAGGCTCGCGACTCCAAGCCTCACTTTGAAATGAAGCGCACCGCGCCCAGGTGGGCGTGTGCGCTCCAGGCCTCGCTCTGGACGAGACACGCCCAACCAGGAAACGGGCGCGCAAACAAGAAACAAAGTGCTTTTAAACGCATTTACCGGCCCCGCTCTCTATCGTCGGGGTCCGGTTTAGAGGCTTCTTGCAGGTTTAGAAGCGGATTGCGAACGCTGAGGGCGTGAGTCTGCATCTCCGGCGGAACGACTTTTTGCGATCATCACGAGCTAAGTAACTGTATGCTTGGGTCATTCTGACATTTAACTCTTTCACTCCATAGGATGTGCCAGGCGCGCTCCAATCCTCCTCCCGAGACCCATGGTGCTAGTAGCGCCCCATTTTAAAGTGAGATTTTCTCCATATTTACAAGCTTAGGGGGGTCACCGACCACCTGGTCAAATTGATCCCTGCTCATGGAGAATTCACATCGTGTTTTTACTTCCCCTGCTACAACAGTAGCTTTTATTTAAAAACCCACCTTTAGCACTCCACCTCCTAGCGGATACAATATCCCTAAGGGCTACTTGGATGGTGCATAAGATATCATTTATTGTGTGCACACAAAAGCTTGTCACCATCTTAGGAGCACTATGATAAGTGTATTCTGGCATATACTAATTGTATGTTTGTCTGTATCTGTTTGTCCGTATACTTTCTCTTACAGGTGCTGACACACCCCTGAATTTTGGGGCTTTTTTAGAATGAGCAATTGCTCTTCTAATTTTTAAGCACTTTTTCACCCTTTTTTCTTTTTCACTTTCACGCCCCCAGGTCCGGGTGGACTATTAGAGTGTCCATACCGCCGGGGTATAGTCCTGAAGAATGCCTTGGTGAATATATACCACAAGTACGGCAGAAACATGTTGACTGATTTATTCCAAATGCGTGGTATTTAGCTGAATTTATTCCAACTCGTAATAACCTTGGCACGTAAATTCAGACACATAAAACCACCTATACGTGTCTTAGGGATCACTCATTAAAAATTTTTTTTGATACCCTGTTAGGCACTTTTAAGTTTCTAATTTTCACATCACGTCCTCCCCACATGACCAGCTCCGCAGTCTTTCTGGCGTCGTAGCACACCGAAGAGGCACTCGGTCTCTTCGGTGGGGCCGGATGATGAAGCATGACACTGACCAGGTCGGTGTGTGAGGGCTTTCCTACTCAATCAGAGTGACTGTGTACAAACAGAGAAACCCACTTATCTCCTTGCTCCATATTCCTGGCAGCCTGATGACTGACCAGACCTCTCTTTTCTTGTTGTTTGATATTCCTACTATTAGCCATAGGACCCCAAAAGAGTAGGAAACCCTTAAAGAAGTCTCCAGCTTCTTGTGCGACAGTATCTTTCACATCGATTACACCTCTACCATATCTTGTCTTATGGTAGTCGAAAACAGCAGTGTATGTAGGGGGAAGCAAAAATGCCACATAACATGTGCCAGAAAAATCAGATGGCAACCAGGTGTATGCTCTATCGTGACAAACAAAATACGTGCCTTTAGCTGGCACGAACGGAGGAGATTTCTGGGACGTATAAACGTATGTGTGAACACACACACTCTTACCAAGCTGAGCTCTCGGATTCTGACCATTACCTTGCAAACAAAGATGACCTCGGTGGGGTACAATCCAAATAGGAGGAAACCTTCGCTGCCTTTCTTTCTCCGTCAAGCTAGCACTATATGTCGTCTTATTCCAACCGACATATGCTCGTACCTCATCTCTAGGGATAGCGTTATACGCATCGATATCTATAATCATATCAACTATTCCCTGTATCAAGGCATTATTACTTGCATTGTCTTTGACGGAACGTACAGGAGAGGCTTCATTCGCATAGATAAACATTGATTGGAGTGCCCAAACAGACCCGTTAGGCGAAAAAGACAAAACCAAATATGGCATTCCCTTATCTGTAGTATGTGGCATAAGACCACATACCCAACAATTCGTGGTATTTATGACTAGCTGATGCTGATGCAACATCTGTATAAACGAATTGTTCACAAATTCTGATCTTCTTGTCTGTTCATGTTCAGGTAACGTATGAAACTCATGTGGAGAAACAGTAGAAAAAGAAAAAGTAGGTTGAGAAGTTGGTGCTGACGTCAATTGTGTAGAAGGAACAAACCAGAATATAGTAGCTAATAAAATACATAAAAGTATTAAAATAGATAAAGCTATAACACACTTGGAGAACAACATTCTATAATATCGGTTTTTCATCTCTTGCCTTTTATCGTCATTCCTCAATACAATCTCCATTTTCTAATGTTGCTCACACAATCTTGACAGAGTACTTCAGCTGTGATTATTAGCAGGTCGTAGGGACACTGCTTTCAAGTCAAAGTCAAAGTTTTTTATTTTGTTTCGGTACTCTTTCGAGGACCACAAAATTATTTAAAAGAAAATACATTTTACATTTCCGTACAACTTAATACATTTTCAGTGTAATTTTAAAAAATTTATAAATCTTATTACAAACATATTCGTTAGGTGGCTTAACGCATACGGAGATGAAATCCCTTGCATTAGCGGTCCTGCAGGACCGATATATAGGCTCTAGACATGATAACCTAGCAATGACAACGTCTTTATTCAGACATATAAAGAGCAGATGCTCTAAGTTCTGTTTACCCCCCAAACACAGATTACATTGTGAGGTACTGTTTTGTTTCCAGGAAGAGGTAAAGGATAACAAGGGGAGTATACCCAAACGTAGCATCATGATCGTACGCCTTGCACCATGGGCAAGAGTGTATTCCAGATATGGCAATTTTTGCTTATATTCTTGGGAGTAAGCGTAAGTTTTATACATAGATAATTTTGTGCAGTGGGAGTGATCAAGCTCGTAACTCAATTTTGGTGAAAATTTTTTTTAAAATAGTTTGAGTTGTGCGGGTGTCCAAGATGATAACATTTCTGCACTAATTTTTGCTAAACAAAAAGCCTCTCCCAAGTTTTTAACAAATATAGAGTTAATGGTATCCTCACTAAAAGTCTCGATTTTTAGCAAATGTCGTAGGGTACCCTCTTTGGAATGCAGAAGGTTATAGGCCCACCTAATGAGGCTTGCTATTGATATCGCAAATGCGCTGGTGATCGTACATTCCAGTCTTAGTGCCTGTACTGGTGTTGAATTGGAAACTTTCAATAGCTTTTTTAGTATTTTTCCTTCATTTAAATCCATATAACTCCATTGTTTTAGGGGGATATGTTCAGAGGCGTAAGATAGGACCGGGGGGATCTTGGCTCTATAAATTTTTATTAGTGCTGAGAAATGCCTGCTTCCAGTGTTCGTATACAGGCGTGATATTGCCCCAGCATGTAGATCACATTTCCTTTTTAAATGGGTAATTTGTTTGCTGTTACTCATATTGTGCGAAAAGATTCTTCCGAGATAGGTATATTCCTTTGTCTGTTCCAAGATCTCTCCTCCCAGTTTCCATTGGTACTTCACATCTTTTTTTGTGTTTGTAAATGCAACTACTTTAGTTTTACTTATATTCGGAGTTAAAAAATGTTCTTTCGAGTAGTTGTGTAAAATGACTAAAAGATTTTGAAGACCAAAGGGTGTCAGGTCGAACAAGACTATATCGTCCGCATACAGCAAACAATGTATCCGTTGAGCTGCCATTTTCGGTGGAGTGCATAGCCCTTGTTGTAGATGCGACGGTAGGTCACTCAGATATAGGGAGAATAAGAACGGGGCCAAAAGACACCCTTGCTTTAGGCCATTAGATGTATGTATTATCTTTGACAGGCCCCTCTCACCCCCCATTTGGACACGGCACCAGGTATTACTATGTAAATTCACAATTAATTGTAGTAAAGGCTCTGGGATACCCATTTTTCTCAATTTCATCCATAGTGTCGGCCTGTCGACCCTATCAAATGCTGTAGAATAGTCAATGAAGGCTGCGTATATTGTTTGGGATTTCCCAGTTACGTATTTGTCTAATAAAAATTGAAGGGTAGCTATGTTATCCGTAACTGAATGGTTCGATCGGAACCCAGCCTGAAACATGGGGATTAATCCCTTCGAAAATGCCCAAAGTTTCAGCCGGTCGAGTATTTCTGCCGCAAAGATCTTTCCGCCAGCATCCATTAAAGCAATTTGTCTATAATTGCCAGCTATACTCCTTTTTCCTTTTTTATATATTGGAATTATTGTGCTTCCTTTCCACGAGTTTGGAATGTTCCCAGAGTCAAATATATAGTTGAATAATGGCGCTAGCATCTGACCCCATGCTTTTTTGTCAGCTTGATAAACCTTAATCGGGATCTGATCAGGACCGGATGCGCCCGTACTTCTTGCCTTTTTGATATTCAAAGCAATTGACACTGCCGAGGCCCTGGAGAGTTTTATATCTTTGGTTATCTTTTCTTGATCAGTGTCCTTTCTCACCAATCCATTCATGTTGGGTTTGTACAGATCATTTAAAAATATGCCCCAGTCTTCTTCTGAGATAGGGATTGCTTCGAGCTTCTTTTTAGTTCCCGTCATCTTCGCTATCAAAGACCAATATTTTCGTTGATTGCATTGCCTTACTGCTATTTGGATATCAATCCAGTTACGGTCCTGTTTCAACCTTTCCTGTTTGGCCCGTTGTCTTCGAATTTGATTCTTCAGTTTATTTATTTCGGCTTTATATGTTGACGATTTACTCAAGTACTGAGCTCGAATCATCCTATTAAGCATTTTTATAGTTGGCTGATTGCAATTTTTATACTTGCTGACACACTTTCTTTGTGCTGGTCTGTCCTGTTTTGATTTACTTAGTATAGCGTGTTTAAGTTCATTTAATACAATTTCATAATTCTTGATAGGGTCTTCTGAGTAAGTAACGGTTAACAATTGAGATTGTGTAATTAGTACATTCAAATAGTCCAAATTTTCCGCACCCCAAAAGATCCGACGCTGGACTGGATTTACTTCTATTTTGGGTTTACTGAATATTGGATCATTCTGGAAAGTGGTTTGTGGCATCCAGAGTGTTGTTAGGCATAGAAGGGCATGATCACTTTCCTCATTAAACTTGATAGACAATTCAGAAATTTGTTCTTTTAACTCATTCCCACATATGAAGTAATCTAGAATAGAGGGGACTCCATTTCCTTGCCTAGTAAATGAAGCTGGCTTATCTCCATTGATGTTTCCATTTAATATTGTCCCGTTTATACTTGGAAGGAATGATAATAATAAACTTCCTCTTTTATCCGACTTTACTCCTTTTGGAAATTGCGGGAGCGCTATTTCCAGTGATTCCTCCTTAAATAATGTTGACCATTTCTTTATTTCACTATTAGATATTTTAGCGTTTAGGTCGCCCATGATGATATATGGTAGATGATGTTGATCTTCGAGGATGTTGAATATGGTCTCTAAGAGATGATCGAATAAAGGGTCATGTTTTTTACTTGGTGGCGCGTAGATATTAAAAAGTAGTATTTTCTTATGAGTATCTGCTGGTTCTAGTTTAAGTTGTACTTTGATACATTGTAGATTGTGCGAATAGGTATCAATTGTTTCTTGTGACCAAGAGTAGTCTTCTTTCAGCAGGATTGCCATACCTCCTTTCGCGTGACCCCTTTTAGATTTTTTTGCTAGATTTTCGTAGACATAATATCCTTTTTGCGTGAAGGAAGTGGTGAACCATGTTTCCTGCAAAGCAAGAATGTCTGGGTTATCTTTTATTGCATCTATCATTTTATTGGCGGTTTTCCCGGCCATGTTCCATAACGATAATTTCAAACCTTTGCTAAACTTGCCATTGTTGCGGATTATCCATTTTTTTGCTGTTTAATACTTCTGGTAACCACGTCCAAGATAGTAGGTTATTCTCCTTTTCTTTTGGATTAGTTTTCCGGGACCAAACCGACCTTTCACCATGCGTTACTTGTATTTTTAATATATCTTTACTCATGTTGTTTGATGTATATTCTTCCCTTTCTAAACTGAGTTTATTTTCAGTATGAGATTGTCTAATTACTACTGCATTTTGTGAGTTAGTTTTGATTTCTGGAATTGAGATTACATCATAACCATGCTTTTGTAGGATTTCCTTCTCTCTTATAATTATTCCAGGGAGAACTGGGGAAAAGAATAACACTTGTGCAAATTTGATATTTTCTTTTTTTGGAAAGCGTACTAGGTCTATTTCTTTACTTGTCAGGGAGTTCAGGGAAGGTATTTCTTGTAATAGATTAATTATTCTTCCTCGATTGAGCGGAATATTGTCGGTGGGAAACAGTTCCTCTATTGTTAGGTGTTTTGATTGATTTCCATCCCACTGCCAAATTTTGTGATCTTGTAGATCTTTTGTATTGTTAGTTTTTTGCTCTGTTGATTTTCTTCCTGTTGGCTGGCAGTATTCTTCTGCTTTTGGGTTCAAAGGCTTCACCAGCGTTGTTATTTGAGTCGGTGAAGTATTCACCAAATTAGCAAATGTGTGTCTTTGAAATTTAAGTTTGTTCCCTTTTTTCTTTTGGATTCTTCTCAGAGGTCGTCCTCGCTTTTTCTTTCCCATATTTTCCTTCACTTCTTTGTTTTTTATAATTTTTCCCGTCTGTTTTGTTTCCTGTTCATTGATATCCTTTGTTGAATGTATTTTATTTACAGAAGATATCGAACCTTGACCTTTCTCAATTTCTTTATAGGAAAAAATGGGAAAATGTTTAATGCTATTTTCGGAGGTACATTCCTTTTCTTCTCTGAAGAGTTTCTTCAGAGAGTATATTATCGGAGTTTTTCCTTTGTTCGTAATTCCTTAAATTCAGTCTTGATTATTTTCGCATCTGATGTTTGCGTACTTGCGTTTTGCATTTTTTGAGGTCTTGTTCTTTTTTTACGACCATCTTCAGACTGTACTGGGTTAACCATTTCTGGTTTATCGGATAAGTCTTTAAGTAATTCTTTTTTCTTTTTTTCTTCCACCAAGAATTTAAGAATACCTATTTGGACGTCCAGAGTGTCATCTGAGTTGGCTAAAATTTGACCAAGATGGGTGAGAACTGATTCCAAAATGTCTTGAAGGGAAAAGAGTGCTTTTGACAGTGGTGGAACGGTAGCTGCCTGGGTTAAATTAGAAAAGTAAAAGTCAGTGAGATTAGTTTAATTAATATACAATTTAGGTGATTTATCTGGGGAACTGGTAAGTGGCTGGTTTAGTCTTAACGGAGTCACTGATTTCTGCTCTTCGATCTTCGTAATATTGCTTACTGAGACCTCCTTGGCTAATTCATTATCCTGCTGTTTAATTGGTGTTATTTGAGACATCTCTAAGATTGATTGATGGTACTCTTCCGAGGGGAAGATCTTTGACAAATTAATCTCTGGATTTGATGGTCCTTGATTTTGATTACTTAGTTCTAAAGGTAGTATTGACTGATGTTCACAATTATTAATTGAGAGATTTTGCTTTTTTTCTTCTTCCGAAGTACGAAGAAATGAGTGGTTTTTCTCTGAGAGAGTAGAAAAGTATTTAGTTATTGCCGGTGTATTGGAAATTTGACCTGGTTTCATAGATTTATCAACAGATTTTAGCTGCATCGGTACCCATGCGTTTCATATAAATTGTTCTTGAGCGCAGTTTTTTTAGAGCCATCATTAGGAAATATTGTAATCCTAGTGATCAGATGGACCTAATCTCCTGGTTTCGATGTTAGTGGGGTAGCCCGTCCCGTCCTCGATCGTCCTCGGACGGCCACAGACAGCCCGCCCTTTGCCCGGGCTTAGCCCCGCGCTGCGTCCCGCGCTGCGGGAGGGACTGGACCAGTTCTTATGTTGTCCCGGCGGGGCGTGACCGCCGGGGGAAGAGGCACCAGCTGTAAGAGCTAGAGGCTGCTGGTCCTCGCAGTCCCCCGGTGTGGTCAGCGGTAGTTTGTCACAAGTTAGGTGCACGCTGGGAGCATGCAGAGTATCCGCCGAATGCGGTACTGCTCCCACCAGCAGCGCAACCTGGCAGATATCCCCTGTGGTCAGTAGATCCTTCGTGGGCAGCTAACAGCTTTCCTCAGCCAAAGTGCAATCCAGGTAAAAGCAAGTGAGCGGCACCCGCGGAGCGGGTGTCGCGAAAAGTAAATAGCGGTAATGAGGGGGCGTGACCGCCGGGGGAAGAGGCACCAGCTGTAAGAGCTAGAGGCTGCTGGTCCTCGCAGTCCCCCGGTGTGGTCAGCGGTAGTTTGTCACAAGTTAGGTGCACGCTGGGAGCATGCAGAGTATCCGCCGAATGCGGTACTGCTCCCACCAGCAGCGCAACCTGGCAGATATCCCCTGTGGTCAGTAGATCCTTCGTGGGCAGCTAACAGCTTTCCTCAGCCAAAGTGCAATCCAGGTAAAAGCAAGTGAGCGGCACACTGCAAGTCCTGCAGACCTACTGCCACTACTCAGGTCACAAACTGAACCGTTGGTACTCCTACGTGACCCTGCAACTGGCAAATGGTAACCAATCAAAAATTTAACAGAAAACCATAATACAATTTCAGAAAAAGCAAGAGAAAAAGAAAAACAAAAGTCAAATGCAAAATACTTGAAGAAATTGTCTCTTTTTGGTCTCAGTGTGGGAAAAAAAATAATGTTCAAAGTCCCTTTATTTATTCCGAGATCGGAGGTTGTAACGTGATTTAGTCGGCACTGTTTGGTCCGTAAACAAAGTTCAGGTTCGGTAGTGTCCAATCTCAAACAGCTTCTTGCAGCACATTGTCATCCTCGCGTTCTGACCGTGTCCATGTCAAATGAGCATCACTAAAAGGCACGAATGTGGGGACTCGCTCGCAATCTGTATCAGCTATATCATCCCTCACCCACTGATCATACGGTAAAGGCAAAGGGACTTTTTTCGTATGGGTGGCATGCACCCAGTTTTTCTTGCCAGCTACTCTAACAGCAGTTCTAGTGACCAGAAGAACTAAGTAGGGACCAGTCCATCTCGGTTCCAAATTCTTGGTACGCTGGAAGTTCTTGATGAGGACGTATTGACCAGGTTGGATTGAATATCCTGGATCTGTAGCAGCTGTCGGCAAACTGTCATAGACCTGTTGGTGGAGAACACGTAATTTAGCAGTCAAGTCATGTAAGTAATCCACCAACATAGGGTACTCAATACTGCTGTATTCTTTAGGACGAGGCACACCCCAAACATTCGCAGGACGACCAAACACGATTTCATATGGACTAAGTCCCACTCGAGAATGCACAGTCGTCCTTGTTGACAAAAGAGCCAACGGCAAGGCATCCGGCCATGTAAGACCAGTGCTCGCTTGTACCTTAGCTAATTTCAGCTTCAAGGTACCATTGTAACATTCAACAAGTCCAGCAGACTGGGGGTGATTCGCTGCATGGAACTTCTGATTTATTCCCAATCCAGCACACACTTTCTTCATGATTTGACCCACAAATTCACTCCCATTGTCCGACCATACAATTCTCGGCAAACCATACCTAGGGAAGTACTCTCTCAGCAAAACCTTGGCTGTAGATAAGGCAGTATTATCCTTTAGGGGGTAGGCCTCTATCCACCTGGAAAAGGCACAAACGACCACAAGGACATACTTCAAATTGTTGCATCTCTCCATATGTATATAATCTAGCTGTATCACCTCAAACGGATACGTCGGAGGAACAAAATGACCAGCTGGAGTTAGAGTTCCCTTACCAGGATTATACTTCAAACAAATCATACACCGTTTCACCACGTTCTCTGCACATTTCGGAATTCCAGCATTCTGCCAAACTGGAGCCAACAACTTGCATATTCCCTTCGAACTAATGTGAGCCATTCCATGAGCCATTGTAACCACTGGGAGCACATACGCATCTGGCAACAGCCATCGCTGGTGTTCTGACAACTCAACCCAACAACCTGTAGAATCCAACATACCCGTAGTTTCTTTCCAAACACTCACTTCTTTCTCAGTCGCTTCAGCCTGAATCATTTTCACACTTTCTATTGTGTCTTTACACATTCCACCAGCCATAACCCAATTAGCTGGGCCTGCAACATACATAAGGCTCATCATATCTTTTGCAGTTTTCTTCACAACTTCATCCGCAAAAGCAGTCCCTCGACCAACATCGTCCACAACTTTCTTATGCGCACTACACTTCATAATTGCAATCTGCTTTGGAAGAGTGAGAGATTCCAAAATTTCATTCACCAACTGCCCATGCTGTATTTTGGTTCCGTGCGAAGTAAGGAACCCACGCTCTCTCCACAAACGCCCAAAACTATGGGCAACTCCAAACGCATACTGACTGTCGGTGTAAACATTCACTCTCTTTCCTTCTGACAACACACACGCTCTCGTCAATGCAATCAACTCTGCTGCTTGCTCAGAATTCTGTGGTATGCGTGCTGTCTCAACAACTGTATGTAAAGTTGTAATAGCATACGCTGCAGTCGTTTCACCATTCGGAAGCGTATAACACTAACCATCTACCCACAGCGTACCTTCAACATTCTTAAGGGGAGTATCCCTAAGGTCAACTCTAGCTTTCTTTTCTTCCTCTGTACGAAGAAAACAATCATGCTGTTCCTGAGGATCCGTCTCTGTAGAGATCGGTAACAACGTAGCTGGATTCAGCACATTACATCTTTTAATGTGCACATGACTAGCCAACAATGTCAACTCGTAACCTGACAGACGTGCACTAGTAAGGTGCTGTGTCTTAGTCCTATTTAATAAGGTATCCACTGCATGTGGGACCATCACAATCTACGTATTGTCCAGTACCAAACCAGCAGACTGTCGGATAGAAACAGCCGCTGCAGCTGTAGCTCTCAAACAACTCGGCAACGCCTTAGCAACTGGGTCTAATGTAGAGGAGAAATAAGCGCATGGACGCTGCTTGTCCCCAAATGGTTGTGTCTACACTGACAACGCACAACCTTCTCTCTCATGCACGTACAACGTGAAAGGCTTACTATAGTCTTTAGTACCCAACACAGGAGCCGAACACAATGCATCGCGTAGTTCAGAAAACCTTTTCTGACATTCGTCAGACCAAGGAAGAGGATGCGGAGTATCTTTCAGAGTCAATGCTAACAGAGGTTTCGCCAACAGTGAAAAATTGGGGATCCACTGTCTACAATACGATGTAATACCTAAAAAGGCACGCACTTCTCTCTGTGTGGATGGTACATTCATTTGCACAATTGCTTGAATTCGTTCTGGGGTCAATCTCCTTCCCTCCTTCGACAAGAGATGACCTAAGTAGGTCACTTCTTGGCGACAATATTGCAACTTTGAAGGTGACACTTTATGATGAAGGTCAGACAAATACCGCAACAAAGAAAGAGTAGCCTCTTTACAAATCTTTTCATCATCAGCAGTAACCAACAAATCATCGACGTACTGAATAAGAGTAGCACCAACAGGTAACACAAAACCGTCAAGCTGAGTTTTCAACGCCTGACTATAAATGGAGGGACTTTCACAATAACCTTAGGGAGCTCTCTTAAACCGGAAGCTTCGGCCTCCTAATGAGAAGCCAAAAATATCCCTGCTCTCCTCAGCAATAGGAATACTGAAGAAAGCATTCTTCAAATCAATGACGGAAAACCAAGCTGCCGAAGCAGGAATCAAAGTCAACAAAGCAGTGATATCAGGTACCACAGGAAACTGTGGCACGACTATCTTATTTACCTCTCGAAGGTCGATCACAAACCGGTACACAGGTGGCTGAGAAGCATCAGTACGTTTAAGGATAGGCAAAACAGGACTGTTACAAACATTACCTCTCGTTTCCTCAACTACACCCTTCTCAACCAGATCATAAACAATCGCTAAAAGAGCTCTCTCACCATCACTCGAGATCTTGTATTGGGGAATACGAGGTAGCCTAGCATTTGACTTAAGCGTGACAACATAAAGTAAAGTAAAGTAAAGTTCACATTTGTAAAGCGCACAATCACCCGTAAGGGTCTCTAGGCGCTGGGGGCCGTCGGGAAGATTAAGCGAGCTATTGCCCAGAGTCGCATGGTCATAGTCATAGTCTTGAAATTTTCACCTTATTGCTAGACGAAGACATCGACATCCTGACCTTGACTGAGACCTGGATGGGGGACAACTCCCTACCAGACATTATAGCCGCCGTCCCTGTAAATTACGACATTCACTGGCAGAATCGTACAGGGAACACTCGAGGGGGAGGAGTGGCAATAATATTCAAGAGACATCTAGCAGTAACCAAAATACTGGCTGAGTCAGCGGATCTGGCCGACTTGCTGGCGATAAAAATCATGCTTGATAACATGTGTGTTACAGTTCTTACAGCTTATCGCCCCCCCAATGCCACCCCAGGCTTTAACGACTCCTTTATGTCCTCTGTCTCCGACATGTGCTCCAGATATAGAAACATCATAGTCACAGGAGACTTTAATTTTCACTGGGGCAAAGAACAGAAACAGCCAGCAGCTAGCTCCCTAGAGACAACTATGTCCTCCCTGGGCTTTAGGCAGCTCGTAAACGCCCCTACTCATATAAAAGGCCACACCTTAGATCTGATATGGACCACAGATTTCAGGGTGGTATTAGCTGGAATCCTCCCCTGTATCTGGTCCGACCATCATCTGATCTACTGTGACATCACTCTGGATACTTTACCCTCCCGTCCAGCACCTAAACCCAGACTGACCCGCCAGTGGAAAAATGTGGACCAACACACACTGACCACGGCACTCAGGGGAATTGTCCAGCCGACATCATCTAATAAAGATGTAGACCAAGACTGTAAGGACATGATGGACTATTTAGTAACAGCCATCGATCAGTTAGCACCCGAGAAACTCCAAACAAAAAATAGTGGAATAAAGGGAGCCCCATGGTTCACACCCGCCTTGAGAGATCAAAGGAAGGCTCTGCGTAACATGGAGAGAAACTGGAGGAAAAATAAGGATATAGACTCCTGTGAACAATATAAGAAGGCGCTTCGCAGCTATAAAAAATCCACCCAGGAAACTAAAGCCTCATTTTATGAGATTCGTATAAATAGGGCGACCAATGTTCAAAAGGAAACGTTCAAAATCCTGAAGGAATTAACTAAAAAAGCTCAGGATATAAACAGCAGCATAAACTGTGACACTTTCCAGAAATATTTTCTGGATAAAGTAGACGCCATTATGCTCGAAATAAAAAATATGGGGCATGGCCTCATCGAGCAACAGGCTATCCTAAACCCTGCTTCTAGCTGCCTAGCATCATTTCCCCTTATGGACTCACTAACCCTTGAATCGCTGATGAGGAAGACAAAATCAGGTTCCCCAGCAGATCCCTGCCCTCCTAGTATTTTCTGCTTGGCACGACCTATGTTAGAGGACCATATCCTAGCCACACTGAATAAATCCTTGAGCACCGGCAGGCTCCCCACTAGCTTCAAAGAAGCTCGTGTAAGACCGTTGCTAAAGAAAGTGGGGGCAGATCCCAACGCCTTAAAAAATTATAGGCCCATATCCCAGCTGCCTTTCCTGTCCAAAGTTCTTGAGCAACATGTGCTTAAATCTCTGTCTAGCTTCCTGGAGTCTAACCATCTACTCCATGAGAGGCAGGCAGGTTTCCGCGCACATCACAGCACCGAGCTTGTCATGCTCTCGGTGCTGGACGAGCTCAGAAGGATGGCTGACAGTAAGAGACCGAGCGCCCTGATTTTGTTAGACCTATCAGCGGCGTTCGATACTGTCAGCCATACCCTTCTACTGGACAGGCTGGCTGGGGTTGGGATTCAGGGCTCAGCTCTTCGGTGGCTGGAATCTTTCTTATCTGGGAGAACCCAGAGAATCCAGATGGGAGATAGCATATCAGGAGTAGGAGGTCTGACCTGTGGTGTCCCCCAGGGCTCAGCGCTATCCCCACTCCTGTTTAACCTATATCTGCAGCCTCTGATTAACACACTAGCGGAGATGGGCTGTCGGGTGTTCAACTATGCCGACGACACACAGCTGCTGTTGGGCATAGATGACACCGTACAAGCCCAGTCACACGCCCAGGACATACTTAGATACACAGTTCACTGGATGGCTACTAACCAGCTAAAAATTAACCCGGAAAAAACAGAGGTGCTGATAGTACCATCCAAGTGCTCCTCCTGGAGTGACATGTTCTGGCCCCAAGAGCTGGGCCCAACTCCACAGCCAGTCACTACAGTCAAAAGTCTTGGCATTAAGTTAGACAGTGCTCTTTCAATGACCAACCAGGTTTCCACTGTAGTCGGTACCTGCACTGGTCTTTTAAGACAGCTGCGCAAACTAATTCCTCTCCTCTCCGAGCCGATGCTTCGCACAGTGGTTTCTGCCACCATAGTGTCAAGACTCGACTATGGACATGCGCTCTACTTAGGCCTGCCAAAGACGCTAATTAACAGACTCCAAGTAGTCCTAAACGATGCCGCCAGGCTCATTTTTAATCTCCCGAGGAGAGCACATGCCTCCCCATTATTAAAGAGTCTACACTGGCTGCCAATCGGGCAGAGGTCCACCTTTAAAAGCCTCTGTATAGCCCATAAAGCCATCTATGGGCAGGCCCCGGCCTACATCAAGGAACGGATTTAGGTATATAGACCGGAAAGAAACCTTAGGTCTTCAGACGCCCAACTCCTTGTTTGCCCACGTTTCAAACTGGCTACAATGGGAGGGAGATCTTTTTCGGTCGTGCTACCGAACCTATGGAACGCCCTGCCTGAGGCACTCCATAAGGAGGGTAACCTATTCCGTTTCAGGAAAGCCCTGAAAACCAACCTTTTCAGAACAGCACACAACCTAGCGTAAATCCTGTCCCTTCCTCTACCCTTCTCAGTACCTTGGTTATTATGTCATGAGGTAAAAGCGCCCTGAGACCTGCAGGTGATTTGGCGCAATATAAACCCGCAATAAGAAATAACAAAAATAACAAATAGCATGGTGCTGGGCTAACCTGCCGCCGGAGCCGGGGATCGAACCGTGGTCCCCAGATTCCAGCGTCAGTCGCCCTGGCCGCGGAGCCACACCTCTCCCACCAACATAAGGTGGAATCTGCAAAAGACCAACATCATTTGGACCTGTAGCCCAAAGTGTATCAGGAAGCGAACGCAATTCCAGTGGCAAACAATCCTTAGACAAATACATTGGAGAAATCACTTTCTTACCGAGGGTAAGTTGTACTCCTGAAGGAGAACAATGTAATGTCGCATACAATCTTTTCAGCAAGTCCAAACCCAACAGATTCTCACCACAACCAGTCGTTAAAATAAGTGGAGCTTCTAATTCACAAGGGCCAATTGAAAGGGACAAAGGACTAGAAACCGGATTACGAACTGGGGCGCCTGAAAATCCTACTGAAACATTGGTCAAGCCAGACAAAGGTGCGCCAGGAAGTTTAGAGTGCATAATAGAACTCTTCATCGCTCCAGTATCCAAAAGAAAAGGTTCTACCACACCTGATGTAACCACTTCAATATAAGGTCCACTCTGGTCTACTGGAACTGACACTACTCCCTCACTTTGTCCTTGGCTGTCCTAGTTGTCGTTATAACCAGAACTCTCACCTTCGACATAGTAATCCTCAACATAATACTGGGCAGACTGACCACTCGGAACATTCTGTCTGTCAAAATAATTAGCAGAATTCTGTAGGGAAGAGGAACGCTCATTCTGGGGAAACACACCACGTCCCCTACCCCTAGGAGCTTGCTGAAAACTACCACGACCTCTCTGACCAGATACACCATTCGCACGCTGTAACAAAGCCGGGCAACTATTCTTCTAATGACCTTCCTCTCTGCAATAAGCACACTGATTAGGGCCGGGAAAGAATCGCTGAACATAAGGCTCAGGCTTCTGTAACAATCTCTGAAATTGTGGAGGTTGCTGAAACTGAGGCGGATTCTGACGAGGCGGATAAGCTTGCTGCAAAAGAACTTTCGTTTTTAACTCTTTAGTTTTCTTCTCCACTTTATCCTTCTCATCTTTATCCCTATTCTCATAATATTGTGCAGTAGCCAATATCTGGGCCGACGAAGAGACAGCCCATGAACTCTCAGAGTCCTTTAACTTATTAGAAAGTTCAGGAAGCAAATTAAAGACAAATTTATCCACAAACAACCTTTGACCACCCTCCGTACTCATATCCTGACCACTATGATCAATAAACGTCTCTTCAAACCTAGTGAAGAAATCAGATACACTCTCGTCTTTCTTCTGCTTACATGCTGCTAACTTATACCAATTCACTCGTAAAGCGGGCATCATCGTTTTCATCAGATTAATAATTCTACCTGGTAATTCTGAAACTAGAGGTTCAGGTTTAGCACCTCCCTCCTGTCTACCATCTGCAGCAACAATATTCGCTCAGGTATCACCTAATTCAGCAGCATGATTCTCATGACGAATCTTCGCCCACAAGGGTTGAGGGACTACATTACCCATCAACATATCGATGTCAGCTAAATTCATAATTTACGCTTCAACTGTTTGGGACAACTCCTTGTAATAACCAGCAGGATTCTTACGAGGGTCAGGTAAGGTCTGCTTAAGAGCCAAGACCTCTGCTCTCTTCCAAGGGACATGTACCCATACTCGCTGAAAATGAGCCGGAGCGGCCTGAATACCCTGATTTACATTAGCCTGAACTGCTTCTTTCCATACCGGAGGCACTTCTCTCATAGGGTACTGTTTCACTTTCCTCCTAACAGAGGAATCAGGTTCATACAATGTCTGAGGCGGAAGTCTAGATCTGAAAGCAAGTATTGTCTCTATGGCATCTGTAACATCCGATTCCACTATCATCCCTTTGGCAAAATCTGACTGAACATCGAGCACATCCTGCGGAATCGGACCCAACTCATTATCTTCCCATTCCTGACGCAGAAAAGTACACATTACATCAAAAACATACCTTTGCTTAGGCGGTTCCCACTGAAAGAAAACATCCATAACTGCTGGCAAATTATACCTCGGAGCATTTAAAATCCACCTACGAGCCAACAAATCCAACACTGTCCGTTCTTCAGAACTAGGAAGCTGACTACGACTCTGCTTACGTTCCGAAACAAGGGTCATATTCAGTGACCCAAACAATGGTGACAATAAATTAGAAACTGTTTCTGTCATTCGTTTTCGAACAGAAGGAGAAGAAGCAGACATAAGAACAGGAGAATAAGTATTCTGAGGCAAGGAAGGTGTAGGTACAAGGACAGTAGAAATCGAAGATGCAGAAGCAGAAGGCAAAGGAGTTTGAGGCAAAGCTGATAGCAAGGCTGGTGACCCTAGAATGGGTTGCGCAGGAGAAGGCAAAACCATCTGTGGAACAACGGGTGGCTGAACAACAGCAGGAGGTTGAACAACAAAGGGTGGAACAACCGGGGGTAATAGAGGCGCAGTAGCACCCTGCACATAAGGAGGAGGCAATCTCAGTAAATGAGAGATCATAGGATCTTTTTCAGGGTCTTCCATCACTTTCGGAGGAGAAGACGGCAAGGCCGGATAACATTTATCTATGGCCATGCAACGCTGTCTATCTAAGACTTCACTCGCACGCTCTTCTCCATCTTCCTTAAACTGTCTAGCAGCTTGTAGTACTGACATATTTTTATCTTTCCTATCTCTCTTTGCTTGCTTAATTTCTCTCTGTTTGGCTTCCTTACGCCAAAGGCGGAAAGAGTTAAACATTGCCAGCCGGGCTTTCTTCTTAAATAGCTTAATTTCTAGATTGTCTAAAATCTCTGTTTCAAAACTACCATGTGGGGGCCATTGCAAAACACCATCCTTTTTAGTGTAGCGGACCCATACTTCATTATAAGTAATAGGGCCACTCCGTGTTTTGAGTACAGTTCATAAGTCGGAGTTCCAACCGGAGGTATCGGACATGAATCCTCCAATCGGGAATCCCTGTTACTACCACAAACAAACCAATTACCAAATTTACCAAGACCAGGCATCTTGCTCACTAGTCTGGTTTCAAACTTCAAAGGGAATCCAAAAATGATACACTCTTAAATATACAAGCCCTTCGGCTTTGGGTACTGCAGCAACCAAATAAAAACCAACCAAATCAAAACCAAGGAACCAGACAAAGTCGTGAGAGCGACCCACTTATACTTAACTAAATATCTGTCACGCCACCAGAAGACCGTCTATCGTCTCGCTTTACAAACATCAATCGGAGGGTCCAAGACAAGGCGACAGTCAGGGCAGCAGTCCTTCGCAGCCGTTGGAAAGCGAGAAGCCTCGCAGAAAAGTCCTTTGGTCCACGTCGACATGCAGGGGTCGATGAAGTGGGGGCCCTCCTCCAGATTTTCCTCACACGGCTCCTCGCAATCTTCGGGCTTGGACCGGTACCACTGAAGTCGGCCCGCGTTGGCCGCGCCAACTGAAGAACCGGGTTTTCAAGTACCCAGCGGCGTCAGGGACACGCCCGAAGTCCTCTAGGTTCCCTTGCCTTGGTATACAGAGACACGGAATACTTCTAGGTGGCGTCAGAGATCAAATTTATTAGCTGCAGCCAGTAGCAGAAATCCCAGTAATACAACACGGTGTACAACTCAAGAAACTGCTCAATTTTACTAAGGCGAGACATCCCTATTTATATACAAAAAGGTACATTTAAAATGCACGCCCCTGCACCAAAATTCAACCAATAGAAAATACATGACATCACACAGCATCATACAGTAAAGCTCATTTTACAGTGTCCCAAACCACAAGTTAATATTTAGGCATATCTAAATAATAATCTGGAAGGCCCGCACAAACCCTTAATTGAAAGCGTAACCCATGAAATGAAGAAATAGTCAAGAAAAGTAGTTTCAGATAATGTGCAGGATAACAGAGACGTACAGAAACTTAAAAGTTAACAAATGTCTTGAATGGTGATTGGAAAAGCAAATAACGATCTTGCAGGGAAATTGGCTTGGCAGGGTCAATTCCAGGTTAAAGGCCAGCTTCTGAAATTAACTCCAGTGCACGAAGAAATCCTTGGTTAATGTGTATGATTCACAATAGGTCAGACTGCTTTGCTCACAGACTAACTTCTAAGGACTACATAAAAAGTAACACCAGATGGCAGTCACGACACATGGCAAAAACCCATGTTTCAGGAAATAAAGTCTTAAGAAAAGAAACCATTTAGATATTGTTTAAGATAAGATATGTGCAAGGAAAACTAAAAATTAACGAGGTCCTGAACAGTGATTGAAAATCTCAGACAACGATCAGCTAGTGAAACAGGTTTTGCAAAAGGTCAGTTTCAGGTGAAAAGGGTTACTCTCTCTCTGCAGTTCATTCAGAGTCAGAGAAACCCAAATTAATATATGCACGAACTCAGAAGGCAAAGCCACTTGTTTTGGGCCTACTTTACTGGCCTACGTGAGGGCAAAACTAAAATGCAGTCAGGTTTGAGAATTACAGAACCACAGTTGCATGGAGACATTAGCAAGGGATTTCCAATTGGAAGAGATATGTTGAAAAGCGAGTGCAAGCATAAGGTCAAAGAGACCACAAGAGTGTGGCGGTAAAGTAAATGCATCTGAGAGACTACCTAGGAAAAGAATAGAAGGTGAGTATTGAACAGAAAGTGAGAAAATCTGAGAAATGCACTGCCAAACCTGTTTCCAAAGAGTAGAAACCGTAGGACAATAGAAGAACATGTGTAAAAGATCAGCATCAGGCGAGTTACAAGTCCAACAGGTAGAGTCAGAAGAAGAGGAAAAGCGAGAAAGGGAAAGAGGAGAAAGAGGAGAAAGATAAAGTCTGTGATACAGAAAGAAGAGAGACTGAGTGAGAGAAGCAGAGCGAGAAACCTTCAGGGATTTGAGCCAGAGTTTATCCCAAAGGGAAGTGGGCCGAACACAGCCTAGATCAGCTTCCCAGGAAAGTTCCACTTTAGATTTAGGACGATCCGGGTTAGGAGAAGAAAAGAATTTGTATGCGATAGACGCTTTAGGAAGCGTAGAAAGCAACGTCAAGAGAGAAGAAGGAGGAGCGAGGGATAGCGTGGGAGACAGAGAATAATAACGTTCAAGAATCACTCCCATAAGAATGGTATATTTATGCAGGAAGGAATAAGGGCAAGAAAATTGAAGTTGAAAGAGCGGAAACGAACAAGGGGTAGTACCATCAAAGATCTGATGAATCCATATAATACCCTTTCGTCTCCAAGAGGACCAACAGATAGGTCTGTTGTTGATGAGAATAAGCGAATGGTACCAGATGGGCTGTTGTAAAAAGGAATCACGGGAAATAGATGAAAGGGAAAATAAAGGTCGTAGGAGGGAAGAGGTATGTTTGAATAACAGGAAAGATTCATAAGGGGATTTCGAGGAAAAACGGAGAAGCTCTTCAAAGGAGAAAGGGGACAGAAAGGTATGTTCAATCGAGAGCCAGAGAGGAGAGAAAGGGGAGGCATCACGTGAAAGCCAACGTGAAGCTTGACGAAGGGAGAAGGATTTATGATATAGACGGAAGTCAGGGAAATTAACACCACCATTGGATTTGGGTCTACGAAGAGAAGAGAGAGAGATTCTGGACTTTTTGCCTTTCCAAAGAAACTTTGAGATGGAAGAGTCAAGACGTTTGAAATATAGAGCAGGAATATGGACAGGTAGCATAGAAAGCGTGTAGATAAGAATAGGAACAATCATCATTTTAATAGAGTCCAACCTACCCCACCATGAAAGAAAAAGAGGATTCCAAGAGGAGAATAATAGATCAATACGCGAGAGGACAGCGGACATATTCAATTTGACAGAGGAAGTGATAGAGTTAGAGAACCAAATCCCAAGAGATTTAATCTTGGTGCTATTCCAGGCAAAACCTGTAGAAGAGAAAAGATGAGGAAGACAGAACTTCGTCAAAGGGAGAACTTCTGTCTTATCCGAATTAATCTTATATCCAGATACAAGGGAAAACTCATTAAATTCGGCTAATAAAGGGGGAATGGAGGACTCCGGGTCTGAAATGAACAAAAGGATATCGTCAGCGTATGCAGAGGGTTTTAACTGGTTTTCGCCATAGGGAAAACCGGAGATAGAAGTATTCTGGCGAATGGAGGACAAGAAGGGTTCAAGAGCCAAAACAAAAAGGAGTGGAGAAAGAGGACAACCTTGACGAACGCCTCATCGAAGAGTGAAAGAAGCAGAGAGATGACCATTAACAAGAACAGAAGCCTTGGGAGAGGAATATAATAAAGATACAAGAGATATAAATTTGGGACCAAAACCATGCCAAGTGGAGGCCGCTCAATGTTTTTAATTCCCTTATTGTTCTTCATATTCATTTCTCACCTTCGATACATTTAGTCCCTGATTTTTGCAGCTGTTTTCGTCCTGGATTTCCCATCCCGGAAACCAATCAATTTATCAATCAAGTTTCTTGTAAAGCGCAACTAATCACCTGTTAGGGTCTCAAGGCACTGAGTGTGGGGAGGGGGATCTGCGGTTCAGTGGAAGAGCCAGGTATTGAGGTACTTCCTGAATTGTGGCAGCGATGGTGATTGCCTGAGGTGCAAAGGCAGGGAGTTCCAGGTCTTCACAGCGAGGTAGGAGAAGATTCTTCCTCCAGCCAAGGTCTTTCAGATCCATGGGAGATTTTTGTAGGTCCTTTGACTACTCTGTCGAAGGGTGATTTTGTTTGCTTGCTTCCCAACTGTTGCACAGCTCTTCATTTTCAATGAAGAGCTATCTATATTGCTATGGAAGGTTTTTGCCTTTGTGTTTTTTTTCCCCTCCTTTCCTTCCTTCCCTCTGAAGAGAACATGTGAAACCTTTCACGTGAATGTAAATGCAGGGTTGCACCTTGGATACTGCTAGAAGCTGCACTTTCTTTGGGCAATCATTAAGGGAAAAAGCGAGAGCTTCACTATGTCCAATCCCTGACAGAATACTTTAAAAGAATAAATATGCTTAATGTACGCATACATTACAACACAGGCTCCTTATTTATTGCATGGGATTTAAGTATTGTATTAGTATTGACTTTTTTCATACCGGTTATTCATAGATTATTACTGTCCCTGAATGCCACCCATGCCTTCACACATCTTACAAACTACTGCATGGTGCTCCGCTCATCACTGCATGCATATCACATGCATTGTCTGGTTCTTGTGAGTGTGAGCTTGGTTCTTGGGTACATGCAGAAAAAATCTTTTTGAGTACCCATAAAGGTACCACCTTTTAGGTGCCTACAACTATTACATTTCTTGTCCTGGGCTAGTCCTCTAACATGTCCATGGAGCTCCAACTTTGGCACACCTTTTAGCAGTCACACATGCTTAAGGTGCACATGCATTGCTTACAATGTGCATTTACACAAAACACCATATTTTCTTTTCTGAATCATTCACACCGTACAGATTCACATTGCAACATTACCCAGGAAAATTAAGTTTATTCTTGACTATATATTTGTGTGCCACCATTGAATTGCTGTTCATATATAACAGAGGCCCAAGCAGTCTCAATTCTCTGTTTTTCAATCACAAATCCTCTCCGGCTTCATACCTGTTTGCATTTAACTCAAGTATGTTTCTGTTCTGAATAGAAATTATGTGTGATATATGTCATTCCCAGTTGTTGATACCTAGGGGGAGATTTATCAATTTTTCACACAGCACCCTGCAGCAAGCCACCTTGCTTTGCTGCATGAAAGGGCACGAATGGGCCACATTTACCGTTATACAGCACATTCCAGTGTTCTCAGCACTGGCACACTTTTGGCTGCCTAGCGCCAATGCAGGCACCTTAGGTCAAGTTGCAAGGGTGCCTGCATTATAGGCAGGATAGATTATGTGCAGGAAGGGACACGTTCCTGCGCAAAAAAAATCCTTTGAGGCATTTTCCTCTTTCTATGTGTGCTACAGAATGCAGCCCACATAGAAAGAAGAAGTAACAAGGAGAAATAAAGATATTTCTCCTCATTATGCCTCACCTTGGGAGGCATAGCATTTTCCCAGGCCTACCACTAATGATAAATCTGGAATTGCATCAAAATCCATGGGTGGATGCGGGGAACACCCAAGCTCCACCCATGGAAGTCCTCCCTGCCACAGAGTAAAGCAAGGCAGGAATTTGCTTTGTGTTACTCTGGAATTATCAAGCCATGCAGGGCCGCGCAAAGTGCACTTGCGTGGCTTGATAAATCTCACTTATGTTTTGGGTGACCCTTTTCCCCTCGTACATGGCAAAAGGGCGAGGCACAACCTTGATAAATATGGGTCCATATATATTCATGAGTAGCAAGGTTGAATTGAAGTACTTGCAAGTGATATTATATGCAATGAGTGCATATGCTGCCCATATTACTGCATGGAAACCCAGAAATCCATGTTTGCCCTCAGACGTGCGTATCACTGACATAATATCGATGACCAAAAAATAGACTTACCTAAATATCGATGAAAAAATATAGAATGCAAAAATATCGAATTCCTATCTACAAACAGGTAAGTACAATAATATCAAATCAAAAATATTGTTGTAAAAAATATAGTTAGTCAAAATATCGATTTTTTATGTCTTAAAATTAATTGAAAATGAATGAAATAAATACATATAATTAACTTAAACATACTTAAAATACTTAAATAACCTTAAAATTAATAAATAATTAATATAAGTTAAAAAAAAATACAATTTTATTTTTTAATATACATATATATATATTAATGTAATATTAAAAAATATAAATATTTTTACCATACGATAGCGGGAGGGTAAAAATTACTATTCCTACTCCAATGAGTGCAACAGTAGGGAAAGCGTTGGATAGCGTAGGGGTAAAATGTACTATTCCCACTCCAATGAGTGCAACAGTAGGGAAAGAGTTGGATAACGTAGGTGTAAAATTTACTATTCCCACTCCAGTGAGTGCAACAGTAGGGAAAGCGTTGGATAGCGGGAGGGTAAAAATTACTATTCACACTCCGGAGAGCGCAACAGTAGGGGAAGCAATGGATAGCGTAGGGGAAGAAATTACTATTCCCACTCCAGTGAGTGCAACAGTAGGGAAAACGTTGGTTAGCGTAGGGGTAAAAGTTACTATTCCCACTCCAGTGAGTTAAACAGTAGGGAAAGTAATGATTTCATACATATATAAAAATAAATTAAATATCAATACCAATAAAACATTAATTTAAATTAATTACCAATTTAATATTATGTATTAATTAATTAATTAGAAATACAAATAAATATTAGTTATTAAAAATCAATTACCTATTCATAATTAATTACCAACTAATTAATTTTCAATAACAAACAATAATTATTAATACAAAATATTAGCAATTAATAATTATTTAACAGTAAACTAATTATCAATACACAAAAAGTATTTTTAATATGTAATTAATTACAATTACATTACTTCCCACCCTATTCCTCTATAAACCCACAACCTGCTAAAGAAAATAAATTAATAAAATTATCATAATTATCAAAGAATTCATTAATAAAAATGAATTAACAATTAATAAAAATTAACTACCAATTACAAATTTATTAACAATAAATAAAAAATTAATACCAATAAATAAATAGAAAATATTTACTTAATTACAAATAAATACCTTCCCACCCTATTCCCCTATAAACCCACAACCCGCTATGGAAAACAAATTAATAACATTAACATAATTATCAATTAATCAATTAATAAAAATGTATTACCAATTGATACAAATTAATTAACAATTAAAAAAGTAATTAACAATACATTCAAAATAAATACCAATAAATAAATACAAATCTTTAATTAATTACAATTAAATTACTTCCCACCCTATTCCCCTATAAACTAACAAACCGCTACAGAATTAAGTTATGCAAAAATTAAATAACATAAAATTCATTACTTAAAAAAAATTAAACATACATTACAAAAATGATATACACTTTTCACACATATACTAACATACAAAACTTAAAAAAATTCGATATTATAAAAAATTCGATATATTTTATTGTCTATATTATATACTTCGATATTTTAAACTTCGATTATATTTTGACAATCGATATTACCTTCAATTCGATATTTTTAACAACTATATTATGTTCATTCGATATTTTGTCCATTCTATATTTTTGATTCGATATTATGTCCATTCTATATTTTTACTTTGATAATATGTCTTGTTACCCATACGTGCATGTGCACAAAAAGAGCCCGGGCTGATGGTTTGGGGAACCAGCATATCTATTCTAGGGCTCTGTTTTACACATATGAAACCATACATTCAAATCCCAATTGGTCCACTAAGCCTTTCCTCCTGGTGAGATTGGTGAAATAAGAATCATTAATGAGGGGATGAATAAACATTTGTTAACCATCCATAGGGTCACCGATCCCTTGAGGAAGAATGCATACTGTAAAAGTTCACTTTATGTTACCAGGCAAATGGTTGCCGGCTTCCATTTCTTCTATGGACAGGTGAAAGCACAAACAAAACCATAGTGCGTACTGTACTCATATGTGCACTAGGATGTGCGATTTCTCTTTACCTTTTTTATGGAGACAGAGTAGTATAGCAGCAAATTTACAAGTGCCTCTGTATCTGCCTTTACCACTCAGCTTTGAGGCTCTCTGTCTTTATCAAGCCGTTGCCCTAATAAGCACAGGAACAGTGGTTGCTAGTTTAGAGTTGGGCTTTCACATACTGATCCGTGGGCTGGTGTGTGCAGTATTACACTCTTCACATAAATTGACAGCGTCCCATCAATCTGATGGCTAACTTTGTGAAAAAGTGACCTCTACAGCGTAAATGTTTGTCTAACATTACATATGGTTCTAAACCATATGTATTACACATTCCTGTATGAATACACAATTCACAATAGATCTTGAACAGTTTTACTGCAGTTGCATGTTACAGAGCCTGTGACAAAGAATATATAGACTCGTGGTACTGTGGGACGTTCAGCTTCCCGCCCTGTGGTGATGTCATTTTCAGCTTTCGAAAAGGATGACTTTTACTAAGCGGCAGATATACTGTTTCTTTCAGGCTCTGTGAAGTTGTATACCTTCAAGACAAGGACAAATCTACATTATAGAAATATGTGTAATTGGCAGGCATCTCTTTCTCAATGGCTCTTTTCTTTTGTTGCACAGTTGATTTAGCAATGCTTGTCTCATATCCACCAATTCAGCTGGTTTAAGATCCACTCTCGACATTACCATAAGCGCCATAGTTTCCCACTGTTTAGCTTCTCCGTTGCCACCTCTGTCTCTTTGCTGGCCTTTCAATACCTCACTTTCTGCATTTGCCAATTTGAACAATTCTCTCCTCCATAGGTTAGTACTCAAATTCATTGGTATATGATTTTTAACCATCATAAGTGCTAAATCAAGGAATCTACAGGCCACTTGCTTGTCCACCCTCTACCGTAGAACCCGAAAACCTTCATATATGCAGCGGATGTTTCATCAATCTATTCATTTATGAGTCTTCATAAATCATGAAGCACTTCCACTCAGTGCAGTGTGGGTACTGGACATTCCCATAAAATGTTCATAAAATGACTACTGCAGTGCCTTAAAATAATGCTGAATATAATTTTGTTTTTATTATGGTGCTTTACTGTGTTGTCCTATTTTTCTATTTCATTTTATACACAATTTTGTTTAAATAAAATATTATTTAAATGTAGTTTTTTGGGTGGGCAGTGTTGGATTAAAATGTCTGTATTATATAATGTGAATTAAATATATTATTTTGTTATGTCTTGTATTTGTTATTTCTTTCTTTAACTGTTTAATAATTTTTTTATTCATTTTTAAATTGTAATTTCGATTTGCTGAGTTTATTGGAGGAGAGGGTATGTAGTTGGATGTTACACCGTGGTGCTGGATGCGTCAGGCCTGATTACAGCTTTGGCAGACAAGAGCTGGAGGACCACTAAAGAAGTTCTGACACCGCCCGCGGACATGCTGCAAGAGTAACACAACGGTGCCTGTCCAAAGGCTCATAGGAGAGCCTTAGACAGGCACTACTGTGGGACCACAGCAGAACATTCTGCCATGTTCTGCATTCCTTCCTGTGCAGGCATTGGGGTTGCAAAATACAGGGGGGCACAATATGGTGCCTTGATGCACCCCCCGGGGCAGAGGCGACAGGGTGCCCCACCACCACCCTTTCGATGGAGGGCTCACCGCCATGGAAAGGATGGCGGTGAGGCAACTCGTGAAATGCTCTGGGGCACCAACAGAATATTACAGCCTCTGACCGATTTGCCACCACCATGGACTCATGGAGCCCCGGCAGTTGCAGTGGTCCTGTGGAGGTCCGACCACCACACCCTGATTGATGCAGGTGGTGCCGCAGTGTGGCAGTGGTCGGACTGCCACCGCAGGTTTTGCGGTTTGATGGACCGCCGAGCTCCCGATCATATCCTTAGTGCTTTTCTAAAATATATATTCATTAATGTGAAATGATTTATGTTATTTTGTACAAAATATTGTCATTGTTTTTGATTTTTTAAATATAAAATAGTTTGATAAATTATGTTTTAAAGTTTATATTTGGGTGTGGAATTAGGAGTTGATTAGGTGGATTAAAATATTTAATATATTTAGATTTTTAGAGTAATGTATTAATAATGGTAATTGTTTGAATTGTCAAGTAGTGATTATTTGCATTTTTAGTTAATATTCACATTAACAAATACTACCTAATGCAATTTTTAAAACCCATTTAAAATGTTTTTTTATATATTGTAGGGTTTGTTGAGTTTTTATAACTGAATTTTATTTTGTAATTAAGTAAAATGTATATATGTTACAGGAAAAAATAACTGACCTAATTCATGTTCTGTGAATAAATATTCTGTGGTATAAAGTTCTTTAAGGTGTGTTTGTTTGACGAATGAATTAGAGGCCTAGAGTGTAGTGTGGCTGGATACAAAATTATTTAAAAGTATTTCAAATTTTATAAAAATAAGATATTTTCATATTTGTATATTTTCTTTACATTTTTATTGAGTAAGTACATTTTAGGGGTGTAGTGAAAGTGACCCACCATTTTACTATTTTCCTCAATGTTAGAATATTATGGTATGGTATAGTAAATCTGAGCCTCTCAATGTATATATTCGAATATTAAATCTGCTTCAAATCTATATAGTTGTCTCAATATTCGAAAGTCTGGAGTTAGAATAGGAAATGTATCTCCACAAATGTATGCACTTTCCCCAATATTTTTTTATCTGGATTTAGTATTTTAAATATCTCCTCCCCCAGTGTATGTATTCACCTTAATATTTGTTCAATTGGAGTAAAAAAGTAAATTTAATCCACTACTCCCAATGTTGACACTTTCGCCAATGTTTGCTAGACTTGAGTAAGAATTGTACATTTTATCCCTCCATAATGTATGCTCTTTCCCCAACTTTAGTTTGATTTAGAATAGTAAATCTGACCCTCTTTAATGTTTGCACTTTTTCTAATGATTGTTGGATTGGAGTTACACTAGTGTACCTTCCCCCACAACAATGCATCTAATGTTTACAGGATTATAGTAACAGTTGTCTATTTGAATTGATTCTTAATTTTTATTAAATGTTGTAGGATTAGAGTTTGTTATTAATTTTTGGTTTAATTCTGTGAAACAATTTGAGGGAATAATATATATATATATATATATATATATATATATATATATATATGTATATATATATATATATATATATTCAGCTCACGGTTTCAAAAGAGACAGCTTGAGTCAAGGAAACCACGCACTCCAGGGTAGCTCTTAGATATTTAATCTCGCAACAGACGCGTTTCGGCGCTCCGCCTTTGTCAATGTTACAAACATTGATGGTAGGAGCCATGTTTTTAACAGCGTGCACGTGATCATGGGCAACACAAACAAGGGACTGAAATTTAAAACTCCATATTGGATGTTGTTCATCGGTTTCATCGCAGCTTTAAACAACACATAACGCGCGATTATATATCCCCACTTCAACCCATATACATGCTTTACAATATTTTCAAGCATAAATGGAAAGAAAATAATTCAATTTCATTGCACGCAGAAAATAAAATCTTTTCCATTTCTTCATGAAGTTAACCTAAGATGTGAACTATAATTTCGCCGTGTATCGGCTTTAAAGTCACAACATATTTTCTCTAAACAAAAGTGTTGCTCAAAACTCGCGATGAGTAAGACTGATACTGCCGTGGATCGGCAATTCTCCCTTGAATTTCAATTGCTATGCCCAAACACTAGATTCTCATTTCAATTATTATTCTGAACTCAAAATTTCAAATTTCAACACTATGGAAGGAATACATGAGTAATTTGACTCGAATTTTCAACATTATTGCACCTAATATGACCTTATAATAGAAATCATGTCTCAAAGTCTCCTAATAGATGACATTATCATGGGGATAAGTTAATAAAGAATAATAAATACATTAACAGTTATAATTACATTACCCTACATAGTCATCATAGCAGTATCCCGTATTGAATTCCATACACGGATCCAGTCATTATCATACAATAGATTGTATGCACTTGGAGTGTTTCTTAAATTGGATTTAGAAGCCTATATGCGATGCCAATTCCTCCCCAGCATTCAACCCATTCGGATGTTTAGTCATTAAGTCAATGATATATCGGGACTCAAGCCTTCTAAGTCCATGTAGCCTGTCTCCTCCTCTCGGATTCTCTGGTATATAGTCTATGCCAAAATATTGTAAATAATGTCTGCTGCTGGAATGTTTTTCCTGAAAATGTCTCGCAACAGGGTAGGATTGATCGTTTTTGTCAATCGCTCTCATATGTTCAAGAATCCGTAACTTCAGGGGCTTGATGGTGCTTCCGATATACATCAGTCCACATGGACACTTGAGACAATACACCGCATAGAGGGTGCCACAGGTAAGGTACTTATTGATTGTTTTTACTATTCCTGTGTTTGGGATCTCATAGGTTTTCACTCTCTTACTGTGTGCACAGGCTTTGCAGTGATGACATGGATGGAAACCTTTTAGATCTGCAAGTGTGTTAGGTTTCTTCTCAATTTTTTTCAGATGACTTTGGACCAGCATGTCCCTGAGAGACCTTGACTTCTTAAAGGTTACTAAAGGGTAATCTGGAATGTCTTCTTTAATGCTACTGTCGGTTTTCAATATGTGCCAATTCTTTCTTAGCATCTTTTTCAAATAATTCGCTTCCGCCGAATAGGGAGTTACCAACCGGAATTTCCCCTCTTCATTGTCCGCCTTGGTTGAACTGCAGCACTTCTCAGTTAGCAAATTTGATCTCTGTAATGCATTCACCTTATGCAATGCATTTTGTAGTGTGGCCATCGCATAGCCTCTTTTCTGGAATCTGCTGATACAAGCTGATGCCGCAAGTTGGAAATCTGAGTCCCTGGAACTGTTCCGTTTGAGCCTTAGTAGCTCTCCGTAGGGGATACTTTGGATCAGCGCTATTGGATGGTTGCTTGTGGCATATAGTACCGAATTTCCCGCTGTGCTTTTGCGGAAAAGAGATGTTTCTATCTTATTATTGACTATAAATACCTTCAAGTCCAAATATTCCACACTGATGTTACTTATTGTTCCACTGAAATGCAGATTCATCTCATTCATATTGAGCACGTCTATGTAGGCCTTGGCAGTATGTTCCGATCCTTGCCAGATTATAAACAAGTCGTCTATATAACGACACCACTTGATTACACTGCCTTTCTCACCATCCACTTCCAGCGACCTGGGCACCTGCTCCTCCCACCAGCCTACGAATAAATTCGCATAGCTGGGGGCAAAGCAGGTACCCATCGCCGTACCAGATGTTTGTCTGTAATAGACGTCCTCAAATAAGAAAATATTATTTTCCAGACAGAATTCCACAAAATTTGCTATCATCTGATTGTGTTCCAGAAACCGCAGTTGTCGTTTTTTGAGGTAATGTTCTACTGCCTTGATGCCTTTATCATGACTGATACAAGTGTACAAGTTAGTTATATCCAGTACTAGCATTGTATAACTCGGGTCCCATTCTGTTTGTTCAATTTTGGACAAAAAATCTTTTGTATCCTTTATGTGGGAATTCAACTGTTGTACCAACGGATTAAGGAAGTGATCAATAAAATTAGATAAATGTTCAGTTAAACTGTTTTGAGATGAAATAATGGGTCTGCCCGGGGGATTGATGCTGTTCTTGTGAATTTTGGGAATGTGATAGAATGTTGGAATTGTTGGATTATTGCTCCGTAGAAATAAATATTCCTCTTTTCCTAGCATATCTCTGCGGTACCAGGTATAAATCAGTTCGTCATATTTTTGTATGCTTTTAGCATATAGTTCTTTCGATGATAGTTCATAATTTGTTATATTTTGCAGTTGTTTCTTTGCCTCTTTACAATAATTTTCCCTGGTTTGCAGGACAACATTACCGCCTTTGTCTGAAGGCTTTATTATCACACTCGTATCATGCATCAAATCCAAGATGGCTTTCCTTTCTTCCTGATTTATATTGTCACTTCCTCTCTTTTTGTTACTCTTTGTGGTCTGTGCCCTGAATTTCTGTAGGTCATTTGTCATTGTCTCCGAGAATACATCTATGGCATCCAACGTCAGTTGTGGGTTGAAATGCGATCTTAATTTATAGCCGCTCTCCTCTCTTTCCTGGTCGATCCCCAAGATTGCTGCTCTTACCGCTTCATCCTCGGTAGACGACGGGAGCTGGCTAGTGTATTCTTCAAGTGCAAGACCTTGCAGTATCTCAACAGATGATAGATCATTCCCTTTCAAAGCATCAGTGGCAGTGGCCCTCGTATGTATTCCAGTATAGTTCTTCACCGAAGGTCTTGTTTTAAAATATTTGTGCAATTTAATTTTCCTGACGAAATTAAATAGGTCTATACGCGTTTGCGTGTATTCGAGGTGACTTGTTGGGCAAAAGCTGAGCCCGAGGCTCAGCACTCTATTTTCGGTGGGAGTGAGGACTCTTGGAGTTAAATTTATTACAGTAATGTCCTCTGTTCGGTCCATGGGTATGCTTATTTCTTCCTGTTCACCCAGTTGGATCTCTTTGGTCTTCCACGACCTCTTCCACTTCCTGCCCCCGCCTCCTCTTCTCGTTTTTCTTCTTCTCGCTCCGGGGGTTTGTTTTTGCCCCCCCGCAGCCATGCCTGTTGGATTACTTGGAATTCGTCTTGAAAAGGTGTCGTCTTAGATGTCGTTGCTTGGCTTTTCTCCCTCAGGTTTGTGTCATCAGCTGAGTCATTCTCCGTTGCACTAGATTCGGAGGTTTCTACTCTGCGTGTCGGTGCCTGTCCACTTTTCTTATTTAATTCCTTTCTGGGAGCATCAAATTTTCGAGCAAACGTGAGAATGCGACCCTGCGAGTAATCTCTTTGGTCTCGATCAAACTTCTCTTGTTTGCGTGTTTTGATCTTCTGTTCATACTTGCCAAGCCTTATCTTCATCTGTGTCCTCATGTTATCAATCATTTCTTTGTCCTCCTCCATTTTAGCCAGTTCTTCCTCTATTATTTTTATCTCGAGTAATGCCTTTTCACGATCACTCCAGGCATATTTTATCAGGAGACCAAGGGTGCCCTTACAATAATGTGATGTCAGTTCCTCCCAGTCCGTTAACAGTTGCGGGTCGGGGTTCTCATACGACGGGACTGTATAAACTCTAAGCCCCCTTGGTACCATCTGTTCATCGAAATAATGCTGCAGGCTCGTCGCCTCCCACCACTTTCTGACCTCTCTTTCATATAGCCTTTCCAAGGCAGTCAGTCGGTCACTCAATTTATTTGGCGGGGTGGCTTTGGAGGATGGTATTGTTCCTTCCTTGTGCTTTTTGAACATTCCTTTGACGGCTTCATGCCGTGACGCCTCATTAAACAGAACCTGCAGGAACTCGAGCTGGATATATATATATATATATACATACACACACACACATATATGTTTACATTAGTTTATTTCTTTAAATTTTTTAAATGTGTTTTGAGTTTTGTTTTTATCGTTGTTAATGTATTTTATCTGTATTTGAAGTTAGTTTTAGTAATATATTTGTATATTTTAATGGTTTAATATATATTATGTTTTATTATTACTTATTGTATATGTTTACATTGTTTTATTATTTATTACAAAATTATTAAAGTTTTATCAAGAATTACTTTTATTAGTATAATGAATGTTATTGAATTTATAATTGACAATTAGATTTTATTTGTTATAGTTATCTTTAAACCTACATGTATTTATTTGAAATAATTCTTTAAAAAATCATTTACCTAATATTTACATGTTTATATTTTTTTAAAGTATGACTTTTTTAAAGATTATTGTAACTATTTTTAAGTTCAATAATGTCACTGTATTCAACAATATATCCTTTTATATGTTATGATAATATTTTGGTCCACCAAATTTTTTTAGTCAAAATTCTGTTTCTTATCGTTGTATCTATGTGAAGTTAACTTGATATTTTTTCTGCAATACCTTTGTATCACAATATTTTAGTGGGTGAAATATGGTTATAAAGCTGGTAAACTGTAAATATTTTATCCTAGATAAAGCAAAAAAATAAAAGCCATATTTTGTAACATTTTTTGCTTTGCAAAAATTTAAGAATCTGAAGTGTGACATTTAAAAAAAATCCCAAACTAATCAGAATCTAATAGTCAATTTAGTGAATGTTGGTGAAATCTAGATGACATTATGCAGTTTTTTACATTGTTGTAACAAAATTGCCCTTTAATTAACCTAGTCTGTTCTTTTGACATATTTTTCTTAATATGTTCCTTTGGACAGTCCAAAGTTGCCTTAGAGCTTGGAGATACATTTTAGCAAATTTTAGAAGGTAATTATTACACATTTTTGTTTTTTTTTGTAATTTTCCTATATTACAGGTATTTTGTATTCTAGTGGCATATAGAAGATGATGCCTATATTACTGGAATGGTAAATTACATATATCAAGGGGCTCAAAATATCATTCATTTTGGATATTTCTTATTGGATGCCATCAGAATATGAAGTTTTATTAAAATGAGGTGAATTGTTTATGTTATTCAGCGAAATGAAAGAGAAGCAACCAGGTAATACATTGGTCTTGAATCAACGTAATGGACTCCTGTGAAGAAAAAGATTTGAGGAGCTGGATTCAGATGATAGTGCTGCTGGAGAATGAAGTAGCACATGAGGCAACAGTCCACAGGAAAACCTATTTCCATGCTGCCACTAATGTTTACCCCATAGCCATATCAGCTGCTAGAGGTGCTGTTCTTGGGCTTGTCATACTGGATAAAGGAGGTGTGAGGATTTCCACTGAAAAAACATCACTAAGAGGTCGATTACGATGCTGTCCAGAAAGGCTCCGAATGGGATTCGGTATCTCAGAATCCGATTTGGAACCCTAGTTTCCAACCGAATCGTACACATTTCCTAATGACCGATGCCCGGAAACCATTCAGGCTGTCCGAATCAGTTCCGAAAGGCATTTGGACAGGCCGAGTCTTTCAGAGCCGAATCGTACAGCTCTATGGACATGGTTTACGAGCGAGCGATTACGATGCCAAATCGGACAGCCGTTCCGATTCGGACAGCCCGAACGTTTTCCAGGCATCATAATCGGTCATTGGGAAATGTGTATGATTTGGTCGGAAACAAGGGTTCAGAATCGGATTCTGAGATACGGAATCCTATTCTGAGCCATTCCGGACGTCATCATAATCGACCCCTAAGTGGTTGTTGAGCATCATGCTTGTGGCATTTTATTGCAGATGGAACACTCCTGCTGTTGCTCACTGTGCATTTATTTTGCTCCCACCTTGATTTTTAGCATAAGAAACCTTGCAGGTTTTTTAAGCTGCCAGAGAGTTTTAAAAAAATGCAAAGTTGTAAACTGGGGGACTTTGCAACATCAGAAATTAGATCAGCATAGGGGCAATATTTTTGAGCTGGTGATATGATATCAATTTTTGGAGTACTTAAGAAAACTGGAAGTATTGTTTGTGGTAAGGATGCCAAAAACATCTGACTAATTTTCCCTCACTTGATCAAAGCCCAATTAACTGTTGACGACTGTGTGCAAGATGTCTACTTGTGATCCCCCTTAACTTTGATGCTGAAATCATAAAGGTAACAACAAAGGTTTCTGTCAGAATACAACACTGTGAAGGCCACACGTACAACTCTTTCCATTGCCAGAAGAAAGAGTGACTACTTCTTCTAAACCTGGTGCCACGCCAAACTTAGTACACATTTGAATTCTGTCTAGTGTCTCCTTAAGAAGGTCCAGTTGGGAGGAAAAAGACACCAAGGGAAGGCAAGATCTTCCTTAATAATACCCGCAGTTATTGATTGATTGATTGAAGATGATGAGTGATACAACTGTTGAAAATGAAGGCTCAGGGATGAGAGACGGAGGAAAACGGCGTCTTTAAAGAGAAATATCCAGCTAGAATTGCACTTCAGAAAAAGAAGCAAAAATCAGAGCAAAAACAGTATCCCGAGAGGGCCACGAAAATATAGATAAGACAGAATTGCAACACATACTTCTCTGATTCAAGCCTTCCTATAAATGATCTAGACAGGGCACAATATCACAGTAAAGAAGTATAACTCCATCTTGAATGGGAAACAGTGACAGCAAAGAATTGATAGGAATAGAATTGATTTAAGGCTAGGAAATTTGCTGCTCCTTTGGAAGAATGGCTCTTCCTGGGGTGGAGCGTGGGAGAAAACAAATCTTCTGTTTAACATCTTTCCTTCCTTCTTTACAGCCTGCCATCAGTGGGGGAACTCCGCAAGCCTGTGCAGCTGAAGAGAGCAAGACCAAAGTCCTCACGGCTTGCCCAGCAAGAAGATCAAAACCATGCTGCCTGGCCCTCCGTTGATTTGAGTTTACATGAGTGGACTGCTTTCTCCAGCCTTTACTCCTAGATATATTATATCTTAGAGTAAGCTAGTCAGTGGAGAACAAAGGGCAACTCTCTGAAGGAGTGTCTTGAATCCTAAACCATAAGCAGAGCAATAGACTATTTACATTTGTAAAAATAAATCACAAATCTAAAACAATGAAAGTAACACAACTTTCTATTGCGATATGTATTTGAAAAACTTTAAAGGAGTCATGTTTAACCCTGAGTATTTCAGTTTTAGGAAGGAGTACAGGCAGAACAAGTGAATCGAGATACTGAACGGGAATAAAGGCTTTAAATGGATCTACATGATTGCTTTAAATGTAGAACTGCGAGCCTTTTTACAGAATGCTAGCTGGGAACATAGTTCATTAATAACGTGGAGCACTGTTGAAATCATATAGATAAAATGTTGTCACCTTAAGTGAGATTAATAGAGGAATGTGCAGTATCAGACAATTGTCATACTGCAATATCCATGTGGCAATTTCATGGAAGCAATCATGGTCTTTCCTGTAAAAGGCTTTTTGGTTTATGCATTCTATGCTGAAGATAACCTACTCAGGAACAGCATTCAGGTGTATGAGGTTCAATGCCCTAGTTCCAACAGGAGTAGGTGAGTTGTTCCGAGTATTGATCTGTTGTCTGGCATACAGCTCGGTTGAGTAATTCATGTACATGTGATGGAGCGAGGCTTTAAATAAGCATAAGAAAGCAAAACAAATGAGAGAATATTTCCTTGTTACTAACGAACTCACATATGAGTATGCTTACAAGAATAATCTAACATGTAAATTAAGTGCTGAAGGAAAGAAATTTTTAAATATGGTTGAGGAGAGAAGAGCAATTTATAAAAGGAATGAATTAGTCAAGCAGACTAAAACTGCTTTCTGGCAAAAAGAGGATGAGAAATTAAATGGTAAAATGCTTGAAAATATTGCAATTCACATAGACAAACCTGTTAGTGGAAAACTTTGCATTAGAGGAGATAACACACTTTTTGATAATTATTTTGTAGGTGCAAGTAACTGTGAAGATACTTATCAGATTATGGGAGGTTGGGGATTTAAAGGTGGAAAAGATCCTATCTTTCCTGGGATTTATTTTGTTTGTGGTGACAAAGCCTACTACAACCTTCCAGACCATTGGTATGGAACTTGTTATGTGGGAATTGTTTTTCCTAAAGTGTTTCATGTTGACAGAGATTCAGAAGGATTGTTTAAAATTCATAATTATGTAAATAGAGCTAAAAGAGAAACTTTTACCGAAGTTCTGGGAGATATTTTTCAAGCTGTAATTCCTTTTGTAGGTATAACCCTAAATGCAGGGAGAATCAGAAAATTGTCCACTATAGTTGATAGATTATCAACTGACACTGCTGATGGATTTCAATTAGTGAATGTTGAAGTTATTGCAATTAGATCTATGGTAATTCAAGACCGACTTGCTTTAGACATACTCCTAGCAAAAGAGGGAGGAGTCTGTGGCATTTTACATATTCAACATTGCTGTACTTATATACCTGATGAAAGTAAAAATATTGAAATGTATATTAAGAATATTACACAAATGCATTCAGAGATAATTCCTTTAGAAGAAGAAGATTTTACAGGGAAACTTTCAAAAAGGTTTCAAGCAATTAAAAACTGGTTTCATAATATCGGAAGTTCAATTCTTGGCAAGATTCTGGCACCTTTGATTGTAATAGTATTCATTTTTATTTTGACCAAATTAGGTTGTTTGTTACATAAAAGAAAGAAACAGTTGAAAGAAAAGAAAAGAATCTATAAACTCAGAAAAGAAGAAGAAAGGGAGATCGAATTACAGGAATTACATAGAGAGCGTCATGTTAATTGCAAAGATTATGCAGAAACAGACTTTTAGGTTTACTGATACAAATGAATTTGAATCGATTTCTTATAAATTTAATTTACCAAAATTTTGAGTGCTGGTGTGGTGATTTGTTAATCACCAGATGAGGGAGTTGATGGAGCGAGATAGAAAACAAAATTTTGTTTAAACTCGCAAAGTCACATTTCCATAACATGAATAATAATATTAATGATTTGTGATATGTTATGCTAATACAACTTAGATTAAACTTTACACGTGGGGGGACTAACATGTGTGCTCATAAACGTGCATAAATGTTGCATCTTTTTGTTCGTGCAAAATAATAAAATAATTTATTGTTTTCGTTTTTGTCATTACTAATTGCTGCAAACTTAAAAGAAGCATGTGCTTGTTTTGCTTTTCCTTGTCTGTGTGATGTCATTTCTACTATTCTAGGTGCATATGGGTCTCATGGAATAACGGAGACTGGTAAATATAAACGCTGCTTTATTTGTTTGCAATGGCTAGGTAACATTTTGATTAATCGGGTGGGTTAATTAATTAGTAAACCATGGGGTGGATACAGAATCTACTTTATTTCTTACATTAATACTTTTCTTGTGTTTGTTTTATACTAGAAAACATAAGTTGCCTGCTTTTGGGCCTAGTCATTTGAACCGCAGAAAAAGAGCTGACCTATAATTCTGCAGAAAGTCACGAGACGCCCATTCTGAATTAAAACGTTTATTGAAGCTACATTCACAAAGCAAAAACTGATGAGCTGACATCATTCTGTCGGACATGGCCAAGGTCGAAAGTGAACATTTTGTCAATCCTTAACTTGGCATCCGCGGAAGTATAATGAAAGTCAATGGACGCTGCGAGAATGACTTATTACATTTGTTGCAACATGAGGAAGCTTCTGGCTTCACGTGGAAGGAACAATGGTCTCTATGAAATATGATTTAGTGGAACTTTTTGAGAATTGGGTGACATGTCACTTGTCACTCTCAGCCAATGGGACGTCGAGGATTTCTGAAAACTTTCCTTTGCTTAGTTTAGTTAGCGTAGAAAGGTATAAAAAGTCATGCCCTTAGGGTTGGGCTGGCTGCTGCTTTCTGACTTTCCGATGAGGGTGATGTGCTGCTGGACTTTGCGTGGAGCACGTAAGAATCCTCAAAGAACTTTACTTTAATTTCTATCTATTTAGCTTATATAGGGACTTAGGTTTTAGAAATGCTAAACTTTAAATATTCACTTTGATTTTAGATTCATTTGCTTAAATTGTATTTTCTCTTAATTCTTTACAATCATGCTTGCTTTATTGCTAATAAAATTCAATTATAAAACCTCCAAATTATATACCATAACTTAGAAAATAAAATCTTACTTTTGACAAACAAGCTGGTCTTGGTTATTCAGAAGTGTAGGTTACTATTAGCTAGATCATGTCGCCTATGGTGGTCGTTTAAATGGTTGGGTTTTATTCTAATGACATTATTCCTTCTGCAAATGTATAAATATGTATATAGTTTGTAGATAATGTGTATAAAGATTTATTCTGACCACCTGATTCAGTAGGCCCAAAATATATCAGGTTCATAAATGGGTCCATATTTAGTATAGAATTTTGTTTATAGGTTATGAAGTTGGGTAGCGTTGTTTATGATATATTTTCTATAGCCCGCTGGATCACATGTCATTGAAATGATCTAGTTTGAAAATCTTGGTGGCATTGACTAAAACATGTTTCTAGAGAAGTAGTGGAGTGACCGGGCTTTTTTGGGAATACCTTCTACCTTTAAAGTGTCCACACTTGGGGGCTTATTGCGATGTCGGGAGGAAAGCCTCCGCTCAACAGTTGGAATCTCCCCGACCGCTTCAGAGATTTTGCGACTGACTTTGACGGTTTACAGTCCGACCCCCCCAATTACGATTATTGTGGTTGGAACGTACATCAGCCGGTTATTCCGACTTGGTTCCGACCGAGTCACGGATTATTCGTGTTGGTCGGAACCGCACCGTAACCCCATATGGATGGTGTTTCCACCGTCAGGATTATGATGTCGGTTTCCAACAGCCATTCCACGTCAGCATGTCCGACACGGAAAGGCTGTCGGAAAGTGACATTTGTGGCCCCAGGCAGGTCCTCCTGCCCCCCCCAGCCAACGGTTGGTGGTTGAGGGGGTACCTAAGACATGGGAAGCCCGCGGCAGGGTGCAGGGTTTTCAACACACACCCCATTTCCCCATAGGAGCTTGTGTTACGGCCGGTTCTCAGGTGTAACATGAGCTCCCTTAGGAAACTATATGAGTCCGACTTTACAGTGTTCGGTCGCATCGTAATCTGGCAGTCGGGAACTGCCAACCGTAAGTCGGTCGGTCCCGAATCCGAGACAGAGTCGAGCAGAGAATTTCTGCCCTACATCGTAAGGATCCCCTTGGTGTATTAACCCCAAAAGACAACAAACATAATGGATCACAAATCATAAAAATGTTCAGAGTCTTCTCCAAGATAAAGTCAAAGCTCAGTCAACACAGTGGAAGGGAAGCCTAAGCGTAGCAATAGGATATACTACTCAGTGGGTAACAGGAGGATATCACAGAAAAAGTAATAAACCAGGGACCTATCAAGATGAGAAAGGAAGTACACTGGAATAATCACACCTCCCCTTTCAACCGAAGCTTCTTTGAGACCACAGTGTTTGGACCGTTGGCCTAGGATACAATTACCAGGATATCTCCTTGGGGATCAACAAGGTGGTCCCGCTGTACATTGGGCTTACTAGGGATATGATGAAGGCCAAAACGTACCTTGTAAATGACTGCTATTAGATAATAAATGCCTAATGCAAGCTTTAGTTGAAACTTTGTCAGCAAGCTCCTTCGTAGATCCAGTACAGAAGCAGCGGAAGACAGAATTATGGATGAACTGTGTTAACATTGATAGGACGAAGTATTTCACTGCAGGTGCTCCCTTCAAGGTGGGAAAGAAGAAGTGGAAGATAAAGTAGGCATAGTTCCGCAACGAACCGAGGGCCTAATTTTAGGGACAGACGATTCACAGCTTATGAATGGTGGAAAGAAGTTCTCTTTTCTCAGGATGATATCCCTACCGGACTTGGCAACAGGAGGAGAGAAAGAATAGATAAAATGACAGGAAAATCAACAGGCCAACATTCAGGTAGAGGTAACTGGGGACAGTGAGGCAAACTATTTCAGAGTAACTCAGCAAGTCTAAGCCAGGGTGTCTAAGAAGCTTGAGGGTCAGAGGGTGAATGTAAGGTAAGAAACTCAGGGGCATATTATCAAGCCCCAGCGATAATTACCGCTAAGCGCACTTAGCGCTAGGATAATTATCGCCGGGTAGCGTGGATTTTTATCACTGAGATAGCGTGCTATTAGCAACGCTTATCTCAGAAGTGATACAAATCCTCGCACTACTGCCAAATGATAGATTATCACTGGAAAACCAATGATAATCTCTCGAAGTTTGGCGTTAGCTTGATGATAGGGGCTCACAAACTTAGCCATGATATCCACCTTCCATAGGATATCATGGCTAAGTCAGGAAAATACCAGGTGTAAAAAAAGCAGCGCCAACCGCGGTTAGCGCTGCTTTTTTTTTATCACGAACAGGGTTAGCGAAATCCTTGATAATAGGAGAAATGTCGCTTAACAACATTTCTCCTATTATTTTTCTCTGGAATGCCCCCTTTACATCTCATTAGAGATGCAAGGGGAAGCGTAGAGAAAAAGGGTGCTACATGCGAATTTGCGTGTTAGCACCCTGTTGCTGATAGGGAGATAATTTTATCTCCGCTTTCTTGGCTTTTAAAGCCAAAAAAGTGGAGGTAAAGCCCTTAATAATATGCCCCGCAATTTTTCTGTCCCTGATGCTGCTTTATTTTCTTCTGAAGGGCTATTGCTGATGGGTGAGTGCACTCTGTGACAAAGGACAACCTGACAGGCCAAGATAGCAATTTGTAATTTTTTGAGTACCTTATGTCTCCTTACTTTACAGAGTGTAGGAGGCTCCTTTTAGAAAGTGTTACATCAGTTCCAGAAGACAGCAAAGAATAGGGGATACCGCATACATACTTTGTAGAAATATAAGGTAGATTTGTTTTTTAGATTTATGGCAACTGAAAGGAGCTGTTAGCAAAGTAGAATTGATGAGGATACATTTACTGATTCACTTTTCAAGACCTCCTCAGACACAAGTATATTTCAGCTGAGCCAAATACTACAAACATACCACTAGTTCGTCCCACAAATGGCAAATGTAAAACTTCGCCTTTAAAGTGTTGGAGTTCAAAATCTAAGTGAGGGAGAAAAAGGAAGATGATATGATCAGAGAAAGACGGGTGAGAAAGAAAGAGTGGAGAGACATAAAAACAGGAAAGAGAGATTCAATAAAATACTTACCCGTCATCCCCTAGATACAAATAATCCAGTGGATTGACACCTCTTGAATTTAGCACATTATTAGATTGAATCTTGGCTGACTTCACATTTTCTTAACCGTAATCATGTTTTGTCCCTTCTGCTTCATGCATGGTCTGTCCTACTTGAATTCTTGTTTTTTTCCCAAAGACCTTTATCGCTTACTCTTCCTCTGCTCAAAACCTTGGGATTCTTGTTCAGTTCCCTACTGGAGTTTGCTGCTTTGAATGTGTTTATTGCAGTGGCATAGCTAGACCTACCTTCCACCAAAGGCGGCCTCTAAGTTTGCTGCCCGGTGCATATAAGGGTGGGGGGAGGTGGCAACCGATAGACAACTTGTTCCAGGGGGTGTGGGGGTGTCAGCTGAGACAGACAACTTGTTCCGATGGGGCCGGGGGGGAATGTTGGTAGTCAACAGACATAACTTGCCTACCTCCAGTGCCCCCAAATAGAGTACCTCCTGATATCGGACCGCCCCCCACATCCCTCTAGCTACGCCATTGGTTTATTGCAAAAAATGTGTCGCTTCCATTTTGTAGCGCAAAAAGGGAAGTTTTGGAAAAAGGAGGAACAAATAACAAAGTATTTGACAAATAGGTGACTAATAATTCTCCTATTTCGGTGGCCTTAATCCACTGTTACTATTGTTTATTTAACAAAGCCATCGCTAAAAGTAAAAGACGTGAAAACAAGTTTTATTTACTGTAATCACCAGCCGGTTATTTTTCCATCCTCAAAATGAAGACATTTTGACCCTTGTTCATTCTTGAAACTAACACTACAAATGCTGGTGTTCCCTGGCTTTCACTATTTTTAATCTTTACAGGAATGTTGGGCTGAGATTATTTGCGGGTGTAGCCAAATAAGAGTGCAACATACTTCCATTTACCCTGCAAAACACTGAACTTTTTATGGTTATAAAATATTTTAGGTTCTATCCACCTGGCTATACAGTCAATAATGCCCTTTCATTCAGGTACTTATATTCTGTCTAGCAGTAGGACACCTTACTAGTGAGCTCTACAAATGTAGTACAATACAATTGAGGGTGGCTAGAATCCTTTTACAATCTCTTCAGAATGACTGCATACCTCGGTTTTTTGCCCCCTTTCCTGAACTACCTCTTCCAATATTCATCGAGTCATTACTGTTTTCGTTGCAGTACCAGTTTTATTCTCCATCTTGTCTTTAAATGTAATTTTTACATGCTCCTTTATGATCTGTTCTCCTTGATTTCCCCCTATGTTTCTAGTTGTTCACTGCATTCTGCACCTCAATGTAAGTTATTTTCACCCTGTCCCCATGTGCTTCGTCCCATTTCTGTTCTTTTGATCTCATGGCTCCTTAGCTTTGAAATTCCAGTCGATGCCCTTCCTGCTCGTGTTGGAAGTGCACCTGATGACCAGCAAGCACCCTGTACTGTGACAAGTGATAACGATGTCCATTTAGGTTGTAATTGCAGATACTCTTTAAATCGTGCAGCCATGTACTGTTAATATCTGTGTCCATGCACTCAACTTGCATTAAAGGGCTACCCAGCGAATTGGGTCATTAACGCACAAGCCTGCATCATCAAAGTAATTTTGTGACTGCGTGAAGCTAGGTAGAGTCAAAGCGCCAGGATACCCTCTGGGTGACAGTTCGTGCTATAAAAGTATGCGATAAAAAAAATAAAAAAATAATAATAAAAGTATCATTGTAGAATGTCTACTGAATGTCTACTGGATGTCTACTGAATGTCTGGGGATTGTTAGTGAAGCATGACTGGTCACAAAGAAGTGTTTTTTTCTTCTCTACAATGGACGGCCCATTATAGCCATATAGCCCGCCGTAGCGGGCTATACCGGCTATTAAAGGCCCGCTGAATCGTTAAAGGCCCGAGCCGAAGGCGAGGGACTTTAACGAGACAGAGGGACTTTAATAGCCGCTATAGCCCTGCTACAAAGGGCTATAAGGCTATTAGAACATTTTGCCACTAGAGGGAAGAATGTTCTAACAAATTAAACAAAGGGTTCTCGAAGCTCGAGGGGATATAGATCCCCTCGAGCTTCGAGAAGCCTTTGTAGAACATTGGAATGTTGCTCTGCGGGCCTTTATCGGCCCGTAGAAGCAGGGAGCACTCCATTGTCTGCAATGGAGCTCCCAACATTCCAATGTTCTAATCTTACTTATGTCTACTATAGAGAGGTAACAATATCATCTTCATTTAGCAATAAAAATGGTGCGAACGGCTTCATGAATGCTGACAGGTCCTTATATTTTTACAATTCGAAATATGATTTATGCTTTGCTAATAATTATCTGACCTATTGAATGACGTCTTTGATCTTATGGCCTACTATCCTTCCTTCAGCTCGATAGAACTGAGTTTTCACATGCTCGAATCTTGCCTTTATCAAGTCTCCTTTCCTCAGGGTTTTTCTTCAGTCATTTTTGGCCTCTATCCTTCCATACCCTCTGAGACAGAAATTGATGGCTTTTGTTTTTTCTGCCTAGATCTACATCAACAGACTAACACTGGAGCCATGTAGGGCAAACATCATTCAGTTTGTGGGTAAACGTGTTTTAATCCTAGAGCCTATGGCCATCTGGATGACAGAATATACTGATCTTTAATCTTTGTCTCTCGTAATAGCCGTGCCTCTAAGATATATCAGTGGGATATGATACCCATAAGGCTACCGAAGATATGCACTAAGCCATCACATATGTCCTATCTCTTTTCATTTGTGGGGTGAGAGTATATATCATTTTCTATGTTAATGTGCACCTGGTCCGCTTCTTTACTAATAATCTTGTGCTAAACATCTCAAGGCAAGCCCAATTTTTGACTAATGACAACTTGCAAAAATCATCATTGTGATCATAATGCATGCGTTGCTGCAACAAGCCCGAGTAATGCCCCCACTTACTATATAAATATTGGAAACAATCAGACCTCCCATTTAGAGGCACTTGTGGTGTATGAGATGATAACACCTCACCTGATGAATACTGATAGCACTGAGGTGTGGTATTTGAAGGGTGTGGTATTAGCTCCCTTTCTGAGTTCTGCACCTCTGAGTGTGGGTTAACACAGTAATATCACTTCTCCCTCTTTTTCAACTTCAAAACGCAAAATGTGAGATATTTTGCCTCCTTAATTCCATGTGGGTTTTTTAGTGCAATCCTAGCTGAAGGACAGCGGAGCACCGCCCAGTGTCAAAGGTAAAAGAGGGTTCCACAATGAAATAAGAAAGAGTGTAAACGATTTTGTAACTTGCTGGTCAAATGAAACAATACCCACTTTAACATCCGATCGATTTCCAATCAGATTTAAAGTTTGGGGGAAACTAAAAAGACTGGCATTTTTTCATTATTGATGGCCTTCCCGTGATCAATGGGTCTTGCAGACGGGCTAGAATAATGACCTGAGAAGTCAATCTTTTCTGTTGTACCCCAAAAGCTTTATATATAATTACAGAAAGCAGAGTAGGGAAACAAAGTGCATTCTTTCATTAAGGAAAATGCTTTTCCTCGAAATGCAGAGGGATGGCTGTTTCTCTTTTGCATGATGGTTTTTGAAGAAGATACATCTGCCTTTGTCTGGAGCTGTGTACTTGCAAAATATCCTATTTATTCGAGTCAAATTCCACCACAAGTAAACACAGAGTAATATTTAGAAAACACGCAATGTTAGGTTTGTTGCATGTTCTCAACACGTAAAATAATTCCCTCCTATTCTCTGGGGATGCAAAAAAAAAGCCTGCGAAAAACAGAAACTTGTATTTGCCGTAGAAACTATTTATTTGTTGACGAGTCGCAATTTTTTGAAAATGTTTCTTCGTATGCGTGTTTGAGAAAATCTCTCCTTAAGTTGCTAATTGACTTTGCTCGGCATTCCCTGTACTGTAATAAAGTTAGAGAACATAACAGGAAAACAGGAATTGGCCAATGCTTCTGCTGTAGTTAATATATGCAGTGGCCACCAAAACCATGACCAGCAAAACTGTCTCTTCGCCTCTATTCGTTGAAATACGGTAGACGTTCTTAGAAGAAATATGTCAAATGTTCTACAGTACAATATTCGGTGTAGCTCAGATACAGTAATGCCTATTTCTTGCATTCATTAATCGGAGTGGGACTTTGAATAAATGAAGTTTTATCTGCTAGCATAGTCATTCATATATTGAATTGTGTTTTTACGATTTCTTAAATACCCAATTTTGCAAATTACATTTTCTCTGGGCTCTTTCTCTCGTGCTGGTGGCACAAGGCAAAGTGTTTTTTTTTCAACATAGTTATTGTTAAATCGTTTTTGAAAATATGCCAAATTTGTGAATTTTGTGTGAAAATTATTTCTTATAATTAGTGTTTTCAGTGATGCATGGAGTCATAACCAATGAATTAATGCCACCCCTGAAGCGAGTTACCTAGGTCATTTAGAAGAGTAGATAATGAGATACATAGTTATGCCACCTTTTTGGGCAAGATGTTTTTAGTGACAGGATGTTGCTCATGCTCATTCCTCCTCTCAATCAGTTTCCTGCTGTAAGTTATCTCTCCCTTCTCTGCAAAACACCAACTGAATGGCATAAATATGATTGCAATTTACAACCTTGTTATAAAACCGCATTGTGATAACCGAAGTATCATTTTCAAGGGCTTCTGCTGAAAGTGTTAGTGTGGACGTTTAAATTCTACTAATTTTTGTTACAGGGATGTTAAATTTAGTGTTAATCATGTTCAGTAGTTATCCAGAGGGAAGATGGAAGATTTCTCTTATCTTAAGAAATGGGTTGGTGCTAATACATTAGAAAATTATGTCGTTGTTTCTGATTTGCCAATGTGACCCTAACCGTGATCATACTATGCTGAATTTGCAGAATCTAGTAATAGAAAGTGTGATTTTGCATTATTTTGTTATTCTGTATTTCAGTCTTTATGGCAAAAATGTGCATTTTCCTCTGTACTGCATTTTTAACTGTTCTGTGTTAAAATCCACTTTTTATTTTGTTTTGGTCTAAATCTCAGTCCTGTAATTTTCAATATTTTTTTCTGTTTTACTCTGTGCTAATTTGTGTTTTACCGACAAGGACTGTAGTCTCTAACTGCTAGATCAGCTGGAGACTCTGGGGGTGAATATCTTGGGTATATTACAGGGAGTTCAAAATATTGGGGTCCAGCTAACTGTTAGGGTTCGACTCCCACAAAGGTATGATATCACCTCCTCTTTAGGTGGTCCCCTAAAGATGTTTTGAGAAATTTTGGTCTTGGCCACTCTAAGTAAGGTAGAAATGAGCTTGGCAGATTTGCCAACTTTTTTGGTGTTGGATTCTCCAGTGGGGTGGCATGCCATGGATGTAGCTTGGGGGTAATCAAGGGTCGCAGCGGTGACCTCGAGCGTGTTCCCTGCTACTCCTGGCACTTCCTTTGTGACCCCTGGCCTCAGAGCAGGCAAACAGTTTGCCCCTTCTGAGCAGGAGTCACAAACAAAGTGCCAGGAGTAGCAGGGAGCAAGCTAGAGGTCACAGCTGCGACCCCTGACTACCTCCAAATGATGTCCATGTTGCAAGCTGCATTGCTGTGCACTCGTGAAGGAGCTAGAGTGTAAGTATGAATAGGGAGAATTTGAATGTATGAATCTGTGTGTTTGTGATGATGGGTTTCTGTTTTTGTAGTGATCTGTTTAGTTATGTGATGATGATTGATAATTAAGGCTTCAGTCTGTCAGCTAATTACTATTTTGATGTTATATTATTCGTATTTGTCAGCTCATTTGTTGTTATTTTTGTTAAAAAAGAGAATTGAGTTTGCTATTGGCTTTTTGACATAAATCCAAGATTTCTAAATATTATTTTTACTTTGTCAATATTGGGGTATGTCGAGTGAGGCACACATTTTTCACCTTCAGGTTTTGGAGATTAACTTGGGTTACTGTGCTTGACCTGAGTGCACAGGGTGTACTTCATTACCTTGGAGGTGTAATTCTGCTAGTCAGAGACTTGCCTAGCGAGAACTTTGTAGGTTATGTGAACTTTCAATCTTCTTTTCTGATGCTGTTTTCTTTGATTTGACCAACATTGAGTTCTTTCTGTCGAGAGTATTTTGCTTGCTTAAATACTGACTTATTTTACTTTCTATGATACACCGACAAAGAGTTTATTGATTTCTAAATGTTTATTGTGCTTCTGTAGTTGTTTCTTTGCTGACTAAGAAACTGCACTGCGATTGACTGTTCATCCACGGACAACATTGTCACATTGTCACTGTAGTTATGCTGGGGTAGGACAATTGGCTGTTGTTTGAGTAATTCGTTTTAGGGTTAGTTTGACTTTTTGAGTAGTTTTGAGCTTGGTAAGTGTAACCATAGGTGGAGTATTAACAAAACATACCCCTAAGAGAGATGATAAATGAAAGAATGGTCAGAAAATGCAAAAAAAAGGCAGACTGACAATTGAGACGGTGGAAGAAGTTGTGTAGTACACATGTGTCTGCCTTCCCAAGTGGAATAAATATACAGCACATGATGGGAAATTACAATTTCCTATGGAGGACACCCTTAACTTTGAGATTTTTTTTTTTTTTTTAGACTGACCATGTAAAATATGAAAACAAAGCCTAGAATTACACAGTTCAAAGAGCTCAGTAAATGGGATTGCTTGGCGACAGAAAAGTAGAGAGAGAAGAAAGATAGATCATTTCAGAAGTATTTCAGGGACTGGTTGATGCCAGACTAGAAGGAGAGGAAAACGCAAGAAGAAAAGACAAAATGGAAAGTGTTAAAACTTTCCCTGCCACAGAGACAGAACAGGTTGAAACTGATAAATTGAAAGAGAAGAGAATGAAGAATCAGAGGAGGATGATGAAAAATTCTCTATTGATATTGAGACCTCCTCTGTACACAGAGAGACCAGCAGAATCACCTCAGACTACTGTTGGACTTGGTGGAGGGGGAGATAGAGCAGCAGTTCAAGCTTCTACTGGAGTTGTAAAAAATGCCCCTGTAGACGTTCTTACTACAATGGCAATGCCTAGTACAAGTGAGGCAGAGCACACTGTCTCTACAGTGGTGATAGAGCCACATTCCAAAGAGACTTGTATTGGAATTCTGAAGGTAGAATTTAGAGAGTTTCTTCAGGGTAGTGTGTATTTGAACTGACTACTGACATGTAAAGTGGATGAGATGAGATACTTGATCAAAGAAGCGGCCAGATGTGCCAATTAAGCACATCATAAATTGGAAGAATTGGCTGATGAATTAGTTGTTGACATAAGCAAAATGAAGAATGTAAAAAAAAATAATCAAATGGATGTGACACATTAAAAAAAGTTAATGGGTCTCATTACCGTGAGAGCCCATATTAAGGATTAAGACGGGAGATTACATGCAATGTTGAAAATTAAAAAAAAAAAGGAATAATAAATAAGAAAAGAATGAAAAACAGTCAAGCAAAGTCAGGAGAAGGCATAGTAAGTGATTGAGATGTGGAAACAAGTGCAGTGACACAGAAGGAACTTTGTACATGTCACTTGGACAAGAGCAGATTTGTTTGTTTTTATGCATAATTTTTCAAAGTTGAGAGAAGACCCAGCAAAGTGGTAAGAAGAGCTTCATAAATTAACACACCTTTCTCAGATGCTGTAGGTCGATTTAAAATTCATTATTTTAAATTGATGTACCAGGAGGTTTGTAGTTGGAGTGTAAAGCCTTGCAGAGTGGGCAATGCAGGAACCACCAAGGCAGGGTCCTAAGAGTACGCCATCACCAGATATGGCTCAAAAATATAAGGCAGTGATTGAGCATTTGAAGAAATGAATTCCAGAAAGGGATTTATATTGGAAAAAAATTTGAGGACAACACAAAAACCTGAAGAGACTGTGCATTTTAATTTTGAGATGTTGATGCAAAAATTTAAAAAGTATAGCAACGTCAAAAATCCAGAGAAAGATGCAATTGGAGGTTTAGTTTCTGCTTTCATAAATAGACCGACATCAGAGATTAGTAATCATATTCAGCAAAGTGAATTCTGCTTGTCAAAAAAAGGCATTGATGAGATTTTGAAACCTGCTAAAAATAATAGTGATTATCTTAAAAAGAAGCAAAAAAAGTTACAAGAGAAGCTGAGGATTGCTCAACCAAAGCAATTAAAAGAGGACACATAGGTTAATATACAAATTTTGTGAAGAGTGGAAAGAATGGGATCAACCATATGGTACAAATGATGGAGCAAATTGATTGATTGGAAATGTGTAATGTTAAACAAAATCACTGCTTGTCATTTTTGTGGGCACATTGGCCATTGGAAAAGAGTCTGTAGACATAGATACGACAAATTCAGCAGGTCCAGAGAAATAATATAATTAGAAATATCAAAAAAGGGAGAGAGAGCAAGGAATGTCTGTCCCCCACTCTGCTTCCAAAATTACCTGAAGAACACCCAGGATAGGAGGGACTTTTCTAACACAAAGCCGCTGTACCTGAAGGAGGGCAGTCAACCCGCCTCCTCCCCACAACCTATGGTGGCCCTGTGACTTAAGAAGAGGAGACCAGTACTTTCTCTTACACTGACATAGAATGAACTCACCTAGCAGAGTCCAAGCCAGGGGATAGTGTCACAACTGGAACAGAAAAGGGATCTATCCATTCTTGTTAGGCCTGACAAAAGTCATCGACTTGCTTGGGCACAAATAGGCTAAAACATGTAGACCTGTTTTTTTTATTGATGATGTGAGGGCACCTCAGGTATCAATCTACACATCTTTTCTCTGTTTTTAATCTTACCTCTACCCGTGTTTTAATAAATCTTAGTGTTCTCAGTTAGGAGGTCATTTTAGATCACTTTTGGTGACACAGATCCCACACAATCTCTTTGGTCTGAGAGACTACATCCTGGTGGAGGTTAAGACCCGATGATGACACTGCAGGTTATTAGTACATCATTGGCAAAATTATAACATTGACCGCACAATGCTGTTGAGTGTCACAAATATTTTCCCATAGAGATCCTCTGATAACATGTGAGCCCACTCTTCTCGAAATTTTGATACATACTTTGGGGAGCAGAGTGGATGACAGACATTCCTTGCTTCTCTCTCCCTTTGTTTGATATTTCTAACTACATTATTTTTCTGCACCTGCTGATTTTGTTGCATGTATGTTTACATTTTGAGAAATAATATAATGTCATACATATAGAATATGCTAAATCCTACACCATTGTGAATGGCAACAGTACCCCCAGTTTAGGTAATGCAGCAAAATATGAGAAATAAAATGCCATATAATACAAATTATCAATAGGATGCCATGGTCATCACCAATGAGATGGCAGGCACCAGTTTGTGAGAGAGAACAACTGGTACCATGCAAAAAAAACACAGAATGAGTGGACGCAAGGAGAAGTAGTCTCTGATCAAAACAACATTTTGGCAAGTTGCACCTGAAAATATGAGTTGAAAATACTCCCTCTGGAAGAAGAAAATTGGCAGTGAAACGGCCAGACAAAAGGAAAAACACTCTGAGCATGAGAGGGTAGGAAGATGCTTACTTGGAGCTATTCTAAGGGTAGGCCAGAGTGGCCCTCATTTTGATGGAGAAGTCAATGGCCATCCCGTTTCATTTTTGATTGATATGGGGGCTGTCCATTCTACAGTTTGTTCTGGGGAAGAAATGAACCTACGCCTCTCTGGAAGAGAAGTCCAAGTTGGAGGGATGAATAATAAACAGATTCTTTATCAAGTTTCCGCATATGTACCAGTCAAGACAGGATAAAATGCAGAATAATCACCTGTTTATTCTATGTTATTCAAGCCCAGTGAACTTGTTTGGAAGGTATCTTCATTGCAAGATGAACTGTGTTATTTCTTGTATAACGGGTGGCGTTACTGTGGAAATCCAGGATAAGGATTCACTTTTTTAAGTTAGTGCAGAGAACTCCACAGTTGAGATGCCTCACCATTGACAAAAGAAGAACTTCCTCCAGATTTAAGACTTATTGTCAGAGAGGAAGTATGAATGTCTTCAAGGAAGGAAATTGGATTGATTTAAACAGCAGAACCCGTGAAAATAAAGGTGACTCAAATGCGATATTCCCCATAACAAGACAATAAAGACTAACTAAAGAGGCTGAAGAGGGACTCAAACCAATGATTGAGAAAATGAATCAGCAGGGAACACTTTTAGAGGTTCTTAACAGTCATTGCAATTCTCCTATAATGGGAAAAAAACGAGTGGGAAATGGAAATTTGTGCATGGCCTCCAAAAGAGTAATATAATGGTGGTACCTTGCTCTCCCTTATTACGGAATTCAGCAGTAAAACTGTTCCAAATTCCAACAGAGACAGAATGGCATAAGTCGTTGACTTGTGCCAAGAATTCTTTGCAATAACATTGGATGGTCTGATCACCACCCTTGCCCAGAACCCACCCACTGACTCCACCAACCCAGACGCCGCAGCCCGCAACATCAGACAGTGGATCGACGACTGCGCCAACACCCTCGCCCAGCTCAAGAAACCCTCCAACTACCACGCCAGCCAGAGAGCCACCTGGTTCACCGACGAGCTCCAAACCTCCAAACTCGCATGCTGGAAACTGGAGAAGATATGGCTCCGCGAACGCACACCGCACAACCACGCAGCCCACAAGGACGCCACCCGCAGACATCACCACCTCATCAGCCAAAAGATCCTCCTTCAAAGACTGCCTAAATAACAATGCACACGACAGCAAAGAGCTCTTCAGCATCGTAAAGGAACTCTCCAACCCCAGCGCCAACGCCAACAACATCCCGCCCTCACAAGAACTGTGCGACTCACTAGCCATCTTCTTCCACCCCAAGATCGCTGACATCCACGACAGCTTCAACACCACGTCCGCCCCGACTACGCCAGACTCCACTTCCCCTATGATCACCACCAGCGCCAACCACCTGACCTCCTGGTCCAACGTCAACGACGACGAGACACGCAAGGTCATGAACTCCATCCACTCAGGATCTCCATCAGACCCATGCCCACACCACGTAGTCAACAAAGCAGACACAGCCATCGCACCCCAACTATGGAAGGTAATCAACATCTCCTTCGAAACAGCAACATTCCCGGAAAGCTGGAAGCACTCCGAAATCAACGCCCTCCTCAAGAAGCCCAATGCCGACCCCAAAGACCTCAAGAATTTCCAGCCCATATCCCTGCTCCCGTTCCCGGCAAAGGTCATCAAGAAAATCGTCAACATACAATTGGCCAGCCACCTGGAAGACAACAACATTTTGGACCTGTCCCAGTCCGGATTCAGACGAAACCACAGCACCGAGAGAGCCCTCATCGCCGCAACAGACGATATCAGGCGCCAACAAGACAACGGAGAAACATCAGCCCTCAACCTCCTGGACCTGTTGGCCGCCTTTGACACGGTCTGCTATCACACCCTAAGAACACATCCTCCTAGAAGCCGGAATCCAAGAGAAGGCCCTTGACTGGACCACGTCCTTCCTCTCCAGTGGAACCCAGAGCGCCTGCCTTCCTCCCTTCTGATCCGAAGCCTCCGCCATTATCTGCGGCATCCCCCAGGGCTCATCCCTCAGCCCGACGCTGTTCAACATCTACATGGCCCCCCTCGCACAAGTGGTCCGCCATCACAACCTCAACATCATCTCCTACGCCGACGACACCCAGCTCATCCTCTCCCTCACCAAGGTCCCACACACAGCCAAAACCAACCTCCACGAAGGAATGAAGGCTGTCGCTGACTGGATGAAGAACAGCTGTCTGAAGCTGAACTCGGACAAAATGGAGGTCCTCATCCTCGGACCCACCCCCTCAGCCTGGGATGACTCCTGGTGGCCTACCACACTGGGAACAGCACCGACACCGACCATGCACGCAACCTTGGATTCATCCTCGACTCTTCCCTCTCCATGTCTAAACAGGTCAACGCCATCTCCTCCTCCTGCTACAACACCCTCCGCATGCTCCACAGGATCTACAAGTGACCGAAACAAGAAGAATGGTGACACAAGCCCTCGTCAGCAGCAGACTGGACTACAGCAACCCACTCTACGCAGGAATCCGAGCCAAACACGTACGACGACTACAACGCATCCAAAACGCCTCCGCCCGACTGATAGTCAACGCCCCCCGCCGCAACCACATCACCCCCCTTCTGAGAGACCTACACTGGCTCCCCGTAGACAAGAGGATCACCTTCAAGCACCTCACCCAGGCACACAAAGCACTCCACAACACCGGACCGACCTACCTGAACAGCAGACTGAACCTCCACACCCCCACCCACCAGCTCCGCTCTGCCAGCCTCGCCCTAGCCGCCGTCCCCCGCATCCAACAAGCGACCTCCGGTGGCAGATCCTTCTCCTACCTCGCCGCTAAGACCTGGAACAACCTCCCTACCCACCTACGGCAGACCCAAGACTTCAGAAGACTCCTCAAGACCTGGCTCTTCGAGCAGTAGCTGCACCCCCCTCACCCCCTCAGCGCCTTGAGACCTTTACGGGTAAGTAGCATGCTTTACAAGTACTATGGTTGATTGATTGATTGATTGATGAAGAGTCACAGTTCCTTTTTGCATTTCCAATTTTTTTTTACCTTATTTATCATGTCTTGCAAACATCAGAATATATCATAACATCAGCGTTAATCAGACTGTGGACAGTACATAAAATTATCAAAGGGTAGTTACATGCCTGGGAAGCCCACACTCAAATCATCGGTGTGGGTAAGAAAGTAAAACATGTGAACTTCCGCTTCTTTAGGAATGACAACAGGAGTTCAAAATAGCAGGGACATGTACAGGCTGACGACAGGAGTCACAGGCAGCAGCAGTGTTAGAGATGAGAGAAAACCAGAGTAAAGACGAGAAGAAACAACAAGAGAGGAGAGAGATAAAACGGGGCAAAGTAGAAGAAAAGGAGGAGACCAAATCAGATACAAAGTGAATGCAGCCATGATGTGAAGAAGAGAGCATTAAGAAGAGAGAAGATAGAATGAAAGGATGTGGAGTAGAGGACAGAGGGAAAAAAGCAGTCAAATGATAAAATGGAGACACTAATCACTGCTAGGAGAGATAGAAAGAGCCAAGATCGAGGGGAGAGAGAGCAGGGCATGGATAATAGTGAAGAGAAAAAAGGGCAGGGCTAAAATGAATAGAGGGCAAATCAGAAATACAGGGAGTGACAAAGGTGATAGAAAACAATTAGAGAGGTGAGAGGATAGACTCTTAGAGCAAAGACTTAGGGGACAGACAACAGATCAAGGTTAGAAGATAGAGACTGAGGCAGTGAGAGTGTTGAAAGTGGGGCTCACCGGAGGAAGAGGTGAGCGGTGGCCTTGACGAAACTTTCAGCACCTGCACTTTTTTTTTTACAAATTAAGCATATATATATATATATATATATATATATATATATATATATATATATATATATATATATATATATATATATATATATATATATATATTCACTGAAAAAACCATAGGTTATAGACCATATATAGTTAGGAATTAGCATTTACAAAACCTTGAAAATTCACTGAAAAAACCATAGGTTATAGACCATATATAGTTAGGAATTAGCATTTAAAAAACCTTATTTTACTCACACAAAACCATTGAAATTCCATATATAGTTAGTTGCACTAACTATATATCGCGCACCCGCAATCCACTGCTGATCATGTCACATATTACATCATTCATGACATGGTCAGTGACATCACTGATGACATCACTGATGACATCTCAAATGACATCACTGATGACATCACTGATGACAACATCCAGTGACTGTATGTTTCTGTAAAGTTAAAATATGTCTTACATATTGAAGAATGAGTGGATGTATAAGTGTCTGGATGAAGGATTTAGTAGGTGCGTGACTGACTGTATGAGTGAGTGATTAAATGTGTCTCACTGAATGCATGGGTTAGTGACTAAACTGTCTTAATTTGTGCATCATTATGTCTATTGTGATGTAAACTGCTGCATGTGTTGATCATTAGCTATACGAGAGGCTATATGTGTTATTAATTGGTTGCCCAAGTATTTCTATGGGAGATTGAGTTTGTGTGGGGGTGGCTGGAAGGTGTGTGACTCTGTGCATAGATGTGTGAGCAGTTTATTCACTAGGTGTATGAGTTCAAGAGTGCATGTGGAAACAGCTACATGGGCAGTTGACTGTGTGCATGAGTGTATTGATGAGTGAATGGATATCTCAATGCTACATGTCATAGTAAGTACATATGTAAAACACAGTACATGTGAGAGTTGGCATATATAAATAACTGTGCATGAGAGCCACTGAATGAGTGAGTGGTTGTATCGATCATTGTGAACTTGTATCAGGGATTGTATAAGAGAGTAAATATGTGTTAGTATATGTTTCAATAAGTAAGGTGTGTATAACTGTATAGTTGAAGAAATGGAGGTGAGATTGTTTCTTTGCGTGACTGACTGGGTGTGTGAGTAACTCCATGGATGAGTGGCAGTGTGTGAGTGTCTGTATACACTGAGTGTATCTAAGGTTATATTAGAGTCTGAAGAGGTTTATCGTATTAGCACAAGAATGATGCCAAATGAGACGTCATCAGTGATGTCATCAGTGATGTCATTTGAGATGTCATCAGTGATGTCATCAGTGATGTCACTGACCATGTCATGAATGATGTGACATGATCAGCAGTGGATTGCGGGTGCGCGATATATAGTTAGTGCAACTAACTATATATGGAATTTCAATGGTTTTGTGTGAGTAAAATAAGGTTTTTTAAATGCTAATTCCTAACTATATATGGTCTATAACCTATGGTTTTTTCAGTGAATTTTCAAGGTTTTGTAAATGCTAATTCCTAACTATATATGGTCTATAACCTATGGTTTTTTCAGTGAATTTCAATGGTTTTTTAATAGCAAATATCATAAGCTGTCGAATGTCAAGTACGTGGTAAGTAAAAACATTTTCGTGTTTATGCACACTGATCTGCTTTGAATGCTGCCCCCCACCCCTCATTTCTATTAGGAGTACTCTCTCTTTGCAGATAGTGAAGGGTAGTTAACGCAGGCCTTTGCCCCCGTTGTAATCCGTCGTGCCTGCTTCTCTCTCCATTTGATTGATTGTTCTCTTTGGTTCATTCTCTATTTACAAACAAGCACAGAGTCGCAATACTCTGTTTAGTCTTTGCAGATAGCGAAAAATCGTGTAAAAAAACAAAAGGAATCGAGCAAAATCAGTAGGCCACTAATGGGATCTCTTTTTGACCTCCCTAAAATAGAAACATTAGGAACAACCTGTTGATAATACCAATGTGTATGTACATAAGCGGCGTTCATTTGTGTTCACAGTACCCCTTGTTGATTGTTTGAATCGACCATTGAATTGTTCGAAGTTGGTTCTCTTAAGAATCTTCTCTGCCTGCAAACGAGGAAGAATAGGAATATTCTCTCTCCCTTTGCCGATAGTGAAGGGTAGGTAACGCAAACCTTTAACACGTCGTGCCTATTTCGTTCCTCATTGATTGATTGTTTCCCCAAACATTGACTGTTTGGGAATTGGTTCTTTTTGGAGGTATTCCCTGTTTGCAAATATACGTAGGAAAATCTTTGCAAATAGTGAAAGGGTACGTAATGCGGACCTTTCTCCCCCGTTGTAATCTGTCATGCCTATCTACTCCGCACCTGTTTCACCCGGACCATTTACTAGAGATACGTCATCTGGCCCGACCAGAGAGCACCCCTAGTGAAAAGGACATATGCAATAATAACGAAGTGATCACTGTATCCTGTTAACAGAAACTTTAGCATGAAACAACCTGGAAAAGAAAAGAATAGGAAAACGAAAATCAGTAGGCCACTGATGAACATGAACTTTTATTAAACAACGAACAAAGAAACGATAACATAACGTAATGATAAAACCTATTAATGTCCTAGAAACAAGAAAACGTTAGAAATATGCCAGTGGTGAGAGACCAGAAAAACAGTAAGAGAAACCAAATCACCCCTCGCTGTCCCACCGCCTGCCACGCCAAAAAAATCGATAGACTAGGGAAAATGCAAGTCAGTAGAACATCCGCCCCCACTCTGGAAACTTCCAAGGTGGGGCAGGGTTGCGGCTACGCCCAGCCGGGAGCAGCCCATATAAGGCGGGTCCTGCTGCCACGCCTCGGCCAGGAGATCCTAACGTAGGGTGTAGCCGGAGGAGAGGCCGAGGTCAGCGGGACCCGGCCAGGGGATTGCCTTTACAACGCTGAAGAGTTGCAGGGGGGGGAATGTCTCCTCGACCCTCCCCTCTCTCTCCCAGTCCGGCCGCGGTGGCCCTTGAGAGTTGCAGGTAGTCCCGCCACATGCTCTTCCGGTCTGGCCACCAACGGTCGGGGGGCCGAGGCCGACGGGATCCGGCTGCAGCCGATAAACCAAGGAACCCGTTCATGGGGCCAGAGCCAGGGGTGTCCGGCCTACATCCACCGGAAGCCCGGCCCAAAGACGGACGGGACATTTTTTCTTTTCTCCTTCGTAATAGCAGCGGCAACACGCCAGGCACCACTTCTTTCTTCAAAAATGGCTTTGACAACACTGGGGGGGATGTCTTGCACATGCATCCGACCCCCCCCCTGTCCTCATCGCCACCGGCCATAACAAATGTCAAGCGGGGCGCCGTGGGGTGCACTGGGAGGGAGAGACAGTGCGAACAGGCCTCTCCCGCCTCCTCAGGTGAAGGCTTCCCAGCTGCACCCTCAGCGCTCCAGGCGCCCCGAAAAGGGTTCGTCCACTGTGGCGATGCTGCAACGTCTCGCCCGGCAGGGTGGAGCCCGTCCGCTCATGTGACCCCGCGATCGCCGGTAGCTGCCGAACTCTCAAAATGGCGATCGACCTGGCAAGAGCGGGCCCAGCATGAAGAAATGGCCCGGTCACTGGTTGACTCCACCACCGTAGTCCTCCACGACCGTGAAGATTCTACAGGAGCCGCGGGAGTCTCCGACCCCCGATGGGGAATGACTGCCATGATCGCCCGTGGAGTGACGAAACTGTATCCGCGGGACGTCGGCGCTCCCATGCTGGCGCCAGCCTCACTTTGAATTACTAGAATCCTGCAGACCTCAGTTCCGGTGAAAGCACACTGTGACCCGGTAGGAAAAATTGTTGCACCCCCTCCCCTTTTGAAGTGATAGTTCAAACCACCGATCCTTTCCTTTGCCCTTTTAACGGAACTTTGGACTGCCTCCCCCTCTTTTACATTTTCTAGAGAAAACAAAACATTAACCACTACATTACCATAGCAGTTGACACCAGAACTGTTTTCAAATTGAAAACCAACAACATCTTCAGCAGAATCCTTTTTGTTTCTGCTGTGACCCTGCTACAGCACAGGCATTGTCCCCAGCAGTAATTCTGCAATGCCGGTAAGAATAGCTGTGGTGCCTACTGGACTCACTCACCCCCGCGGCGCCCCACGCCGTTATTTGCTGGGCGGCAACTTACTAGACATCACTTTCGTGCCATCTAGATTTCAGCGCGTTCTGCTGCCTTGGAACTATTCGCACAACAGACTGCTACTGACGACCCACCCCCAGGCAACATCTTCTGAATTTTCATAATTTGAAAGAACTAGTAACATGTCCTCATCAGGAATTCAAAAGAAATTGCCACGGTCTCTTCGTTGTTTAAATGTTTTTACTGTTTTTGTTTTGTTGTATATATTTATATGTTATTAAAGTTTTATATTCCTACTACTTTGTTGGAGTGCTATATATTTTTAATGTGACACATAATTGTAAAAACTTTGATGTACAAAGAGTCATTCCTAGAATCTTCCGCTTCAGGCTCGGTCCCCTCCCCAATCACAATACAGGATGGTTTTCAGATAGTAGGAACACGTGTGGTGTGACGGATCTCATCGGGTGTGGGCCTTGATCTACTATAACTCCTTTGAAGAGGGGTGATTCTTTACAGCTGGAGCCATAAACTACATCTGCAGGGCTAGCTGATAGCCTGGACAATCGGACACAGAGGAAGAGGAGTGTCAGAGGGTGCGGTAGTGAATAGGGCGAAAGGGAGGTGTCGGGCGGGCACAGAGTGTGATTCTCAGGGAAGAGCAGCGCAGATGGGGGGAGGTTTATTGCCCATGCATAAGACAGAGAGCGGGGGTGACCAGTGCCTGGGGAAGATGCTTGCGAGGGTGGGGAGCCATGCTACGAATCGACAGCGTGCAGAGAGTGGGTCTGGTCAAGGCATCTAAAATGGCTGCCGTGCACGACAAAAGTGTGGCATTTCAAAAAAGGCAAGATGGCGCAAACAATGTTTTTCAACACTTCCTCATTTCCTTCGAATCGAACGTTAACAGACGTTGGTGCATATTACCAAAGTTAAGCGATATTTATCGCTAACGATGCTTACCAACGAATTTTTTACCGCTAAGCATCGTCAGAAATTATCGAAGATAAACCTTGCTATTATCAAGGTTTATCGCAAATGCGATAAAAAACGGCCGCAATGCATGAATATCGCTAAAAAGTCCGCGATATTCATGCATTACCGAGCTAATGCTCTTAGCCATGTTATCCACCTCCCATTGGATAACATGGCTAAGAACTGCTCAGGGCAGGTGTTACTTTTTGGAGATATTCGCGCTTAACGCGAATATCTCCAAAAGTTGGTAATAGGAGATATATATCTTACATGTTGTAATGCAAATTATTGTGGTATATGGAACTCATACCATAATCTCTCAGGAAAGCAGAAACTGATCCTTTTGGGACCGCCTGAGAAGGCCTAGGGGGTGAGGGGTACTCTACTTTGCCCCCTTTTCACGTTCCGAACTATTTTATTTTACTCTCTTCTGTAATTACACAAAATAGCAGCGATAAGATGCATCAGAGACACACAGTGAGAGAAAGGAGGCCGGAGATGAAGAAGAGATGTCAAATACACATTGGAGATAATATAGTGGGAGAAGGGAAGTAAATATGAGTAAACTTACCATGTAACATAAAAATGTTGCACTCTATACTATAAGTCTCATTTTATACTACAATCACTTCGCTACAACCTCATAAATTAAAAATAAAAATGAATAATGTCTCAAACAATTTTTGATTTCTAAATATAAATTTATTCTTCAGAATTTTCTAAATTTGAAAGAACTAGTAACATGTCCTCATCAGCAATTTCCTCTTCAATCATCTCATCTGGAATCTCCTCATTAAAAGTCTGCAATGATGATTCTTGTAACTCTATGGTCTCCAAACATTCGATAAATTCGCCATCAACAGATTGATCAAAAAAATCATTCAAGTCATCTCCTCCTTTTGACAATATTTCATTATTGGTGCTGTCAATTTCAATCAATGTAGTGGAATCATTCAAGTCATCTCCTCCTTGTGACAATATTTCATTATTGGTGCTGTCAATTTCAATCAATGTAGTGGAATCATTCAAGTCATCTCCTCGTGACAATATTTCATTATTGGTGCTCTCAATTTCAATCAATGTAGTGGAATCATTCAAGTCATCTCCTCCTTGTGACAATATTTCATTATTGGTGCTGTCAATTTCAATCAATCTAATGAAATCATACAAGTCATCTCCTCCTTGTGACAATATTTCATTATTGGTGCTCTCAATTTCAATCAATGTAGTGGACAATGCAAAAGAAATTGCCACGGTCTCTTCATTGTGAGCCATTTTATTTTGAAATTGCTTGCTGTAAATTGCAGAAAAAAATAATCACTTTCATTTATCGTTTTTAGTAATACATAATATAAAACTAACTTTATCAAGTATTTAGTATAACAGAAGGACGGCAAATAAATAACAGAAAACATTTTTCAAATTATCTTCAAGTGTACAACATAGTTCCCCTTACAAATTAACAACTCACCTTTTTAAAAGTAGGAGAAGTGTTAGTACTGTGTAAATCAAACACCAGAAATTCACCACCAAAAATTCCTCACAAATGTACCTCAGACAGTAGTATCACAAAATGGCTGTGGTTTCCTCTCATTTGAGATATATACATAACCAATTAACTTTCATCACACACAAATACAAAACCAAAGTAACATTTTAATTGGTTCTAAATTTCAACACTTTCAAATGTGTTTTCCCCATGCAATTTTCCATAGGACATTTACATACGTCTACAGCCTGAATGGCTGAACGGAATTACACCAAACTTGGCAAAATGGTACATCAAACCTAACAGGTCAGGAAGGATCTACTATGCCCCCTTATGGTCATTTGCCCCTTCGCTTTGGCCTCCTCTTGTCTCTCGATCCTACCGAGAGACAAGATGGCGGCCGCTACGGACTGTTTGTAATGTTGACAGACGCCGGAGAACCAATCAGCTTCGCAAAGCTCCGTAACGCGAAAAGTACGCGAAGCGGAGCGCTGTTACAGATATATATCTTTTTTTGAACGTTAATTTCTCAAAATCCACTGGAGCACATATATTGAGACCTAGCAAAGGCACATCGGGCTACCAGTCCCTAATATTTTACCAAGTTTCGTGCAAATCCATTCAGCCGTTCGATTATTATTATTATTTTTTTTTTTTGCCCCGCGGGGCCCTTTTAAAACCTCCACATCAAACCTAGGGGGTCAGCGAGGATCTACTATGCCCCCTTATGGTCATTTGCCCCTTCGCTTTGGCCTCCTCTTGTCTCTCGATCCTACCGAGAGACAAGATGGCGGCCGCTACGGACTGTTTGGAATGTTTACAGACGCCGGAGAACCAATCAGCTTCGCTTCACAAAGCTCCGTTGCGCGAAAAGTACGCGTACTGGAGCGCTGCCCGGTCCGCTGTTACAGATATATATCTTTTTTTAAACGTTAATTTCTCAAAATCCACTGGAGCACATATATTGAGACCTACAAAAGGCACATCGGGCTACCAGTCCCTACAATTTTGCCAAGTTTCGTGCAAATCCATTCAGCCGTTCGGGCTAAAAGTGAGGCCAACCGCCCTATGGAAAACTCAATGTTAAAAACACGTTTTGGGACCCCCCTTTTTTCTCGACCCCCCCTGGACGAACCCCCTCCCAATTTTCAGGGGCTGCTCAGAAACAAAATGTGCCATTTTCCTGAAAATTTCAGCCAATTCCGTCCACAAACGCCAAAGTTATTAGACATAGAATTTTCAAAAATCCCATAGAGAAAAAATCCTAACTATATATACCTACTGGCGACCGCCAGTAGGTAATATATATATATATATATATATGTTTATTAAGTTTTTCAACAGATATGAAATACACAATCTTATACATATGAGCAGCCTTGTATCCTCCCCATGCATGATCCCATATTAGAAAAAGCATATGACAATTCCGACAGCTTCCCAGTGTCAGCCACCACATCCTCACTAGCGCAACCCGACGTTCATTGGACGTGAGGCTCCTGGACACTGTTAAGAGGAGCCAGCGTCGACAAGAGAACACGCCTATTGACTTTGTATCTGAGGAAGGCACACGCCGAAACCGGTCATGCACCATCGTCAATAAAAGCAACCCTTTTGAATCCCGTGTGTGTCCCTGGTTTCTCTGTTCCGGCAGGAAGGAGTTATTGAGTTTATATATATATATATATATACACATATATACATATATATATACATATATATATATATATATATATATATATATATATATATATATATATATATATATATCAAAGCTTCAACAGTCTCTTCTGTTAACGAAAAGAGGACTCAAGCACTCCGGGTAAGGCGGCAAGATTTATTCACGCCTACAGCAAAAATGAAATGACAAACGCGTTTCAGACAAAGTCCTTCCTCAGTGTCAGCGGTATGCTGCTCACGGCTTCTTTTTGTATACGCCCTCACAGAAGGTGAAGGCGGACTACATTTAGTTACAGATGCGTTTAGTTGCAAGCGCTGGTAAAACGTGGCGGCCATTGATTTATACAGCGTAAATGCGAGTGAAAGATAACATTTATATACAGGCTACTTCCCTCTTTTCACACACAATATGTAATCACTCTAGGCTAATAACCACTGCCAGTCAAAGATATAATCTCGCCGTGTATCGGCATTGTTCTGGCTTAATTACCAAAAAAGCGCTACAAAACGCCAAACAGATGTCCCTTGCACCACGAACACCCGGTGAAGGCAAAGCACAATCAAGCCGTGTATCGGCACATCTCCGGTACAACAAATATATGTTATATCCCGAAGATAAACCAGTGTCGAGCTAATTTGTACTGCATATAAAACAGCGAGGTAGGAAAAAGATACAACACATTCACATATTGCAAATTGCCAATTATCATGATAATTACTTAGATGTACTAAATACACAGAATGAAAAAACCCTTGTTGGTCAGAAACATACTCAGAGTCATGTGAAAACACATCATTTTGTAAAATCTGGACATTGGGACATATTTGAAAAATTGAAAGTTAAAGGTTAATTGAAAATAAATCGTAAATAGATATTACATCCTAGAGATCTCTTGGGGAGACACCTCATGATAGTATCTAAATCCATGAGTAACTAAAATACAGTTTTCTTATTCATACATCTATGTCCCTCAATTATCTAGGATGTGGTACAAGATCAATTGCAATAAAGACATGATTGGAGAGTCAGAGAATCATCTGCCTAGATGGACTGTCAGTTATTCCCCTATATTGAGCCCCAAGGGACTCTTAGTCTGCAAGTCTATAATAAACCTAGATTCTAGTCTGCGAAGACTCAACAGTCTATCTCCCCCTCTAGGGTTCAAGGGCACGTGATCAATGCCAAAGTAACGCAGCAATTCCCTATTGCTGCCATGCGCCTTGGCGAAGTGTCAAGCCACTGGATAGCTTACATCTTTATTGGTAATTGCTCTCTGATGTTCCAATATTCAGAGTTTTACATTGTTAATAGTACTCCCAATATATTGTAGTCCGCATGGGCAGACCAAGCAGTACACTACGTAAGGTGTTGTACAAGTGATGAATTTGTTGATGATTTTAGGTTTTCCTAAGCCTTGAACATTATACATTAGAGTGCGTCTGCTATTATCACATGCTCGACATTATCCACAAGGAAAAAAAAACCTCATATCTTTCAGAGTGCCACTGGTCTTAGATTGAATCGGCATAAGACTCTGAACAAGATTGTCTTTAATCGACTTAGATTTCCTGAACGTGAGCAATGGTTTAACTGGAACATCATTGCCTATTATAGGATCCGTACGTAGTATGTGCCAGTTTCTTGTGAACATTTGTCTAAGTTTATTAGCCTCATCAGAGTAGGTTGTAATCATACGGAATTTGCTATTCAACTCTGAATGCTCGATATTTTTCGAAGCTTGCTCAAGAAGATGTTTCCTGGGGATTCTCAATACCTTGTTGAAAGTATCATCCAACAAGGTTTGATCATATCCTCTAGTCAGAAATCTTGCAATACACCCCTTGGCTGCTGAGATAAAATCTGATTCCAGAAAGCAATTGCGTCTCAGTCTCAGCAGTTCTCCATAGGGGATACTGCGGATCAAGCTAGGGGGGTGACTACTCCCAGCATGTAGTATACTGTTGCCGGCTGTCGGCTTCCGATAGAGAGCGGTTTCCAGACCCCCCTTTTTGACAAAAACCTTCAAATACAAGTAATGTACCTCCGACTTGCTTATGTCAGATGTAAATTGCAAATTCATCTGATTGTTATTGAGATCTGCAATGAATTCCTCTGCCTGTGTGGTGGAGCCCCTCCACACCAGGAAGAGGTCGTCGATATATCAACGCCATACTACGATGTGCTTGGCCCATCGCTGGTTTGCACCCGCTAGGGCAACCTGCTCCTCCCACCAGCCTACGAAAAGATTAGCATAGCTGGGGGCGAAGCAGGTTCCCATCGCAGTCCCACTGATTTGCCTAAACAAATCATTCTGGAAAAGGAAGATGTTATTTCTGAGACAGAAATTCAAACATTCTATCAACATCCTCCCATGGTCTATGTATTTTGCTGATCTTTTATCCAGAAAGTATTTAACGGCCTCTATACCTTGCTCATGTTGTATACTAGTATAGAGGCTAGCAATGTCTAGGGTAATCAGTACATATGTTGGATCCCAAACAATCTGCTCGATTTGTCCAATAAAATCCTTAGTGTCTTTAACATATGATTTTAAATCAACCACAAAGCCAGAAAGAAAAGAATCAATATAGATAGACAAGTTCTCCGTAAGGCTCCCCTTCGAGGAAACAATAGGTCGCCCCGGTGGGTACTGAAGATCTTTATGAACCTTAGGCAATTGGTAAAACGTCAGAGTTATAGGTTCAGGATTGCTAAGAAAAAGGAATTAATTCATGTCTAACATCAGTTTGTTGCGCCATTTATTCAAGAGATCATGATAAGCCTTGATGCTTTCCGCATATTCATCTTTATTTATTTTCTGATAATTTCTTAGATCTTGAAGCTGTCTTAATGACTCCTGACAATACTGATCTTGTGTTAATAAGACAAGGTTTCCCCCCTTATCCGAGGGTTTTACTACAATCTGTTCGTTTTTACTTAGGTTAGAAAGAGCATTCATTTATGCGATGGTTAAATTATTCCTTTTCTTAGTCCTCTTGTTAGTTGAGAGTCTGTGATTCATAAGATCTTGTGCCACAGCATCTGCAAAGGTGTCTATTGCATCATACGGCATCTGCGGGTTGAACTGTGAGGGTGCCTTAAAATCCGTTATTGGTGATTGTTGTTGAATACATTGCATCCCCAGCATTCCAATAGATTCTTCAGAGGATTCTTCAGAGGCCTCATCCAATTGCTCAGTTCTCAGATCCTCCAGTACTTGTACCGTATTGAGATCCTTTATGGACAGTACATCTGTGGAAAACACTGTGGTTTTCTTTCTTGTTTTCCTCGTGCCATTGATCTCGGGTTTCATTTTATGGAACTTGTGTAATTTAATTTTGCGGGTCAGTTTGAAAAGGTCGATGCGGGTTTGGGTGTATTCCAATCCGTTGTTGGGGCAGAAGCTAAGCCCCAATTGTAAGGTATCCTCCTCATCTTGTGTTAGAACCTGATCAGTGTGGTTAACAATCGTGGGACTGGAATCTACCACTTTTTCGCTTTCTTCTTGCGGATGTTTTGGGCTACAGCTTTGCCCCTTCCTCTTCCTCCGCCAGCCACCTCGTCGGGTTCTCCTTCGTTTTCGGGTGGTTTGAGTTTGCCCCCTCTCAGCCAGGTACGGCGGATGAGCTCGAATATATATATATTTATTTATTGACTGATTTATTAAATAAATTGCTAGCATTTAAAAAGGTTACCAAAATGGAAAAATTACATTACATAATATTTTTGACATTTATAATTTTTAAAAACTAATTTAATTTATCTGCTATTTATACCCTTGAAGAGCTAGGTTTCGTCTGAAACATATGTTGGCTGAATAACAATGATATCGTTATTTTTTTCAATGATGAAAATAAAAATAATACTTCAAAACTTAACTTGTTAACTAATAAGTAATTTATTTTCCTAGGTTTGGTAAAGTTTGCAAAGATTTCAAAGGAAAATACTGTTAAGTTCATGGGTTTGGTAGCTGCTTGTAATTTATAACACATATGTTGGCACACAGTAAAAGACGTTGCTTTCTTACTGGGTAAATAAACGTGACTTAAGTAATTTCCTGAATCACAACAAGTAAGGCTTTTCTAAACCTTAGACAAGCAGGGTTTTTACAAATCTGCACATGGTTAACAACTAGTACCTAGAGAGATTTTCATAAAGTGGTATATGTAACCAGTTTAATGAGGCAAGACACATACCGTGACCATGCTGGTATCACAATATTGCTCAAATGTTACAGTACCTTCTTGTGTAGAATTTTAATCATTAATATTGCTGTCTTGAATAGAACCATTGCTGCACTCAGGTGATGATGAAATTTCCTGCTTCCCTACGAGTGGTGTGGAACAATAAGACCTATAATTTCACGTCCCCGCAGGAATTAGACGATTTTGTAATAAGTCTGAAAGAGGCTCGGAAAATCTGAGATATCGGAATGTTTATGTTTTAGACCTTGGTGGATTACATTAATAGAATCACCACTCTGAAGGGATGTAGCTATAAATAGTTACATTAAAGTTGTAGTTTTTGTGTACGAGGGGGGGATGGAGGAAAAAAATAAATCATTTTTTTAAAAAAACAAAAAACTTTTTAATATAAAGCACAGGAAAAAAATAAATATATATAATTCTGTAATTAGATGGGTGAGGGTGCACATGATTTGTATAGCACATATGGATAGGACCAGAATTCCAGTCAGGGGGAGGGCCTCGAATGGCGATGTCTTCGCCAAGGGTAATATGGGAAGGTTCCTCATGGGGGAGGAGGGCGGGGGAGGAAGGGAGGGGGAAAAAAAAGAAAAAATTTCCTCATATAGCTAGAAATTCCGAGAGTACCAAGAGTCAACAGTCACCCTAAGGGATAATCAAGTTAATCAAGTAATATGGAGAATAAATTAAAAATAATTAGCTGGAACGTTAATGGACTGAGGGAAAGTAAAAAACTCGGTAGAGTTTGTGAGTTCTTAAACAAGTCTGGCGCCCATATTCTCCTAGTAGAAGAAACCCACCTTAATTCACAGGAGTGTAGATTGGCTTTTAAAAACCAAAAATGGATACAGGACATTCTATGTTCTCAGCAGAGCGGTAATACTAGAGGAGTGATGATAATTATCAGAATTAATAGTGGAATAAGGGTTGAGAAATACGAAACAGACCACACAGGCAGATGGCTGACTGCATCATTGGTAGTAAAAAACATAAAGGTAACGTGTACTGTGTACTATGGACCAAATCAGGATGCGCCAGAGGCCTTGATTAGTCTGAAAACTAGCCTTCTCGATCTGAATGCCCCCATCATATTAGGTGGCGATTTTAATTTAGTATTCGATCCTAGATTGGATCGCACTTCTAAGGCTCTGGTACCTCCATTACTTAGATCCAAGAGGGAGCTTGGAAACATAATAAAAGATTTCAATTTGATAGATGTCTGGAGGACTAAGAATCGGAATAACAGAGATTATTCATTTTACAGCCACAGACATAGGCACCACTCACGAATTGATTTCTTTCTTATTGATCAAAGTTTTCTCTCTGAGACCCTTTCCACTGCTTACATTCCGGCAATATTATCAGACCATTCCTTAGTAGAGCTAGTACTTAAGCTCCCACAGAATTTACAAGCTAGGAGATGGACTTTAGATAGATCTCTATTATTACAAGAGAATATAAAGTCTGATTTATTGAAGCAAATGACAGAATATTTTCAACTAAATAAGAATACCGTACCAGATCAAATATTATGGGATGCTTTCAAGCCTTTTTTAAGAGGTATACTTACATCTGAAATGATAAAAAGAAATAAAATTAGAAAAAAGGAAGATGAAGATTCTTTATCTCTTATAAAGCAAAAAGAGCAAGATTTACAGAAAGCTTCCTTAGAACAACGGATGGATGCGACATCCATTCAAAAGGAATTAGAGAACTTAAAAATTAAATATCGGGCCAACCTAGATAAAATTATTAAATTAAGGTGGGACACGAGTAGACTCCAGAATTTTTCTTATGGGGAGAAATGTGGGCGAATACTAGCTTGGAAGGCCAGGGCAGATCGTGTTAGGAACCAGATATCTGGATTGAAGATTCAGAGTTCTGGCGATATATCATCAGATAGCGGGGAGATTTTGAGTGAAGTTAAAACCTATATGCAAAATCTATATATGAGGAGTGATGACAAAACAACAATGGAAGAGGTAGCTCAATGGTTGGAGGGAGTATGTATACCCCGTCTAACAGACACGGATAGTTTATTTCTATGCTCACCAATTAAGGAGGGTGAGGTATACGACCAACTTAAAAGGATGGCCAGGGGTAAGGCTGCAGGCCCAGATGGGCTCCCAGTCGAAATATATCAAATAGGGTCAGAAATTTTAGGACCAATCTTAACGGCCCTTTTTAATGGAATACACTTAGAAGGGGATCCTATACCCCCGACTTGGTCAGAGGCCACAGTAACCCTGGTTCTGAAACCTAATAAAGACCCCGCATTGGTTGAATCTTATAGGCCAATCTCGCTGCTGAACGTAGACTATAAAATCTTTGCAGGGGTTTTAGCAGCGAGATTGGCCAAAGTTATTAAAACCATTGTTCATGAGGACCAGAGGGGCTTTATGCCCGGTAGACAGGTAAATGATTTGACCTTTCAGGCGATTGCGGCAATTGACTTTACTTCAGCGGAGGAGGTACCATTAAGCATAGTGGCTATAGACGCCGCTAAGGCTTTTGACCAAGTTAATTGGATGTACTTGTGGGAAGCTCTGTCAAAATTTGGCATACCGATTAACTTTATAACATCGATAAAAACATTATATTGCGAACCCAGAGCTAAATTCTTAGCAAATAACTTACTTGCAGATTGGGTTAAAATTACACGTGGTACTAGACAGGGCTGTCCCCTATCCCCCCTATTATTTAATTTATACTTAGAGCCCTTTGTTATCAAATTACGATCAGATGATCTAATTGAACTCTTTCGCCTGAATGAGCTAAATTTAAAATTCTCCCTATATGCTGATGATCTCTTAATGTTCACATCTAATCCCGAAACATCAATCCCTCAATTATTTCATCAAGCAGAAGTATTTGGAGAAGTCTCAGGGTATAAAGTTAACAAAGAAAAAACTGAGGTCATGCAATGGAATCAAGAGGTTAGGTTTCCTGGTGTAAAGTCCCGTATGAGATATCTTGGCATCCAGCTTGTACAAAACATTGCAGAAATACCCAAAGTTAATCTGGAGAGGGTACTTAAGGATATCAATACACTTTTACACCGTTGGTCGGGACTGGCGTTAAACATTTTTGGTAGAGTGAATCTGTTGAAGATGATCATCTTACCAAAAATCACCTTCCTTTTCAATTCGATACCTCTTTCATTCAGCTCTAAAGATATTGCCAAAATACAGGGACGGATAGGATCCTTTATTTGGAACTCCAAATCGCCCAGAATTTCTATGAAAAAACTCAGAAGGAAGATCAAGACAGGCGGACTTGCTTTACCAGACATTCACCACTATTGTCAAGCTTTTCATTTTAAAAACTTTAGGTCAATGGCCAACAAAGCAGACACTTCTTGTTTGGGTCAGTTATTTCAAGCTTTGCTACACAACATTCCTCAAGGTAAAGAAACTTTCTTATTCAAGTTCGGAGACCCGAAGTTCTACAAGAAGGTCAGATTAAAGGTCTTGGGAACAGCTCTGAGAAATTGGGTGTTTGTCAGGAAGAAATTAGACATTCCTTACTACACTCCCCTTGCACCCATATGGGATTCGCCGGGAACACCCGAATGCCTTATGGATCAACTATCGATTCCTCTTAGAACAGCGGGCATTGGACAGTGGCAAGATCTTATCGTAGACTCAGGACTAATGGAGTGGGATTCATTATCCAGATTAACGAGTGGAACCCTTACTAGATTCAAATATTATCAATTAGCCAGTTGGTGTAGTACTATAACTTGGAATCTTACAACTAACCCTAAATTTGATCTAGTAAAGAGAAAAGGGAGCTGGAAAAAAGAAGTTTCCTTTTGGTACGAGGCAATAAATGAGAAAGATCAAGTCACGGAACCTGAACTTAAAAAATTATGGCGAGAAGCAATAGTCCTACAACATGGCGAATTACAAGATCTTTGGGGAGACTCTTTTGAAATGTTGCATATGGTTGTTAAATCCGCCCCTTTAAAGAGAAACCACTTATTCACATTATATAGAGCGTATTTTTCACCAAAGAAGCTGTCCAAGTTTACGAATACTGAATACAGTTGTTTGCGTTGTAAGCTTTCCAAGGCAGACGATATACATATGTTTCTTGAGTGCCCCAAATTATCTCTTTTTTGGTCTAAAATAGAAGAATTTATAATAGAAGTGTGCAATATACGGTTTAAAATTACTCCGATGACCGTCTTTTTTGGGTTAGAGCTTGGATCTCAGCTTAAAGAGATGAGGACTAAATTTATTTTTTATGTAATGGTTATAGCTAGACGAGAAATATGTAAACTTTGGAAGTCGGAGATCTCTCCTACTTTTGCAGATTTTTTAAGTTATGTTGTATATATCAGTGAGACCGATATTGCATGTGATAATTCTAGCTTGGACAAAACCTGGACGGCCCTAGTGGCTTGGCGGAATCGATGAGATATGTTCCTGTGATTTCACCTGGGTCCTGTGAGTGCCTGGTATCCTACCCAACCGAGGGCCGTATAGACTATAGGGTATGGAGTGGACCTAGCTCACAGTGGAGACTGGAGGGGTATCTTATCTTCTCTCCCAACCTGGAGCCAAAATAGTAGAGAGGAGGAGATACCCTTCCTAGAATACCCACTTCTGGTATATGAGGAATAAAAAAAATAAAAAAAAAGAACCATTGCTGCACTAAGGCGCCAATGCCATCTCTTGAAGGACAAACAAATATAAACATTTCTCAAAATACTTAACACTAAATTTGCTGCATAATTCTGGATCATTCAAGACACTGAATTGATTTCAAAGGAGCACTTAGGTGTCACCTAATTATTATAATTAATCATCAACCCCTACCTGATAGGTTATTGCTATTCTTAAATTATCTTCATAAATTTGGCTTGAGTTTGACACAATATAAAGTGACGACTGCAATTTTTTATTAACAGATTGATGTGATCTTCTATGCTGAGTGATCAAAATTTACTTTTATGGTTGCATCAGTTATTGTTTCAGAACAACAGACAAGCTATCACATAAGCACTCAACACCAGCAGGCTGGACTACGGTAGCATTTCCTGCAATGGGATCTCAAAACAACTCCCACACAGACTCCAGACCATCCGGACCACCACTGCAAGGCTCATACTCGACCTCCCAGGCCGCACCCACATTACTCCACACCTCAAGGAGCTTCACTGGCTCTGCATTCACAAGCGCTGCCAATTCAAACTTCTCACACACACATCCAAAACCCTACAGAACACATGAGCAGAATACCTGAACAGCTGCATACACTTTCACCAACCCACCAGATGCCTCACTCATACACATTCCCCTCATCCACAAAAGCAAAACAGGAGGTTGCTCATTCTCCTACATTGCACCCATGACATGGAAAGACTTCCCTCAACACATCTGAACCTTCTCCTCACTTCTTGAATTTAGCAAGAAGATGAAAACCTGGCTCTGTGTATGAGCACCCTGGAACCACATACATTCACACCCACCCAAACACCTGGATACTCTTTCTGGTGATTAGTGTGCTGTGCAAATCAACATAATATAACATAAAATGACATGAAATGATATAACATAACATATGCCTTTGATGCAATATTATGAAGCCACAAGTCTCATACCCCTTAAGTGCCCATTGGAAGTGGGCCAGTATTCAAGATGCATCACTTTTTTTGACGCAACGGCAGTGAAAATAATGCAACAAATTTACAACGTGACGCATCTAGGGAGATGCGTCACGTTGTAAAGCCCTGCGTCACATTATACCTGCATCACGTATAATGTATGCAGGGTAGGCGTTCCCATGCAAAAAGCCACGTAGAACTGGTGCAGTGAAATTTACAAGATTTCACTGCATCACTCTACACCTTCACTGCGTCAAAATCCCTACGCCTTCTCAGGCCAGGCGTACGGATTGACGCAGGGCATTTTACATGGGACCAACCTATGTGTCACTTTTGTGACCAACTCCAACAATGCGTCCCTTTTCCTCAAACAGATGCGTCAGAATTTCTGACAAATCTGTAATTCCTTGCGCCATGGTGCACTGCATTATAAATAAAGCGGGCAGATTTACGTTTCCTGGCGCAGCCCTGCAAATCAGCAGGGATGCGCCAGGAAAGATGCGTCACGCAAGTTTACCCTTGTGCCATCTCAGATGCGCCGCATTGTAAATGCGGCGCATCATGGTGCAAGGGTAAACAGATGCGTGTTGAATCTGCCAGCGTAATGTTGGGGCAGTGCTGGAGTTTGGTGCGACGCAACTCCAGCATTGTTCCAACCCTGCCTATGTCCAACATGGTGCGTCAAGCCTTACGCCTGCTTCAAGCAGGCGCAAGGTTTTGACGCAGCGGCGTCGGAAAAGTGACTGAGTGAAATCTTTTAGATTTCACTCAGGCACTTTTCCGCGGCGTTCCTGCGACGGAACGCTCCCCCGCCCCCTGCGCCAGAACGCCCACATGATACCTGACTCAGGTTTCATGTGTCGCAGGGCTTTACAACGTGACGCATCTCCCTAGATGCTTGTAAATCTACCCCAGCACATCCATGGTGGAGCAGGGACATTTGGATGTAACGCAAGGAAACTGACGCATCTAAGCAGATGCGTCAGTTCCTTGTAAATCTGCACCATAATTTTTCAAGCGTCACACTTGTAGATTTCCTAGCAATCATCTAAACATCTTGCATAAAGCATTGTTTCATATATTTTTGAGCCTTTCACAATGTCTTCTTTTTCTACAACGCAAAGTACAAATATTTATTTCAATGTGGTGTGCGTAATTGTTCTTGCCTTTACTTACTAAAAAATCCCAAAAGACTAGCAAATACGTAAATTACAAAAGAGTGCAGTGCCAATAGAATGTCTATTAACCAGGGAAGCGCAGCTGCGCGATATTTAACTAATCCTATCAAATATCTCATTAAGCCCTTCATGAATTTTACGAAAATGTTAAGGGCAGAGTTTAGTAATTAACAACCTGCGCTGTTTTATCTTTCTGACACAGAGCTGCTATTATTACGTTTCCTTCCACCTGAGCAGAGTTTGATCAAAATAACCTCTTTCCCAGATATCTTTGTTTCTCCTGGGCCATTCTCTGATAATCTCAGATGCGAGGTCTATCATCCAAGAGGGAGCGAAAAGTCGAGATTTGCATTTTAATGAAATGTTTTCAAAGTTCAAATGGATTTTTAGTAGAGCACTGAGTAATTGTAGTAAAAGAATGAAACTCTGCAGGCATTTCTGTCAGACTGCAAGTGAAACAGGTTCTCAGCTGGAAATTCCTTGCAATGACTATAACCAGAAAGCGTTTTGAAACTAAAATGTGCTTGTTTATCATAAGCATTCTTGCTCTCAACAAGTACCTAAGTGGAAATACATCTTTCACTCCTGCTCCTATTGGTAGCAATCAATCATAAGCCCGTGGCCTGTGTGTAAACCTTAGGCGGCGGGTCTAGCTTTCTAGCTAACAGCAAGTTGTATTCTGGGATTTGTAGTTTCACTGCTAACAGAGTACATTTACTGACAAACTCCCCCGTTTGCAAAGTGCTGTATGTAAAGGCAGGCTGACCGAAGATGTAGCACGTCACAGGGGGTGGTTTGCCAGTGAAGGGGCTTTTACTCCTTGACCTCAAGGGGGTGATATAGGCAAGGGGTTACGTTGCTGATTTTAGAATCCAGCGATCTATGGGGGTCATTAGGATGACGGGTGGACTTAGTCCGCCCGCCATCCTATCGGAATTCGGGAGCGCCTGCCATAAGGGCGGGGGTCCCGTGGGGGGTATTAGGATGCGCCCGCCACAGTGGCGGGCGCATCCTGCATTTATAACATTGTGGCGGGCGGTGCTCTCTGCACCGCCCGCCACAATGCTATAAATGCATGTATGCATTTGCATAAACAAAGCGGCAGGCACTGCGCTGTGCCTACCGCATTGTATATGCAAATGCAGGGGGGTACCACAGGTACCCCCCCTGTGCACCCCCCACCCCATCTTCACTTTGGGGGCCTGCAGGGGGCCCCCAAAATGAAGACCGCATGCCTTTCCGTGGCGGCGATGAAAGGCATCTGTCCTGGCCCATCGGCTGGAGGTGTCTAATAGACACCGCCACCATATTAAACCTTTTCCGCCCCGGCCGCAAGGCGACCGGGGCGGAAAAGCGGTGGACGGTCTTTCCGTCCGCCGCGGTCCCCCCCCCCCGCCATACTAATATGGCGGTGGGGGATTTAGGAGAGGATGGCGGGCAAATTGCCTCACCAGGCTGGCGGAGGCTACCGCCAGCCTGGCAGGGGCAATCCGCCCGACATCCTAATGGGCCCCATAGTCTTGATCGTGCCTTCATCACTTGACGACAAGCTTGTATTTCTTGGACAATCATTTTAAATATAATACAATACCGAGGTGTGCTGCCTAGTGCTAATCTAATTACTTTTTATCACCTCACCCTACCATATACTGGCTTCAGCAACATTGTCTAAACCTGCCCCCACATATCAAGCTGTTCCATGCATTATAGCAGCTCGTGTTTGAGATTCTGCAGCTGCAATAAAAATGTTTTCTCTCAGTAAAGTGCAATGTTGCATCTTGGAACTAGATCAGCGCTTTATCAAAAACAGAAAGCACACCTAGACTAAAAGCACTTGCACATAGCTGTCAAGTTTTTCAACTCCATGTGTGACTACCTGAGCTTGTCCTGTTTTTTTGTTTGAAATCTGGTAGGTTAAATAAGACCACAAGTCCCAGAATTGTAAGAAAAAAACAGGATTGGTCTAGCTAGTCACACTGGACATTTGCAGCTATGCATGCAGTAGGGGCGCTGGCAGTGGCGACTTATCGCTTCAGAAGTGAGTACATTTAAACCCCCAAAGTAAATGTGTGTGCAAAACATATTTTGCAAAGAGGTGCTGAAACTCAATAGTCTTTCATAACTCAAGGGCAGACCTGCTCAACTAGAACCAGGGAGTAAATTATTTTCGTGAAACAATGGTTCTTATTAGTGATATAGTTGAACGTAAAATAACACAAGGCAACAAAGTCATACTGCTCAAAACATAATAAAGGATAAAGAAAGAGTAGTCAAAGCAGTTGATGCAAAAATTGATATATTTTTTTCATACATATAAATTCTGGGCATGGTGTCCCATGTGAAAAAAGAGAGGAACCAAAATGGGCAATAACATACAATACATACAAAAACATAAATGTATGTGTTCCATAGAACGGTAAACAACCATATAAGTAGCCAAATATCACAGAAATTATAATAAATCTCTGCCCATATATCAATTAAGGGAATTGCCAAGTTGGTTTGCTTGTGTTACATGAGTGCCGACGACATTTAGACCCAGTTGAGGATATTGGGTCTCATCAGGACCAACAAAATAATAAAAGGACACCTGAAGGATCAACGAGAAACAACCATGACTACTCTAAAAACCAAGGATAGTGGGTCAAACTAATAATTGACATTATACCTTAGTGGTCTCCTTCAGGAGTCAAAAACAGATGTGGAACTAACAAAACCCAAAGTGCTATGTAAGGAAAATAAAAACTACTTACTTGGGGTGCCCCAAGTGGGAAACTTGAAAGGAAGCAATTGAGTGCAAGAGTTAAAATACTGATAATCTGAAGGCTACACTCAAACAGATTACACGAGTAATCAGCACTTACCCCCGAGAAGAAACAGCAACACGTACAGATGTGTCTCAGGAAATGCAGAATAATTACTATACGCTTCGTAATCGTAAGCGGTAAAGTGTACGTGGATTGACCAAGGATCAATTGCTGCAAAAAGGAACTTCTCGCCTCGGATAGGAGGCCAGCGTTAGACGAATGAGCGGGCACCATAAATCAATGTGGTAAAGAGGGAAGGATGTCCACGATACAAGGCCTCGCATCTTATTGGTGTAAAAGGGAGACGCAGAGCACTCTTCCCCATGACACTGAGGGAGATGGAAACGAGGCTTGGGACTGGTGCGTACCAGGCCTACGGACTCTGGTAAGGTACAAAAGGCATGAATAGTGGCTAGGAGAATTAATGGGACTGTGAAGTCGCACAGATATGCCAGGATAGATCACCCAGGCGGCAGGAGGTTGTTGTTTAACCTTTATACTTTATTTGACAATAGCGGGAGAGCGCCGAGCGTCCGGCGTTCTCCGAGGTTTATCGCGTTCTGCGCGCATGTGCAGTCGCTCTCAAAATGGCATCCTCGCGTGCTAAGTCATGACGTAGCACGCGAGAACTAGAGCGCGACTCTACATATCTCCCTCTTTTTATTACCAAAAGAAACAATTGTCATTCAACGTCCCACAGGATGCTTAACTTCCCCCCAGTTCAAAGTCTCGGAAGCGGGTGGGCCTTACCACCGCTTTGCCTGCTCGTGTGCGTCTTACCAGAGTGGAGAATGCTTCCCCGGTGCAGTTCTCTGCAGGGCTCACCACTTTGTCTCTTTGGGTACCCGGCTCTTCTCTCCTCGGGGTCACACTCTCCTCTCCACATTGTTCCTCCACCTCAGGCATTCCCTGGTCACCTGACTCTTCATGGTTTCCTTCTGCTCCAGGATTTTCTTCTTCTGCTGGGGTACTTTCCTCATTCTCCCTTAGTCTTTGGTCTTGTTGTTTCCTCCCATTTTCCTCAGGGGACCATTGTAGGATCTTATTGCATTTAGACATGCGGTCCTGGGACCACACATTCCCGTCGCTGAGCAGTGCTGCTCTATCATACCCTTCTTTCACTTGTAGAGGTTGACTGTATTTGCTGTTTCCTTTTTTTCTTAGCACCGCTAATTTGACTCCCACCCATTCCCCTCTCTCAAGGGCTGTTTCCTTCACGTTTCTCCTCTGGTTGTAGTGTTCCGTATATATCCTTTGGGCTTTCTCAAGTTTGTGCTGCACCACCGCTGGAGACCACTTGCTTGTGATTGTCTTTTCCCTCTATGCTAAGTTGTCCTTGGTGAAGGGGTGTCTCCCCCTTAGGATTTGGAAAGGGCTATACCCTGTGCTGGTGGGGGTGATGCGGTAGGCCCTCATCATACTTTGGACTTCTTTCACTCAATCTTTACCCATCGTGATGGTGGCTTGAATGGACCCCATTATGACTCTATTGAACCGCTCCACCTGTCCATTACTCGAAGGGTGGTATATGGAGGTATGCTTGATTTTGATCCTGTTCCTCTCCGCGTACTTATACCACTTCTCCGACGTAAATTGCGGTCCATTGTCGCTCAGAATGGATCTAGGAATGCCTTCACTGAGGAAGACGGTAGTGATGAACCGGAGCACTGTCCCAGCGTACATCTCTTCCTGTTTGTGCACCTCTGGCCATTTCGAGTACCTGTCGACGAGGACGCAAAGATATTTAGGCGTTCCTTGTGTGTCAAGCACAGGTCCCAGAATGTCTACAGACACCTCTTCCCAGGGGTTACTCGGGTGGGCAAACGTCCCCAAGGCCGGCCTTAAGGGTTTCAGCGTTTTGTCAGCTCTTTGACATTGATCACACTCCCTCACGTGTCTCTCCACTAGGATGTCCACTCCTGGCCACCAGTACATCTGTTTCACCCTCATCTTGGTTTTCACGATTCCCAGATGTCCTTCGTGCAGTATCGCTAACAGGTGAGGTACCAGCGTTGTCGGGGGGACTACTTTGTCACCTCTGTACAGGAATATTCCATTGTCTCCCACTGACAGTTCCTCTCTGACTTCATAGAATTTCCTGAGCGCTTCTCTCAAGCGTTTCTTTTCTGGCCATCCGTGTATTATGCACTCCTTGACCTCACAGATGTCCTTGTCTTCTTCATACGCTTGGGTCCACTCCTGGTTGCTTATCACACGTTCTTGGTCTTCCATCACTGCTACCATCTCCTCGTATTCTGCTGTTATATTGGGAGCTCCTTCCATAGCTGAAGCTCTACTGAGGTAGTCTGCTACATTGTTTCGTGTTCCTGGTATGTATTCCACATCATATCTGTACTCTAGCAATTTCAAGGTCCTCTTGGCGATGCGTGGCGTGGCGCTCGCATGCCCACTCGAGGTGAGTACTTTGACCAACAGCTTGTGGTCTGTCTTGAGTTGGAATCTCGTGCCCCATAGAAATTGGTGGAACTTCCCCATGGCCCACACAACCGACAGCATCTCTTTCTCGATCACACTAAATTTCGGTTCCGTGGGCGATAGGGATCTTGAGGCGAAACTGAGAGTCTCCATCAATCCGTCCTTCCTCTCCTGCATAAGGACTGCTCCCAGTCCTTTCTCGCTGGCGTCCGTCATCAATGCCGACTGCCCCAGGGGGTCGTATCCTTGTAGTGGTATGGCTTGACTGATGTCATTCTTTAAGGCATCAAATTCTTTTTGTGTCTCTTCTGTCCTCTTGAACACTGTTTTGTCCCTTATTAGCTGCCTCAGGTGGTGCGTCTTGGTGGCAAAGTGTTGTACAAATTTGCTATAATATTCAGCCATTCCTAGGAAGGATCTAACCTCTTCTTTGTTGGTTGGGGCCATGGTGTTGCAAATTGCCTTCACATTTGCTCATTTGGGAGTGATGCCGTGTTCTCCGATCTCGTGTCCCAAGTAGGTGACCGACGTAATTCCGATTCGGCACTTCTCCCATTCTGCTGTCAGGCCATTGCTCTCTAGAACTTGAAGGACCGTGTCTAGCTTCTTATCATGATCCTTCCGGTCTTTCCCCATCAACAGTATATCGTCCTGGAAGTACTGGATACCCTCGATGTCTTTAAAGAGGCGGTGCATTAGTTTCTGAAACACTGCTGCTGCCGAAGCAAGGCCAAAGGGCATTCTGCGGAATTGATAGCATCCGAAGGGTGTTATGAAAGATGTCAGTTTCCGGCTTGCTGGATGTAGGTCTATCTGGTGATAGGTGGAAGTGAGATCAATGGTGGAGAACCACTTTACTCTTCTCGTCTTGGCCAGCATCTCTTCTATGCGAGGTAGTCCGAATTTTTCCACGATTAGGCACTTGTTCAGTTCTCGAAGGTCCACACAGAGACAAACCTTGCCATTAGTTTTCAGTGCCACCACCAGGGGTGCCAGCCACTCCGAGCTATCTATAGGCTCGATGATTCCATTCTCTTCTAATGTGCGCAGTTCCTGCTGTACCGCTTCTCTCTCGGCTAGGGGCACGTTCCTGACTTTGTGGGATATTGGCTTGGAGTTCTCTTTGAGTACAATCCTATGTGTGAACTTCTCCAGCTTGCCGACCTTCTCGCCAAACACTTTCGGGAACTCGCTCTTCATCTTCTCCAAGTCCGGCCAGCTCCCTGGGGCTGTCATCAGCACTAGTGTGTCCCCCCCTGGGTCCAATTGTATCCCCAGGTCACCTTGGTCCATCCATCCTAGGACTGATGGGCCCTTCTCGGCTACATATAATTTGCACTCTGCACTCCTTCCTCTGAACTCGAAGGTTAGAGCTCTGTACCCGACCATCGGAATGGGTTCGCCCGTGTACGTCACTGGTCGTATGTTGGGTGGTTCCAATCTTGGCCCCAAGCTGGGTCTGAATTCTTCATTCCACACTGCTCTTTGGACGATGGTGTATGGGGATCCCGAGTCCATTGCAATCTTGATCTTCACTCCTCCTATCACCATGTCGCATTGTGGTTTGCGGGAACGCTTGCAGTCAATGCCCAGTACTTGTCCTTCCACACATAGTACGTCGTCTTCCTCGTCCAGTTCTTCTTCTTCCTCCTGTTGATCCTGCGCCACATACTTCACTGTGGGTCTCCTCATTTTGCGGCAACATACCGTTTCGTAGTGGCCTAGTATGCCGCAGAACATGCGTTTTGCTCTGAACACAGGACAACGTTTGTCTTGGGATGCATGGGACTGGCTTCCGCACCTGTAGCACGTGGACTTGCTTTCTTTGTTCTGCTTCCACTGTTGTCCTGGTTTCCCCATCCACTTGTTTGGCCCTTTACCTTCTGTTGTCGTGGCTTTGCTCCTTCCCGGTGGTTCTGCATCGTCCACCTTGTTCACCATGGTCCTCTGGACAGATTCTCTTTTGCCCGCGTCAGCACACCGTTTCGACAACTCTGCTTTTTTCACCATGGCTATTACTTCCTTAAGCGATGTTTCTCCGTTTACCCACAATTTGTCTTGTACTGTCTTGTTGGTGGTGTGTATGACTATCTGATCTTTTATGAATTCATCGTTCAGAGCCTCAAACTTGCACGTTATCGCCAACTTCCTCAACGCTGCGACGTAGTCATCTATGGATTCGCCTGCTTCTTGTTTCCCACTGTAAAGTCGCAGAGATATGCCAGGATCGATCACATGGGAGGCAGGAGGTTGTTGTTTAACCTTTATACTTTATTTGACAAGAGCGGGAGAGCACCGAGCGTCCAGCGTTCTCAGAGGTTTATCGCGTACTGCGCTCATGCGCAGTCGCTCTCAAAATGGTGTCCTCACGTGCTACCTCGTGACGTAGCACGCGAGAACTAGAGCGCGATTCTACAGGGACGTTGAGAGGTTGGGCGAGCTTATTTGAAATACACAGCAAGTCAGTGTAATATGGAAACAATATGTACATTGCAGTTAAAATAGGGTGCAAGGGGCTTCTGGATGATGTCATACTGATTAAAATCAGGGAGGGCGCACATGACGATTCGTCGTGCTGTGCTTGTGATAAGAGGTTCAAGGTGGACAGGCACGCTAGCCACTCAGTCACGTTTGTCTGAGAGTAAGGACAATGTGGGTGAGGAGGAAGCAATTAACCATGATTGCGCGTAATGTTATGGAATGAAGATGAAGAGGGGTGGTGCTTGGCAAATGACAAGTTTGTATGTGTCAACCTCTGGGTTGAGACACCCAGAGTCGAAATCACATATGGTATCTGGAAATGGACTACACGAAGGGACGGTTGAGACCCAAAATTTGTCATCTGCCAAGCAACCTCATGAGCTGTGTGAGGAGGGGAAGGTCTGCAGGACTTCTGCCTGTGACCAGGACTGTGAGGCCAAGGCCTGCTAGTCTCCCTGCTGGGTGTGGGGCATCACCCAGGGAAACCAAGACCACCTGCTCTGGAGACTGGAGCACCAGCGCCAGGACAAGTGTCCCCTGTGAGGTCCAGTTTAGAGTCCTGTGAGGAGGGAGTGAAGTCCAGTGAGAGTTCTGCCAAGTGGACTCCTGGTACGAGGTGTGAGCAGACGGCTGCTGCACAAATCGGATTTTACCCATGTGCATATTCAAGTTGGTGACCACCATACATCATGAGAGGAGCTCTGTGAAGATAGCCATGTGCAGAATGTCATGTGGGGCAAGTGAAGCCTGTGCAGTGCCAGTTGCGGCAACACTGTATGCCAGGAGAGACTGTTGCTATCAAGAAAGCTTTCAGGATCATCGCCACATCACTGCAACCCTAACCAGGGGCATTACAATCCAACATCCCTCTTCCCCATGTTAGGAGCGCAGAACGTACCATTCAGTAGGAGCACCGGAGTACCTCCGATCATTGCAGGAGCCGGTAGCCCGCATGCAGGGTGCTGTCACGCATCCCAAATGCAGCTGACTTTCTGAACTGGAGTGGAGCATTGTGACTGCCCGCAGACAGGTTTATCCACTGAGGCTAGCTTCCTCACTGCTGGAGCATGTGAAACTGGTTATGGGTCAATTGGGCCTGAGGGGAACCACTACTATGGATGCTGGTGGGCCAAGACACTTTTAACTATTTTGCTAAGAGTCGGAGTAGTCTCTTGAGTTCAAGCCTACTAGTGAGCATTCCCTGAATTTGGCCACCAGTGAATGTGGAATAACCCCTACCACATTACAACCAGCGGGTGGGACAGGGATTTGCCGGCAAAACACTACAGCCCGACCTCAAGAGGAAATATGCTATCATTTATATATGTCATAACACTGCTTTGCACACTTAGGGGCCCATTACGATGGCGGGCGGATTGCCACTGCCAGGCTGGCGGTAGCCACCGCCATCCTGGCGGGGGCAATCTGCCCGCCATCCGCACCTATATTCCCCCGCCATATTAGGATGGCGGGGGGGACCGCAGCGGACGGTCGGAAAGTCCGTCCCCCGCTTTTCCGCCCCGGTCGCAAGGCGACCGGGGTGGAAAAGGTTTAATATGGTGGCGGTGTCTAATAGACACCGCCAGCCATATTACGATGGGCTGCTTTAGATGCCTTTCCGCTGCGGCGATGCCGCCACGGAAAGGCATGAGGTCTTCACTCTGGGGGCCCCCTTCGGGCCCCCTGAGTGAAGGAGAGGTGGGGGTGCACACGGGGGATACCTGTGGTACCCCCCTGCATTTGCATAGACAAAGCGGCAGGCACCACGCTGTGCCTGCCGCTTTGTCAATGCAAATGCATTAATGCATTGTTAGCATTGTGGCGGGCGGTGCTGACTGCACCGCCTGCCACAATGCAGGATGTGCCCGCCACTGTGGCGGGCACATCCCAATACCCCTACGGGACCCCCGCCCTTATGGCGGGCGGTCCCAATCCCCGTGAGGATGGCGGGTGGGAAAGTCCACCCGCCATCCTAATGACCCCCTTAGAGTTAGAAATAAAATGGTGCTTTTTTATTATAAAAATAAGTATTTGAATGGACATGTATTGACATTTCTGTGCACTCTTTGAGTTATGAGTCATGTACATTAACCTCCATTCACACTTCTCCCCCCAAGGGAGCCTTTGACTGCTCGTCCACAGCTACTGCTGAGAGTCAAGTGCAGAAGGGGCAGGAGGGGTACTTGGCCCAGCTGCTCAGACTTTACTGTAGGTCAGGCCCAAGGACATCTCGAGTAAAAGGCCTCAGCCACCTGCGTGTCCTGCGGCCCTCTGAAAGGAGTTCTGACACCAACCTATGACATGTTGATTTGTTCTTGTTAGGTTTAAAATTTGAAATTTAAAACTGATATCTCCGGTTCCCCTTGTTCAAATGTATTGTTTTAGTCTTGTTTTGTTCATTACATTTTCCCCCTGTTTCAGTAAATATGTGTGTTGTTTTTTGCTGATTACTTTCTTGCTTTTAATGTTTTGGTGCTGTCTTGGTGCGTTACACATATTTCTGTTCATTTGTGCTACAGCTAACACGGATAAGCCCCGGCTCTCTCACTAAGACTGTACTTATCTAACAAGGCATTGGTTTATTAGCTTTGTGGCATTTCATACCTTGCTCTCCCCCTAAGTTAATAATCATGGATCTCACAAGTCCCACTGAGATGGAGTTAATAACTCTTTTTTCCCAGGCACTGCAGAAACTGCAGCCTGTGGTGTGTGCTGCAGAATCAATGGTATTAGAGGGCGGAATGTCAGTCTGAGCAGAGACGTTTCAGGGGCCCCATGAGAGGGCCACCTCTTACCCTGGGGATCGTGAATGATTCTTAATCAGCTTGTTTTAAATCCCGCTTCCCTTCAATGTATTTTTTGATATGGGTGATGGGTGAGAGTCTATTTTTCAAAGAAATGTTCTGTTTGTTTGACACAAAATCCATTAACCCCTTCGATGCTGATGACGCCCCCAGCCGTCATGCATCACAGGGCTTGTGTGCTGATGACGGCTGGGGGCCGTCATGAACCCGCCCACTATCGATTCTGCCGCACAGACGCAGAATCGCGCCCGCGCCCAAGGGGTTAAAACAATTCTTTGAGAGCAAAACAGACCATGCAAATGAGAAATAAGAGGGTGTCACAGAGATTATTTGCAGTAATATTAGTGAGCTGCTGCTGTGTTACAGTATTGAAAACATATATCTCCTCTATCACTAGCCCAGGGACCCAAAAAACCTTAAGATGTTCCTGAGTCTGTGCAATGTGCAAAGGAGGTGGGGCACATTGGATAACAACGCTTTTGGCCCTGTTCCTAAAGAGAACAAGCCGACTAGTCATGCTTAAGGTGTTAAGCATCATCCCATGAAGGGGCACACACCTAAAATTGATAATATATATTTCCTTTAATATATTTATACTAAATAAAATAAAATTAAAACATTTATTTTAATTAAAATAAAATAAAAAATAATCGCTTCATACTAAAGTTCTGTATCTCTAAACCCAATGAATAAAAATATGCTAATTTTACCCTGTCAAAGGAGAATTAGTGAACAGAATCACAACTTTTTACCCTTCAGCTGGATCGGGAAATGAACATGTAAATTAATGTAGATGCACTAAACATATACTTGCCATGTAAGACAAAAAAGTATGAAATGCCCACAAAATTGCTCCTCTAAGAAGGGTAGTAAGTCCAGTCAGTAGGCTAGCCGAGCAGGGGCATAACACAAGCCCCTGTGGCTCTGCTACGTAAGGGGGGCTCCCACCCTTTCCCACAACCCTTCAGGAGGCACCACTGAGCCAATGGTCAACAAATATCTATGGGATGAGAAAGGCTCAGAGGCCCCTGTTTACCTTTTGCGCAGGCGGGGGCATTATTTTGAGATGTTTTGAATTACCCCAGTGCAGCTGAGCTGCATTAGAGGTGGACGACCCACTGCAGTTCAAGCCTGGCTCGAGCCAGATGTCTGGTTCTGGCTAACCTCGAGGCCCTCTAGGACTCTCAAGCTAAAAACAAGCTGAGCCTTGGTGTGGAGTCTCCTCCCTGACTGGCAAAGCTCTAATCCCCCTGCAGTAGGTGATCGATGGGTGTGGCTACCTATGGGCAGTGCTGGACATGTTTAACTCTTGATTACCCCAAGCCCCGGACTGCAGAGGCGATGCGGGCCCATGGTGAGCTAAGACATCAGGGGCCCTACTATTAGCCATAGCTCCAGCGCTACTGCACCTTCTGCACTATTGATAGCTATGAGCACCCCCACCACCGGTGCTTCTTCTGCTCTCACACAGCACTTGTGCAGTGGAAGGATGTGCTTGTCAGTGCCAAGCTGCCAGCTTTTAACATTTTTGATTGACATCTAATCTACTCCCCAACCTTGGACCCCTTTCCCAACTCCCCCGCATCAACTAACCACTTCCGCCCCATTTTCATTGCCAGCACCAAGCCAGTGGCATTTTGTATTTGTATTTTTATTTTTATCTGAGCAGATTTTATACCAGAAAACACTTAATTTCAACAAAACAAAACATTTCAATCATCAGCCATGATTAATATGATTTACAAATCACAAAGTGGGGGTACAATTACACATACATAGTATGGACCAAAGGTAAGAATACCATTCAAGGAAAGCCAATTCGAGACATAATTAAATGTAGGAGATCTGAAAAGCGGAAGTTCATTACTAAGGTTCCCTAAATATATATTAAAGTGCATCAAAGACCGGAGTTGAGAAATATTCCTTACTACTGTTCCTTACAAATACAATAAAGTGCATAGGCAGAATTTATACCAAAAAGCACATCATTTCAATAAAAAAAATACAAAATCTTTTTAATCATCAACCATGATTAATATGGATTACAAATCAGAAAAGTGGTGCAAAAATTCATATATTGTATTTACCAAAAGTAACTATTACCTCTAATCAAAATAAATAACTTTGAAAAAGACAATTTAGAGCATGGTTATATGCAGGACATCTAAAAAGCGAAAATTCATCACTAAGTTTCCTTTAGAATATAGTAAAGTCCATATAGAGTTGAATAATATTCAGTACTATGGTTTCTTGTAAATAATATAAAGTGCTTAAACAGAATAGTAACTGGATACCAATATCCCTCGTGGTCATAATAAGATGGAAGTCACCACAACAATGAAGTTCAGTAAAGCAACAATTATATTTTTGATCACACTAGATTGGATCAACCACTCGGCCCTGTGACATAGATGCAAACTGCTGTAATTCTGCCCATGAAGATGTAAAAAAAGATTCACCTGAAGGGGATCTAAAACTATGCTGAACCACAGAGCCCTGGTTTTCGAATAAATCGAAATACTGCCAGGAGGCATAACATTTCTTTAAAAACCCAACCCTTTTTGCGTAGGCTCTCTCTAATTGCTTCGTTATGGTCATTTTATTTAGCCATTCTTGATATGCAGGGACCCTGCAGGTTCTCCACATTTGTAATATCGGAGAGCGGTCTATAGTAAAAATAATTGACAAGAACCTCAGTCCTGAATTTGCTAAATTTGAAGATTGATCATTTTTTTGAAGACCGGAAAGTACCAAAGCAGGATCCAACTCAATCGTTACTCCAATAGCTGAACTTAAAACAGAAGGCAACTGGAGCCAAAGGGGCATTAACATAGGGAAGGAATAAAAAATGTGTAGCCGCCCCCTTCATCCTGGTGCTTACAGCGAAAGCAACAATTATCAAGTGCAGGAAACATTCTATTCAAGGCTGCTGGAATATATAATAGGCCATCCAATAAGAGAGGAACAACGTCCTCTTTAAGGTCGCTGCTCTCAACGACATACGTTCTTAAAGTGATATGGTTGGCATATCTCCCTCTGAAAAATGGCAATGTGGTGTTAACCAGATTTTATCTAAAATATTCTTAATAACATTTGATTTGTGTGCAAGGGTCCTGGATGGTAGAGACATGATTGACTCCTTCTTTCTCGCAAAAATGATGCAGAATGCCGGCACTCAATTACCAGCTTTTATTACGGTTCTGAAAATCCCCCCCAAAACAGACTCTAGATTTAAGTATCAGAATTTTGAGCATCTATCGTTTCAATAATGTTTCTTCAGATTGGATGTTTCTAACACTACAGGAATTAGGCCAACTTGGCCTAACAACCTCCACGGCTTTAGTTAGTCTTAGGAATTATTCCGGGTTCAGGTAGTTGGGGCATTTTCTTCTTCAGGGTAGATATATATGACATGGCAGGAGGTCTCTGCTCGGTGTGGTTAATGAAGGCTGCGACTTTTCCTCGTCTATTATCAGATCTTATCCTTTCTCAGGGCTCAACACTTGGATCCCAGGCTTCATATTCATACTGGACTTCAAGCTTTTTTTAAGTGTAGGATGGTTGGAATAAGAAACTTGTATCGGTTATTATGGAACTTAGAGGTGCAACCACATTTTATTAAAAATATTTTTGATAAATGTGTTTTGTATTTTTGATGACTCCTCGGTGCCATTTACAGTGCCAGACAAAAGACATTTTTTTAAATTAATTTTGCACTGCTAATGCTTTTCCTATAATTAATAACAGAGCAAACTAATTATTTATCAAATGATTTTTACATTTCAAAATAAAAATGTAGAAAATATATTTGTCACATTACCTACTATGAACTAACAGTAACAATTGAGCACATTTGAGGTGCTTCAGTTTTTGGTCATGGTGCAAACTCTTTAAAAATAATGACTAGCCAAAACACCGTTATTGCACCATTTTTTAAAAGGGCCACTGAACATTATCTTATTTTTGCTTTATTATTTGGAAGAATATGAGTTCTACCCAAGTAACAAGTCCCTAAATCCTGTCAGGTCTAAAACACAGTTTCAACACATTAAATCTGGGCTCAAACTCTGGTAGGTATTGCACAGTACAGACCTGCTTAGTTTAGGAATTTTTCTAAAGTACTTATCAACACTAAAACCGTCAAAACCTCACAAACAACTTAATGAAAATACCACGGCCAATTTTTAAAAATGAATAAAACAAATGACTCCAAAATAACTAAAAACCCTATAAGGGGGACTGGTGCACCAAAAATAATGCAACGCACCAATCTGAAATCAGTGGATGTGGTTGGCTGAGAGGTGCAATTTCAGGCCTACGGCAATAGAGGGGAGGACATCACTGAGGGCCAAATGTGTCAACATACCGTTTTGCGATTCCTAAATAGCGATTTTTAAGGAATCGCTATTTAGAAATCGCAAAATGATATGTATGTAGGAAATCGCTTCTTTTTAGCGATTCCTTAACATTCCCAAATTGCGATTAGCAAATTGCTAATCGCAAATTTCCCATTCATTTCTATGGGCCAGGAGGCCCATAGGAATGAAGGGGAAATTTGCGATTAGCAATTTGCTAATCGCAAATTGCGAATATTTTCAAGGGTGCAGGGGTGTCACAAGAACACCCTGCTGCACCCCTGAAAATGACATGTGTGGGCATATGGCGCATGTATGAGCGTCATATGGCAGCTTTGGATTTTTAATTAATTGCTTTTTGAAAAGAATTCGCAACTTACCACCAACTAGAAGTTGGTGGTAATTTGCGAATCCTTATGGGCAATTTTTGGAATTATTTTACTTTGATACATTGCATTTAAGGAATCGCAAAATTTGCGATTCCTTAAGTGCAATCGCAAATTAAGGAATGGCAAATTTTGCGATTCCTTATTTTGCTGCAAAAAAGTTTCATACATACCATTTAGCAAATTAGCATTCGCAAAGGCCGAAGTTCTGCGAATTTCGGCCTTTGCGAATGCTAATTTGCTTGATACATATGGCCCTTAATTTGGTCTTCTTTGTGTTTCAATTCGCAGAAGTATTTTTTTCCCCCTGAAATAGGTCTTTGCCCATAATTTATTAGGTTTATTATTAACATCAGTTATTTCTAGGAAAGTATTTGAAAATAATCTAATAGGCCTGGATATATAGTTGAAACTTGATAAACGCTTAACATATGGGTGTTGATTATAATTTGTTCACATAAAAAAAGAAGCTTTCTGCAAAAAAGAATTCCTGGAGAATGAATTACTACTTAAAATGAAACATTAATCACGCTTATTAATCAGACGTATGTTCTCTGTAGGACGTTCTGAATTCGCAGCACATTTGCTCATGTATTGCACAATTTACCAGACCAGGAATAATAGGCAGGAGGCGCACTACAATTTATACAATCTCTTTTCAAAGTTTTCGGAAGTTTATTTTTATTTCAAATAGTTTTTATTGAGAATTTTGGAAGAGTGACATAAAAGCGAGAGACAGTGAACATTAGGAACATAAGGAGCACACAAGTGCCAACAGTGTGCTACGAAATGAAGGGGTACCTCACTTCTCGTACAGCAGCAGAGTGCCAGAGCCCTGGCACCAGAGCTGTGAGATGGGGGGGGGGGGTCAATCAGGTGATCTGGGAAAGGCACACATCAAGGTAACTCGAACCAGGACAGACCTGGACTCAGCTTTCAATGATTCACTCTGTGATTTCATGGCTGGGAAAGGTTAAACATTTGGTTATTTTGTTCTAAGAAACTTATGAGCAAAATGTGTAATGATTAACTGGGTTAAAGTGTCTTTCAGGAAGAGTATCGAACCATTTTAAGTAGTCATTATTTACCAACGTCACGCGCCATTATTGAGTTTTTGAGTTTGTAGACTGGCAGTATGTACAAACTGGGGAGCATCCAGGGGCGTGGGTCAATGTATAAACTCCTGCTTTATCTTTCTTTTTTTATGCATGTATTTATGAATGGAATGCACCTCACCATACTGCCATGCCCCGCCCAGAGCTTGGGTGGAGAGTGGTGCATGCAGCTTAAATAGACGTTGTTTGCTCTCAGGTGTATCAATCCATCTTCCTTTCTTCCTTCCTTCCTTCCTCCCTCCCTTCCTCCCTCCCTCCCTTCCTTCTCCATATATATGGCTGAATGCAGTGCTTAATTTGTATAAAAATAAGTGCTGGTGGTCAAGACTATGTTCAGAAGCCTGCGGTAAGTGCTGCTGGATGTCAGCAGGCTGAATACCAAGACTGCGCAGTCTGGATTCCACCTTATGCCTCTTTAATCCACCACCAGACACTCCATGGCACTTTATTTTACTGTAGCAAGTGGCTATCTGCTTTCTCCCTTTGACACAGTTTTCTGTCTTTTTCTTGTTCCTGGTTTCCTCCTTGTATGTTTTTCTCTCTCTTGCATTGGGTCAAAAGTCTGATGGCTAAAAATAAGTTCTGGTCCACAAAAATGAGAACCAGCGGACCCCTCCTGCAAACACCGGGTTAAATTAAGCAATGGCTGTATGTAGAAAAGTGGACCACTAAAAATCACATAAAAGTGCCATACACATTGAATGGAACTGCATTGAGCCACCCTTCTAACCTGAGGGAGCAAGGAGGTATTTTTTCTAATTAAAATTAAGTGTCTTTTTCAGCACAGTTTTTTGCAAAAGCCCGTAAAAAAAACAAAAGCTTTTGCAGGATGTTGGCAGCAGGCAACATGTCTTAGGGTGTTTCAGGCTGCCATAGTAGGAAGAATACTTTGAGTTCATTTTAAAGGGAATATCCAGCATTTGATGAAAATAGGTACAAACCTTCAACCAGAAATCATTAAAATTAAAAACTTTATGGAACTTTCGTTGTTTTGAATGTTGCTGTTGCACATTTGGTTAATTGTTTAATATGGCAAACAGCCATTTCGGCATGGTGAGTAAATATAATAAGAAAATCCATGCAATACAGTGTGCAGCACATTTTCATCTGCATATTACACGCCTATCGCCCCTTTTCAATGAATGAAAACCTAGAAGTATAGAAACTCAGGCAATTCACACAAAAAGTCACAGTGGAGCCATAGTATAAGGATAGTTTATTTTTAAAAGTGTACCCATGAAAAAGGTTTTTAAAATTAATTTCCTAATCATGACAAGTTTTGCCTTGTCAGAACCTCTTCAGTGTAGAACTATTGGAGTGGACCCCCTAGGAGTCTGACACACAGTGCCACTGCACTTACTGCACTTTTGATTGGCACACCAGTGAATGCCCCACTTGTAGACTTTACCAAGTGAGGTCAGTCCAAATCCATTGTACAGACTGTACTCATTTTCATCATGAAACATTTTAACTTTGATCCACGCCTTGAAAATGTTTATTTTAAAAGCATGCCAGCAAAATTACACTGGTGATCTTTAAATGAGGCGAAATGTGCCTGTTGTTGAAAATTCATGGAAAACCCTGCCTATGGCAGATAATATTACATTAGCTTTGCTTGCAAATTCTGCAACTAAAATTTTGTCTTTGCATGGTAAACAAAAGAAATAGGTTGTGGGTGTAACTTGCATAGTGCAGGGTGCATAATCAGGCAGAATTACACACACATTCTGCAAGATTATGTGGAATTACCACCAGAAGATTAATTCCGTATTTAGCGATATTTTCTTAGCGCACAAAATGTGCCCTTGCATTGAAATGGATGTGAGAATGCATTTTACCCTAAGAAATAGTGTTATATGCAACAAAACATGAATGGTCAGTGTGAGCAGCAGCTTGCATTTGCTAAATCTGCACTTTGGGTAAGATTTCCCCCCAATTTACTCCCAGCATTTAGTGCTAGTTTCTTAATGGAAAATGCACCATCAGGTCCAAAATGGCCGGGAGGCTGCATTTTGTGCTAAGAAAATAGCGCAAAATGCAACAAAACATAGACAGCAGTGTGAGCAACTGCTCGCACTCGCTAAATGTGCTCTTGCTGGTGTAGTGTCCTAGCAGACACTGTCTAGTTGTTATAGATGTAATGATACACCTAACACCCACCCACCACTGATGTCACGGGACCACGTGACACAGCTAATAAAAGAGCCGAGCGCACGTGCTCGTGGCTCACTAACCCACTACACCTCTGGAGTCTGTGTCGCAGTTCTTCCACCATGTGGGCCTAGGGCCCCACAGTATTACAATGGCGACGAGGGAGTGGTTCGAACTCCAGGCGACGCAGCCACTGCCAAATGGGGAGGAGAATGCTGCCCGTGTGAAGGTCACCCCCTGGTGAGACGTCGCCGGCCGCCGAGAGGCCCGTGGGGCGTGTGCCGTGCCCCAGGCCTAGTCCGAAATAAAGGAAAAGCGGACCGGCCAGAGCCCACCTGCACCGGCCGCAACTGAGACTGCCACAACGCGGATCGACCGGAGCCCACCCGCGTCGACTGCGACTGCCCCAACAATGAGGCGACCTCCGCGCGGAGCCCACCCGCGAGGAGGAGAAAGGCCAGCCGGCCGAAGGTGAGCCCAAGGATTGCGAGCGGCCCCGGGGGGTCGCGTATGCCAGGAGCGATCCCCCCTATGACTGCCCATAAGCGGAGCCCACCCGCATGGTCAGGCGCCTCGCCGGGCGTAAAAGGGAGCTGAAAATAAACTGTAAATACAGCAGCGCCAGCGGAACCCACCCGCGGCCTGCCAGCAGCGTCTGCCGTCGTCCCCCGCCGCGCCGCATGTGCGACAAGAAGCGGCCGCAGCGAGGGTGAATGATGCCAACGAGACGCTAAGCAGAGCCCACCCGCATGCAACTGAGGCCCACAATAAACCCAGGATAAAGCAGTGCCAGCGGAGCCCACCCGCGGCCTGCCTGCAGCCGTCCCCCGCCGCGTAGTGTGTGCAAAGTGTGGCGGCGGGGGAATTGACTTCAAAGGCAAGCGCCCGCATCGGGCGCCTATCACTGTAAGCGGAGCCTACCTGCTGTGTCCACTAACTTTGCCCCACCTGTGAAAGCGCCACGGCCGGGGGAAACTATCAGCAAACCTCCCCACCCACCTGCACAGCACGAGAGCAGAGTGAAGCTGCGGCGGAGGGGAGAAGGGGAATGGAAGTGGCAAGGAAGCGCCCGCAGCGTGTGAGGAGCTGCTGGGCGCTAGCATTGTAAAGCACTGTCCCATAGGAGGCGGGGGGTGAAAACGAAAGAGGAGACCGCGGGTGGCCCGTGTCCGATCAGGGAGGCCAGCAAGTGTTAAAGCCCCTCAACAATAGTGCGAGTGTCCTGTACAGCCTGAGGGACAGAGGAGAGTTACACAGGGCCAGATCTGGCCCTCCCCCACGCAGCAAAGTGACAAAGATGCAGAAATCGCAGCCTGGAAACAAATCCAAAACTCAGCAAAGAAGCACAAGGCAAACCTGCAACAACGCAGACTAAAGACCACAGCCCACAACAGTTTGTGGAAGCAGTACAAGGATTAGTACAGGAAACAAGCACAAGCTAAACCAAGGGAAAGCCTACAGGGAAAGGAAGCTTGCAGCGACGCGGACGTAGACGGAGACCCATCAACACTGCAGAAGTGACGCCTGTGGCCACAGGTGTTCATCGCAAATGCAGGAGAGCAGACAACCTCACGCTGGACGTCGAGGAACAGTCAGAAGCGTCTACCGCAAGCAGCAAGTTTCACAGGCAACCGACTGGAAGAGCGCAAGTGTACCCCGGACGCGGACAGTACAGGACAGCGCCTGAAAGTAAGGAGGCCACACCCAAAGCACCAGAAGACGTGCGAGGCAAGTACCCAAGTGTGAAGAAGAAAAATGCGACACGCAAGTGGAAAAGCGACAACGCCAAAGAATCAAATGAACCGCAAGGAACAAAGCTACACTGAAGATGTATCACGACGGTACCAAGTGAAGCAAGAACTTGCCACTACACTGCACACTGACGTGCACCGGAAGAGTAACGCAAAAGTTACCCCGCAGCCAAAAGGAGGCGAAACAACCAAGCAAGGTCAACGCCCCAAGAAGCTAAAGAACCTCACCGGAAGCGAGCACAAGAAGTGCATCCACTGGAGAAGGTCCATAGAGCGGTGAAGCTAACCCTCCGGAAAAGCAGAGCACACGAAGAGCGCAGGAGAAAGTGCGCCAACGCAAAAGCACTGAAGCAGAACCAATAGCGATCCCAACGGTCGCGGATAGCGAGAAGACTCACGAAGAGGAAGCTGTCCACCCCATCTGGTAGCAAAGAAGATCGCCCAAGAAAAAGGATGATCCAACAAGCCAGAGGGGCGCCCAAACATAAGCCGATCACCCAAAATGATCGCTAGAAATGAAAGAAGAAATTCTGCCAAGTCAGGATGAATATGTCCTGCCAGAAGACGTCCGTGAACTGAGAGATCAGAAGACCCGGAGAGACGGACGCAACACCAAGAGTAACTAGAAGCAATCGGAGACAAGAGAGAAGATCGTAATGACCGGTCCAGTCACCGAAGTGTGGAGAGAAGACAGTGTCCTAAAGACAGGGCAAGACCAGATGGAAACAGGCGGAGTGCACGCTGCTTGAAGAAGCCTGGTCAGCAAGACAAAGGAAGAAAGGTGACCACACTGTGTAGTTAAAAGGAGAAGAGTGGCACAATGCCATGAAGAAGAGAACTGAAGTAAGAAGTCATGTGACACGACATCATCATCAACAACTTCTGGAAAAGGTGAAGTGAGGTGTAACAAGTCCACACACCTACAAGAAGAAGAAGAGGTGACACACCACAACATCGTGTACAGTGACCCGCACATCCTGGAGAACACTGATAGCACCAAGAACAGAACAGGCACCTATTTACAAGACCCCGACGACCCGTGGACGGTAGGAGAGCACAGGCCGGACCATTGGCAACACCCACCTTTGGGATTGAGCGGAAGTCTGGAAGCTGAGGGAGCTCAGATGTCCTGAACAAGGAGAACTGACCAATCCACACCAGCCCATGGAGATCCAAGGGGCAAAGGCCTCAGGGAAACCGGTGGCAGAGGGTCCCAACACGAGAGATGAGTCCATCGCCGTCTAACCTGCACGTCCCAGGAAGATGAGGAACTTGTGCGCAAAGGCAAGAGTCAACAACTACCCTTCAGGTGGAGCTACGGACTTTGCGAGGTAGTACCCCCATCGACTCCTCCATTCACACGCAGACTGTGGAGTTGGAGCAACGCTGTGGAATAATACCCGGCCCAGTGGAAACCTGGTAAAAGGGCCTCCGGTGATATCTCGTGGCAGGAGAACACCCGCGAGAGGGGCGTCCTAGTGAGAAGAATGTCCTTCGAACACTCCATCCTTTGTAAAGTAAAGCCAAGCTGCTTACAGTGAAGAAACCGACGAACTAGCTGAAGACAACATCATCCAAGTCTAACATCCGGTCATCCTGTTTGACGTCATCCTCAAAAGCAAGATCTCCATGGACTGACCACCACACGTCCACGGCGCAAGCCAAGAAGAGTATGCCCACCGAGAACCAGGACGTCGAGCCAAGAAGAAATAAAGTCTCAGCAGCAATTTCCATCACCGTCATTAAGCAAGCAGCTGAAGAGACTCACTGTAAATTTGTAATTACTGTATATTTATGTACTTCCTCCCACAGGCTCGGACTTTGTGCCTTTCCTTAATTTTTATTAAAGTTTGGGAGGAATGTAGTGTCCTAGCAGACACTGTCTAGTTGTTATAGATGTAATGATACACCTAACACCCACCCACCACTGATGTCACGGGACCACGTGACACAGCTAATAAAAGAGCCGAGCGCACGTGCTCGTGGCTCACTAACCCACTATACCTCTGGTGTCTGTGTCGCAGTTCTTCCACCATGTGGGCCTAGGGCCCCACAGTATTACAGCTGGGAGATTTTTTTACCCTAAATTTCTTTTAATTACATGAGGAGATGTAATTGTGTTATTATTGTTAACACCGCATCGAAGAGTAATCAAGAATTACCAAAATTACTCTGCACAGTCCTAGAGAAATAGTCATATATAACTTGAAAGAAAAGAAGTTGCAATGTGCTTTGTGTCATTTTGTGATATCAGAGCAAACCCAGAGGCGTCTGGTGATTGAAGGAAAAGTGTGGCATACCATGGATGCAGCGAGAGATGACTGAGTTTGGAGAGACTGACTAGATACATTGGGTTGTGTGTTCTTTCACTGGCTCCTTCAGTCACTCACTCACCTTATTATTTATTCAACCATTGATTCAATCATTCTTTTGTATGCATTGCTTGAAGAAGCTTAATTAGTGTCCTCAGAATTACTGAGGCTGTGTAGACTGCTAAATGTCTTTTTGCACCTGGGGAAACACGTGTTTCCTTTATCTACTCACTTCTTTCAGTCCCTTCTATGTAAGTTCTTTTCACATAATTATCGCCTGAGGCTCAGAGCTTAATTTGTAAAAATAAAGTTGCAAGTGCCAAATGAAGTCCACTACAGTTGGTGCCACCCCCGGCTCCTGCCACTTTTTTTCCCTGTTAATTGCAAACCCATTACAGAGAGTGACTCATAGCACTGAGAAACATCCTGCACCATGGAAGGAAGGATATATGTAAGTCTTCCTGGAACTGAGAGATGCCTTTGTTTATGACACCCACTCTAGGAATGCCTGACTATGAAAATTAATTTTATTTATTCTGTCATGAAAAAGAAGGGTGCTCACTTTCTGCTGATGCACAATACACAGTCCTGGAAATAGGCCTGCAGCATATGTTTCTGGAGGGAAACATCCTTTACGACGCAACTTTTACCACGCAGTGCTATTACAACGCAGGTTTTACAACGAAAACCATTACAACGCATTGCGATGGGGGGCGCTCTAGGATAGGGAATAGATTTAATTTACTATCCAACACCTTCCCTAGTGTCCACGGGGACTGGAGTTGGAATAGTAAATTAAACTATGCACTATCCAGCACCCCAAAGCGCTATGCGTTGTAATGGTATGCGTTGTAAAAACTGCGTTGTAACAGCATGCGTGGTAAAAGCATGTGTTGTAACGTCATACATCCGTTTCTGGAATACTAGGTGCTTCAGATCCAAGGCTGCAACTGCCAGTGTCATCACTCAGCGTGAGTCAGTTGTCTAGGGTCACACGTTAACTGTGTTAGTGCCTCATTCAGTGGAGAAACTCCTGACCTACCCTAGAACTCAGTAACTGACTAACTTATGGGTGACTAAATATAAAATAACAAAACTTGCAGCACTTTATGTGCCAACCAAAAAGGTGTGGCATTGTAAATCTTGCTGCTCCTTTGAAAATCTCAAAAGATGACAGTGATAAAGGTGTAAAAGATTTGAGAATCATTGCCTTGATGTAACATAACTATGTGCTAAACCAAGAGCAATATTTGAGATGTAACACTCAATTTTGCTGATTTGTTTTTTTTGTGGAAGACGAATTTTTGAGAGACGTCCAAGGAAAATTACAAGCAGCATATGCAGTTTGTGTATATGCAGTTTGTGTATATGCAGTTTGTGTATATGCAGTTTGCACGTTAACATGCATTCAGGAGTCACCATTCTTCTGTAATGTAACTTCTGTGCGAGTGGCTGAATTGGTTGCTATTATTAGAGCTAGCTGCAGAGCCAGTGCATTGTGAGTTACAGACGACACTGGCAGTCAATGCTGCTTTGGAGTAGGCCATGATTTTGGGCAATTGTAGTCAGAGATTGGTTTCATGACTTCAGCTGTGACTTCAATTCACAATTCATGCATTCTTAATTCATTGTATACTTTGAATTTACCATCAAAGATAGCAGTTGTGAAATGTGCTGCCTATGGACATGGAAATGATATGATTACTAAAGATAATAACTTTTCTGTTGCTATACTATACTATACAACAACAAGTACTACATTATTCAAGCAGACATATGTACAGTCAGAACGTTTTCAAACAATATTTGCTTGTGTTTAAGTACAAACATTTGATGGATTGGGAGAGGCACAAACTGAGATGCCGGAAAACAAAAAGAAGAAACGGGAAAATGTATTACGCAAACTAGGGGCTGTATTACACAAAGTGCTCTGGGGGCGCAACGGGCATTTGAGCCTGCTTTGCACACCCCGGGGGACTTTGGTAGTACAGAAGGGGCAGCAAATGCTTGAGCGGCCCCTTCTGTAATTCTGATAGCGCTGGTGCAAATAAAGCACCAGCGCTATCTTTGGGGGGCATGGCCCATGCAAATGAGGGAATCCCTTTGCCTCTGCAGCAGCAAAGAAGCTGTCAGGAGGCACCCCTTACAGCCCCTGAGAGCAGCTCTCCAGAGTGGTTAAGGGGAGCCCCTAGGCATCCTCTTGCAGGTGGGTGCAGTCACTGACTGCACCCGCCTGTAAGGGGATCTCGTATCCCTCTTCAAGGTGCAGGCAGGTTACCACCTGCACTGTGAAAACACAGTGCAGCTTTAAAGCAGCCGCTCCATTTTTCACATGAAAGCGATGCCCCCCGGGCAGCTTGAGTTTGCGGCTGCCCTGAGGCCAGTGCCTTCATCAGAATACAGAGCATTTTTCCTCATTACGCTTGCCCTTTTTAAAGGTGCATCCAGTGCAAAGAAGGAAAATGCGCCCCCAGGATGACTTTTGAAAACATAATGATGGGAGGCTTGTCTTCTTGTAATCACTACTACCGCAGATGGTGAAACTCTTTCACTGACCTACTCATGTGAAATGTGATGGGAGGTTGTTTAAAACTTACTGGTTCAATCCTCATTTCAGAAGAAATGCAGGGGCTTATTTCCAGAGATGTATAGTGTGTCTGCGAAACTGCAAAACAATGAGAAATCTTGAGTAACAATGAGCCATGTGGGGAAGCCAGAACGTCCCTTCATAAGGCCACAAATTGATTTTGTAAAGATTCCACCATGTAACAGTTTGAGATACATGCAAGTTGTTGTTTACCTGTTTTAAAAAAGGATTAACATGTATTAAACAAAGAGGTGTGATGTACAAACAGTTGTAAAATTACTATTGAGGAATTTAATTCCTAGATTTTGATTACCAACCTCAAACGAGTCAGAGAAGAGAGGACATCTCAAGAATGAAATTATTAGAGTTTTGTGTGCAGCATTGAGCGTTGATCAGAAATTTCAGTGTAGCTATCATCTAGAAACATCAGGTCTAGTGGAGTGCTACAACAGCTTCAAGAAAAAACAAGTTGGCAAAAGTTTGAGGTTCAACTTCTTTGAAATGGCCAAATGCAATTCCTTTGTTGTTGCTATGCCTGAGATGTACTCTGAGTAAGGGAAAAATGTGGGCGCTCATTGGAAGGCCTATGATACTTCCAGGAATCCTATCTGCATGTCTGATTACTTTAACTGATGATTTAATTTTGGATTTCTATAAGCACCTAACTGATACAGTAAGCAATACCTCTCACCAGGTGAAAGTTGATACACCCTCTGTGTCTACAGAATTGTGTCATGACCTGAAATCAGGATATCGGGTCCTGATCAAGAAGCCTGTTAGAAAATCTTGCTTAAAAGGACGCTGAGAGGGCGGCCCACTACCAAGTATTCCTGGAGACGGACACTGCTGTGAAGTGTGGAGATTTGTCATACTGAATGCATACATCCCACACAAGTAGAGTGTGTAATTCTGATGAAGAAACAGTTAGATCGGGACAAACCGAAGACATAGACACAACTACACGCCAAGAGACTCTCCAGACATTAATACAATGAGCTCTCATGAGCGAACTGACTGGTTCAGCGTTCATATCTTTTTCTCTATTGATTATAGTTAGTTATAAGGGGGGCGATACAGACCGCCCATGCTAAACTTGCGCCCCTGTTGTTAAGGTTACTGTTCAAGTTATGGGCGTGGGAAGTGGGAGAGAGTGGGCGGGGGGGATAAGTTAGGGGACAAAACCATGTTGAAACATGTAAGTATATGACTTTTTTGTTCTTAGCCAGTCAACAAAACACCAAGGCCACAGACGTGGACAGGGGAAACTGAGGTTGTCGTGAGAACCCCCTGAGTAAGGGCAGGGAAGAGTTAAACACACACAATGGGAGAGGGAGGATACACAACTGGGACCGTAGAGAACTTACCCTAATTAGTGTATACGCTCCGCCGCTGCCTAAAAATTGAACTGTAGACGCAGTGGCCGCAGTACATCTGGAGTCTGGCCCCTCCATACACATACTGGGCGGTGACTTCAATGATGTGCTACACCCACAAATAGATCAGACTCACACAAACACTGGGACATGTATGCCCACACCACAGGCCGAATTCACAAACTCTTTGTAGCTGTCAGACCTCTGGCGCTGGCATCACCCAACTGACCGCACCTACTTGTACATTTCAGGAGCTCATAGAGACTTCTTCAGACTTGATCACCTTTTTGCCCCACCTGGAGAGAAACAGATGGTGGTGAAGGCAGAGTACTTGGCGATACAAAAGGGGATGATGGACGGAGCGTTTGAACAAATCAAACACTCACCCCCAGTCAACTGATCTGGGTTTAATCCATCACCATTCTTTAGTTCACTCAGCCACCCCAGTTCAGACATGGCTATATGCAAATCAGTCTGACCCTGTGCCTCATGGGAACAGTCCAGCCCGAACTGCCAAGCCATGTCTTCCCTGGACCGGAAACAAGCGTCCTGGGACCGGTTTCGGATTCATAATCCTCATCAGCCAGGCTATCTTGAATACAGTGGCCAAGTGAACAAGGGACTCACGTCTGAGCATACCCTGCCACACTTAGGGCGAACAAAGCGATACAAAAGGGGATGATGGACGGAGCGTTTGAACAAATCAAACACTCACCCCCAGTCAACTGATCTGGGTTTAATCCATCACCATTCTTTAGTTCACTCAGCCACCCCAGTTCAGACATGGCTATATGCAAATCAGTCTGACCCTGTGCCTCATGGGAACAGTCAAGCCCGAACTGCCAAGCCATGTCTTCCCTGGACTGGAAACAAGCGTCCTGGGACCGGTTTCGGATTCATAATCCTCATCAGCCAGGCTATCTTGAATACAGTGGCCAAGTGAACAAGGGACTCACGTCTGAGCATACCCTGCCACACTTAGGGCGAACAAAGCGATACAAAAGGGGATGATGGACGGAGCGTTTGAACAAATCAAACACTCACGCCCAGTCAACTGATCTGGGTTTAATCCATCACCATTCTTTAGTTCACTCAGCCACCCCAGTTCAGACATGGCTATATGCAAATCAGTCTGACCCTGTGCCTCATGGGAACAGTCAAGCCCGAACTGCCAAGCCATGTCTTCCCTGGACCGGAAACAAGCATCCTGGGACCGGTTTTGGATTCATAATCCTCATCAGCCAGGCTATCTTGAATCCAGTGGCCAAGTGAACAAGGGACTCACGTCTGAGCATACCCTGCCACACTTAGGGCGAACAAAGCGATACAAAAGGGGATGATGGAAGGAGCGTTTGAACAAATCAAACACTCACGCCCAGTCAACTGATCTGGGTTTAATCCATCACCATTCTTTAGTTCACTCAGCCACCCCAGTTCAGACATGGCTATATGCAAATCAGTCTGACCCTGTGCCTCATGGGAACAGTCCAGCCCGAACTGCCAAGCCAAGTCTTCCCTGGACCGGAAACAAGCATCCTGGGACCGGTTTCGGATTCATAATCCTCATCAGCCAGGCTATCTTGAATCCAGTGGCCAAGTGAACAAGGGACTCACGTCTGAGCATACCCTGCCACACTTAGGGCGAACAAAGCGAAACAAAAGGCAGAGTACTTGGCACACAGGATATCATACCATTCACCCTTACACATGAAGGTGGGGAGAAGGGAACGCAGGACTAGACAAGACAGGAGTCTGAATGCCTGGGACCTCCAAGACAACACAATTGCTAGGGAAATCAGAATAGATAATGAGCTATACTTTACAGAAAATGAGACCTCGGTATCCTCAGCAACCACTGTATTGGAGGCTTATAAAATGGGAATACTAGATAGAGCACAAAATACGATAGCTTGCAAGCAGTGAGAGGAGACTCGCCAAGTCAAGGAGTAAGAACAAAAAATTATGGAATTAAAAAAGAGTTAGGACCGGGGACCGAAACACACCCACTCTGCCAAATAGTGATAAAACGAAAGGAATTTCGAACTCTGGCGGCAAAAGAGGCATAAGCCCAACTACAGGCCTTACATCACAGGCTATATGGAACTGGAGATAGGGCCTGGAAATTATTGGCCTGGTTGGGGAGGAAAGAGAGAGAAGCAAGATGGGTGACCAAGATACAGGATGCAGGATACAGGATGGTGCTCGTGACGGCACCATTGATAACAGAGACCTTTGCATGCTACTACAGAGAGCTCTATAAAGCTATGTCACTAGCAGAAGATTCCCAAATACAAAATTATCTCGACACGGTTGAGACTCCCACACTCGCTCAAGAGGAACGAGCAGCCTTTGACAAAGATCTCACCCATTCAGAAGTCCTAGAATCTATTAGCAGGCAAAAATCAGTGAAAACTCCAGGCCCAAATGAGTTACCAGCAGAATTCTTTAAACGCAATGCTAACTTATAAGCCCCACACCTCCTTAATATGTACCTGGAGGCAAAGGCAGAAGGGACACTCCCACTGGCCCACAGTAATGCCACAGTGGCAGTGATACATAAACCAGGGAAGCTCCCCATGGATGGCAGGTTATATCGCCCAATCAGGTTACTCAACATTGAGTCTAAGATTCTGGCGTCTATCCTAGCCACCTGACTGGTGACAGTTATCACATCTCTTATTCACCAAGACCAATCAGGCTTCAGGCTCAAGCCAGCCACACGCTATAATCTTGGACACCTGGCCAATTGGCTAGATACCATGAAAAATAGGACAACTCCACATGTACTTCTCTCGGTGGATGCAGAGAAAGCCTTTAATGCGGTGCCCTGGCTGTTCATAGTTTTGCGGAAATCTGGATTCGGCCATGTCTTCACGGCTTGGGTCGAAATGTTATACACTGACACAAGAACTAGAGTCAGAGTGAACGGGGTGATGTCAGCAGACTTCCTAGTCCAGCGAGACACAAGGCAGGGCTGCCCCTATCACCCTTACTATTTGCCCTGGTACTAGATCCTCTAGCATGCCTAGTGAGAAAACATGTTGCATTAAGCGGATTTAGGGACAAAACGTGACTCTTAAGGGCTGAACGGATCTCAATGTACGCGGACGGCATCCTACTGTACATTACTAACCCTGACAAGACACTTCCAACAATATTTCAATTATTAAAAGAGTACAGCACCAAGGCAGGATACAACATACACTGGGACAAATCAAGTTTTTACTCCGCGGGGGGAACACTAGACACACAAGAGTAACTAGGACACCTCCACGTAGTCCAGGAGGGATTCCATTTCTTAGGGCTCTGCATCTCCCCCAAATGAGAAAGCAAGAAACAGAGGAGCACAAAGAGATACAGAATAAGGTAGTGTGAAATTAGCTGAGACCTAAGGAGAAGGAGTTAACAAAGAGCCAGATGTGAGCACTGAAGAATTATCAGAGGTGGGTACAAAAGCAAATAGCGCAATAAGAAGATCAAATAGAATATATTTCCTGGACAAGAAGTACTCAGATCCTGAATAGGCGTATTTGACAGCGACTGATCTGGAGGAAAGAGATATTGATTTGAAAGTGCTTTGATTTTCATTTGAAAATTCTCAAGAGCCACCGTGAGAGAGTATAACTAATGAACAATGATGAATACGTTTCCTTGTGGATACATGAACTGTTGTCCTGAATTGACTTGCCTTTCTTTTTGTAATTTGTGTTTATGACAGGTATGATTCTGAACTGAAGGACTCAAAAATGAGGTATTGACTACTTGTATTATTGATTACTTTTAGTACTTTGCTATTTTTGCTTTGAATATTATTATTTAAAAAAAGAGTGGACACAATGACTTAAAGAAATGAGAAGACCTGCATGTCTTTTCAAATAATTTCTTTAACTAATACTTTGGCTTCACTTATTTGTGTGTAAGTCATACATATTCTGTTGGTGTGTATCTGTCAAACATTATTAATACCTCATTATTTCTGAATACTAGTGAGCATTGCAATATAAACCTTAAAAACAGTTGTGACCAAGTTTTTGTGGAGAACTCTTACATACATTTGTTTAAGAATTATAGAGATATCATGAATTTGTTTGATTGTTACATTTGTCCTCACCTGCTTCTGTTTCAGAGGGAGTAGCTAAAATGTTGTTACCTCTATTTATGGCCTATCAGGTGCAAATTATGCACCAAGTTTAGAAGAATTTAGTCTAGATTATGTCAGTCAGTCAGTCAAAAAGCTTTATTATAGGCTAAAAGCACATATATACAATTTTGAAAAAATCGAAATATGCCTAATTTAAAAGAGGTACAATGTAAACATGGTGCTAAAAATAGTACACATAAAAGAATTTTAGGGTATGGCGCCAAGAACATTAAATCCCCTAATAAAATTTAGGAGGTCCACTTTCACCCTTCTTTATATGATTCCTAATGAGTTATAAACATTAACAAAGGTCTCACAGTTTGGCATTTTTGATCTTCGTGCTTCTAGAACACCACATAGACAGTAGATATCTGGAGGTCACGAATACAATCAAGGGGAAAGTGTCATATTTTAGGATTCTATATACTTCCCTGTAATCCCTGAGACCTGTATTCTTGCATAATTGTACAATCCATTTAGCTCTTGCCTTAGAATATAAAGGGCAAAAGAGCAGAACATGGAGATCCGTCTCCTCACTACTTTCCCACCCTATGCATGTACGAACTGCAAGAGGTACATTCGACCACTTATTGGTGACTGCCCTGACTTGGAGTGTTCCATGTCTGAATTGGACATAAAGTTTCTTCGCAAGTGAGGGCTGGATGTCATCCAGGAATTGCTCCAAGTGATAATTATCCTTGACCTCCAGTCATCTATTGCACAACTTGCCCAAAGCAGGATTATGTGCTAGGAGATCCATGCGATATTGTTTGAGTGCATTAGCCAAAAACCTTTTAGAGATTAAAGGGCATGTTTGCTCTGGGGAAAGCCACATGTCTGCCCTACCCAATGCGTGACAGAGCTGCTTCACGTATTTTAACCAGGGGATTTTCCCCACCCCCCTTATAGCCAATAGATCCCTCAAGTCCTCTCTATAACTTATCAGCTCTGGAGTAGTCCAGAGTCGCCTCCAATACAACAGGGGACAATTAGCTATAACATCCTGTAAAGGGGCCAAACCCAGATCTAAACGTAATGGAATCAGAGGGGTGCTCTGGGCAAGTCTCAGTAAGCGCCTAATGAAGCTATTCTCAGTTGTGGACAGTGAGATAGCACTAGCGTGACCCCACAACTCTACTCCATAGAGCGCATCACCCCTCTACTGGGCTCTATAAATTTCAACTGGTGGTCCCAGGATTTTAAGTGAGCACTCGTTATACACCTTTAAAATTCCACCAGAGGCTTGAGCCAGCTTCAGGTTTGCTTTAGCCATGTGCGACCCCCACTCCATCCTATCATTCAATGTTACCCCCAAATAATCAAATGTGGAGACTCTTTCCAGCTCCGAGCCATCCAAATGGGGGTCAAGTCAAGTCAAGTCAAAATTTGTATAGCGCACTACTCACCCGGAGGGTCTCAAGGCGCTTGAGGGGGGGGGGGGGGGTTCGTTACTTATCAAATAGCCAAGTTTTGAGTTGTTTTCTGAATGAGAGGTGGTTCTGTATAAGGCGGAGGTGGGTGGGGAGAGAGTTCCAGGTTTTGGCCGCTAAGTAGGAGAAAGATCTTCCTCCCATGGTGGGTCTTCGGATGCGTGGAATCGCGGCGAGGGCTTGATTGGACGATCGTAGTTGGTGGTGGGGGTGTAGAAGGTCAGGCGCGTGTTGAGGTATTTGGGTCCTAGGTTGTAGAGGGCTTTGTGTGCGTGGGTGAGGAGGCGGAATGTTATTCTCTTGTTGACGGGGAGCCAATGAAGGTCTCTCAGGTGACCGGATATGTGATTGTGGCGGGGTATGTCTAGGATGAGTCTGGCGGAGGCGTTCTGAATGCGTTGGAGTTTTTTCTGTAATTTGGCTGTGGTTCCGGCGTAGAGGGTGTTTCCGTAGTCCAGACGGCTTGTGACAAGTGCTTGGGTGACCGTCTTTCTTGTTACGGTGGGGATCCATCGGAAGATCTTTTTGAGCATGCGTAAGATGTTAAAGCATGATGATGAGATGGCGTTGACTTGTCTGGTCATCGAGAGAGAGGAGACTAGAATAAATCCCAGGTTGCGAGCATGGTCGGTTGGTTTGGGCGCGCTGCCTAGGGCCGGTGGCCACCATGAGTCGTCCCATGCGGAGGGGGATGACCCTAGGATGAGGACTTCCGTCTTGTCTGAATTCAGTTTTAAGCGGCTGTTCTTCATCCACTCGGCTACGTCTTTCATCCCTTCGTGTAGGTTGGTTTTGGCGAGGGTGAGGGCAATTGGTTGATTGAGCATGGAAGACCATGTATTTGGTTTTGGAAAGATTGATCTCCAAATTTCTAGTTCTGCAGAAAGAGCAGAACGCCTCCAAAGTTCGCTGGATACCCATAGAAGATTTTGATAACAAAAGCATATCATCAGCGAACATCATCATCATCATTATCTTACGTGCGGCTAAACTTGGAGAATCTAAATCCTTTGCACCCAAAAGATGGTCAAGCAAACCATTGTGAAACAAAGAGAAAAGAGTGGAGGCCAACACGCACCCCTGTCTAACACCCTTTTCCACAGGGAAGGGGGCGGAGAGCTCCCTATTCCAACCGTACCTCACCCTCGCATAGGTGCCGTGATGTAAACTTTGAAACAATTGACACAGATATACTGGGGCACCCATCTCTAACAATATGGCCCAAAGCTTATCCCTCTGGACCAAATCGAAGGCAGATCGAAGATCTACAAAGATCAAATACAGACTGCCAGCTCCCATTGTTCTTTTTTAGGTTTAAAATTTGAAATTTAAAACTGATATCTCCGGTTCCCCTTGTTCAAATTTATTATTGTAGTCTTGTTTTGTTCATTACATTTTTTCTCCCTTTTCAGTAAATATGTATGTATTTTTTGCTGATTACTTTCTTGCTTTTAATGTTGTTTTGGTGCTGAATTATTGCATTACACATATTTCTGTTCTTTTGTGCTACAGCTTACAACGGATAAGCCCAGGCTCTCTCAATAAGACTGTACTTACCTAACAAGGCATTGGTTTATTAACTTTGCGGCAGTTCATACCGTGCTCTCCCCTAAGTTAATAATCATGGATTTCACAAGTCCCACTGAGATAGAGTTAATAACTCTTTTTTCCGAGGCACTGCAGAAACTGCAGCCTGTGGTGTGTGCTGCAGAATCGATGGTATTAGAGGGCGGAATGTCAGTCTGAGCAGAGACGTGTCAGCGGGCCCCATGAGAGGGCCACCTCTTACCCTGGGGACCGTGAATGATTCTTAATCAGCTTGTTTTAAATCAGCGCTTCCCTTCAATGTATTTTTTGATATGGGTGATGGGTGAGAGTCTATTTTAAAGAGAAATGTTCTGTTTGTTTGACACAAAATCCATTAAAGCAATTCTTTGAGCTCAAAACAGACCATATATATGAGAAATAAGAGGGTGTCACAGAGATTATTTGCAGTAATATTAGTGAGCTGCTGCTGTGTTACAGTATTGAAAACACATATCTCTATCACTAGCCCAGGGACCCGAAAAACCTTAAGATATTCCTGAGTCTGTGCAATGTGCAAAGGAGGTGGGGCACATTCCATAACAACGCTAAAGAGAACAACCCGACTAGTCATGCTTAAGGTGTTAAGCATCATCCCATGAAGTGGCACAAACCTAAAATTGATAATATATATTTCCTTTATTATATTTATACTAAATTAAAAAAAACATTTAATTTAATTAAAATAAAAAATAAACGCTTCATATTAAGTATCTGTATCTCTAAACCCTATGAATAAAATATGCTAATTTTACCCTGTCAAAGGAGAATTAGTGAACAGATTCACAACTTTTTAACCTTCAGCCTAATAGGGAAATAAACATGTAAATTAATTTAGATGCACTGAGAGAGCACAAGTTTGAAAAAAAATGTATAAGTACGCCATATTTACAAGCACGTAGTTAGTTTAAACATGTTTTGCACACGAGTATTTTATATCCAGGAGTGAAATATACAGAGTGGTTTATATTCAGTAGTGAAATGTATAGAATGTTAAGTAGAGTAACTATAATTATAACGGTGTGAGATTAATGTAGAAATGTTGGAATATATGTGAAAACCTCATGTTCTCATGTTAAAAGAATCATGTCCGAATTAAATGTAACTTTAAAATCCAGTATTATGTGTAGGCCTTAGGGCAATTCACAGCAAACCTGAACGTGCTGCTAAAATAATGTGAGATAAAGTTGACATGGTTCTTTCAAAATGTACTATTGAACTTAGGGTTAAAAGTATATGCTTTATAGATGTGTTATTTTAGAAACGTATGCTAGTTAAGAATGTTTGCTGTTTAAATCAAGTTAACGTTTTAAGAGTGCAGGAACCTGCTGCATGTAAATCAAGTAGGCCAGAACAGATAATGTCATGTAGTTTAAATCGTCATGTGCTCGTTAGAGGAGAGGTCGTGAGGTGTCCAGTATGGAGCTCTGAGAGTGTTTTATGGCCTAAGATATGGTGAAGTCTGGAATTTGAGGCCCACTGCAGGACGAGCTGTATGCAGGTGCGAGGGTCCTAATCAGCTCGAATGAAAGGGACTTTGTTCAGTGGCGCCTTGCGCAGGCCTGTAGGAGTTTCCAGGAATTTCAGGGGGTATCAGCGCACTGAAGAAGAAGCCTGGGAACCAAGGTCAACTATAACGAGGGTCTTCAAGAGTACCATCATGGAGTTTACCGCGCAAAGATGTACCACGTGAGGGGCGTCCCAAGGGGCGTTCCTATCAGAAATGTGATTTGGTATTAGGGAAAGAGACCCGGGAGGAGAGCAGAGCAGATGATTTTGGGAGCCTAAGGAAGCGGATGGGTAGGCAGATAGGCTGATCAGGAGAGACCCATTACCAGAGAAGAGACAAAGAGAAGTGCGTGATCTTCTTAGGAAGTCACCACGGCTGACACCTAGAGGGTTAAGATCTTGCTAAGTAGGGATGTCATTTAGTGTAGTGTAGGGACAGACTAACCTTAATTTTCTTTTCTGTAATGACTTTGAGGTTGCAACTTGTATCCATTTTGGCAACCCTGATGATTTTCGAACTTGTACTTATTATTCTGTTTTTCAGACTCAGACTATTCAAAAAGTTCATGTTCATAGTGATACCGATCTACCTCTTGAATCTCATTTTGAGAAGTTTGTATCTTCAGTTATCTTTGACTTTATATTAAATCTTTAAAACTTAATTTTGGTCAGTGGTCATTTAGAGTGGTGTAAGTTCTTAAATTGATTGTTTACTGCGAGATTACCTTTTACTCAAGACAGGTACCAACGATTCAGTCGACAGGAAATGGGATTTGGTAAGATAATTAGTAACCAGTAATCCCGCGTTAGCAGTTGGTAGCAGAGTGAGGATGGTTATCTTCTTGAGGAAGGTAATCTAGAGAGGTTAGTTTACCCCAAGGCCCGAGACGCCGAGCGACGAGCAGCGGAAGAATCGTGTGCCGAAAGGTGCAGACGGTGCGAGAAAAGCAGCAGTATCGGAGAGTGAGTATAAAAAGGGTCATGCGTGAACAGATTGCGGTGTTTTGTGTTGTATTTGTATTGTAATGTCTTGCGGAGTTGAATGCCTGTAGTGTGAATGAGAGAAGGTTGTGAGCGCGCGCAACCTGGTAAACTGGTAACCTGGTAAACGGGTTAACTGGTGAAATCTTAAGTTCAGGCCAGAGCTTAAGTGGTTTTGGGTGTATCGAACATCCAGGGTAGTTGTCGACCATAGTACGGAGGTCACGAGGTACCATTGACCGCCGTGGATCCAAGATAGGGGGAGTGTAAGAGTGTGTGTATGAGTAACGGACGCTGGTCGAAAGTTACTGTGTGTGAGTAACCTATCGGAGAAGGCGATTGTCTGGAAGTAATCGGAAAGACATTTCGCCAAGTTAGGGTGACAACTACAGAAAGACTGTGGGCGTACAGTCAAAGAAAGGTGATCGCTTGGACGGAAGTAATCATTTTTCAGAGTATGAATGGGATGCGTGCATGACCGAGGAGACGAGCTGAGAAAGGAGGGGAACTGCTGCGAAGGGGGACGGGTGACGTCGGCTAGAGCCGCGCTCTGATTGAGCGGTTGGTGTGACGTTAGCTAGAGCCGCGCTCTGGTTGGGCGGCTAGAGTGACGTCGGAGGAAAGCCGCGTACGGATAGGCCAGTTAGTAAGAACGGGGCTGAGATTGGTGGAATATCATCAGGAAGTAAACAAACGCGGAGAAAAGAGAAATCATGAAGTGTTTTAAGTGTTTGAAAGGGATTTTTAAACGTAAACGAAGTGAACATTATTACGGGGAAGAGGCTCCCCCAGAGGGTACGCCAGCTCATTATATGGCAACGAATGTGGGGCTGCATACGATATTGTGGATTGGGGCTTGGAATAAGCTTACGGAAGGAAATGAGGAAATGCAGTTCCCGAAGTATGGAACGTTTAAGTTAGAGGTGTTACATCGGCTAAAAGCAACCATGTCCTCATTGAAACCCTCACCTAGACCAACTCAGTTTGAGGCTCTTAATGCATGGATTAAGGCTGCACACGACCGAAATTTGAACAGGCGTCAACAAAGGCTGACGCGATCGGTAAGGGCAGTGCGAGATTCCAAATGGGATGAGGAGGAAAAGCGTTGGAGGGTGCAGACTATTGAGGTGGAAAAAATGTATCCGATGAGGGAGGTGTCAGGAGGAGGAAACCTCATGGAAGAAGACGAGGAAAGCGAGTCGGAGGACAATCTGATAAACAGATTGTTAATGGATAGACCACCTCCGAGAGTGGGATTGATAGAAGATAGAGGGCTCGCAAGGGAAGATGGGAATGAGATAGAGGGGTATACACCACTCCCTATATCGGAATGGACACCTAGCAAAGGCGGAGAAACACCTCCAAACAACACTGTACAGAGTGTAGTGGGAAGGTTTGTGGTGCAGAAAACGCCAACCACAGAAAGGGTTGAGTCTGTGGGATTGCCAGACGCTCTTCAAGTGCCTGTTACCATAGGACCCATAGTTTCGATCTATAATTCTGAGAGAGATAGAGGGGAACAACAAAGGCAATTGGATAGGGAAAGGGTTGAGATGGAAAGGAGGAATAATGTGACGAATGCATGGAAACAATTGCCAGGTTCGGTAACATGGAATACCCCATTAGACACAACTGTCGGTCCCAATTCAGAACAGGGAGGTCCGAGAGGACCAATGGATCTAAGGGGACCGCGGCCAAGATCTTTTTCAGAGTTAAGAGCTGATTTGAGGGAATGGGACGGGTCCATAGTATCTCCGAGTAACAGGACAAGAACGGAACCAGAGTGGGAAAGCAGGGGTAACGGGACTGTATCTCATTGTGGGGCCAGCGAAAGCAGTCAGGGCCGGGAAGGCCAAAGTCAAGAGAATAGAGGGGATGCATGTCCTACAAATCAGAGAGAACAGCCGGAACAAAATACTAGGATTGTAGAATGTGAGGAAATGTCCCGTCTCTGGGGGAAAGGAGGAGATGAGGCGGTACGGGCTTTCCAGAATAGGTTTAGGTGCCTTCATCATACACTTGGGGAAGATGTTCAACATTGGAGAAAGGAGAACAGCGATAGGTCCCGCCACGCCTCGAATAATCAGGAATCACAGGGAAGTAGGGAAGAAAGAGGGAGTAATAGAACCTCTTACCCTCTATCCCGGGAAACTAGCCAGGATGGAGAGAGAGAGGCTGGGAGGCATGAAGGAGTGTTTCACCACCCACCCCGAGAAGATGGAAAGGCATGGGACTTAGAGAGATGGGAACAGGGGAGGACTCCCTATAATTCACCAATACCTAAACGTAGATCTCGGAGCTGGGATGGGAGAGATGCGGATGGAGGAGCTAAATTGAGTGTCTTGAAAGCTGAAATAAAGGCAAAAAGGCTTGATGTTACCAGTTTAAAATCAGATGTTGATGAGATAATAGATGGAACATTGCCTTTGGAAAGGATAGAATTGTATGAACAGGATGAGTTATTGTTCATGGCAAAGGATATTACTAGGAAAGCTAGAGCGTTTCATGAAAAACTGACTGATTTGGCAGACAAGTATGCCGTGGATTTGTCTAGGACAAGGGCATTGCAGAGCAACCACAGATTACAGTACGCAGACCAAGATCTAGATGAGAAGAGAACTACTGGATTAAAAACACACATAAGAGAGTTGGTAACAGGGATAAGAGTGTGGAGAGAACTGGATAAATGGGAAGAAAGGTGGTCGAAAAAGGGCACAGTTAGGCGAAGTACAAATGTGATGACCCCTGAGGGAAGGGTAATGCAGATGGAGGCATTCCCTTTGCGAGAAATATCAAATGGAAATTATGTACATGTGCCCTGGAGTAGAGGAGACTTAGCCGCATTTACCAACTCATTTCCGAAGTTGCGGGACAATCCAGTCGAATGGTATAAGCAGGTAGAGAGGTTCGTTAAAATCTCGAAAGTACTGTGGATAGATTTGAACACGTTGTTTGACATCGTGGTCCCATCTGATCTATGGACCCCTTGTAAGACTAGTGTCGAATGGCCAAATGCTGAACCATTGAGGGATGCTCGAACAAATGGACCATCTGAGATTGTCATGCGAAAGTATGAAAGGGTAATAGCATGGCTGAAAGATAAGGTACCACCACAGGATATAGATTGGGTAAAAATAGACCGAACAAGGCAGGAACCCAAGGAGACAGTTCACGAGTTTTATGAAAGATTGTTGAAAACATTCAAGCAATACAGTGGACTAGATGTAATGGATCCCAAAGACATAGGGCAGTTCGTGTCAAAGTTTGTATTGGGGTTGAGACCTGATATTTGTTTGATGATACAGCAACATTTAATCTGTTGGCAGAACAAACCACTAGATGAGATTTTACGATATGCGAGGTACTGCAGTGACGAGATAGATTCTAAAGCCAAGAATCTAAAGGAGAAATTGATGGTGGTGCAAATGCAGTCCGCTGGGAAGGGTGGCCAGCAGAAGCAGGGGATGGGACGAAAACCAAATGGTCAGAACAAAGATAATGAAGAAGGGCAGAGACCTAGGATAGACTTTGCCACTTTAAAGAAAACGACAAAGTGTCATCTGTGTCATCAGGTGGGGCATTGGCGACGCGAGTGTCCCTTTAACCCTGAAAACGGAGAGCTAGAAGTAGAAGAGCAGGTCCAAGAAGACCCAGTGCAAAAAGTGACAGTCCCAAGCAGTAAGGTGGCCAAAGGGGGGACTTCGGCTCCACGGGCCCAATTCCCACAGCCACCGAAGATAGCAGCTGGAGGAAAGGTCTTTAAACAAATGCCTCTGTTTATCGAGGAAGAAAAATGTTATTACATAGATCCATTGACAGGACAACGGGTGAGCAGTGAAGAAGACTGTACCCTCGGGGCAGTTCTAGAAGTGGATCAGAGAGGGCCATTTGTTGAGGCAGAAGTGGCAGGGTGTCCCACTACGTTCTTAGTGGACACTGGGGCTACTCGTTCGACTCTGAGATCAGCGGTAGTTCCAGACTTGCCAATGTCAGGGGAAACAATTCAAGTGGTAGGAGTCGCAAATAAAAGAATGACTAGTCCCTTGACAGAACCAGTGTCTGTGAAAATTGGAAACCACATGAACGAACATCAGTTTGTGGTTTGTGACTCGAGTCCGGTATGTCTGTTAGGTAGGGATTTGTTATGCAAATTGAATTGCACCATATACTGCACCCCACAAGGAGTGGAGGTACAGACTACCGACGATGATGCTACCTTTAAGGTGGCCAATTCAAAATTCTGTGTAGAACTATATCCTACTCTGACTGTAGAAGATCTTCCACAAGACTTAAGAGATGCAGTGGCGTCAGAGGTGTGGGATTTCACAGGAGAAGATATAGGATTGATTAAAGGGGTAGAACCGGTAAAAATTCTGGTAAAACCAAATGTTGAGTTTCCAAGAACGCCTCAATACAAATTGTCCCAGGAAACGATTGCGGGAATAAAGCCTGTGATCGAGTCAATGATACAGCAGGGAATACTGAAGGAAATCGTGGGCAGTCCTTGTAACTCCCCGATTATGGGTTTGCAGAAACCTAGCGGGAAGTTTAGGATAGTTCAGGATTTACGAAAAATTAACAACATAGTCGTTTCATGTTGTCCCGTGGTACCGAATCCATCAGTAATATTGTTTCAAATACCATGTCAAGCAGAATGGTTCACAGTGATAGATCTTTGTCAGGCTTTCTTTTCAATCCCATTGGATGAAGAGAGCAGGTACCTTTTTGCGTTTAAAATGGAAGATCGCGTATTAACATGGTGTCGAATCCCACAAGGATTCACAGACAGTCCATCCATCTTTAATCAGTTGTTGAAAAAGAATCTTGAGAATCTAGTACTGCCACAGAACTCGGTTCTGGTACAGTACATAGATGACCTACTTGTTGCGTCAGAAACAGAGGAAGCTTGTAAAGTAGATTCAATTGCCTTACTGAATCATTTAGCTGAAAATGGACATAAGGTATCTCCGAGCAAGTTGCAGTATTGTCTGACAGAGGTACAGTATCTAGGGCACAGGTTGGAAAAAGGGAAACGTAAGGTGTCCCCAGAGAGGATTGAGGCGATAATGAAAATGAATGCGCCTACAACACAGAGAGAAGTTAGAATGTTCTTAGGAATGGTGGGTTACTGCCGACAGTGGATAGTTAACTTTTCACTGAAAGCAAAGCCCTTACAGAAACTGACGCACAAGGAGGTGAGTGATCCGGTACCATGGGATGAAGAATGTCTGGTGGCGTTTTTACAGCTGAGAGACGATTTATGTCGTGCTCCGGCTCTGGGAATGCCAGATTACGAAAAGTCATTTTCACTCTATTGCTGTGAGAGAGAGGGATGTGCTTTGTCAGTCTTGGCACAGACCCACGGTAATGCCCGTAGACCAGTTGCATATTTTTCGGCTACATTAGATCCAGTAGCCGCAGCGTTGCCCGGATGTCTCAAATCCGTTGCTGCAACGGGTGTCAGCATTGAAAGGAGCGAAAGTATTGTAATGGGACATCCAGTGGTGGTGTATGTACCGCATTCAGTTGAATTGTTAATGACCAGGACGAAGACGCAGCATCTGACCAATAGCAGGCTCACGCGTTATGAGCAAGTTATACTTGCCGCAGAAAACGTGACTCTCAGGAGATGCTCTGTCTTGAATCCTGCTACTTTGATGCCATTACCTTCGGTAATAGAAGGCGAAGGATGTGAAGACCACGATTGCCTTGATGTGACTGAACTATGCACGAAACCCAGACCAGATATAGTGGATGAGCCATTGTCTGACCCCGATGAAATTTACTTTGTTGATGGCTCATGTTTAAGAGACGATACTGGTCGGTTGAGAGCAGCTTATGCTGTTTGTACCATTACTGGAGTTGTGGAAGCCGCTTGCCTGGAAGGAGTACATTCCGCACAGGTAGCAGAGATTATTGCCCTAACTCGTGCCTGCATAGCAGGAAATGGAAAGAGAGTCACCATCTACACGGACAGCCAATATGGTTTCGGTGTGGTTCATGATTTCGGGCAGTTGTGGTCTCAGAGGGGTTACATGACCTCCTCTGGTTCGCCCATTCGAAATGGAGAATTTGTGCGATTGCTGATAGAAGCATTACAAGGTCCTGTTGACATTGCAGTAGTGAAGTGTGTAGCTCATACTAAGAATACAGATTTTGTGTCACAAGGTAATAGATATGCTGATGAAGTCGCACGCTATTGTGCGGAACAAAGTTATTCTTTCTCAAAGGTGGAAATAGAAGGTGCAGAAGAAAAGACTGAATTAAGTATGATGTTAGAAACTGTAGACACTTGGGAGGATTTAAGAATAATGCAGGAGAACGCACCTGAAACAGAGAAAAAGGCATGGGAAATAGCAGGTTGTGTGCGAAGTGAAATGGATTTCTGGGTTTCAGCAGATGGGAGAGCTGTGTTACCTGAAGAATTAGCTAATCCCATGGCGAGAGAAATACATGGTCCAGTACATCTAGGAAGGGATGCTATGATGAGAGTTTTTAGGCAGACTTGGTATTGCCCGAAATTCAGAATAGCAGCAGAATCAGTATGTAAGCGATGTGTTACCTGCCAACAACTGAACGTAGGCAAACGAACACCAGTCACACTGAGTCACATTGGGAGGTCGGGGGGGCCTTTCAATAGAATGCAACTAGACTTCATCGAGATGCCAAGAGTCAATCGCCTTCGGTATGTGTTGGTGATTGTATGCGTATTTTCCAGATGGGTTGAAGCGTACCCTACACGTAGGTGCGATACACTCACAGTGGCTAAATTGTTGCTCAGGGAGTTGATACCGCGCTTCGGGGTGCCTGCCTCTTTGGAATCGGACAGAGGAAAACATTTTAACAGCGAAATAGTGAAGATGTTGTGCTCCACACTGAATATCGATCAAAAGCTGCATTGTAGTTATCGACCAGAAGCTTCAGGAATTGTGGAACAAGTGAATGGCACGTTGAAGAATAGATTGGCTAAAGTAGTGGCATCCACATCTTTGAGTTGGCCAGATGCTCTTCCATTGGTGCTCATGAGCATGCGCAGCACACCTGATAGGAGGACAGGTCTCTCTCCCCACGAGATCCTGATGGGGAGGGCCATGAGACTTCCTACAGTTCCAACTACTGCTCTATTGAATATTACAGATGATCTGATCTTGGATTATTGTAAAGGACTGTCTGACGCCATCCATTCTGTGTCCCTTCAGGTGCATGCGGCTGAAGTTCCAGCAGCGAGGAACCTGTGTCATGACCTGAACCCAGGGGACTGGGTCCTGGTTAAAAAGCACGTCCGGAAGAACTGCCTAGATGTTCGCTGGCGTGGGCCCTTTCAGGTAATCCTGATAACGAACACCGCGGTGAAGTGCGGGGGGCTGCCAAATTGGATTCATGCATCCCATACTAGAAGAGTTCCAGCACCTCTAGAAGGAACAGCTCCCATCCCAGACGAAAGCCCGGAAGTGGAAGAAGAGTCGCAAGAAGGGATTGAGGCAGCTGAGGAGGTGTCGGAAGAAGTTGGGAACGCAACGGATTCAGAAGAAGAGCGAAGGCAGGACGGCAGTGAGACAGAAGACGCAACCGAAGGAGAGAGCAGAAGTGAATACGACTCAGACTCAGATCCGTATCGGAGCGACCAAGAACCAAGTGGGAGGACAAGGAATAGGAGAATAAGGCTTGGAGCTGCCACTTGGCCAACAAGGAGAAGAAGGCTAAGTTTGAGGTCGGCCCAAGAAGAAACGCTTACTCCTATATCCGAAGACTCAGATCCAGAAGAAGATATCCAGGATCAAGCCGAGGAGGGTCTTAGAAGATCAAGTAGGGTGCGAGTGCCTAGCAGAAGATACTCTACTCCCGATTGGACCTACCTCGTTGCAGATGTCTGGGAGACACAGAACAGGGAGGATCAGGGAAGTGGAACTGATCAGAACTGACCCGATCATCACAGTGCAAATAAAGTTTCTACTGCCAGGAGCGGAGACCGAAAGGTTGCTGACACTCAACATCGTTCATCCTGCTCTTCTGAGTGGAATAAGAAAATTGCTTTTAGAGACAGTTGAGTTTCCAGTTTGCTGTTCACGATATCCAATATTGGAGGGAACTCTTCTTCGTTTGGAAATGCTTGAGCGAGTAGTAGAAATGCTAGGAGCGCTTATTGTTGTGGACTAATACCATATTGTGAATGTCTTCAAAGGGGCGCAGAACTGGAAAGGTGAAGAAAGTGATCTTGATTAGAACGGACCCCTTTGTAATTGTGGATATAGAACTGATAGTACCAGGATTGGAAATTGAAAAAACGCTAACTCTCAATTTCGTCCGTCCACTTGTCTTGAGCGAAATAAGGAGAATAATCCTAGAAAAAGTTGACTTTCCATGGTGTGGTACGAACTGTCCAGAACCTGAGGGAATGATACTTCGGATGGACGTTTATGAAGAAGTAGTGTCACTCCTTGAGTCATACATAACTTCAGACGAAAATAAGACTTTTGAAAAGAAATTGTAAATTGTTGCAAGATAACCTAGCGCCGAGTGGAAGAAGAGAAAAAAAAAATGGTAGGGGTTTCCTTTTAGCGGATGGAGAAGGGCTAGGGTTGTCTATTTTACTGGACTTTGAACTGTTTTGCGGAAACAAATTGTCAAGCTTCCAAGTGTTCCAAGAAAGACATTGCAAGAGAGAAAGACTTTGTTTGAAAAGAAGAGGAAGTAAATGCTGGAAGAAAGTCGAAAACTACACTGTTTGAGAACATGGAGGCTGGCAACCCGAACCGCAGGGCAAAATGTATAGCTGTTACATTTTTAGGAGTAGTGGTTTCTCTTATAATTTTAGTGGTAACTGTTTCATTCCTAGCGGGACACGAAGGGGATGGAACCACAGTTAAGGAGGATAAGGGAGTGTCAACACCGAGAACTACCATTATTAAGGAGAAGGGAAACATCAATGAGAAAGACAAAGCGTTGTTAGATGCAGAAGTAAAAAGGTTACACATGGATGAGTCACAGGGGAATTACAAGTCAAATGCTTATGCTAAGTTGCTTTATGAATATGTTGATGCCATGGAAGTAAAGGATTGTTATGTCTGTATGCAATTACCAATTTCAGTGGAGGAGGGTATCAAATACCATCATCTCCCGTTGACCTATGGGATAACGTGCAGTTTATTGTTAAGTATGTTTTATGGACGAGACGGATTTGAGTATTACTTCTCGAATTTCGACTCGACATTGCCAGAGGTTCCGAATTTCAAGCATTTGAACAAATGGGACTACTACAAAAGCGAAGACAGGTTACACAAATGGTTTATTCCATGGAGAACGTTAGATACTTCACATGCTCGAATCAACAATCTGACTTGTCAAATATCAGAAGTTGAGAAAAAGTTTATAGCTCAGGTAGATACTAGATACAGGAGGCAGAAGATATTGAAGGCATCAGGACAAGGGGAAACAGATTGGACCAAGGAGGAAAGGGCACAACAACGAAAAGGTAGTATTGGTCCAATTGCTTTGGATAAGGAGAAACGGGGGAAACTGTGCATTCACAGGAGTTACTCCTATTATGAAAACGTTTATGTAGGACAAGTAAATTGTGAACATGCCTTTCAATTGGAGTACTACTCTAAGAACTTCATGAAAGGGATGCAAGCAATACCAAATGTATATTTTGTATGTGGAAGATATGCCTATGTGAAGTTACCAGATAATTGGTACGGATCATGCTATCTGGCTGTTGTCTTCCCTAAAATATATCATGTTGAGAATTTAGACACGCCTAAGAAAGAAATATCAACTAGATGGAAGCGAGGGCTGGGTGCAGCAGAAGTAGTTGGAGATGTAATAGGTGCTGCATTCCCGTTCTTAGGATTGATAATGAATGACATTAAGATCAGGAGGTTAGCTACAGTCGTAGATAGACTGTCTGCCAGTACTGCAAGATCCTTGATGCTGATAGAGGGGGAGATGCAATCGATTAGGGCAATGGTTCTTCAGAACCGACTTGCTTTAGATGTTCTGTTAGCAAAAGAGGGAGGAGTCTGTAGGGCCTTGAAGGTACAGGAATGCTGTACTTACATTCCAGACAATTCAAAGCCTCTAGAGAAGTATATACAAAACATCACTGCCATACACTACGAAATTGAGGACCTGGCAAAGGTAAATGTGTGGGAAAAAGTAGGTCATGGAATGGGTAAAGTTGGAAGTTGGTTTGCCAACTTAGGAAAGGGTATTGTTTGGTACATACTGAAACCCATCATCATAATTGTGATTTGTGTAATCACTTTGTGGGGATTGGTGCGTTTGTATCAATGGTATAGAGCAAATAGGTTACAGAGAGCTATGAAGAAACAGGAAGAAGAGTTGACAGCGATGCAGGACACTCAATATAAGAGTCTGAAAGCATTAGAGAGTATGAAAAGAAGTGGTACTACCCTGTCTTCACTTTAAAAGGTTCTACATTTTTAGTGTCATGGTGATGATGACCCCTGAAGGTCATCAAAGGGGGGACTGAGAGAGCACAAGTTTGAAAAAAAATGTATAAGTACGCCATATTTACAAGCACGTAGTTAGTTTAAACATGTTTTGCACACGAGTATTTTATATCCAGGAGTGAAATATACAGAGTGGTTTATATTCAGTAGTGAAATGTATAGAATGTTAAGTAGAGTAACTATAATTATAACGGTGTGAGATTAATGTAGAAATGTTGGAATATATGTGAAAACCTCATGTTCTCATGTTAAAAGAATCATGTCCGAATTAAATGTAACTTTAAAATCCAGTATTATGTGTAGGCCTTAGGGCAATTCACAGCAAACCTGAACGTGCTGCTAAAATAATGTGAGATAAAGTTGACATGGTTCTTTCAAAATGTACTATTGAACTTAGGGTTAAAAGTATATGCTTTATAGATGTGTTATTTTAGAAACGTATGCTAGTTAAGAATGTTTGCTGTTTAAATCAAGTTAACGTTTTAAGAGTGCAGGAACCTGCTGCATGTAAATCAAGTAGGCCAGAACAGATAATGTCATGTAGTTTAAATCGTCATGTGCTCGTTAGAGGAGAGGTCGTGAGGTGTCCAGTATGGAGCTCTGAGAGTGTTTTATGGCCTAAGATATGGTGAAGTCTGGAATTTGAGGCCCACTGCAGGACGAGCTGTATGCAGGTGCGAGGGTCCTAATCAGCTCGAATGAAAGGGACTTTGTTCAGTGGCGCCTTGCGCAGGCCTGTAGGAGTTTCCAGGAATTTCAGGGGGTATCAGCGCACTGAAGAAGAAGCCTGGGAACCAAGGTCAACTATAACGAGGGTCTTCAAGAGTACCATCATGGAGTTTACCGCGCAAAGATGTACCACGTGAGGGGCGTCCCAAGGGGCGTTCCTATCAGAAATGTGATTTGGTATTAGGGAAAGAGACCCGGGAGGAGAGCAGAGCAGATGATTTTGGGAGCCTAAGGAAGCGGATGGGTAGGCAGATAGGCTGATCAGGAGAGACCCATTACCAGAGAAGAGACAAAGAGAAGTGCGTGATCTTCTTAGGAAGTCACCACGGCTGACACCTAGAGGGTTAAGATCTTGCTAAGTAGGGATGTCATTTAGTGTAGTGTAGGGACAGACTAACCTTAATTTTCTTTTCTGTAATGACTTTGAGGTTGCAACTTGTATCCATTTTGGCAACCCTGATGGTTTTCGAACTTGGACTTATTATTCTGTTTTTCAGACTCAGACTATTCAAAAAGTTCATGTTCATAGTGATACCGATCTACCTCTTGAATCTCATTTTGAGAAGTTTGTATCTTCAGTTATCTTTGACTTTATATTAAATCTTTAAAACTTAATTTTGGTCAGTGGTCATTTAGAGTGGTGTAAGTTCTTAAATTGATTGTTTACTGCGAGATTACCTTTTACTCAAGACAGGTACCAACGATTCAGTCGACAGGAAATGGGATTTGGTAAGATAATTAGTAACCAGTAATCCCGCGTTAGCAGTTGCACTAAACACACACTTGCCATGAAGGAAAAAAAAAGTAAGAAATGCCCACAAAATTGCTCCTCTAAGAATGGTAGTAATTCCAGTCAGTAGGCTAGCCGTGCAGGGGCTTAACACAAGCCCCTGCGGCCCTGCTATGTAAGAGAGGCTTCCACCCCTTCCCACAACCCTTCAGGAGGGCACCACTGAGGCCAAGGTCAGCAAATATCTATGGGATAAGGGAGGCTCGGAGGCCCCTGTTTACCTTTTGCGCGTGCGGGGGCATTATTTCGAGATGTTTTGAGTTACCCCTCTGCAGCTGAGCTGCATTAGAGATGGACGAGCCACTGCAGTTCAAGCCTGGCTCGAGCCAGATGTCTGGTTCTGGCTAAGCTCGAGGCCCTCTAGGACTCTCAAGCTAAAAACAAGCCGAGCCTTGGTGTGGAGTCTCCTCCCTGACTGGCAAAGCTCTAATCCCCCTGCAGTAGGTGATCAATGAGTGTGGCCACCTATGGGCAGTGCTGGACATGTTTAACTCTTGATTACCCCAAGCCCCGGACAGCAGAGGCGATGCGGGCATATGGTGAGCTAAGACATCAGGTGCCCTACTATTAGCAATAGCTCCAGCGCCACTGCACCTTCTGCATTATTGATAGCTACGAGCACCCCCAGCACCAGTGCTTCTTCTGACTCTCGCACAGCACTTGTGCAGTGGAAGGATGTGCTAGTCAGTACCATGCTGCCAGCTTTTAACATTTTGGATTGACATCTAATCTACTCCCCACCCTTGGTTCCCTTTACCAACTCCACCGCACCAACCAACCCCTCCCGCCCCATGCAGCAGAGGAGACATTGCCATCACCAAGGGAGTGGCATTTTATATTTTTTCTTTTTTAAAATGTTATCTGAGCAGATTTTCTACCAAAAAACACTTAAATTCAAGAAAAAAAACAATCAATTATGAGCCATGATAAATATAATTTACAAAACACAAAGTGGGGGTACAATTACACTTACATAGTATAGACCAAAGGTAAGAATACATTTCACGAAAACACAACTTGAGACATAATTAAATGCAGGAGATCTAAAAAGCGGAAGTTTGTTACTAAGGTTCCTTAACATATAGTAAAGTGCATAAAAGACCAGGATCTAGAAATATTCATTACTACTGTTCCTTACAAATACAATAAAGTGCATAGGCAGAATTTATACTAAAAAAAACATAATTTCAAGCAAAAAAGACAAAAACTTTTCGATGATCAACCATGATTAATATGTATTACAAATCAGAAAAGGGGTGCAATTATTCATATATTGTATGTACCAAAAGTAACTATTATCTCCAATCAAAGTAAATAACTTTGAAAAAGAAAATTTAGAGCATGGTTAAATGCAGGATATCTAAAAAACGAAAATGTATCACTAAGTTTCTTTTAGAATATATAGTAAAGTACATATAAAGTCGAATAATATTCAGTACTATGGTTCCTTGTAAAGTGCTTAAAAAGAACAGAATAGTGACTGGATACCAATATCCCTCATGGTCAAAATAAGATGGAAATCACTGCAACAATGAAGTGCGGTAAAACAACAATGATATTTTTGATCCCACTATATTGGATAAACCACTCGGCCCTGTGACATATTAGCAATCTGCTGTACGCCCGCCCATGAAGATGTAAAAAAAGATTCACCTGAAAGGGATCTCAAAATATGCTGAACCACGGAGCCAGTAGGCATAAATTCTCTTTAAAACCCCAACCATCTTTGTGTAGGCCTCTCTCTAATTGCTTCATTCTGATCATTTTATTTAGCCATTCTTGATAAGCAGGAACCCTGCAGGTTCCGCACATTTGTAATATCTGAGAGCGGTCTATAATATAAACAATTGACAAGAACCTCAGTCCTAATTTTGCAAAATTTGAAGATTGGCCATTTTTCAGAAGACCAGAAAGTATCAAAGCAAGGTCCAAATCAATCGATACCCCCATAGCCGAGATTAAAACTGAAGGCAACTGGAGGCAAAAGGGCATTAACATATGGCAGGAATAAAAATTGTGTAGACGCCCCCTTCACCCCGGTGCTTACAGCGAAAGCAACAATTATCAAGTGCAGGAAACATTCTATTCAAGGCTGCCGGAATATAATAGGCCATACAACAAGAGAGGAACAACATCCTTTTTAAGTTAGCTGCTCTCAACAACTTACGGCATACAAGTGATATGGTTGGCAGATCTCCCTCTGAAAAATGGCAATGTGTTGTTCAACAGATTTTATCTAAAATATTCTTGAAAAAATGTGATTTGTGTGCAAGGGACATGGATGGTAGAGACATGATTGACCCCTTCTTTCTCACAAAAATGATGTAGGCTGCGGCACTCAGTTAACAGCTTTTATTAAGGTTCCGAAACCCCCCCCGAAAAACAGATACTGGATTTAAGTGTCAGAATTTTGAGCATATATCGTTTCAATAATGTTTCTAACATTACAGGAATTAGGGAATCTTGGCCTTACAATCTCCCCTGCTTTAGTTAGTCTTAGGAATTATTCCGGGTTCAGGGAGTTGGGGCATTTTCTTCTTCAGGGTAGATGGATGACGTGGCAGGAGATCTCTGCTCGATGTGGTGATTGAGGGCTGCAAATTTTCCTGGGCTATCATCAGATCTTATCCTTTCTCAGGGCTCAACACTTGGATCCCAGTCTTGATATTCATATTGGACTTCGAGCTTTTCTTAAGTCTAGGATGGTGGGCATAGGGAACTAGTATCGGTTATTATGGAACTTAGAGGTAAAACCAAATTTTATTAAAAATATTTTAGATAAATGTGTTTTGTATTTTTGACGACTCCTTGGTGCCATTTACAGAGCAAGACAAAAGAAATTAACAAAAATAATTGTGCACCGCTAATGCTTTTCCTATAATAAATAACAGAGCGAACTCATTTTATATCAAATGATTTTTTTATTTCAAAATAAAAGAGTAGAAAATATATTTGTCACTTTAACTTCAAACAATATCAATTAAGCACATTTGAGGTGCCTGAGTTTTTTGCCATGGTGCCACTCTTTAAAAGTAATGACTGGCCAAAACACTGTTTGTGCACCATTTTTTTTAAATAAGGGCACTGGACATTATCTTATTTTTGCTTTATTAATTTGGAAGAATATGAGTCTTACCCAAGTAATAAGTCCCTAAAGTCTGTCCGGTCTAAAACACAGTTTCAACATGTTCAATCTGGGCTCAAACCCTGGTAGGTATTGCACAGAACAGGCAGGCTTAGCTTAGGAATATTTCTAAAGTATTTATCAATACTAAAACAGTCAAAACATCAAAAACAACTCAATGAAAATACCACGACCAATTTGTAAAACATTAAGAAACATGTAATAAAGAAAAATGACTCCAAAATTTCAAGGGGGACCGGTGCACCAAAAATAAAGCAACACACCAATCTGAAATCATTGGATGTGGCTGGCTGAGAGGTGCAATTTCAGGCCTACAGCAATGGAGGGGAGGTCAAAATCCTGGTCAAAGTTTTTACCTTCTGACTCAGTCCAAATTCTCCAGTAGGGAAGGTTATAGTCTGTATCCAAATAAGTCATCTCAGATAACCTGTGGACAAAGTTCTGCTGAAATATCTGGTTATGGTGGGAAAAACTCCAAGCGGGAAGGTTCAAATATCACGCCTGCAGAAGTCCTCTCTTCATCGCACTTATTATTACTTTATTCAGAAATCATGATTCAGAAGGAAAGGCAAAAAGTCCATTCGCCTAAGGGGAGTAGAAGAGCACATGTACACATTGTGACTGTTTTAAAGTTCTATAATGTTCAGTTAACTTGGTCTTCTTTGTATTTCAATTCACAGATGTACTATTTTTCCCTGAAGAAGGGCTTTGCCCATAATTTATTAGGTTTATTATTAATATTATTTCTTCCTTGGAAATTATTTGAAAATAATCTAATGGGCCTGGCTATATAGTGGAAATATGATAAACGCTTAACATATGGGTATTGATTGTAATTTGTTCATATAAAAAAAGAAGCTTTCTTCAAAAAAAAGAATTCCTGGGAGAATGAATTACTACTTAAAATGAAACATTAATCACGATTATTAATCAGACTTATGTTCTCTGTGGTGCACAGTAGGACGTTCTGAATTCGCAGTACATTTGCTCATGTATTGCACAATTTACCAGACCAGGAATAATAGGCTAGAAGCGCCCTACAATTGATACAATCTCTTTTCAAAGTTTTCTGAAGTTTTTTTCTATTTCAAATCGTTTTTATTGAGAATTTTGGAAAAGTGACATAAAAGCAAGAGACAGTGAACATACAGAACACAAGTGCCAACAGTGTGTTACGAAATGAAGGGGTACCTAACTTCTCATACAGCAACAAAGTGCCAGAGCCCTTTCATCAGAGTGTAAGATGGATGTGGGTCCATCAGGTGAGAAGTGAGCTGGGAACCGCACACTTCAAGATAACTCAAGCCATGAGCGAACCTGGACTCAGTTTTCAATGATTCACTCTGTGATTTCATGGCTTGGGAAGGTTACATACTTGGTTACTTTTTTCTAAGAAACTTGAGAACAAAATTTGTAATGATTAACTGGGTTAAAATGTCTTTCAGGAAGAGTATCGAACCATTTTAAGAAGTCATTATACACTAACGTCACATCCCATTAGTGAGTTTTTGCGCTTTGTAGATTGGAAGTATTTGCAAACTTGGGAGTATCCAGGGGCGTGTGTCAATGAATAATTCCTGCTTTATCTTTTTCTATGCATGGATTTATGACTGGAATGCACCACACCATACTGCCATGTACCTCCGAGAGCTTGGGGCAGGGTGGAAACAAGGGTGTAGGCAGTTTCTATAGATGGTGTGTGCTGTCTGATCCTTCCTTCCTTCCTTCCTTCCTTCCTTCCTTCCTTCCTTCCTTCCTTCCTTCCTTCCTTCCTTCCTTCCTTCCTTCCTTCCTTCCTTCCTTCCTTCCTTCCTTCCTTCCTTCCTTCCTTCCTTCCTTCCTTCCTTCCTTCCTTCCTTCCTTCCTTCCTTCCTTCCTTCCTTCCTTCCCTCCCTGCCTCCCTCCCTCTTCCTTCCTTCCTTCCTTCCTTCCTTCCTTCCTTCCTTCCTTCCTTCCTTCCTTCCTTCCTTCCTTCCTTCCTTCCTTCCTTCCTTCCTTCCTTCCTTCCTTCCTTCTTTCCTTCCTTCCTTCCTTCCTTCCTTCCTCCCTACCTCCCTACCTCCCTACCCCCTACCTCCCTACCTCCCTACCTCCCTCCCCATATATATGACTGAATGCACCCTCCCTCCCCATATGTATGAATGAATGCAGTGCTTAAATTGTATAATACTATGTGCATGTGCTCAAGGCTATGTTCAGAAGCCTGCGGCGAGTGCTGCTGGATGTCAGCAGGCTGAATACCAGGGCTGCACAGTCTGGATTCCATCTTATGCCTCCTTAATTCACCACCAGACACTCCATGCCAATTTATATCACTGTAGCAGGTACCTAGCTGCTTCTCCCTTTGACACAATTTTTTCTGTCTTTTTTCTCTCCCTTATTTCCTCCTTGGGTGTTTTTCTTTCTCTTGCTCTGGGTCAAAAGTCTGATGAGTAAAGATATGTACTGCTCCCCCAAAAATGAATGCTGGTGGACCCCTCCTGCAAACACCGGGTCAAATTAGGCACTGGCTGTATGTTGAAATATGGACCTATAAAAATCAATGAAAGTGGCATACACATTCAATTTAATTACAGTGAGCTAACTTCTGACCTGAGGGAGGTTGGAGGTCTTTTTCCTAAGAAAATTTGTAAAGCAGGGCAAATCCTACATTTTGCATGACCATTTCCAAATAAATTGGCTTTTGGAATTACAAGATAACTATTTCTGCTTCGAGTGACAGTGCTTTTTCAGGGCGGTTTTTCCAAAAGCTGGTTAAAAAGCAATAGCTTTTGCACGACGTTGGCAGCAAGCAACATGTCTTAGAGTGTTTCAGGCTGCCACAGTAGGAAGAATCCTTAGAGTTTATTTAAAGCAACTATCCAGCGTTTGTCGTAAAATAGGTACAAAACCCCAACCAGAAATCATCAAAATGAAGAACTTTATGTAATTTTTGTTGTTGAAGGTTGCTGTTTCAGATTTGGGTTAATTGTGTAATGTGGCAAAAAACAATTTCGTCCTGGTAAGCAAATATAATGAGAAAACCCATTTATTACAGTGTGCTGCAGATACTAATCTGCATATTACACGCCTCCCGCCCCATTTCAAGGAATGAAAACCTAGAATTATAGAACCTCAGGTAATTAACACGAAAAGTCGCAGTGGTGCCATACTATAAGAACAGTTTATTTTTAAAAGTGTACCCATGAAAAACGTTTTTCCAAGATATTTCTTAATCATAGTTAATTATTGACTTGTCAGAACCTTTTCAGTGTAGAACAATTGGAGTGGACCCCCGAGTGCTCTGACACACGGTGCCACTGCACCTGTTGCATTGTTGATTGGCACACCCGTGTATACCTCACTAGTAGCCTTTACCAAGTGAGCTCAGTCCAAATTCATTTCATTCAGACGCTTTTCCATCATGAAACATTTTAACTTTGATCCATGCCTTGAAAATGTTTATTTTAAAAGCATGCCAGCAACATTACCCTGATGATCTGTAAACGAGGAGAAATGTTACTGTTGTTGAAAGGAAAACTCTGCCTTTGGCTAACAAACTCACTCAAAAAATGTCAAAACCTTCAGATGATAGTACATTAGCTTTGCTCGAAATTAATGCAACTAAAATGCCTTTACGTGGTGCAAAAATTGGATGTGACTTGCATAGTTCAGTGTGCACAGTCAGACAGAATTACCCACAAATTCTGCAAGATTATGTGGAATTACCACCAGAAGACCAGAAGAGTAATGCAGAATTACCAAAATTACTCTGCACAGTCCTAGGGAAAATAGTCATATTATAAGTTGAACGAAAAGAAATCGCGTGGTGCTTCCTGTCATTTTGTGATATCAGAGTAAACCCAGAGGTGTCCAGTGATAGAAAGAAACGTGTGGCATACCATGGCTGCAGCGAGAGATGACTGAGTTTGGTGATGCTGACTAGATAAAATGAGTTGTGTGTTCTTTAATTTGCTCCTTCAATCACTCTCTCGCCTTACTATTTATTCAACCCTTTATTCACTCATTTTTTATTTGCATTGCTTTGAGAAGCTCCACTGCTGTCCGCTGAATTCTTGAGGCTTTGTACACTTCTAAATGCCTTTTGCACCTGGGGGGAACACGTGTTTACTTTACCCACTCACTTCTTTACGTCACTTCAATTTAAGTTCTTTTGACATATTTACAGCCTGAGGCTCAGTGTTAATTTGTAAAACATACATACAGGTACCAGTGCCAAAGGAATTCCACTGCAGTGGGTGCCACCCACGCTCCTGCCACTTTTTACCCATTCATTGCAAACCCACTACAGAGAGTGACTCATAGCGATGAGAAATATATTGTGCCATGGAATGAAAGCTATACCTAAGCCTTCCTGGAACTGAGAGAGGCCTTTGTTATTGATAATCACCTTAGGAATGCCTGACAGTGAAAAATACTTTTATTTATTCTGTCATGAAAAAGAAGGGTGCTTCCTTTCTGCTGATGCACAGTACACAGTACTGGAAAGAGCGTGCAGCATATTTTTCTGGAATACTAGATCCAGTTGCAGAAGCTGTCCCTGGGTGCTTCAGATCAAAGGCTGCAACTGCCATTGTCATCACTCGAAGTGATTCAGTTATCTATGGTCACACATTAACTGTGTTAGTGCCTCATTCAGTGGAGAGACTCCTGACCCACCCTAGAACTAAACTACTGACTCAAGATTGACTGAATACGAAATAACAATACTTGCAACACTTAATGTGTCAACCAAAAAGTTGTGGCATTGTAAAACTTGCTGCTCTTTTGACACTCCCAAAAGATGAAAAAGTGATAAAGGGTAAAAAAAAATGCGAATATAGCCTTGATGTAACAGAACTGTGCTCTATACCAACAGCAATGTTTGAGATGTAACACTCAATTTAGCTGATTGGTGTTTTTTTGTGGATGACTCCTTTTTGAGAAATGTCCAAGGAAAATTACAAGCAGCATATTCAGTTTGCCCGTTAACATGCATTCAGGAGTCACCATTCTTCTGTAATGTAACTCATACACAAGTGGCTGCATTGGTTGCTATTACTAGAGCTTGCTGCCTAGCCAGTGCATTGCAGTGCATTGAGTGTTGCAGACTTTACTGACAGTCAATGCTGATTTGGAGTAGCCCACGATTTTGGGCAATTGTAGTCAGAGATTGGTTTCATGACTTCAGTTGTGACTTCAATTCACAATCCGTGCATTCTTAATTAATTGTATGCTTTGAATTTACCATCAAAGATAGCAGCTGTGAAATGTGCTGCCCATGGACTTGAAAGTGATATGATTACTAAAGGTAATAACTTTTCTGTTGCAAAATACTATTCAACAACAAGTACTACATTGTTCCAGGAGACATGTGTACAAGCAGAATGTATTCGTACGGTATTTGCTTGTGTTTCAGTACAAACATCTGATGGATTGGGAGATGCACGAATTGAGATGCTGGACAAGGAAAAGAAGAAATGGAGGAATGTATTACGCAAACTAGATCAGGGGCCATATTACACAAAGTGCTCCAGAGGCGCAACGTGCATTTGCGCCCCCTTTGCACACCCTGGGGTGCTTTGGTATTAAGGGGCCGCAAATGCTTGTGCGGCCCCTTCTGTACTCTGATCGCTCTGGTCCCTCATTTGCATGGAGCGTGCCCCAAATGAGGCAATCCCTTTGCCTCTGCACCCTTGCCCTATTACAGATGCAGAAGCAAAGAAGCTCTCTGAAGGTGCCACTTACGGCCCCTGAGAGCATCCGTCTGTAGGGGGGAAAAGGGGGCCCATAGGACCCCCTGGACATTCTCTTGCAGGTGTGTGCAGTCACTGACTGCATCCGCCTGCAAGGCGATCTCGAGTCACCCTTCAAATTACAGGCAGGGTGCCACATGCACTGTGAAAACACAGAGCAGCTTTAACCCCTCCCATGCTCGTGACGGAACCGTTCCGTCACGAGCCTCGGGTGGGCTGTGCTGGTGACGGAACGGTTCCGTCACGGCCCGCTCGCCGCGCCTGTGCCGCGTGAATTCCGCGCCTGCGCTGAGCGTTCTGAAGAGCGGGCGGGGCCGTGACGGAACCGTTCTGTCACAAGCACAGCTCACCCGAGGGCCGCGACGGAGCGGTTCGGTCACGAGCACGGGACCGCCGCGCGGCCCCGCCTCCCCTTTAGCACTGCAGCGGAATAGCCGCCGCAGCGAAGGGGTTAAAGCAGCTGCTCTGTTTTTCACATGAAAGTGCTGCCCCCAGGGCAGCTTGAGTTCGCGGATGCCCTGAGGGCAGTGCTTTCATCCTAATACGGAGCATTTTCCTTCTTTGTGCTTGCCCTATTTAAAGGTGCGCCCAGTACAATGAAGGAAAATGAGCTGCATGTACAATGCACCCCCAGAATGACTTTTGAAAACATAATGATGGGAGGCTTGTCTTCTTGTAATCACTACTACCGCAGATGGTGAAACTCTTTCACTGACCTACTCATGTGTAGTGTGATGGGAAGGTGAAGTTGTTTAAAACGTACAGATTCAATCCTCATTTCAGAAGAAATGCAGAGACTTATTGCCAAAGATGTATAGTGTGTCTGGAAAACTGCGAAACAATGTGGGAAAGAAATCTTGAGTAACATGTGGGGAAGACAGAACATCCCTTCGTAAGGTCACAAATTGATTTTAGAAAGATTCCACCATGTAATAGATTGAGATACATGCAAGTTGTTGTTTGCCTGTTTTAAAAAAGGATTAACATGTATCAAACATGGAGGCGTGATGTAGTAAAAGTTGTAAAATTACTATTGAGAAAATTAATTCTTGATAACCAACCTCAAACATATCGGAGAAGAGAGGACATCTCAAGAATGACATTGTTATAGTTTTGTTTGCAGCATTGAGCATTGATCAGAACAGTCAGTGTAGCTATTACCCAGAAACATCATGCTTAGTGGAGTGCTACAACAGCTCCATGAAAAACAAGTTGGCAAAAGTTTGTGTTCAACTTGTTTGAAATGGCCAGATGCAATTCCTTTGGTGTTGCTATGCCTGCGGAGTACTCTGCATAAGGGAAGAGTTTGAACTCTCATTGGAAGGCCTATGATACTTCCAGGAATCCCATCTGCAGGTCTGATTACTATTACTGATGATTTCATTTGGGTTTTCTTTAAGCACCTAATGGATATGGTACGCTATACCTGTCATCAGGTGAAAGTTGCTACATCCTCTGTGTCTACAGAATTGTGTCATGACCTAAAAACAGGATATCGGGTCCTGATCATGTGGAAAATTGAATTTTGCCTTGTCATATGTGCCTACGTGTTCCCCATCCTATGTTATATGTGCATGATCGATATGCATGTATTCCCCTATGATCGATTAAAGACGCAATTATAGTTGTGTCCAACTCTAGTATGCCAGTATCCAGTTCTCGTGAAAGCAACGAGTATTAGGCCTATGTTGCCACGTTTCACAGTGTACACGTTAATTCACCGCATTTGTCCCCGTTTTCTAGGCCTCAAAGGGCCCGGACACCAGATTCAAGCTCCAGTCTCCTGAACCCACTCCGAGGAGCGATGCAGCCCCCACCTGCATCCCTGACCCTTCACTTACTTCCTGCCAAGTAGCACGGTGCCCGGCCTGGCTCTGCCTGCCTGTCTGCCAAGAGTATGTTATGCTTCTAGTTATCAGTCCAGCTTTCCTTCTCCGCATTCCTAAGCTACTGAACTGCATAAACAGTTTCAGCTATAGTCTAGTCTTTCTGTCTCCATGTAAGAGAGTTACCGTATTAGTATTCATAGAAGATTCATAGCACACGCAATACATGTAGAATTTATGCATGCACCAGCCTTAGTGTCAAGTAGCCTTTGCCCTGATAACTTTTAGATTCTATCAACATGTACTCCAAACACCAGATACCAGATATGCTATAGGTACATGTCGTCCTGACACCGCAGACTTTAGTCTCCTCTTCTAGTGCAGAAGTCATAGCCCCCAGTTCTCCCTGGTAACACGTCATTGCCCGTTTGCGCGCACCACTAGGTTAAAGATCCCAGCTGCTCAGGTAGCCCCCTCCATGTTTCCGCCCATTCATGACACTTCTGTGACGTTTCTCATCACATGTCTATGTGCCCGCCCTGTGCACGCCTTTCTCTTCCACCCATGTGTTCTTATCTTACGTTTGTCATAAGTTACGCCTACTGTATGTAATGTAATGTAATGTCTTACTATATATACACTGCACTGTTAATGAAATGGTGCAGCTGCCTTCCTTCCTATTTTATTTCAGGCTGTCCCGATCCAGTCCCTTCCTTTTTGCCTGAATAAAGCCTGTTCAACTCGGATACATCGGATCCTGCCTCTTATTTATTGAGCTATCTGTTATTGTTAATATATTCAAAAATAGTACCGGTATTTAATTATTTATTTACCACATAATGGCGCCCGAATAGGGACGAGCCCCTTCCTCACGCGCTGGCGATGTTATGCAGGTCCCCTGACCCTCTGCAGCCGTGACGGAACTCTACTGCGCATCGGCAGATATTTCTGCTTCAAGTCTCCCTTAGGCCCACGGAGGAGACGGAGACTGCGGTCCGGCATCCAGACGAAGCGGTGTGGAATGCGGTTCGTCCCGACCAGAGCCCAAGCCGAGAGAGCGAGGTCCGAAGTATCCGGAGGCCCACCTGTTTCTGAAGTCCGAAGGGCGTAGTCCGACGACGTCGTAGCAGTCCAGTCCAGTCCGAGGCCTTCCAGTTTCTGCTTCCCGGTGAGTACCGTTGCGGGGGAAGTATCTAGACAGGAACATTAGTTCCTGGTCCGTTGGGTTTGGGTACGCAGATCCATTACGAAGTATTCACCTAGGTGAATACGGTATGACGTGTCTCTTTATGGGACCGGTATGTTCTGTACTGTTTTAGCAGTGCATCCAGTAATTCTAGTAAGTCCGTTCTCGAGAAATTCAAGTGTTATGTTTTCAGTGTATCAGGTAGTATTCTGTTCGAACTGTTATTAATGTATTTCTATGTCGTGGTATGAGTGATTTGTTTGCCATTTCATTACTGTGATTATTGTGTATTGTGTTCCAAGTGTAATTCCGAAATGCCTCTGTTCTCGAAATTACGTCAGATAAAAACCAGAAAAGGGTTACTCGAAGAATCAGTTCCTGTCCCTCCTAGGGACAGTCCTGGACATTTTATGTATCACAAGCATGGCTTAGATGCCATATTATATCTAGACTTATGGGTGGATTACACCAAACATCTTGAAGAGAAATATAGATGGCCTGTATCAGGTACATGGGATGCCGAGTGCATCATGCGAGTAGAAGAAGCGTTATGGAAAAAGAAAGCCAGACAGTCCCAGAAAGATGCCATCGAGTTATGGCGCAAAGAATCTCATAAAAGAACCGAAAAAGAATTCAGAAAAACAGAATTAAGTAGGGAATCCGCAGAAAAAGCCCAAGAAAGGGAACTTCTAGAAGAAGGTGAACGAGTTAGAGCAGAACAGTCAGATAGACAGAGAAATGCCCTTATTAAAGGTATGTATCCTCTTCTTGCCGAGGGCTTGCCGAAGGCAACCCCGGAAGCACCTTGTAATTTACCGCCACCGTTGGTCCCGATTAAGCTACGTCATAAACCAACCGCAGCTGAAATTTTTCTTTCGTCCTACTTGGACGACACAGTCCCGGAATATGTAAATCCTATTCCGCCTGCTCACCCACAGCATCCTGTAAATAATGTAATTCCTGTTCCTCCAGCCACTGGTCCTGGGGACCAAGTTAATGTGCCAGTACCCCCGGACCAGCCCACAGTAAATGTACCCGCTTTGCCAGTTACTTTACCAACACGTACAGTATTAACTGACGATTCTAGTTCAGGAGCAGTGGGGGGAAGTGCTCCTATCACCTCGCCTCAAGTAAGACGACTGACGCCGCGAGACGCAGCGTTACAGCGTACGCCAAAACTAGCTACATACGCAGACCTCAAGCGACTTCTTACGGAATGTATATATGATCCAGTTCCAGGCGATGATCACATGGTATTGTATTCAGTACGTTTAAGACGGGTTGCCAACTTTTTGGTCACCCTGCCCGACATGAAGGAACATCTAGACAGAATATATCGTTTTGTCCGTACAGGAGAGAATCCAGGAAGTATTCACGAAGCTATGGCACACAGAAAAGCCGAGACTCAACATATGATTTTACAGTTCTTGATTAACTGTTTAATAAGAGAACAAGATTATCCTGATAAAGATAAAGAAGAGATGAAAGGTCTGACTAGGTGGAGTGACAATATAGCCGAGGGAAAACACAAGACACAAGGTAGTGTAGAAAGTATGTACAAGAAAATTCGTAAGGAAATTATAAGTATACACCAGAAAGAGGAAGCAAAAAGAGCAACCGAGAAAGAGTATGACTCTTCTAGTGAAGAGGTAGACAGCGAGAATCCCTCCAGAATAGCGTACGTAGGTAGAACTAGACTTTCCGACCGACATTCACGTCTAGACTACAAGAAAGTTTTTCCTCCTTCAGTACCAGAACAGTGTTCTCTTGAACAAGTATTCCAGACCACCGATCAAATTCTGAAATCACGAATAGGTTATAGCGAGCTTAGTACCATGCATGAACAAGAACTAGCCCGATCAGCAGTCCGATGGACTAGTGATTCTACCACGTTTCCAGATGAAATAGTGGCCAAAACGTTTCTGAAACTGCCCCCAGCCGAGCAACGTCTGGTGGGTACGTATATGATCCAGCACCTCATTACACTGTATGAAGATCAGCATTCTGATCCAGGTCCTTTACATGATGTACTGAACGAGTTACTCCTAAACAGATGGAAAGGTCTAGGTACCGATTTAATTAGTGTCATATTAGAACAGCGCCACAAATACAGAACGTTCCTGAATCCACATTTTGTTCCCGTTCCACCCCAGAAAGAAAATCATTCTACATAGACAGACAGAATCCGTTACGAGAAGTACATCCAGTTAAGGTGGAGGGGGGTGGCCTAGAACGAGTGTTTGTTTACACCCCTATCACGAAAATAGAACTCTTGGAAATGAAAAAGTTAATCCCCTGTCACGATAAAGATCCAGCAGGGTTCCACCGTGAATTAAAGGACATGCTCCGTATGGGAGAATACACGTATCCTGATATCATTAAAATGTTAAAGGTCCTGTTGCCTGCGGGCATATATGAAAAGCTCAAAGAAAAAGAATGGGAGGTGGGAGAGAAAAAGATAGATTGGACCGCATTAGAAACTGAAGATAATACACGAGTTCCAGGTACCGGTCTTGGGGAGAAAGCTAAAGCATTGCCCGAGTTATTAATACAAGTTTTGCCAAGATTGCTAGCCACGAAAAAGGAAGATTGGGATGCCATTTCAGCCTGTAAACAGAAACAAGACGAAGATACTAGTGATTTTTATTCTAGATTTGAGAAATGTGTCATTATTAATAGTGGTCTGAAAACAAGTAGTGAATCTTATCCACATCTTTTTGTTACCAAACTAGTCGAGAATTCAAGTCCACAAGTTAAAAATCGAGTATTGAAAGTCGAGAGTACCTGGCAAGCTAATACTCCGTCACAGATGCTCCAGATGCTACAGTACCACCAGAACAGAATTAGGGAGGAGCAGGAACATGAAAGGAGACGTATGAAAGACACGAAAATGAAAGTACTAGTTGCACAGTCCGTTCCGCAAGACAGTCAGAAGAGGGGTCCGAATCAAGCCAGTCATCCGGCAGTTCCCGTTAAAGGGACATGCAATTACTGTAAACAGCCAGGTCATTATATAAATGAATGTACAGTTCTGAAACACAACATAGCTACTGGTAAGACAAAAGAAAGACCACGTCCGCCTAGACAGGAACAAGTTTCACAGACTTCCCAGCCACCACAGAATGCACAACAGTCAGTTACAGTACCGCAGCCTATAGCTGCCACACAACACGTTACACAGCAGATGTACCAATATGCACAGTCAGAATATCCAGTTTATCAGCCGTATTCATGAAACAGCCTAGAGAGGGAGGTTGGCTTGCCTCTCATCGAGATTCCTGTAGATCAAGAGGGTCCCTATGTGCACAGTCAAGTATTAGGGAAAGACAGAAAGTTTCTGATTGATACAGGGGCAAGTAGGACTACCATCAGTCATGACGAGGTTCCAGGGGCTCCACTCTCAGGCTCTAGAAATGTTTCCCTTGGATTTTCAGGAAAGCCTATTGTTAATGAAATATCGAAACCAGTTACTCTAGAAGTTGGTCCATTGTCCCGAACTACAGACTTGTTACTCACGAAATCTTGTCCAGAAAATTTATTAGGCATTAAAACTCTGAAAGAATTAGGAGCAGTAATATGCTGCTCCCCAGAAGGGGTACGACTGTTTCTGAGAGACTTTAAAGGTCATTATGTATTACGTGATTTTGATCCAAGATTATTATATGTACCGCAGCATTTATGGGCGCAAGGTCCAACTGATGTAGGTTGTATGCATATCACACCCCATCGTGTCACTCTGAAGAAAGGTGTTGTATTACCACGAATCCAACAGTACAAATTGCCACCTGAGGCTGTAGCAGCCTTATCCAAAATTATTGACGAACTTATTGCTCAGGGAGTGGTTGTAGAAACTGACTCCAATGTATGTAATTCTCCTATCATTCCGATTCTGAAACGTACTGATCCAAATACACCTCCAGTTTATCGATTAGTGATTGACCTTCGAGAACTTAATAAATGTATCATACCCCAGTACCCTGTGGTCCCAGATATTTCTTCCCTATTGACAGCCATTGATTCCGAAGCTACGTTCTTCACTGTTATCGATCTCAAGAACGCATTCTTTAGTGTCCCCATTCATCCAGACAGCCAGTTCCTTTTCGGATTCTGTTTAAATGGAAGAAGCTATAAATTCACACGAGCTCCTCAAGGTTTTACAGAAAGTCCTAGTATTTACAGTCAAGCACTGAAAAGACATCTAGACAATATTCACATGCCAACTGACACTGCCCTGCTCCAGTATGTCGATGATCTATTGATCACAGCCCGTTCAGAACGCGACTGCGAGCGTGCGTCACTTACAGTCCTGTATTTTCTGGCCGAGATGGGGCACAAGGTGTTCCCTTCCAAATTACAATTCTGTGTCCAGCAAGTGGTCTACTTAGGACACTTACTGTCCAAGAGGGGTAGGCAGTTGACACCTGACCGTATCCAGTTAATAGCACATCTTCCACAGCCCAAGACACAGAAGGAGGTACGAGCTTTTATCGGCCTAACTTCTTATTGCAGACAATGGATTCCTCAGTACGCATATCTAGCCAAGCCACTGATACAGTTAACGACACAGGAGGCAGCCGTATCGACTGTCCTCCCTTGGACCCAGGAACATACACTTGTTTTCAATGAATTAAAGAAAGCTTTATGCCAAGCACCTGTTTTAGCAACACCGAACTACAGTAAGCCTTTCACACTTTTTGTTACTGAACGTGATGGTACTGCATTATCTGTTCTCACACAAGACCAAGCAGGACAATACAAGCCTTGTGCTTATTTTTCTAGCACATTAGATCCAGTAGCCCAGGCTCTGCCTGCGTGCCTCAAGTCAGTTGCAGCCACAGCTCTAGCTATCAGACAAAGTGATTCCATAGTGTTAGGACATTCCCTGACAGTACAAGTTCCACACTCCGTGGAAGTTCTTTTAAACCGAACACAGACTCAGCACTTGACAATTGCACGTTTAACAGGTTATGAACTGACACTGTTTCAGCCACACATAGAAATCAGACGCTGCAACATTTTAAATCCAGCTACACTGTTACCGTCAGTTACCTCAAATCCTGCCACACATGACTGTGTGGAAGTTGTTAACACCATGACAAAGCCAAGACAAGACTTGACAGACATTGCATTACCTAATCCCGACCTGACACTTTATGTGGATGGTTCATGTATGAGAACAAGTACAGGAGAACTAGTAGCCGCGTATGCCGTGACTACTGAAACCGAAGTTATAGAAACACATCGTATTGACACCCTGTCTGCCCAAGCAGCAGAGCTTGTCGCTCTGACCCAAGCCTGCATACGTGCCAAGAACCTGAAAGTTAACATATACACAGATTCACGTTATGCATTCGGAGTCGTACACGACTTTGGAGTGCTCTGGCAAGAAAGAGGTTTTATGACTTCTCATGGAACCAAGATTCAGCATGGCCCCCTCATTCAAGCTCTGTTAGATGCAATACATTTACCGACAGCTATCGCTATCATGAAGTGCAAGGCACATACGAAAGTCACTGACATCATTTCCCAGGGTAACGATCTAGCAGATCGAACAGCCAAGCTCACAGCTCAGACTCCAGACATTCCAGTTAACATGACACAGGCACTCACTCCAGATCAGACTACTTGTATGACAGTTAAGGACCCTACACAAGATGTAATAGATATACAGTTACATGCTACTCCCGATGAAATCAAGAAATGGTCCGAACAAGGAGGGGTCCAGACAGATCAAGGATGGTTGACGAAGGGAAAAGCCACATGGTTTCTCCCCGACTCTATGGTTCAAGTCATTATTAACACCGCACATAGTCCAGCACACTTAGGAGAAAAAGCCATGTTAGACAGCATCCAGAACCTCTGGTTCAACAAGCATTTACGAGCAGCAGCCAAACAGAAAGTGCGTACCTGCATGATCTGTTGTCAGTTCAATCCAGGTAAAGGTGTTCCGGTCGAGCAAGGTGGATTCCATCCTCCTGACCACCCTTTTGAAGTCCTCCAGATGGATTATATTCAGATGGAGCGATGTCGAGGTTTCAAGTATGTCCTCGTAGTTGTATGCGCTTTGTCCAGGTGGACAGAAGCATATCCAGTCCCAGATTACACAGCCGCGACCACTGCTAGGCAGTTGGTTCGTGAGTATTTTCCCCGCTATGGATTGCCTAGGGTCGTGTATTCAGATAACGGCCAGCCATTTTCATCCGAGCTCATGAAACGAGTATCCCTTCTGTTAGGGTACCAGTGGAAGTTCCACTGTGTACGACACCCTGAAGCAGCCGGTCTCGTAGAGAGACATAACCAGACTCTGAAAATCCGCATTGCCAAAGTATGTGCAGAGAAAGGCGTAGATTGGATGGTAGCACTGCCAGTCGCCCTTTTTTATATGAGAATGGTTGCTCATTCCCGTTCAGGTCTATCTCCATATGAGATAGTGTTTGGTCGTCCCCCCAATATGTGGGGTACACCTAGACCCCGTACAATTACCGATGTTGACAGTAATATGCTGACAGATTACCTTGCCTCCTTGATGTCTGCACTACAATCTTGTCGTTCACAGGTTGCCGCTGCATTCCCAGACAACACCGAAGTGAAACCGCAGGAAGTCGTTCCAGGTGACTTCGTCCTCGTGAGAAATTTTGATCGTTCAAGTCCGCTGGAGCCCCGCTGGAAGGAGCCCCGCCTTGTTCTTCTCACCACCCGGACAGCAGTGAAAGTGGAAAACCGAAAAGGCTGGCTACACTCCAGCCATGTCAAGAAGTTTCATGGACTTAAATCAAAGACTTTTCTCAAGGACTGCCCCGTTCTCAAGGACTGTCCAGACACTGAATCTAAACTTCCCCTGATAGAGAAAACTCCGCAGCAGGAGTATAAACAGAAATTAAGGTCTAGTAAGTCAGCCAGTTTAATTGTCTAAGTCCCTCTCGGGTGAAACAGTTAGACAGGTTCCTGACATGTATGAGATAGACCCACACAGAGAGAGAGTTAGTCAAAACTCTAAGAGATGTATCATTACTCTGTTCTTTCTATTATTCCTGAGTCTTATGGTTACATGCATAAGTTATGCTTTACATTTATGTTTTCCTATTTCACATGTACATATGTTTTCTAATGTTACAGTAGAGCACACTTTTAGTGACCTGCCTCCTCACGAGTTATCCTATCGTCTTGCTATGCGTAATAATACTTTTATCCGAATGCTGCACTATTCACACCAGACCAGCAATGCCACTAATTGTTGGGTGTGTGGTCGACTCCCCCCTTTTCAGACACCGAAGGGAGTTCTGCCACTCTTTCCCTATCCGTTTTCACACAATGGTTCGTGTGGAGCATGGTCCACGTTAACGTCATCCTCAAATGATATGTCCCTTCTGAATAGAACATGTTTCCCAGACAAGGAAGGTCTTTCCCATAGAACAGGGTTAGATCTAGAAAATGAAGTATATGATCTAGGTAATTATTCCTCGAATTTCATGGTTCTGAATGTTCAGTCCGATACTACTCCAGATTTGCCTGCTATTTCAGTTCTACCAGTCAAAGGCGAATTATGTGTCAGAAAGAATGGTTCCGCACATGTAGGACATAGTGATTGTACTACTATGGTCGAGTATAGTGACAGTGGGAAATCTATTTTCAAAGCCTCACGTCATTCTTATTTTGTTTGTGGCCAGACCGCATATGTTCGTCTGACCCTCGATTGGGATGGAACATGTTACATTGCCTTCCTACTGCCACCAGTTTTCCTAGCCCCATCTGATTATCACAGAAACACACATCTAGTACACATTAGACATAGAAGGGAGATCGAGTCCCCAATTGTCGACCAAACTGAAACTGCCTTAGAACAGTATCAAGATTTCAATAAAGGTTTCTTTTTCTTTATAGGTCCTGTCCAGAATAGTAAGTTAATACGTAGGCTAACCAGAACCCTTGAAGCAGTAGTGAATGAGACTACTTCTGCTCTAGGTAACTTAACTGAAGAGCAATCTGCTATGAGATTTGTCGTGCTCCAAAATCGTCTCGTTCTTGACGTCATACTGGCCGATAGGGGAGGAGCTTGTAGAGTCATCGGATCTAGTTGCTGCATTTTCATTCCTAATAACGCGCCGTCTGTTTATTCAGCTATAACCAGACTTCATAAAATTGCCCATCAGTTACACCAGAATCCAGGCACCTGGACATGGTCCGGTTGGCTCTGGAATATCATATCTGTCTGGGGATGGAAAGTATTGTCATTCCTAGGTATAGCAGTAATGATCATATTCAGTTGCTGCCTCTGTTTACAATGTGGCCCTGCGATTTGCGGCTTGTGTGCTACCTCTTGTATTCCTAGTCCTAAGTCCCGTTCCAAGACAATTCGAGACGAGCAAATGATGCTATATGAACAGATAAATGGTATTATGAATATTGATGTTTCCTGATGGAACCGTAGGGCACAAGGAGGGAATGTGGAAAATTGAATTTTGCCTTGTCATATGTGCCTACGTGTTCCCCATCCTATGTTATATGTGCATGATCGATATGCATGTATTCCCCTATGATCGATTAAAGACGCAATTATAGTTGTGTCCAACTCTAGTATGCCAGTATCCAGTTCTCGTGAAAGCAACGAGTATTAGGCCTATGTTGCCACGTTTCACAGTGTACACGTTAATTCACCGCATTTGTCCCCGTTTTCTAGGCCTCAAAGGGCCCGGACACCAGATTCAAGCTCCAGTCTCCTGAACCCACTCCGAGGAGCGATGCAGCCCCCACCTGCATCCCTGACCCTTCACTTACTTCCTGCCAAGTAGCACGGTGCCCGGCCTGGCTCTGCCTGCCTGTCTGCCAAGAGTATGTTATGCTTCTAGTTATCAGTCCAGCTTTCCTTCTCCGCATTCCTAAGCTACTGAACTGCATAAACAGTTTCAGCTATAGTCTAGTCTTTCTGTCTCCATGTAAGAGAGTTACCGTATTAGTATTCATAGAAGATTCATAGCACACGCAATACATGTAGAATTTATGCATGCACCAGCCTTAGTGTCAAGTAGCCTTTCCCCTGATAACTTTTAGATTCTATCAACATGTACTCCAAACACCAGATACCAGATATGCTATAGGTACATGTCGTCCTGACACCGCAGACTTTAGTCTCCTCTTCTAGTGCAGAAGTCATAGCCCCCAGTTCTCCCTGGTAACACGTCATTGCCCGTTTGCGCGCACCACTAGGTTAAAGGTCCCAGCTGCTCAGGTAGCCCCCTCCATGTTTCCGCCCATTCATGACACTTCTGTGACGTTTCTCATCACATGTCTACGTGCCCGCCCTGTGCACGCCTTTCTCTTCCACCCATGTGTTCTTATCTTACGTTTGTCATAAGTTACGCCTACTGTATGTAATGTAATGTAATGTCTTACTATATATACACTGCACTGTTAATGAAATGGTGCAGCTGCCTTCCTTCCTATTTTATTTCAGGCTGTCCCGATCCAGTCCCTTCCTTTTTGCCTGAATAAAGCCTGTTCAACTCGGATACATCGGATCCTGCCTCTTATTTATTGAGCTATCTGTTATTGTTAATATATTCAAAAATAGTACCGGTATTTAATTAATTATTTACCACAATCAAGAAGAATGTTAGAAAATCTTGCTTAAAAGGACGCTGAGAGGGCGGCCCACTACCAAGTATTCCTGGAGACGGACACTGCTGTGAAGTGTGGAGATTTGCCATACTGTATGCATACATCTCACACAAGTAGAGTGTGTAATGCTGATCAAGAAACAGTTAGATCGGGACAAACCGGAGACATAGACACAACTACAGGCCAAGAGATTCTCCGGACATTAATACAATGAGCTCTCACGAGCAAACAGACTGGTTCAGCATTCATATCCTTTTCTCTATTAATTATAGTTAGTTAAACGGGGCGATACAGACCTCTCATGTTAAACTTGCACCCCTGTTGTTAAGGTTACTGTTCAAGTCATGGGCGTGGGAAGTGGGAGAGAGTGGGCGGGGGGGATAAGTTAGGGGACAAAACCACATTGAAACATGTAAGAATATGAATTTCTTGTTCTTAGCCAGTCAACGAAACACCAAGGCCACAGACATGGACAGGGGAAACGGAGGTCGTCGTGAGATCCCACTGAGCAAGGGCAGGGAAGAGCAAACACACACAATGGGTGAGGGAGGATACACATTGTTGACATGGAATGTAAACGGTTTGGGGAATAAAGTTAAGAGGCGGCTGGTCACTAGATATCTTAGGAGACTCAAACCCAATATCATATTTCCTTGCAAGAAACCCACCTGGTGGGTACGTATTGTGCCTTCCTTGGGAGAGGAGCCTACATCACACTAGCACACACAGGATTCTCTTCTGGGGCAAGGGGAGTAGCCATATTAATTAAAAAGACTCCTCCTTTCCATATAACTAAGGCATGAACAGACTCAAACAGCACGTTTGTTGCATTCCAGGGAAACTGGGACCGGAGAGAACTTACCCTAATTAGTGTATACGCTCCGCCGTGGCCTAAAAATCGAACTCTAGACGCAGTGGCCGCAGTACATCTGGAGTCTAGCCCCTCCATACACATACTGGGCGGCGACTTCAATGATGTGCTAGACCCACAAATAGATCGACTCACACAAACACTGCGACATGTAGGCCCATGCCACTGACCGAATTCACAAACTCTCTGTCTGTCAGTCCTCTGGCGCCGGCATCACACAACTGACCGCACCTTCTTGTATTTTTCAGGAGCTCATAGAGTCTTCCTTAGACTTGATTACCTTTTTGCCCCAGCTGGAGAGATACAGATTAATTAATTGTGGGTTTATATAGCGCTAGGAATCGACTCCCGGAGGAGTATCTCCACGCTTCGACCGCTGGGGAACCCGTCCTGGCTCACCCTGAGAGATGGTCCCTGATGGGTATCTCTAAGGTGCGACCAAGCATCCCCAGCGGTCTGGGGGGGCCGTTGTGAAGATGAGGCAAGCTGATGCCCAGAGTTGCCGAGTGTGGTTTCTGACTAGAGTAGGCACCGAGGCGAGAATTATCAAGTCCGCTGACCCTGGTCCACGACCCTGCCGCGTCGGGAATCGAACCCTGGTCCCGGGCCGTTCTCTGCTTATGGGTCTGCCGCCTCTAACCAGTGAGCCACACTTCTCCTCCAGATGGTGGTGAAGGCGGAGTACTTGGCACAAGGAATATCATACCATTTACCCATACACATGACTGTGGGGAGGAGAGAACGCAGAACTAGACAAGACAGGACTCTGAATGCCTGGGGCCTCCAAGACAACACAATTGCTAGGGAGATCATAATAGATAATGAGCTATACTTTCGAGAAAGCAAGAGCTCAGTATCCTCAGCAACCACTTTATGAGAGGCATGTAAAATGGGATTACAATATGGAGCACAAAATACAATAGCTTGCAAGCGGCAAGAGGAGACTCGCCAAGTTGAGGAGTAAGAACAAACATTTCTGGAATAAAAAAAGAGTTAGGATGGGGCCGACACACACCTACTCCGCCAAATAGCGATAACACAAAAGGAATTTCGAACTCTGGCGGAAAAAGAGGCATGAGCCCAACTACAGGCCTTACATCACAGGCTATATGGAACGGGAGATAGGGCCTGGAAACTATTGGCCTGGTTTGGGAGGAAAGAGAGAGAAGCAAGATGGGTGGCCAAGATACAGGAAAAAGAGAGAACCCATGTGATGGCACCAGCCATAGCAGAGGCCTTTGCCTGCTACTACAGAGAGCTGTATAAAGCCAAGTCACTAGCAGACGATTCCCAAATACAAAATTATCTTGATGCGGTTGATACTCCCACCCTCGCTCAAGAAGAACGAGCAGCCCTTGACAAAGATCTCACCCATGCGGCAGTCCTAGAATCTATTAGCAGGCAAAAATCAGGGAAAACTCCAGGCCCAAATGAGTTACCAGCAGAATTCTTTCAACGCAATGCTAACCTATAAGCCCCACACCACCTTAATATGTACCGGGCGGCAAAGGCAGAAGGGACACTCCCACTGGCCCTCAGTAATGCCACAGTGGCAGTGATACATAATGCAGGGAAGCTCCCCATGGAGTCCACGTCATATTGCCTAATCTGGTTACTCAACATTGAGTCTAAGATCCTGGCGTCTATCCTAGCCACCTGACTGGTGACAGTTATCACATCTCTTATTCACCAAGACCTGGCCAATTGGTTGGATACCATGAAAAATAGGACAACCCCACATGTACTTCTCACCGTGGATGCAGAGAAAGACTTTGATGCAGTGCACTGCCTGTTCATAGTTTTGCGGAAATTTGGATTCGGCCATGTCTTCACGGCATGGGTAGAAATGTTATACACTGACACAAGAACTAGAGTCAGAGTGAACGGGGTGATGTCAGCAGACTTCCTAGTCCAGCGAGACACAAGGCAGGGCTGCCCCCTATCACCCTTACTATTTTCCCTGGTATTAGATCCCCTAGCATGCCCAGTGAGAAAACATGGTGCATTAAGCGGATTTAGGGACAAAACGTGACTCTTAAGGGCTGAGCGGATCTCATTGTACGCGGATGACATCCTACTGTACATTACTAACCCTGATTTAAAATTATTAAAAGAGTACAGCACCAAGGCAGAATACAGCATAAACTGGGACAAATCAAGTGTTTACTCCGAGGGGGGAACCCTAGACACACAAGAGTTACTAACACACCTCCACATAGTCCAGGAGGGTTTTCTTTTTTAAGGCTCTGCATTTCCACCAAATGAGGGGGGCATGCCTAAACGTCAACATTAAGCGGGTTCTTGCAGACTTCCCAGAGGATGCTAGGCTGTGGAAGCGACTCCCTCTCACAGTTTAGGCAAAGCCACCATGTATAAAACGATAACCCTACCAAATTACTCTACATATTACAAAATACATACTGTAAGATCCCGGAGGTGATATTCAAACATATAAATAAGGAGCTGCTCCTAGGGAAGGAGGGTCACCCAAGAATAGCATTGTAGACACTACAACATAATCAATATAATGGGGGGATAGCGCTACCAGACATACAGTCCTAGTACAGGGCAGCGATCCTGGTAATCATCAATGAATGGGGTCACTTGCCGAGAGATCACCCTGCTTTTGCCCTAGAAAGGCTCCAATTCCAGAAACAGACATTCCTGCACTACCTATATGAAGGCAGGGTGTTATATTCTTTATATGTATAGTATTTATTAGTCACTTAGCCTTAGTCAAGTCTGCATCTTTCATTATGTTCTGTTTCTTGCTCTCTTGGAAGATTTAGTCTTCAGTTATTGAGTGGAGGCTAACCAAGAGAGACACCTGTTGGATCTACTGTGTTGTTTTTCTTTTAAGAATAAATCTTCTTCCAATTATCTTCTGGATTTCCTGAGATGTATTTGATTGGATGCAACACAGGGTAACCCATAAAATACTGCCAGCCACACAGAGAGTGATTGAGGCCTGAAAGGGGGCAGAAAGGCAAATGAAGTGGGACTACAGGCAACATGAGATACTCCGCCATGGAAAGGCACGAGGCTGCCAGAAATAAATGGGCTTCACGGTGTCCGCCACTTGGATATGATCGGAATTTCCAGACTGGGAGATATCATAAGATAAGGCGACCTGATCCCCTTTACCGAGCTCCAAACCAATTGACTATCAACTAGACAATACTCAAAGATACAGATATTTGCAACTAGAACATGCTTGGAGGGCTGAGACAGTAGATGCCTCAGATATCCCTGAATACGCACCTTTGGGTGGTAGACTACTGAAAGAAGAGATACCAAATATAGCCGTCTCATGGACATACGAAACCCTCATTAACAATATACCACATAAACTGAACTCCCTTAGATCCAAATGGGAAGACACCATGGGACCTTTAGAAGACATTGACTGTGAGGAGGCCTTGATGCACCCGAGGGAGGTATCTATCAAACTGAGAATACAACTAATACAGTTAAAAATCCTTCACAATATATATGACTATATGCCATGGGGAGAGCAGGGACACCTACCTGCTACGTTGCAAAACAACACAGGATACATATATACACACCCTCTGGGACAGCCAGCATGTCAGCAGCTACTGGTCCCAGATACTTAGGGAGCTGAACAAAATACTGGAGGCTCAACTCCCCATGGACCCTAAATACATGCTACTAGGAATCCCCACAGAAATAGACCTACCCTGCCACAAACTCACTCTATTCAACCTAGGACTGATAGTAGCTAAAGGAGATATACCCACATATTGGGGAGCTACCACCTTAACCACATTAACGGAGTGGAGGAAGAGCATAGACATATATATGATTGCAGAAATGTGACATATAAGGCGAGAGGGTGTTCCCAATAATTTTCTAAGATATGGAGTGCTTGGCTGAACTACTATAATCTTGAAGTAGAAGAGGCAGTGAAAACTAAAACACACCCTTGCACACAAGTCTAGAAAGCAGGCGATCCAAGAGAACACGGACACTCCCTCCGTTCCACATAACCATTGACAGGGGAGATATGGCACAATACACCAAAGAGGAAAGGGGACTGGGATTGCGATGTATCTTCATGTAACTGTTTCATTATAGAACTGTTATTGGATTTTACAATGTAATTAATCTAATACTATAAGGCTAACATGCTATAGTACTGGATGACTTTGTGACTCGGCAGCTTATTTAACTGCTTCTTTTTTTTAACTGTTTTTATTATCATAAAGTCAAAATCAAGTTTGATACATGGCTCAAAAGAAGGAAGAAAAACAATGCTGAGCAAATCAAGAAAGATAACATCAAAAGGAAACAGAGCAAGAAGATGGGAGCTTGTATAAAGGTCATCTGCCAGAAACTAACCTGCTTGTCTGCCTGAAAATGAGAAAGCAAGAAACAGAGGAGCACAAAGAGATACAGAATAAGGTAGTATGAAATTAGCTGAAACCTAAGGAGACCCAATGCGTGACAGAGCTGCTTCACGTATTTTAACCAGGGGATTTTCCCCACTCCCCTTATAGCCAATAGATCCCTCAAGTCCTCTCTATAACTAATCAGCTCTGGAGTAGTCCAGAGTCGCCTCCAATACAACAGGGGACGGTTAGCTAAACATCCTGTATAGGGGCCAAACCCAGATCTAAACGTAATGGAATCAGAGGGGTGCTCTGGGGAAGTCTCAGTAAGCGCCTAATGAAGCTATTCTCAGTGGTGGACAGTGAGGTAGCACTAGCGTGACCCCACAACTCTACTCTATAGTGCGCACCACCCCTCGACTGGGCTCTATAAATTTCAACTGGTGGTCCCAGGATTTTAAGTGAGCACTCGTTATGCACCTTTATAATTCCACCAGAGGCTTGAGCCAGCTTCAGGTTTGCTTTAGCCATGTGCGACCCCCATTCCATCCTATCATTCAATGTTACCCCCAAATAGTCAAATGTGGAGACTCTTTCCAGCGCCGAGCCATCCAAATGGGGGTGAGGGCAATTGGTTGATTTAGCGTGGAAGACCAAATTTCTAGTTATGCAGAAAGAGAAGAACGCCTCCAAAGTTCGCTGGATACCCATAGACGATTTTGATAACAAAAGCGTATCATCAGCGAACATCAAGCCGGTATCTTACGTGCGGCTAAACTTGGAGAATCTAAATCCCTCGCACCCAAAGATGGTCAATCAAACCATTGAGAAACAAAGAGAAAAGAGTGGGGGCCAACACGCACCCCTGTCTAACACCCTTTTCCACAGGGAAGGGGTCCGAGAGCTCCCCATTCTTCCCGTACCTCATCCTCGCAAAGGTGCCTTGATGTAAACGTTGAAACAATTGACACAGATATACTGGGGCACCCATCTCTAACAATATGGCCAAAAGCTTATCCCTCTGGACCAAATCGAAGGCAGATCGAAGATCTGCAAAGATCAAATACAGACTACCAGCTCCCATTGTCACCGTCTTCCAGTAGACCAATTGAAGTCTAAACAGTTGGTCGATGGTAGAGACCTTAGCACGGAAGCCCACTTGGAGAGAGGTAAGGATGTGGTGTTCATCAATCCAACACTGTAGCCTTATTAGTAAAAAGCGGGCAAACTATTTCTGCAGGACATCAATCAGGCTAATGGGGCGGTAGTTTGCCGGGTCGAGTGGGGAGGCCTTTTTAGGTCTCGCCTGTCGATGCGCATGCGCATCGAGCAAGCGAGACTATAGGGGCTCATCGACTCTTTATCTAACTTGCAAGGAATCGTGGCGATTCCTTGCAGTGCCCGTGACTTTTAAGCTCAATGCGCATGTGCATTGAGCTTAAAAGCGCGTGCACAGCCGCCCGCATTCCTCCGACACCTTTGAAGTGAAGCTTAGCTTCACTTCAAAGGCCCGGCTTCTTCACACCCACATGCCGCTCTGCCCCGCTCCGCCCCCTCCCCTGAGTCATCCTGCCTGCCCCTTCCCGCCGTGTCGCATTTCTCCTCCCCCCTCCCCTCTCTTCCCTCCGTCTTGTTTCTTTTGGCGATGTTCTTGTTTGTTTAAGCACGTGAGGTTTTGTTAGCTGTCCCGATGTTTTATAGCCTTACACGTCTTACTCGCCTTTAAATCTGTAAGCAGACACTCGTTGTGTCACGTATTCAGCGCGGCTGCTGCTTGGGATCATGTGTTTTTTTTAAAAACAAGCAATTTAGTTATAGAAAGAGGAGGGCTCTATATGCTTTGTAACCTGTGTCGGACGTATTTCGCATGTTTGCTGCTTGGGATCAGGAGTTTTTTTGAGGACAATATGCTTTTAAACGTGTTGTACCCCCTGAATATAACTATTGTAGCTGATGCTAATTGAAAAGGATCGAGGAGGCTGCGCTGTTACAATCTAAATAGCAAAGTGCTCGAAATTATTATTAATGTGCAGCGCTACTCCGTGTGATATTTTGTTAGCAATCCCGATGTTTTATAGACTTTTTGGTAAAAAAAAAAAAGACGAGTGCCTTACTCGCTTTTAAATGTGTAAGCAGACACTCGTTGTGTCACGTATTCAGCGCAGCTGCTGCTTGGGATCGCATGTTTTTTTTAAGAACAAGCATATTTTAGTGGGCAGGCACAGGAGTTATTTTTACAATTCAAGCAGCGCTAAACATTTATGTGTGAGGTAATATACGGAGCTAACTAACAAACAGCACTTACGTTTATTACATTCCTAGCTATGGTATATTACAGATTTGCACTTTAAAATGTAAGGTTTTTAACTGTTAAACGGTGTGCGTCTTTATGCAGGTTTACTTATTGCCAATTTCACCCGTAGTTGTAACCGTGCTTTTTATCAGCACTATTTACATTACCTAAAACATATTTGTTTTGTTAGCACGGAATGATGTCTTTTTTGTACTGTGTATGATGTGCACAGATACAAAGCTACGCGCACAGAGGTAGCTAAAACTGGATTTGGTATCGTTGCCGCCACATCCCTTCTGATTTAGCATAAATGTAGTTTAAACCGCTGCCATGCAACTGAGGAACCGGTTCGGCTCTCTGGGAAACGCGGGCTCTATTGGTGCTGCACACCGGTTGGTTATTTAAACTATAGTATTTTCACCTCCTGCAATTGTGTTTAAAAATGTTTGGCATCCCGACAACATATGTCTACACCCTGTGGTATAACATACATTTTAAGTAGAGCTATGGCTGTGCATTGCGAACACGCCACGGTGATCTGTTTATTTTTACAGCAGAGACTGATGTTTTACGCATAAGAGCTTTTTATATTTACAAGTAAAATCCGTAGTACTGCTAGCGAAGAGCTCTGCAATAGGACTATTTAGTTTAAAATAAGCAGTCCGTGTGCGTGATAATTAATAAAAAAGAAAACATATAAATGTAGAAAACAAGTATATGCTATATAATAGTGTACTCCTTTGCCCTGTGCGTTTTGCACATGTGATACGTAATGCAAAGTAGCTTGCATGGCATGCTTTCTTGAGCACAGACGCACATCTTTATTGCGCTTCCTGGAGATAAGCATAAGTTTTATATTATGCTTTTGGTCCACCATAAAATTAATTGTGTTCTCTTTAGAAGTGGAGCTGGGGCGTGGGTTTTATCACTTTTCTCGCCGTTTGTTTACAAACCTGTTGCAGAGGTTAGCTGCATCTGGTACTTTGTTATAAATGTTGCGTTAAAGATGTATTGTGCGATAAATGTAGGCCTTATTTTCCTATGTCTTTTAATAATTGTGTATGCTTGGTATATAGTATTATACAGCTATTTGTGGTTTAACTGTATAGTTAAAAAATATACTGTTACAGCTTAAACAAAATATTGCAGAGGTTATGAGGGATTTTTAAACGTGTGGAATTTATCTAAAAAATCTAGAGCCCCACACTCCTTTAAACCTGTAAGCAGACACTCGTTGTTCAGTGCATACAGCGCGACTGCCACTTGGGATCCGATGCTGTCTTTAAAGCATCAAATGTAGCTTTTAAAAACGGGGCCCCACACACCTGTCAACCCATATGCAAACACTCGTTCTGCAGCGCATACAGCGTGCCTGCCACTTGGGATCTAATGTTGCCTTTAAAGTGTGTCATTTAACCTTTAAAAAACGGGGCCCCACATGCCTTTCAAACCATAAGCAAACACTCGTTGTGCAGCGCATGTAGCATGTCTGTTGCTTACAATAAAGCAGCTCCCAGCTATGCATAAGTGGTTTTATTAATTACCCACCACATTATCACTCAGCACCACCACAGCACCACTCAGCACCACCATATTATCATTCTGCACCACCACATTATCACTCAGCACCACCACAGCATCACTCAGCACCACCACAGCATCACTCGGCACCACCACAGCACGACTCCGCACAACCACAGCACCACTCAGCACCACCACAGCATCACTCAGCACCACCACAGCATCACTCAGCATCACTCAGCGCCACCCCAGCATCACTCAGCACCACCAGAGCACCACTCTGCACCACAACAGCACCACTCTGCACCACAACAGCACCACTCAGCACCACCACAGCATCACTCAGCGTCACCCCAGCATCACTCAGCACCACAACACCACCACTCAGCATCACCACATCATCACTCAGCGCTACCCCAGCATCACTCCGCACCACCACATTATCACTCAGCATCACCACAGTATCACTCAGCACCACCACATCACCACACAGCACCACCACAGCATCACTCAGCACCACCACAGCACCACTCAGTACCACCACAGCACCACTCAGCACCACCACATTATCACTCAGCACCACCATATTATCATTCAGCACCACCACAGCACCACTCAGCATCACCACAGCATCACTTAGCACCACTCAGCACCACCACAGCATCACTCAGCACCACCACAGCATCACTCAGCACCACCACAGCATCACTCAGCACCACCACAGCATCACTCAGCACCACCCCAGCACCACTCAGCACCACCACAGCACCACTCAGCACCACCCCAGCATCACTCAGCGCCACCACAGCACCACTCAGCATCACCACATCATCATTCACCGCTACACCAGCATCACTCAGCATCACTCAGCACCACCACATTATCACTAAGCACCACCACATTATCACTCAGCACCAACACAGCAGTACTCAACATCACCAAAGTATCACTCAGCACTACCACAGCATCACTCAGCACCACCACAGCACCACTCAGCACCACCACATTATCACTCAGCACCACCACATTATCACTCAGCACCACCACAGCATCACTCAGGGCCACCACAGCATCACTCAGGGGCACCACAACATCACTATGCGCTACCACAGCATCACTGAACGCCACAGCATCACTCGTCGCCACCACAACGTCACTCCGCGCCCCCACAGCATCAATCTGTGCAACCATTCAACAACAACTGGTTCAAATATGTTCTCTCAATGTTTCAAGCTTTATTACAAATGTCACAAAAAGATGTTAATTTTTCACTTCTGTTCTTGGATTTTTGTCACAATAAAATACACTGAACATAATCTTCACAAAGGTTATTTACAAAAGTTTAAGCTATTGCCATTATAAATTACAATAACTTTTATTTAAGTATTAATTATAAAAAAAATAAAAGCCATTGTTATTTGTAATATCAATACATCTAATTCACGTAAATACAACACTTATTGCATTACAAATGCTATAGGTGTCACATTTGCGAAAGTTATAACTATTGGCATTGTAAATGACAAAGCTATTAATTTAGCTATTTTCAAAACCAACACATAAACAAAAAATGTGTCATTTACAATCCCCATAGCTCAAACTTCCCTAATGCGAGACCTATTGCATTGCAAATGCTTGTTATAAATAGGGATGATCTCTGCACCCAACCATGTGTGGGAGATTTCCATACCTTAGAGGATGGCATTAAAATATAACCAAATATAAGGGACCCAGACCTTCTGCTCACTTAGAAATAGATCTCCAGGGATTCTATCCAATCCCGGAGCCTTCCCAGAAGACAAGGTCCTCAGCGCCACCAGAATTTCCAACATAGTACAAGGTGAATAATCATTATCTCTTGCATCCAGTTGTCCTGAGGCGAATAGTACCTTCGATAGGGGAAGTAAATCTACAGCAGTTGGGGTATCGCTATGGGAAAACAAAGACTTAAAATGCAATATCCAAACCTCTTAACTCAGGTTAGGTACTAATGCAGAGGGACCTTCAAACGAACCCATTCTAACTAGATTCCAGAAAGCCCTGTAATCAAGTCCATCCAATGCCTCCTTTATGTTTGCCCATCTTATTACCTCCCATTCTGACTTAGATTCAACAATTATACTCTTGTAAGTGAGTCTAGCTGCTCTAATGCTCTCAACAGATCCAATGTTGACTTCCCTAACAAGGGCACACTTAGCCAACCTACAGGGTTTGGTGTACCATTGGGCCAGGTTTTTTGGCCGCGGCCTCTTGTTACCAGTGGTGTAAAAATAGGATGCCAAAGTAGTGGTTAAATTGGAGTGGATGGTCCCAAACGCATGAAAATAGGAAGCGTCAATGTTTTCAACCTGGAGTTCAAAAGACTCCACTAGGGAGCAGGCAACGTGTTGGTAGAGATCAGCTATTTTATCAGGAGCTAGCACAAACTTGGCCCATCTTATGCCTCTGCCACCCGCAACTGTAATTAAATTCGTATCTGTATGGGTCTCCAGCTCGCCCGGTCTATATTGGTAACCCACTGTATGTTTTGATTCTAGTGACAGAAGATTATGATCACTGTCTACCCTTGGAATAACGCTGAAGGCCCTGATTTGAGACCAAAATTCTACATTGACCATGATATAGTCAATGGTTGTGCCTTTCCCTATTCTATTATAGGTAATCTTACCTGGGACATCAGTTAGGAGTCTGCCATTACAAGCTCTAAGGAAGTGGGTTAATAGGAGCTTGTTAATCTGCAGAGCCATTAGCGACCAGCGCTTTGCCGGATACATAGAGCATTCCTGAATGGGCCAAGTCGAATCCTCATCTTGAGTTACAGAAGGGATCCCGGCCAAGAGTTCAAAGTGACAATTAAAGTCACCACCCATAATTCTATGTCTCGGTGAGGGAAATAATGTGAGGAGCTCATCTAAAACATTTAACATAGAGGAACCCACCGTATGGGGAGTGGGTCACAAATAAACATTAAAACCGCCACACTCGTGCCATCCAAATATTTAAGAACAATACAAAGAATATCCGGAGAGTGGGATTCTATCACCTCCACTGAACAGCCCAAGTGCGTAGCTACACAAATACAAAGTCCCCCGGAGGGTCTCCCTCTAGGCCCCTGTACAGCAGGTATATAAAAAGTCACAAAGCCCACCCTTATGGGAGCAGTCAACATCCATGTTTCTTGGACCAGGCACAGGTCGTACTGGTCCACCAACTCTCCCCATTCTGGATGGGCTAGCTTAGAGCCAATACCCGCAAGATTCCACGACTCAATCAATGTGCTATGGGATTCTTCCCTTAATGGAGTAACTGGAGGAGGTGCACACACATTAAAAGGGGGCGTTCTTGCCAGATTATCCGACTGAGTTCCATATCCTGGGTGGCTTGAAATTGTGCTAGGTGGAATCATTAATATTCCATCTTCCTGTACCCCGGAGTCCGTCTGGGGGGTCCCACCCTCAACCATCTGGCGCTCCCCCACAGGAAACCCAGCTGCGTTAGAATCAGTTTCAGTAGGCCTTAGTGACTGGTATAGTTGAAGGCACTAAACCTATTTACTACAGGAAGGTTGTATTCCAGCGCCTGCACGCCTTATTGGGGGTAGGTTGGTCCAAACCCACCAGGGACTATTTCCCGAGAGTAAAAATACCCCAGAGGGAGTGGAATGATTGTACCCGATAGTCTAGGACCTCCCCAATCAAGAATGTCTTTAACCACTCTAGGGTCCCTAAAGTTAACAATCACACAATCCCCTCTAATATCCTTGGGCTTGGTCCCCAACCAGCCGACTCTTTCATCAAAAAAAATTTCACCCTGCCCCATACCCATTAAGGGTCTGTTTTTATTCAACCAGAAAGTGATTTTATTCTTCAGCTCTGGGAATGTCTCTCCTCGGTCACCAGACAGCAGAGGAACTCCAGTTAATATCACCACATACGGAGAAGCCGCAGGAGGTAACTGGGGGCAAGGTAACGTTCATTGAATATCCTTGCTAGGAGATTTCGGGACAGGCTTGTAGGGGGCCAAAACATGGTGTAACTGGTTCCTACTGTTAACTTGTGGAATTAAATGTGGGTCTCGAGTGGCAAAAGTGGCTATATCTAAAGGCGCTTTACAAGGAATTTTTTACCACAAATGAGCCGCTCCTAGAGAAATGACCTCAGTGCTAGAGTAAAATTGTGTTAGTTAGTGAGTCTTGGCATCTCACAAAAAGTGAAGGACTGGTCTCACACACCACCTGGTGTCATGCTTCATCATTGACCAGTCCTCGCCCTCTAAAAACTTGGTTTGATAGAGGGCTGGCATACACCTGGAGACAGGGATGCACTTCTAAAACTAAGTGGGGGGCCCTTGCAAAAAGTGAAGTGAGGTTAAAAATCCATTACAAATGTCATACTTGTTTTAATGTAACTGGCATTTTTACAAGGAATAACAGAACCGGAAGGAGTGGTACTAGGAATTAGTTTAAGCGTATTCATCAGTTCCAATACAGGTGCCAGATTTTTACATTGAGGGCCATTATCTATACTTAGTCCTTGGTTAGCCTGATTAATATTATCTAGGTCCACCTCCTCGGTGTTGCTCCCAGTAAGGACAGATAACTGTCCTCCTCCCCCACCTTTTGTTATTTATCAATGAAATAACTTTATCAATTCTGCTCATCAAGTTTTTAAAATGAGATTTGATAAGCTGCTCCATTTGTGTTTGAAAGTCTATTAGTAAATGAGTAGCCCATACCGGAGGGGCTAGAGTGACGTTAACAGGGCCTGGCTCTACATGGGGAGTATCAAGGGCAGATGTACTCGCCTTAGCAGGTTTTTTATGTGGTTTAAATTTCCTATTTCTAGAAAAACACTTGGGTGCCTTTTTAACCACCTGGGGAGCTATAGGAGGTACAAGATCAATGGGAGAACAAACAACCGGTACAATCTGAGCACATGGAAGCTCACCTACAGGAGACTCTAACGTAAAACCAGGCGAGTTGAAAATAGATAGTGATACATTCCCAGGTGGCAAGGGGGAAGCCAAAGCAGGTGTAAGAGAGAGTTGTCTTTCTGTATTAACTATGGCCGATGAAACCACCCCAATAGCTTTTTGTAGCATTTTTTCAATCGCCGTCACACTGGGGGCGGGAACTGATTATGCTGCTTTTTGCCGTGTCAATGGGCGGGAGCTTCGGGGATTGGTTTTACCCATGTTACGACTTATGAGTATCTTAATCCTTCAACGTAACAGTACAGTAAGATTTGATAATCAGAGTAAAGGAGGAACTTGAACTGTTCGCTTGGAGGTGAGAACACCCTCAATCCGCAAAGTCGATAACCTATGGTAAAATACTAACACATAAAACCTAGCTTTGACTGATTAAAATGTTAAGTACCAGAATAATATGGCCCATTCCAGTCATTGCCCGTCACGAACAGGCACAAACAGGCCCGCCCTTGGTCCCAGACTTAGTCCCGGCTTCGTCCCACGCCGCTTCCCGCACCGCTGTAGGAGGGGAGTGGCTTTTGTGTGCGTTCAGAGCGCCTCCCACCGCGTCTCACCAGGTGAGTGAGAAGAGATGCACCGTGGGGGGGTGTAGTCCGTTGGAGGCAGCACAATATCCACCAAAGTTCAGGGAGAACCAAGCGGCTCTCCACCTCACGCCGCCTCTGGACACAACACCCCGCAGGGGACCACGCCGCTTTCAATTTACTGCCGCCCACACCGGGTGAAGGATTACATCGCTTTTGTGCGCGCTCAGAGCGCCTCTCACTCCGTCTCACCAGATGAGTGAGAAGAGATGCACCGTGAGGGGTGTAGTCCGTTGGAGGCAGCACGATATCCACCAAAGTTCAGGGAGAAGGCAAGCGGCTCTCCACTTCACGCCGCCTCTGGACACAACACCCCGCAGGGGACCACGCCGCCTTCCATTTACTGCCGCCCACATCGGGTGAAGGATTACAGCGCTTTTGTGCATGTTCAGAGCACCTCCCACCGCGTCTCACCAGGTGAGTGAGAAGAGATGCACCGTGGGGGGTGTAGTCTGTTGGAGGCAGCACGATATCCACCAAAGTTCAGGGAGAAGGCAAGCGGCTCTCTACCTCCCGCCGCCTCTGGACACAACACCCCGCAGGGGACCACGGCGCTTTCAATTTACTGCCGTCCACACCGGGTGAAGGATTACAGCGCTTTTGTGCACGTTCAGAGTGCCTCCCACCGCGTCTCACCAGGTGAGTGAGAAGAGATGCACCTTGGGGGGTGTAGTCCTTTGGAGGCAGCATGATATCCACCAAAGTTCAGGGAGAAGGTAAGCGGCTCTCCACCTCACAACGCCTCTGGACACAACACCCCGCAGGGGACCACGCCGCTTTCAATTTACTGCCGCCCACACAAGGTTGAAGGATTACAGCGCTTTTGTGCGCGTTCAGAGCGCCTCCCACCGCGTCTCACCAGTTGAGTGAGAAGAGATGCACCTTGGGGGGTGTAGTCCGTTGGAAGCAGCACGATATCCACCAAACTTCAGGGAGAAGGCAAGCGGCTCTCCACCTCACGCCGCCTCTGGACACAACACCCCGCAGGGGACCACGGCGCTTTCAATTTACTGCCGCCCACACCGGGTGAAGGATTACAGCGCTTTTGTGCACGTTCAGAGTGCCTCCCACCGCGTCTCACCAGGTGAGTGAGAAGAGATGCACCTTGGGGGGTGTAGTCCTTTGGAGGCAGCATGATATCCACCAAAGTTCAGGGAGAAGGTAAGCGGCTCTCCACCTCACGCCGCCTCTGGACACAACACCCCGCAGGGGACCACGCCGCTTTCAATTTACTGCCGCCCACACAAGGGTGAAGGATTACAGCGCTTTTGTGCGTGTTCAGAGCGCCTCCCACCGCGTCTCACCAGGTGAGTGAGAAGAGATGCACCTTGGGGGGTGTAGTCCGTTGGAGGCAGCACGATATCCACCAAACTTCAGGGAGAAGGCAAGCGGCTCTCCACCTCACGCCGCCTCTGGACACAACACCCCTCAGGGGACCACGCCGCTTTCAATTTACTGCCGCCCATGTCTATATTATGATATTCTAATACATTACATACCTGTTGTTTCAAACCTTGAAGCAAGTCAACTATTTAAGGGTCCTACTGAGATTCACAGTATTAAAGTTGTAAGTTCGAAAATATAGATTGTGTTTAGATTGTCTGAAGTAGAGCTTAACTATTTTAAAGAATATTATAAGCAACAATATCCTGATAGATTGAAGAGTTCAAAATAGATTACATTTGAAGAAGATAAGGGACTGTGATTAAAAAGTCACAAATATATCCTAGTTTTAGAATACGAAAATAGAAGGCAGTGACTATGTATATTATAGTATAGTGTTGCTTATCATTATATTATAGATACGTTTTATATGCTAGGTAGTCTTGGTTGTATGTTTAGGGCCTTTTTCACATTTCCACAAAAACTAATTATGAGTGGTGTGCATCATAGGAGAGTGAAAAGAGAAAGTGGAGGTCAAAAAGATTAAATCTGAATGAAGGTAAGGGACTTTGATTAAAAAGTCCTAAATACATCTGAGTCTTCGAATTTGAAAAGAGAAGAAAGGGAGTGTGTGGATATAATTTAAATGAGACATCGTTAGTATGATAGATCAGTAATAATAGAGTATAGTGTGTGTGCTTATAACTATATGATAGATTAGTTCTATGTGCAAGGTAATCATGGTATGTTTAGGGCCTTTTTCACATTTGCACAAAACCTGATTATTTTGCTCTTCCACAAGGCTGGGCTAGTTCATATTATTTAGCTTTAGTCTTCCCTGAAATGAATCACATGAATAGCTTGCTTGAGGGATGTGCATCATGGGAGGGTGAAAAGAGAAAGTCTGGGTGAAAAAGTGTATTGTGTTTTGATTCCTCGTATAGGGATTGCTGTGAATGATACGAAGTTTGGAAAACTGTCTACATTAGTAGGGCATTTGGCAGATTACACAGCAGGTGCTTTAGCTGAGATTAATGAGGTGCTGCTTGGACTAGGTCTATGATTATTCAAAATCGAATGGCTTTAGATATGCTTTTGGTAAAAGGAGGGAGGCTTTTATCACATAATAAAAACACAGTGTTACACTTATATTCCAGATAATAATCAAAGTATCAACAATTATGTTGATACCCTGAATAATGTTGTGAACTAGATTCACCCAAAAGGAGAATCTAGATATGGGAAAAAATAGGTTGATGGATTAGTGGGATAAGAAAGCCATAGATATATTAGGGAAGATAGTTTTTTATCAGAAATAATAATTATCATTAGTAATAATAATTATAGTGTGTCTTTACTATACACATTTTGTGGATCAGTTTATGTTGGGGTTTTAGATGTCATTGTATCAACAAGAAGAAGAGGATGTTAAGACAAATGACAAAAGAAGTTTCTCTTGACGAAAGAAAAGCGTGGGCCAATGACAATTTGAGAGAGCTGCAGAGTTGCACTTGTTTGGTGATGTGATCATTTTCAACCATCAGAGAGGAGGCTGCGGAAAATGAACTTTTACTTAAAAAATAATGCTTAGTATAGTTATCATAATAAAGCATCACAAGGCCATGCTATTGAAAGTGCATATTTAAATCTTGTGCACAACCAATGATTTTCATTTGATTTGCAAAAAATCATTAAGCTTCAGCCACAGTCTCTATATCTGCATGATTCAAGTTTTTTTATTTTTTTTATTTTATAGCTTCCCTGACTGAAAGGATGTTTGAAAGATTACAAGGTTATTTAGTTGAACATACATTGCTATGTAGTTGTTATGGATGTGCAGAAGAATAAAATGGAAAAAATTGCATCTATTGTTTATTTCCTAAATCGATAGTTTGCAAGTAGGTGGATAAGAAACTAGCAGATTGATTGGTTAACTGTGCATTGAACCTTTTAGTGCTGCCTCTCTATGTAATATCATGTTATGGAACAATGTGCTGTTTGTATCTAAAACATAAATGGTCTTTAAATGTAATGTCATACAGATTTGCTCACATTTTTATTATTGCTGGTAGAATTGTTGCTTGATTTATTTAGGGAAGGCTAGATGCAGGGTGGTCCCTATGTATTTGGGTTTGTTATTATTATTTTGATAATTTGACAAATGTCTTATAACTTCTTATTTTTCTAAAGGTATGTTGGTAATATTGCATTTATTAATGAATTGGCTTCTGATTTTATCTAAATTGTAATTTTCTGTAATGGTAAGTTTGATTAATAATTATACAAAATGTAGAATTAGAAAAGACCAAAGATGTAAGTTTTACTTTAATGTTCTTGGCTGAATAATTACCTGAGGAGTCTTCATTTTGAACAATGTGACACTCCTAAATGATAATTAGATTGGAGCTTCAACAATGGCAGAACCATCATTACCTTCTAGCCAGACCACATAGGGCCTAATTACCAGACTAGTCGTGGGACAGCAGTGGCAGTCCTCTGACCGTCACATTACGACCTTGACGGTCATGCCGCCCTGGTACCACTGACTCTGCCAGGGAGCCGCCATTCCCTGGCACTCAATGCCCATGAAACGCTTTACTTCCGCAGAGTAACTCAACACAGCGATTTGTGCTGCGTTACATTACTCAATATGTTTTAGGACATTCAAAGCAACGCAAAGTGGCTTTCATTGGCTTCAAAGATATGACTTAGAGGTTTATGTCACCATGTTACATGGTGCAAGCATGATGCAAAGGTCTCATAAATGTGCCCCTAGGCTTGAAAAAGTGTCACACCTTAGTGATGTAAGCACTTTTTTGCAGTTTTATAAATTGCGAACTTGGCGGATTGAATAAAAGCGGTTTACAAGGAAAACAAAACCAGACTAGACTAGTTGCACGTGTTATTACTTGTTTGTAAAACATAAAAACCAAAACAATTGTCAGCTAAGCACAAATACTGCTTTCCACTGTATGCTCACAGAACACACTGTAATCAAGACAAACTGGGAATACCATTTATATTACGAATGACGATTCCACTAGCAAAATATTTACCAATATCCCCTAAGCGTTATCCTCAAAAACTAACCGAGGGAACGTTTGGCTGGTTGGAAATAGGAGGGGCATCTGCCAGACTGCCTACGCCCCACCAGAGCCGGACTGGGAACGCAAACCTGCCCTGGCAATTGTGTCAGACCGGTCACGGTGGGGGGGGGGTGGTGGAGAGGGGGGTAAAACATGACAGCTGCTTTTGTTACAGGGGGCCAATATTGCACCCAGTGCCTGTTTTGGCCAGTCCGGCCCTGCTCCCCACTCCTCACCCTTACTTCCCTCCAATATATATATATTTTTTTGCAGAGTTTTATATAGCGCGAACTAGACCCGAAACGAATCAGGTATCAGAGCGCTTTACATAGCACCAGTTACGTTACATGAGGACGGACACACATTCATTTTAGATTAAGTGATTTGCCCAGAATCACAGGAGGTTTTGGTGTCGTTACCGAGACTCGAACCCAGATCCCCAGGTCCGAGGTCGAGCGCCCTAGCCGTTAGGCCAATTCCTCTCCCCATATATATAATATGCTGACACTTACATCCCTAATACTAAAATTGAAACCCTGAACCTACAAGTCGGGTGTGACTCAGTGTCATTGCACACCCCCAGCTTGGATGAAAATGACCCTCATGACACGGGGTCGATTGCCAGATATAAATTAATATTCCATAAATGTTTTCAAGAAATTGGTGCCACCACATTGTCTGACAAATACTTTGTTAGTTCATAAAGACCAAACACTGCTGAAAGCGGACACCAAAAGAGGTCATTGGCTATTGAAGTATCACCCACTTCGTAGCAGAAAGTTTCACAGCGCTTATGTGATTGGCTTGCTATTACTGGACTTGAAAGCATTTCTGCCAAGTGCCCCCCAAGTTGCACATGGTGCCTTCAGCCAGTTTAGTCTTTGTGGCCAACGACACTGTACATTCTTGTATTTGTAATCCCACTTATATACAACTACAACTCCCAGCATGCAAAGTGCTGATGTCTGCAAAGTCATTACTGACTAAAGTATTGTACACAACTTGTGGTCACCCTGCATCTGTGTCAAGGGGCTGAATGTACCGATCAAAGAGCCAAAAGAATACCTGTCGGCTTTGAGCATCTCATTGGCTACAGGTGTCAACCCATGGCTGAAAGTAAAAGAAAGAAAAGTGCATTGGCACTGTAAAAATGCTTCCTTTTTTACTTCCAACCATGCTACACAGCAGCCAAGCTGCTGTACAACATGGTAAAAACATATGGACAAAACAAATAGCTCTAGCATAGGCGAGACATATTGGCTTTGCTAATTCTTGTTAGTGGGAGCTTAGCTGCATCTTTGGCATCTGCTGCACATATTCCAGACAGGAAGCAAGTTGCAGCGATAGTGCAGAGCATATAAAAAACAATCAGTTGTTTCTCTACCCCTGGCATTGTGGGAACATGCAGTGATTATCCACTAAACCGAGCTTTCTGATGATACACAGGACAGTAGCTTGAACATAATGCAAGTCCCACCTAGAATGCCACACAGTATCATACCATGTGGCATTCAAGGCCCTTTGCTTGGTCTTCAAGGCCTTGCACGGAGTCGGACCCAAACCTTTGCAAGCCTTGTTTTCTTGGTATACTCCCAACAGAACCCTGCGCTCTGCATCTGCCTGTTTGGCAAAAGTGCCGAATTACAATAAAGTTAGAATTGGGGGCAGATCTTTCAGAATTGCAGCGGCTAAATTATGGAACAGTTTGCCTATCGATATCCGCCAAATTTCCCATCTTCTCCCCTTCAGGAAACGCATTAAGACCTGGCTTTTTCCTTAAACCCTCCCCCTCTGCCCTCGTTCTGACTTTCCTCAGTTAAGAGTTTTCTCCAGCGCCAGGAAACCTGCAAGGTGTCAGCAGCGCTTTACAAATTCTTTAAATAATAAATAAATAATATATAATAATGTGTATTTATACAGCACATGTGCACATGTGAGTATCTTGTCGCTGAATAACAGATGTTTATTGTTACCCAACTCAATGGTACTTGTTTTATCGATCTCAGAAGGATGAAGGGCTGAGTAGACCCACCAGCATTAGAACCTGTGACCATGAGGTCAGACACAGCCCCCTACAGTAGACGCATTAGTTCACTAAGCCACCAGACCTAGCAGCACAGAAGCGTCTGCCTGAACCCTGCTTCCAGATGTCACACTACAGGATGATAAAAGCGCAGCTTTTTCATGACAAACAGTAATAACAAAGTGTGTTGCCACCAACCCAGTTTAGTGCATTTCAGTGGCACTGTGTTGTGAAATGTGCAGCTCCCAGATGAAATACAGTACAGTGACTTTGAGTTGGTACTGCTATGTGTAGAAAGTGTTTCTAAAGGACATATTATATAAGGGGCTCTCGCACAGGAGTTGACTGTGCTATAATTGCTCTCTGCATGTGATGGATGATTGCACTGCTAATATGCCTGGTCTCTGTGTGAATAAAGCTCGTACTGCTGCCTGTGATATATCTGAATTTGTGTTGCTGCCATCTACGCTGTGCCTATGATATAAGAGTCAGTGATGCTTGGAATAATCTTTTCACCACGCAAAATCCAAAACCAATGGCCTTACCAATGCTTGTTTTAAAATGTTGTTAACTTATCTCTGAGTGCTCATACGGCATCAGACACATTGTCGCACATTCTTTGTGACCTTGGGATATGAGCCTAAATGGATCTTCGAACAATTCTTTCCAAGGGAGTGAGAAACAATATTCATCCAACCACTGTCTTCCTTCGCCGCTCCAGAAGGGTAAAAACAATATTACAATTGTAAACATGCTAAACTGAGGAATTGAATCTTGGAATCATGATTTCACTACTACTCAGACAGGTATAGCAGACCTTCCACAACCTGGGCTGGAAGAAGATATCAGCTTAATTTCAGTATTTCTTGCAATATCTAGTCGTGAACGCCTAGTAACACACTGTCAATGCAGGTGGAGCCACCACGGTTCACGCAGAGCCTTCCTTGGGATCAGAGCAAATCAGGGAGATGCATTTGCAATAGCCAGCTGAAATGTGACATAAGACTACACCTATAAGATATTTTTTTGGGTAATGAAGGTTCTGATGTTGTATACATAAACCCCAGGAAATGTATGGTGGGTTTAAATCAGTTGATCCTTCTCAGTCACCAGTGAGCCCATGAAGAGGTCAACGCGCTGGTGGCACCACCATCTATCAGCTTCTCACGCCCAGTGCCAGATGGCACCACTGGACTTTACCCTATAAGTCTGCTGCCATGGACATTTGTGAGGTTTATGACGTTCAGGAAAATGTGCTGAGAATGGTATCCACACTTGACAGCCAACCCTTCCACCACTTTGGAACTGTGGCCTCTAACTAGTCTGATCCAAAGGTCCCTTAGGTCATATGATTTATTAACCAGCCATTACTGTGCTCAGCATCAACACATTCCTTTTCACAGGGAAGAGATTTCTGTCTTTTAAACACATGAAAGTGTAGAAGACATATCCTTGTGGAGAGCTCAACACATTTCAGGTGATAAACGAATGAATGATCAGAAAATTATATATAGTTCTGTGCACAATGCACACACTCAGGCATACACAACCGCAGCATCACATTCCATTTTGTTCTTCGAGTGAGTTGGGCAGCAGAGTTGGTCAGTGCCATGGTTCCTGATCATGTAAATGACCCCTGTTTGCCCGTGGTAGCTCCAGTAGTGGCCGGTGTGGCGATAGAGTGGCGGCGGGGAGGTGGGATGGATGATGAGACTAAAACAGAAAAAACACTTGCCTGCGGCATCACCGCACCGTGCTCCTCTCCACTGCAGGCACTGGCCTCCAGAGTCCACTACAGCCAATCATGATGCTGCTTTCATGCTGCTGAAAGCAGCATCAGGATTGCCCGGAGCATTGATGATTTGCGCTCCCAGCTAGACTGGGAGCCTGTGCCGGCTCTCTCCAACCTGGCGACGCAGCTTGGGTTGGAGAACGCTTCAGTGCGCATGACGGTTTGGCAGGCCTGAGACGGCCGGCCAGACCATCATGCACACTGAATAGCATTGCAATCACGCGTGTCCTCCCCTGGCCCCGCCCCAAGCCTCGGTCCTGAGAGAAAAAATGTAATTAAAATAAACAAGGGTTTATTATGGTTTTGTTTTTCTTTTTTTGGCTGCTGGCAGGTGAGGCGTCGTTCCTCCGCCATAGAGCAGGAGCCGCCCCTGTCTAAGCTCCAGGAACTGTCTTTGTTAACACTGGAAGGACCCATCAGAGCTGCTCCAGCTTAAACTAACTTCAAGCTTGAGGAAGGCTTGGGATGGGGGGGGGCTATGCCACTCCAGGGCAAGCACTGAGACACCTGCTTAATGCATATGTATGAGACATGTACAGCAGGATACTCAGAGCGCCTGCTGTCAGCCACGATATGGATTTGTACACAAAACACACAATCCGCGCAGGACTTCAGGTTGTTTAAACAGCATAAGTAAATTTTTAATAACAAGCATTTACAATGCAACGGTCTCGCCTTTGAAAAAGTTAGAGCTATTGGCATTGTAAATGACAACATTTCTATTTATGTGTTGGTTTTGAAAACAGATAAATAAATGGTACTGTCATTTACAATGCCAATAGCTTAATCTCTTGCAAATGCCACACACAGACCCACACAGAGTCCCACACACATACATACCTACAGAGTCACACGCAGAGCCACACACACACACACACACACTTCATCAACCTACTAAGTCCATCCACCTAGCCACCACTCAACTCCATTCATCCACTGACTCCATCCACCTAATCACACCTTGTCAGGGGTAGTAAGCAGAGCGACAAGTACACAGGTGCCCACCCATTGGAAGTGGCCTTGAATTGTGCACTGCGACAGCCTGGCAGACGGGGTCCTCGACAGCTCGCTGCCCACTGTGAGGGGGACGCGCCCTGAGGTACCGCAGAGGCGCACACCGCGCGGGCAGGCGGTGTTTACATGACATCTTTCCCTCCACTACCCCCACCCAACCCCCACCGCTCGCTGGGGTGGGCCCTGCATCTCCACGGCTCCAACAGTGGGTGGTTTGTCTCCCAACAGCTCCTTCCGAAACGGGGCCCTTTCCCACAAAATATGTTTTCAATTTCAAGCACTGTCCATCAGATAGTGTGCCTCAGCACATCTGCGCCTTGTATTCACTTCTTATCTCTTCATGACTTAAATCGTAGATACCACATACTCTAACCCCACCTGTTTGCACTAACCCTGAGGCATCAATCCCTTAACAGACCCTAGTGACATCTGCAAATAGGTATACCTAACCTACAAGATATTATGTGATACAATGAGGAGTACCAGATTTAGGAATGATCCTCATGACAACCCCATGTGCCACCTCCTGTCGCTCCAGTCACCAGAACAGTTTGCCACCCATCGCTAGAGTACTTCTTAACTCAGTACACCACAACAGCAATCATGCCAATGCTGTTCATCTTGATGACAATCCTTGCCTATTGAGTATATTCAATGACTCAGAAAAACATGGCAACTCGTGCCCTATGTGCTTTTGGGGTATAGATCACTCCATTCAAACACCTTCGATACCACTCCAAACACATTACATCCCCATCCTGTACAAAGCCTGGTGCTTGAGGAGGGCTCTGGAGACTGTGTTTTGACAGGCCACACTGATGGGAACCACTGCCAGGCAAGGATCAGGTTTCATCATGTGTCATAGGTTTAGAAGACATCAATACCCGGACAGCCATGTTAGGTTTAACTTTTCCAGTACTAAAATAGATGCCTCGCCAGGTGCAACTTTCACCTATGGTGTTAGCTTTCAGGTGCCAAAAGCTCTAAATAATCCCACCACATCATAAAACAAAGTGCATATCATTTTTGCGGCTATGACGTAGTTCATTTAGTGTAATCGCATAAGTTCAATGTAACCATCATAGTGCACGGAAGGTGCTGTTCTTAGGACAGTTCTATATTCAGTGCAAGGGGTGGGCCTGTTCCTTGTCTCTATGAATGTCCACACACAGCTCAGACAGACAAGTGCTTCTCCCCTTCTCTGTGCTGTAAGAAGGGACAGAAAGCCAGCATTAGAAAACAAGGCTTAACAAACCATTCACTTTACCTTATCTCCTCGGAGCGCCTAACAAGAAACAGCGAGGCCAAAAACTAACGAAGAGTCATAAAAACGGAGGACATCAGTGGGGAGCTCAGGTTCCCTTCTGAGTCCCCCGTAACCCTGGCACAGATGCCTCTGCCCTCTCCACGGATACCCACCTTCAGGAAAGGGTGCCAGCAGCACTGCCACACGCACAGACACAAAGTCACGGAGCATCTGGCCCGCCAGATCACCATTTCATCCCTTTCCTTACTGCGCCCGTTTATATCATTCCTTCGGTATAGTGCCACGTGCAGCGGGGAGCTGCATCGCGGCACTTGAGAGTGTAGCGGTGCCAGCCAATATGCAGAGACGTCTTCCGAACGGAGTAGGGTCCCTCACCTGTCCTCGGAGGGCGGGGGTCGTCTGGTTCTGCCCAGTTCTTTACATATGGTCGCGCTGTGCCCTGCCACCCTGCACAGCCCGCGCTCCCGGATCCTGTGCCCGGGCTCTGCTTGGTGTGCACAGTCCTGGTTTGTGCAGCAGCGGGAGCCAGGTAAAGGGGAGGAGAGGAAGAGGAGGAGGGTGGATGTTGAGGGGGAAGAGCGGTCCCGGCTCCAGCCCAAGAAATTCGGGCTAATCTGCAGTCGCCAGAGCCGGGTGTGGGCCAGTGCCAGGGCCCAGAGGATGCCAAGCCCGCCGAGGAGGACGGACGGGGAGGGAGGGCGGCCGATCCAGACTGGCGGAGGAGAGCCACCGACCCCGGGACAGGGAGGGGAGGAGGGCTGCCGATCCCGGGACACAGAGCGAGACTGGGGAGGACGAGTTGCTGCCGATCCGGGGTGGGGGGGGGGGCGGCGGGCAGCACACCGAACGAGGGAGCAGGGCAAGGGGCAGCAAGCACAACGAACGTGGCGGGGGGGTGGGCAGGACAGCAAGCACTCACCGAGGACTTCTTCCGGCGGCGGTCGGGGGAAATAAAAAACAAAAGCGCCGGCAAAAAAAAAAAAAAGTAAACGCCCACCTCCGAATGACGGAGAGAAAAGGGGCGGAGAGGGAAACAATCGCCGGAACACCCACGAATCGCCTAGCACAATGACGGACAGATCTCTCTTCCAATGGCTAGCCTCCATTTATGGAGCTAGCCAATGGAAGAGAGAGGCAGGACTAAACAACATACTGTTCTAACATAAGATTTCGCCTGCGCGAATGCTGCTGTGCAGCGGATCGACAGGCAAAACCTAAAAAAGCAGCTTGACTAAGTTTGACTGAGCGGTAAATAAAACAAAGTCAATATGGGTCATATTTCGTTCCAGGATGCTCGATTTCATGCAACAACACGTCCGGTTTCATTATGTAAAACAAACTTTAGAGAGCATCTGATCGTATTATGTAGCGTTAAATAAGAATTTCTTTCATAAAATTGTCAGTGTTACAGAAAGCGTGTTGGCACACCCGAGGGCTGGTGGAGCCCTGCTCAGAGTCTCAGAGAAGCAGCAAGGGCACCACACAGCAGCATCACCCCTGGCCGGGAGCTCACAAAATGGAGACAGTAAGTAACATTAGATTTATTGTTTGATTATTTACAATCTTTACAATCTTTGCATTCTCTAAAATTTCAATAAAAATAGCACCATCATCAGTTCAAAATACAGGCAATCTGTCAATTATTAATGTCTCTGTCACTTTAATTGGTTAGTTATTGGTGGGAAATTCACTACAATCTTTTGAACATTTCACAATGTTGGCTTCTATAAACTGCTACCTTCCTGTACCTCCTCGGGCAATGCAGTGGTCCACCTCTCCCCCCACCCCGTCTAAGTGCTCCTCCCCTCGTCCCACTCTCTCTCTCTCATACCATCTCTATCCCTCTCTCTCATACACTCTTCCCGCCTCTCTCATGTGATTCACTTCAGGTCTTCGAGCACAGTTTCTTTCTTGTGCCTTTTCAAGGTTTCCCTCCCTCAAACCCACCCTCTCCTCCTCTCCTTGGGGTGTCTGCTGCGTGCACAGGCACACCCTCTTTATGTGTCTGTGGCCTGCTCTCCCCTTCTTTCTCACTTTCTCACACACTCTTTCTGCACCTCTATTTGGAGTTGATTCACCAATTCATGAACCGATCCCTCTCTATCTTACTTTCTAAATATTCTGTGCACCTGACACACCACTCCACTGCAAACCAAAATGCTGGGGTAAAAGACATTGTAAATTACAATTCCAATAGTTCTAACTCTCACAAATGTGAGACCGATTGCATTGCAAATGCTTGTTTTCTCTTTCTATGTGTGCTGAAAGAGGAAATTGCCTCTTGGGATTGTTTCTGTGCAGGAAGATGCCCCTTCCTGCACAAAAACAAATCTGCATGTTGCGGAGGCACCTTTTCACCATGGTGCAAGGGTGCCTACGTTGGCGCTAGGCTGAAGAAACGGCGCCAGAGCAGGGAGAAAGGAGAGGAGTGCACATATTGCATATATAAGGTGCATTCCTGCTTTTTCACTTTGGCATAGGGCAGCGCAGCAAGTTGAGAAAAGTGATCTTGAACGTAAATCATGCTGTGTGCCCTAACAGCTTAACCTGGCACACATTTGTGGACTAACTTGTAAGATTTTGGGGGTGTGTGCTCTTTGAGCCGAGACCAAGGAGAACTTTGTCTCGGAATCGCAGCGTGACTTTTGCGCTTGTGCCATTAGAGAAACGTCATCACTGTGAAGGGGCGTTTTTTTTTTTATCATTTTTTTTTTTATGCACACTTTTGATGTTGATTTATCGGATTCACACCCGTAGGCAGAGGCTGAGAAAAAGTGTGATCTGAAGCGGTGTTGAATTCAAAATATACCTTTGTTTATCGGAAAATTGACTTGGTAAATCGTGAGCATCCACATAAGATACACTATTTGCAAACTTAAATTTGTAATTTTCTACATGTATTTTATGTGCGTAAGAACTGCCCTACAGATGAAACGTATACTTTTGATAGTACTTACATTTTCACACATATGAATCTGAAAACGGATTCTATGTCTATGTAAACCACATATTTTAGAATAGCCTACTGTACAAGTCTAGTTAGAATAGCAATTACTTCTTTCCTTTCGTTTTATGCTATAAAGACAATATTATTAAATGTAATGATAGTAGTATGCAGAAAGGGATGCTTTTGGGCTGGAGAGCTATGAACCTGTCTGCCCTAGTAAAAAAAACTACATTTTCCAGCCAATAGAAAGACTGTCAGACTGTCTGCTGAGTACCCAAAGCAGACAAATAATTGTATTAAAATAGCATTAGGTTGAGTTGTGGGTCAGCTATTAGAGCAGTTTTGGGTGCATATGGGGTCATCCGTAGATGGGTGAAGATACAAATATACCTGTAAGCAGCTTTATTTGTCACAGTGACCGACTAGAGGGCAGCTCCTTGAATGCAGAGACCTTAGATGCCTGCAGCCCCTCTGGCTGCTCACAGGCTGAGAAGAGATTGAGTTATCAGAGACAGCATTTCTCCTCGGCCAGTGAGCTGAGCTTCAGCAGTCTGTGGAAGACCCCTCTGGGAAGGCAGTGAGTGATGCTGTGCTATCAGATATGACAGTTCTAGAATGAGATCCCCTTCCAAGAGGATCTGCCTCCATTGCTATGTCCCATCGCTGGTGCTCGGTAATGGGTTTACCGCCGCGCGCCTCTGCAAACACCCACGCGGTATTAATAGACGGTCGAGGAGAATGATACAGATGTGCTGCCAGTGGGTCATCAGGGGATAAAACAATCTATACATAACGTTGAAAATTGTCTCTTTATTGCTGGTGGCAAATAGATATTTGTTTTGTGATTGGCGCCTCTAGGGATGAGATTAGGATGGTGCAATGGACTGGTATTAAATTTCTTGCATCCCCCAGTGGGATGAAATCCTCTGGGAAGAAGAGAAATGCCATTCAATAAAGTGAGATGTGACTCCTGTTTCTCACTCATAACGTGTTCTGCAGAAGAGTCTTTGTTGTAGGTGAAGAGTCATATTGTGCATTACATGTGAACAATAACAGTAAAGGGGAAAGCTATTGAATTCTAAGTGTTGGCTGCCACATTTATCAATCTATGTCAAACACACACAGCTTAACATTGAAGTCTTGAGAATCATCTGTAGTCTTTATGTAAAATACTACATGCTATTTGTCTCCCTACAAGTTTATAGATTTGTGCATCTCTGGGTATTTTACCCTTTATTTATGTGAGACAATGCCAACATATTTCATTTTGTGTATATTCCACCTTATACTGGCCATTTGTCAGTATGTCATTTGTATTATGACTCCTACATATTTTCACTACTGAAGACTTCCAATATTGTACCATGACATTAAGGACATTTATTTGCATTTACAACCATTGATTTAGCCTCCACCATAAAATGGCCGAATAGTTTTTTATGTACAAGGGGTTGAAAGTGAAGTTCTTCTTTGATATCTTTGCACTATTTAGGGTTCTTATTCACAATGTTCCTAGTCATGTGATCAAGGCTATGGCCGAAATGGGTCTAAGTGGTGGTCGCCCGAGGTTGTTATAGTTACGTCTCCTTTTCCATAGATAGAGTGTTTTTGTGTTTGCTAATATCTTTACCCCCCCGTTGATGAATCTTCACAAACCTTTTAACAAAAAGTTCATCCACCTCACCTGTTTCCTGGAAATTTCGGTGTGATGCGTCAAGCGGGGGCTGAGAAAAAACAGAGGGGCCCTAAATGCAAATCCAACATGCATTTTACATAGACGTCTTTAGAACAGGCTAGAGAAAAAAACACTGCTGAACAGAATTACACCGCATTTGGCAGAAGCTAGATTTGGTGTAATTTCGTTCAGTAGTTTTGGAGAAACTAAGGGTCAGAAATAATTGTATATTTTGGTAGCTGGGCTTTCTAGAGTCTCCGAGATTCTCACAGGATCGCCAATATAAAAGTAGAGAATTTCATTAAATGCTGCAAGTTATAGTTAACTGCTGACTGAATGTCTGTGTATTTTTTTTTTTTTAGCTCAAAACATTAATGTTGTCACTGACAAATTCATCTAACTATAACGTTACTTTAACCTTTGTTTTTTTCAGTGAATTTCTAGATTTTTTATATGTAAAGTAATATTTTATTAGCATACGTAAAACCGACCTCCTGCCGGTGTACGTAGTATATGGTGTGGGAAGTGATGGCCTCTCCGCTGAGATCTCTCTGGAAGAACGGGAGGGCAAACTAGGGTGTGGAGAGATACTGATCTCTCCACTAAGCCCTTCCTCCAGGATAATAGGATAACACGTGTGCATAGTTGGGTGTGTGGAGTAACTGGCCTCTCTGCTGACAGCTTTCCCCAGGGTGTTGGATGTGTATATTAGTGTATAGGGAGTGAGTAACCTCTCCACTAATACCCTTCCACAGTGTTATAAGCATTTGTAGACCCTTCCATTGGTCGATGGGTGTGCATAGCATGGAGTGAAGAGGGACTGGCCTCTTCTGTCAGACCTCTCTCTCAGATGATGGGTATGCATAGTCGTGAGTTATGAAGGACTGGCCTCTTCTTTCAGATCCCTCTCTCAGATGATGGGTGTGCATTGTAGGGTGCGGGAGGGACTGACCTCTTCTTTCAAACCCCTCTCTTGGATGATATGGGGCACAAGTTATAGGTATTGCTGCTAATTATAACTGGTGACTTTCTGTTATTTTTTTTGTTCAAAATCAGGTATTTCCAAAATCTCAGATGATAGTTGTGCGTAGTAGGGTGTGGAGAGAGACTCGCCTCTCTTTTCAGACCCCACTCTCTGTAATGATGGGTGTGCATAGTAGTGTGTGGTGAGGGTCTGGCCTCTCCTTTCAGACCTCTCTCTCAGATGACGGGTGTGCGTAGTAGTGTGTGTGGAGAGACTGGCTCCTACTTTCCGACCTCTCTCTAAGATGACAGGTGTGCATAGTAGGGTGTGGGGAGGGACTGGCCTCTCTCAGTAGCATCCAGTTTTGTGGGCGAGTGGCAAGGTGGGCGAGCGGCAGTGTGGGGCATAGGGGTCATAGGACGGCAAAAAAAAAAATTATAATAATTAAAAAATGTACCTGCAGCCTACCGCATCACCCTCTTCTTCTCCTCTTCTTGTCGCTTGCACAGGCTCCCAGACTGCCCTGTAACCAATCCTGAAGCTGCTCTCATGCATGGTAGGGTGTGAGGAGGGACTGGCCTCTCCTTTCAGACCTCTCTCTCAGATGGCGTGTGTGCATAGTAGGGTGTGAGGAGGGACTGGCCTCTCCTTTCAGACCTCTCTCTCAGATGGCGTGTGTGCATAGTATGGTGTGGGGAGGGATTGGCCTCTCCTTTCAGACCTCTCTTCGATGAAGAATGTGTATAGTAGCATGTGTGCAGGGACTGGCCTCTCTGTTGAGACCTCTCTCTGTAATGATGTGTGTATAGTATGGTTTTGGAAGAGCCTTTACTCTACTCACAACTCTTCCCAATCCAAAGATCACCTTCTCCATCATATTTTTCAGAATCCTGTGAGAGTCTCATGAGATCGTAACATTTACAAAAAAAAATGAATAAACCTACTCATCACTGTACTTATGTCTTACACAATTCCTCTTAATACCAAGGGCCACAATATGTATTCATAGTGGTAGAGGGTATTGAGAACTCACCTACTTAACAATTCACGATCCCGCAAGAGTTCCGCAAGGTCGTAATTTCTTTTTAAAACACTGTACATTTATTTTCATCACCGTAGTTATGCCTTAGAGACCGCCTCTCTAAATCTAGAGGGGACAGGATGCCATTCAGCTGCCCTCTGATAAAGTTTTTTTGTTTCATTCCCACAATACCTGCAATTTTTCACAGTCAAACAGTAATAGCGGCTATTTAATTTCCAAAATTCCAACAGCCAGCCAGTCAGAGCACTCACTCTTGCAGTGCTTGCAGAAGGCACCTGCAGGAGTGTGAAGGCGCAAGGGAAAAAAATAGCCTTGTGATTAATCACAGGGTTTCATTTTTGATTTTGCGCTCTCGCAAGACACTTGTGAGACTCTGGCAGATCCAATTGCCAAAATGTACAATTATTTATTATCCTAAATTTCTCAAAAATGACTGAACAGATTTACACCAAATGACAAAAAGCTCAATCTGTGCACCAAGATCTAGCTTTCTGCCAAATTTGGCATCATTCCGTTTAGCAGTTTTTGTTATAGCCCATCTTAAAGATGTCTATGGAGAATACATGGGGATTTTGGATTTGGGACCCTCACTTTTTTTCTGCCCCCATTTGACAGATCACCCCAAACTTTGCAAGAAGGAGATGAGGTGGATGACCTTTTTTGGAAATGATTTGTGAAGTTTCTTCAAATGGAATCCCTGCACTTGAGGCGGTGGAAGTGCTATCTCATACACCTGTAGACAATTGATACCACCTGCAAGACCTGCACTACAAACCAAATAAAAGCAGCACACAATCAATCCCTGGTTTGGGCACACAGGGTCTTTGTCTGCCTACTATGTGCCTTGCCTCAACAATGCTACAACTGAGGAGGAAGGAAAACTATTCTGAGGAGACCACCATGATCCTGGAGTACATCTGGTGGCTGAACTGCACAACGTAAAACCACTAAAGGCAGTGATCATGTCAGCTTCTCTGCTTGCAATAATTGCGTGATCCTAACCAAATATTTAGTGTTAGCTTGCCTTCTCTTCTTCTATATTCACATATTAGCAAACTGTTAAATACATGAGGTCAGGATGTGTGCTGGACTAGACCTCTTTATGTTGAGGTACACCCCTTTAGAATTTTGTAGAGACCACATTATTCTTGTGATGCAAGATGGCCCTAACAATGAAGGTGCATCCAAAGGTAGGTGATGCAGTTCACCATATTTACCTCCTTCCTTCAACTATCGGTAACCTTGTAATACACATTTGCTTGTCAATGTGATAACTGGTTGATGTCAGTGCTGTGTTGAATTAGCTGCTGCCCACTGCTGCTGGTGACAAGGGGGCCACATGTAATGGTCAGGAGGGCCACATGCAGCACCCTGGCCGTAAAGTGCACAAATCGACAATAACAATGACATATATATGCAAACTCATTGCTATCATCCTGTGCACTTGAATATGGGCATGTATGCCTCATTACTGCTACTGACAGGATTTACCCAGAGCAGCAGAAAACACAGTCCCGGGATTTTTGGAGATATTCTGGCTGCATCATTCAAACCCGCGAGCATCCGTCTGTCAGGTAAGCATGCCATAGAGTGTTGTAGACTATGGATTCCAAAATCATCCACAGTAACAAAATCCTTGGGAAAGGACATTACCAGATTTAGCTCCTTTGGCATACCATCTGTAGTTGGTGTGTAAACTGTACTCTACTGTGCATGTTTGCATATAAATTCATGCATAACATTAAGTATGGTGTCACTTCCTTCTCAAACTGCTGGATCGGGGACCGTATCTTCTGCTACACATACAAGGAGCCAGGGGGATTTCATAACAACACAGAGCTGTGGCTGGAGCTGATGAGTTTGCTTTTGCATTGCACATCTGCATTCAACACCTCAGTACTACAGTGTGAGCGGTCATGTGTAGGTGTACACAAACAAGTCACATGTGGAACATCAGTTGAAGCGAAGATCATTTTCAGCACACAATATACTTAGGATTACTTATACTGTTGCAACATCTGTCTCTAAGGTGCTGAGGACGATATGAAAAATAGACCATCCACCAGTGGCGGGTGATGGGCTGTCACAGGGGAGAACACACTTCCCTTAAAAGCCGCCATGTCAGCTGCCGGTAATGCACAAGAAGAAGAAGAAGAGGAAGTACAGGAGGAGGCAGAGGAATTGAAGGAGGATGAAGACAATCAGGCACTTAATACAGTCCAATCCCCTTGCCCCCGTTTTTGCCCGACTGGGCAAACCATCTAAGCCCACCCCTGCTCTGCAGAGCAAAGGGCCTCCCACTCCAACCCTGAGGATAGCCCATTTCCAGCACTCAGCTAACCAGCCACAGCTTTCATCTACCCCAACACAGCCATCACTCCCTCACAGCTGCCACATCCAGGTCAGACATGTTGGTTCACCTAAACACTCCTCCCATGACAGTACATCTCAGACATTCTCTCCACCATCTAAGGGAAATCCCACCCATGGTGAGGTGCAGGTATCCCCAGGGCACCAATCTTCTCCCCACAGCCTGCCACACTCCCCCATTGGTGGACCTGACAGTTGTATCCACAGCCATCCCATTCGGAGTTGGCTAGCCAAAGGTTATTGTGGCCAGTAGGAGGAGGAGTTCTTCCAACAGCAGGCTAATGTGAGGAAGGACATTCGTGCCGCAGGACCTACTCTGTCAGACATGTCAGGTGTACTGCAGGACATGCGCCAAATCCCACAAGTGTTGGACAGCCTGACTCAGATGTTGGACAAGATGGATGGATCTTGACATGACATGTCTAAGAAGATTAATGACATCATATCCATCCATAGAGAAGTGAGTACAAGACACTATGACTTGGCCATGAAGATGATGCAAGGCATGCCGAAACTTATCCAACGTTTCTCTTCAAGGTCAACGCATGGAGGGAACCCAACACATCCACCTCCAGCACATCACACCCACCAACCTTTACCACAACCTGCACCAGCCCCCACCGAAATTCACAGCCACCACCACCTTTGCACTTGCCCTCCACTGCACAACAACCATCAACCCCTATCCAGGCATCTCCTCTACCTGTACAGCCACCATCAGCCTCTGTCCGGGCACCTCCCCACCTGTCCAGGAACATGCACCACACCCACCCTCACATGAGCACCCACACGCTAAATGCACAAACAGAGACTCTCACCACCACAATTGAGAAGTCACAAGAGAGATCCCTCATGATCACTGTAATATATATGTTCAAAACACCTTGTAAGTAAAATATATATTCCATATTGGAAGTTACTTCAAACGTCCCAAAATCAGCATGACCAAAAACAGAACACATTGCATGCCTGAATGCCTATGGTTTCTGCTAGAAGTTGTTCAACCTAGTTACTCATGGCAACATTTAAATAAGTATGCAAAATGTAACACTAACTAAAATTCTACTAAATCGAAGTGTACAAGGTTCTGAATTCTAATACCAAAAATACAACAATTATAGAGCTCTCACTACAACTCTCCCCACTGGTGGTAAGAATTAATTACTTGACTTGTAAAACAAGTTTCAAAAAACAAGAGTTTCCCAAAGAACCAGAAAGGACTGGGTATAAACAGTGACAAAAAAGGGGGTTCCTTTCTGTGTTATTACTTTTCTGTATATGACCGACAGGCCTACACCATAATATGACCTTCTAACATGCAATAGTGACACTAATCAATTGTATCTGTACACCAGTGAGCTTATTTATAAATCTCAGTTATTTTTTAATTCATCAGATCTTGGTTAAAAACGTTTTTTCCATATACAAAACACATGGTCATATACCATTTCAAGACAAATGTATAATCGCAGACATGGTGCTACACTGAGTATAGTCCAATCCTCTACATTACAGATTATAGTGCATAATAATTAATTTTTTACATGACACACAAAATACATCATATCATAGATAAAACAATAATAAAAATCCTTGGTCGACGCGTTTCGGTGCTTTGTTCTGTTACGACTACTTCTTCAGGACGGTTCTTACAGTTAAAAACAGTGTATCTTCAATTTAGATTATTTTGCCTTGAACCGTATTGTATGGGGTTCTGGACCAAGCTGACAGCTTTCATTACTAGGTCCACTTCATAGTCACTCTTGCTTCGTTAGTAACCCGAGTTTTAAAAACCGGGACAGTTGATATTCCTCGTGTCTTTATTACTGTCTGCGACTTTCAATCTGCGCAGCGTCACTTATGTTGACTTGGATGTTGCCAGTGTGAGTTACGAGTGCTGTTCCTTTTCGTTGAGAATTTTTATCAGGGTTGTTGCAATTTCTGTTTTATCCTGAGGTGTTTACACCATTGCCCTCAGTTATGTTGTTCGACTTCTTACTCCTGCACTAGTTACCTTCGGTCTCATATGGCGTTACATCCGACACGTTCTCCCTCTCACCGGTGGAAAATTGATTAGTGTCACTATTGCATGTTAGAAGGTCATATTATGGTGTAGGCCTGTCGGTCACATACAGAAAAGTAATAACACAGAAAGGAACCCCCTTTTTTGTCATTGACTTGTAAAACTTCATAAACAATATCATTTTTCATGTCTCCGACAGATACATCGTTACTGTCATGCATTTTAGAAGCGAGTACAATTATTTAATTGTGACATTCACTAGAGGACACTGTCAAACCAGAAATTATCAGACAAGTAAGATGTTGTCCAAAATTATGACATTTATGTGTTTGTAACAATTTCAAACATTAACTAAGTATACAATTAATTTTCTAGCAGATGATATCAATTGACCCAAAATCTGTGACAAAAAATGGGTAATACCTGATACGAAAAATGATTCTGGTAGTTAGTGCAGCATCATTAGCAAGGTGACATCATAACATGGTCAACAAGCTGTTGTTCGTCATAGTGGTCAAGTGACCTCATTGTGTGACATTATCAGCCAGTATTGTCTTTTTAACTAATATGTTGTTGCATTCAGGTTGATGTGTGTTTTCTTATCATCATTTCAAGAATGGTGGGCTGACTAAAACCCTCAACTGGCTGAAGGTATCACACATGACAGTTACCTGTACTTTACATAATTAGGTTACTTAGTATAAGGGTAAGAGTTGGGATAGGGTGCTGTTCAAGGTGGTTCCGTTAAGGAACAAACAATCAACAATGCAAACAAAAGTGTACTGGTGACTTTTGTAATCATTTGTAGTCATTTGTGCACAGACAAACAACTTGCCGCGGACTGAGAGTGAGATGTCAGGCAATGAGAGTGGTGGATTAATTTGAGTGCCTCACAGTAAACTCAGCTATGGTGATCCCATGCAGCATTTGTTGTCAAAGTCCCACCTTCCTCTCTATACCTCAGTTTGTTCCCTCTCCAGACTATTCATTGGCACTCAGTACTAATGCATGCGGCAATTATCTTTGCTAAAAATGAAACAATATCATGTATTACTTAGCACACTGCCACATCACTGGCTCTGCATGAACGAATTTTCTCTGGTACCTAAACTTGCATAAACATGATTCTCTGCATAGAACCAGACTTGCCTGACACCCTGCCGAAGCTTAACATGCAGAGGTCTTGAAAGTGGATGGACAGATTCTGCATTTTGAAGAAGCACCACAACTCTGTGATGGTGTGACTCACTGGCACCACTCTCTCAGACCCAGAGGGGGAATAAGGGAACGAAAATGCCTGAAAAGTAGGAGCATAGCAATGGGAAACATTAGTTACATCGTGGAGTTCACACCACAAAACATTTTCAACTCGGGCATTACAACGCAAGTCATTACAATGACTTGCGCTGGATGGCGCTCTAAGCTAAGGAATAGTGGGGCACATGCATCAATATTGCATTTTGCGATTCCTTAATTGCGAAAAATAAGGAATCGCAATTAAGGAATTGCAAACTGCAAAGCATCAAGAAATCGCTAAAAAAATAGCGATTTCTTAAAATTCCTTAATTGCGATTCTCTAATTGAGAATCGCAATTAAGGAATACCTCCCCATCCATTCCTATGGGCCCAGAGGCCCATAGGAATGAATGGAAAGACATTCTTAATTTGCAATTCACCATTAGAAATTCGCAAATTGAGAATGCAATTTCAAGGGTGCAGGGGTGTCCAAAGGACACCCTGTTGCACCCCTGAAATCTGCCTATAAGTACATTTTGCACACACACATGGCCCAAGGGCATGTGTGTGTGTAAAATGGAACTTTGAAAAATGCACTTTAGTGCATTTTTCTAAGTTTTTGCAAATTACCATGAAGGTCAAATTAATGGTAATTTGCTCCCCTTATTTGCGAATACGTAAATTTTTAAAGTTTGATGCATTGCATTTAAGGAATCTCAATTTGAGATTCCTTAAATGCAATCGCAATTTAAGAAATCGCAATTTTGCGATTTCTTAAATTGCGAAAATTACAAAAATGTAAATGCATCCCAAAAATTGGAATTGCATTCGCAAACGGACAAATTTTGCGATTCGCACCATTTGCGAATGCAATTTCCATTGATGCATGTGCCCCAGTATGATTTATTATTACAACACCTTCCCAACTGTAACGTAGGCTGGAGTTGGAATAGTAAATCATACTATTCCTAAGTCCAGCGCCCTCCAGCCCAAGTCGTTGTAACAACTTGCGTTGTAATGCCTGCGTTGTAAAGGTATCGCGGTGTGAACATCGCATTGTAACATCGTTTATTCATAGCTATAGATGATGCAGCACATGCAGTGGCACAAGGTTCTAGGGGCCTCGTAAGCCTGATTATTGCTGTAACTTACTACTCATCAAGCATTTTACTTGCCTGCACTAGGGTCCTTTGCATAATTGCTACACCACTACTGAACTATAGTGTTTAAAATAAAGAAATTATGCTACAGCAGTGGCAAACTAAACACGCACTGATCTAAACAGAAACAAAGTAAATGAAGGCACCACTGACTGTGCCAGCTCTTAATTTATAAAATAATAAGTGCCGGTGTCCAAAGTACTCCTCAGTAGCATGCAGCCAGTGCTGAAAAATGTCTGGCTTGAAGAATACCAAGGCTGTGGTGTTTGATTTCACCTTGTGCCTCTTTCATCCACCACCAGACACTCCCTACCACTTTATCAAACTCTCGCGGATTACTTTTTTTCCCCTGCTTTCTACCATCCTCACTGTTTTTACGTCTTTCTCTTCTTTCTTTTCTGCCCTGCTCTCTATTATTCTGGGCCAAAGCCTGATGATGAAAAATAAGTTTTGATCCCCAAAAATGAGTGCTGGTCAGCCGCACCTGGAACCACCGGCTCAAATTAAGGACTGACTGTGGCTGTTGACAGGAATTGTGGCATGTCAGTATATTTGCACAAGGACATCAATTGTCCATTCCAAACACCTGAAAACTGAACTTCTTGTCCCGTTCAGACTAATCTGCCATTGGAGTTGCACGCCAATATTAAAAGCCCCCAGGGCAAGCATTCTCAAGCTTGGGGCAGTCTGTGACCTGAGAGGCTCAAGGAGTGTGTTGACAAACAACATCTCCACTTTTCAAGTTGAATTGTAATAGTTGCAAGTTGCAACTTTTACAATTTCAAGCAAGCTGCTGCCATGAGAAACCCTTGTTTTCTGAACTCTGGTGCATTTTAGCACTATGTAAGTAAAATGTCCCTGGCCCTTTGTTCCTGGTGCTGTCTTTTCCCATTAGAGGTCAAGGGTTGCGACCCCTGTCGACCACCAAATTACATCCATGATAGTGTCCTGTAGTCATTGGTCAGGATGGTATGGACTGCGGTGGTGTATCTTGTTGAGTTATCCAATACTATTAAGTAAGTAGGGGTCCATGTTGGTCGCCAATTACCGGTCGGTAACGGCCGATTTCGGCTGTTACCGACCGGTATTTGGGATTTGACATGTAGGTAGGCTTAATTTACAGAATCGGTATATTTACAGATTCGGTAAATAAACCGATTCTGTAATATACCGAATCGATAAATTTACCGAATCGGTAAATACAGATGTAGGTGGCACTGAAAACAGTGCCACAGACCATTACCGATTGGTTATTTACCATGTAATACTATTACATGGTAAATAGCAAATTCCAGTGTACATGCACATCTGTGCATGTACACCTGTGCCATGTGGCACACAGACATGCCCTGAGGGCATGTCTGTGTGTCACATGGCACACAAGCCAGAAACAGGGGTGCAACAGGGTGTCAAAGTGACACCCTGTCCCCCTTGTAAAATCGGTAATTTTACCGATTCGGTAATTACCGAATCGGTATTTGCTATTGAATCCTATGGGCTTCAAGGCCCATAGGAATCAATGGCAAATACTGATTCGGTAATACCGAATCTTACCGATTCGGTATTTTTACCGAAATTTTTACTTACATAGCAATTACCGATTAGTAAATACCGAATCGGTAAAATTCGGTATTTACCATTCGGTAATTTGCTATTACCTACATCTAGGCCCTAATCTTCATCTGAGGACGCCAATAGGTCCTCTGCTGACACACAGTTTAGACATGCTACCGAAATCCGAAATTCCTTTCCATTTAATTGAATTTTACCTCTACTTCTATTATCTTTGCTGCAGTTGGCAATTTTGTTGCAGGGCAGTTTTTGCTCATTTACACCTAGTTTGGGTTTCCTCAATAGTAGGTGATTAAATTCTATTTTCGATGATCTGATACATTGCTGTGGCCTAGTGACACTTTGATGGAGGGGGTTTTGGCCAGCGAGAAGGCTGCAGATTTGCTCTTAAATGCAGTTATTTTGCCATGGCAGTGTCGGATCAGAAGGTGCCTTGGTGTTTTTGGCCAGTCATTTGTTGCTTGTTCCATCACTGAGGTGACGAAAGGTTAAGTAGGGTCAGTTGTGTTTGTCTCTTATTCTGCTTCAGGGATTTTTAAAAACAATTTAATGATTTTGTTTGTGAACTTTTCCGTTGTTTGAAAAATACTTCCATTTTCAAACTACAGCTTTAGTTAAACCTTAGTGTGCATTTTGTAGAAATGTTTGTCTTGTTTTCTTATCTATTTCCACCCACAACATTCAAGTATACTTGGAAGTGTAAGTTGGACACACTAGTAAAGTGCCCTCAAGAGGCAGAAGACAGAGACCTCAGTGAGAAAAGTCTATATGCATTTCAACCTCTTTGTATTCAAATCTGTATGTACAGAATCTATCATTACATTTCCTAACTGTGGTATCCCCCACTTTGATGCTCCCCCGGCGGCTCCGCATGTAATGGAGCTGCTCGCGGTGACATCACTTAGAATGTCACCGCGATCAGCGTTCCAAGGCGAGCGCCGGGGGCTTGAGTGAGACTGACTCCGCTAGCGCGGCTGTGGCTGAGGTCGTAAGGTTTTCACCATACTTTAAAAAACGTTATGTGCAAAGTTCTATATCGTCTTGGCATTTGTGACGACCTTTTTACACTAACCTATAGAATTATAGCTAGGTAACAGTGGATTCCCGAATGTTTTTCACTAAGGGGTTCTGAGTGACATCAAATAGGCAACGAGAGAGAAGATCGAGTTGTCTATGATGTCACTCAGATCTCCGAGGTGAAAGAATCCCCATAATTTACTTTTTATTTATTTATATTTTATGTTATTCATGGCTCCCAAAATGATCTGTCCCTGCTTTCAACTGCTGCACGGGGGCAGAGAAATAATGGGGGGAGCCATACGTAACATGGACTCCTCTCCTTGACCCAAAGTTGAAGAACAAATATCTTACGTGGTATCCTTAACCAGCCCCCCACAACCTTTCCTGCCTTCCTTCTTTCTCTGGCAACTGTGCTTTCTGATATCAGTCAAAGGTGGAGAAGTGTGGCTCAATGGTTAGAGGGGTAGATCCTGATGCAGAGGTCTGGCCCGGACCAGGGTTCAATTCCCGCTTCGCCGGGTCCTGGGCTCAATTTCCCTGGACCTGATAATTCTCGCCTCGGTGCCTAGTCTAATCATGGGTCCCACTCTGCAACTCTGGGCAATAGCTTGCTTAATCTCCACAACGGCCCCAACAGCGCTGGGATGCCTGGCTTCACCTTGGGGTGCCCAGGAGTGGGCCCTTCACAGGGAAAGGCCAGGAAGGGTTCCACAGCGGTATGTGTACAGCGCCTTGAGACCCCTTCGGGGGTGATACGTGCGCTATTATAAGCACTACTACTACAAGCAGACAAGTAGCAGCTTTGAGCTGACAGACTCTCAGAGATAGGTCATCCTGGCCCGGAAAGTCTGGATAACGTAGCAACTGTGGGTAAAGAGTTTTGTTATCAAATATTGCTATGTTATAGCAGTGAGATATCAGATTTAGAAACAGAGAGCCACACGTAACAACTCAAAAATCAATATGGAGAATATTTCAGACAGATGCCCTCTCTCTGCACCCTTAGTACTGCTTGTACACATGTTTAGGAGGGTTAAAATGTATAAAGTCTACCAGCAGTAAAACAGAAACTAGAAAAATTCGGTTTTGGGCAACCTTATAATAAAGGCACCTCATATTAGAAAACACCCTAACTGACAAAGTATTTCCCATTCAGTGGTATATATGACTAAAGCTGGGTAAGACAAAAGTAAGGCATCCTAGCTCTGATTTACTAATGCTTTGCATCAGCACCAGTCAGTCACAAAGCAGCAGCTGTGATTTCCTCATCATCTTCATACAATCTTTATTAGGTTGACAAAAACAACTATAAAAGAACACAATAAATACAATACAATCTCTCAATAAAACTCTCATACATGAAATACATCTCAAGTAAAAACCCATCATAAAATACAGAACAAGGAAGTCAATCAAGTCTAGATCTCCTGGATGTTAGTGCCGCCCGTAAAAAGAGCAGCACAGTAAACAATACAAATTCATTAGGAAGCATCTGCAGAATCTGCAGATAAGCAGGAGCTGGGTTTATTTGTGAAAAGTTCAGGGATTTCAACTGTGGTACTAAAAAGTGTTTTCTGGGCATGCTATAATATTCACAAAACATTACAAAGTGTAGGGTGTCCTGCGGAGACCTATTGTCGCAGTTGAAGGGCACCCTGCTCTCAGAATGGACTCAACCCTTTGGAGAGGCCAATAAGTGGTGTAACATGTTAAACCTAAATCTGGAACGTAAAAACCTATCATGCTGCTAATGTACCTGCAGTAAGGATGGCTCTATACCCTGAACAGTCTTTAGGAGCATATGCCCCCGCACTGAGTGTTTTTGCAGCTCAGTCTGTTCTCCTCCCTTGGCCAGATCTTAATCTAACACACTAGTTGGCCAAGAGCCAGTATGTCTGTTATATGACTAAACCCAAGCTCTACATGCTCTGAGAATACAGGGATGGTTTGCGGACATTGCGCTACTAGTTGTACAAACTGGTTTTCTGCTACTTCACAAACGCCCCAACCACGCTTTCATACCTTAACAGGAACAGAAATGTTGCCTAACACATTTTTTGTAAGCCACTTGGAGACCAAGATCTCATTCGAAGTGCAAAACTAAAAACCGCTGCAGTGGATTTGAGAAACTCAGATCTATTTCTCTCTATGAGGGGATTCCAGTAATTCTTTGCATCAAATAGCACCCATGAATATGGAAAGACAGAAACTTTGGCATGGGTATGACCGGCCACTATAAAGGTGTTAGAGCTGGTATGGCATGGGCCAACAACTATACCATTAAAAGTTAACAGATAAGTCCAAACTCCCCATGAAAAACACAAACTTGTCCAGGATTAGATCCAGACCCCTGGTCGTACGAGCCATGAGGACCGCGTCATCGACATGTAACTGCACGGGAAGGGGTCTGGTACCCACCTTCGGGCAATCAGCCTGAGCAGATAGAAGGGCAAGCTCCGGCTCATTTACATACAGGGTGAACAAAAATGGTGCAAGAATACAACCCTGTCATACACCTCTTCTTGTAGAAAAGGACTGTGTGCGAGCTACACCCTGTGAAAACCACACTGAGGAAGTGTTATCAGCATTTAAATTGGCTAAAAAGGCCACAATATCGGGATCCACCCCCATCAGTTAGCGCAAAGCCCAGAGTTTACCATGATTGACCCTATCAAAGGAGGACATGAGGACCATAAATGCTAAATGAAGGGATTCAGACCAGGAAACTGTGTATTTGTTTATTATGAGATAAAGATTCAGACATTGGTGAGAAGTAGACCTACCTGACCTGCTGCCATATTATAGGTCACCAAGGATGTTGTTCTCATTAGACCATTATATTAGCCTATTTAGGATGACCTTCCCCATGACCTTCACTGCGGAGTCCATTAAAGACATGGGATGGTAACATTGGGGATTGTCCTTATCACGCTTCTTAAACACATGCACAATTTCCGCTGAAGACCATGAGGAAGGCGCGCCCTCCCATGCAGCCGCGTTTACAACCTGAGTCAAAAGGGGCCCCCAGATCTACATGTTGGACTGGAATAGGTCCCGAGGAATTCTATCCAGACCAGGGGTATTTTTGCTCGATAATGCCAGGATGCCCCGGGTGACCACCCCCAATCCAAATACCACGGGGGCGCCCTAGCACCACTACTGTTGTATCCACACCCTGCCCACCCTCACTCTGATTATAGACACCCTTAAAATGGTTGACACATTGTTGTCCGGATATATGATGACAAATTGTCAGACCTAACATCTCCACAAGATAGGGCCGGTTTACCACCTTCCAAAAAAGTAAACTATCCCCACTCTAGCTAGCCTGACAAAGAGCCTCCCAGGCCATCTCCCTGGGGGTCGATTTGCAGTTAGTAAGAGACTGCTTGTAAGCCAGCATACAACCAGCAACAATGTTCTGTCCCTGAGTAATTGTTTGAGTGACGCCTTCAAATGCCGAAGGCACTTCGCACAGTCCTTATCAAACCACTTTGGGTCTGGAGAGCCCTCCATTGGGTTCGATATTAACAGTAGATTGCACACTACATGAGCAATCCCTCCAAAGGATTGCAGGATATCTCACCCTACTGAGTCTACGTCAAGGCAAATGGCAACCTCTTGGGCACACTTGGTAAAGAGAGAAGCCTTGAGGAGTGTAGGGTCCATCTGCACCCATTTAAGTATTCTACCCTGTTCTACTAAAGTAATACCCCTTTCAAGCACCCCTGTTACCCACTTGGGATGGTAGAAACCTCAAAGGCTAGAGACGGGATTATGATCAGTAAATGGGCTTGCAATTACATCAGATTTAGAGATGAGCAGGAACAGAGGAGCAGATACTAAAATAAAATCAATAATCAATGTGCAGCACCTCCCCTTGAAGGTGGGATAGATGCAGGGGCTGGGTGCATTTACTAGTTTGTCCAGGTAAAAAAACAGATTCTGGGATGCAAAAATGGCACCAAGCTCAACACCTCCCTTGGAGTGGACAAAATAAAGAACCTTATGGTGCATGCATTTTGATTTTAAGGCATCGAATGCCAAGGGCCCATCACACAGATGACAATTGAAATACCCAACGATAACTAATAGTTCCTTCCCCATGCTAGTCGGCCACCGGGCTTCAGGGCAGAGTTACAAAGTGAAATACTGGAGACCCCATCCTGCCTCACAATGGCATTATAGAAATTAAAAAGTGCTATTGGGGGGTAGGTACCCAGTACTGAAATCAAAAACCCTTGCAGCATCGGAGCTTCTCAGTGCAGATTATAGACATACCCACTCAATTCAACTGCTAAAAAAGTAATTAAACCCCCAATGGCCCTCCCTGCCCCTGAACGAACAGCAGGTAGCAAATAAGTCTTATATCCTTCCAAGAAAAATGTGTTCTTTACCTCCCACATTTCCTGGACGCAAATTATCTGAGAAGTTAACAAACTGCTGCTAGTTAGGGTCAGTGAACTTAGCAGAAAGACTTGTGACATTCCAAGACAAAAGGTTCCAACTGTTGTAAGGCTTTGGGGAGACCTCTGGCAGTAAAGAGGCAGCAAGAGGCTGGGGCGCGAGAGCTCTGAGAAGGCAGTCAGTCACACAACTCCAGACCACTCAGGTGGGTAAACCTATTAGATGTGCTCAAAAGGGGGGAATGTTGATGATCCAAGTGGGTACTCTCAAAAAAGCCCCCCCCCCTGTGCTACCCAGGACTGGGGGTGGACAATAAACCCTGTTGGTCTTATAAAAGAAACCCAGGTGGAGGGGGACTATACAAGACGGATCAGATATCCTCCGCAAAGGTAGGGCAGAAAAAACATGAGCCACAGTCAATGGGTTATTAAAATTTACCATCAAACAGTTCCCTGTCCAGCTCTCGATGTCCCTTCCCACCGAGCTGACTCTCCAGGCCTATATGATGGACTCAGCTAGCCCCCGACCAATATGCGAGTGCAGACTAAACCAATGTACCACCTTGTTATTTAATTCCTGAAAGGATTCAGGTTTGGTTCAGGATGGAACATTCTATAGAACCACTACATATAGGCGTCGCCTCCAGAGGCAAGTTAAGTACATCCCCAGAGTTAGGAAGAGGAGGGGACGTAGGGGCTTGTGGGTTAGGCCTTTAATCTGAGGTGTCTTGGATTAGAGGGGTCACCGGAGCCTCCTTGTTGAAGCTTGCGGGGTTCAGCACATTTAGAGAGGTACTTGATACAGTGGAAAGCATACCCGTATGGCAGGCGGAGAGCATGTGAGCAAGGGAAACAGGGTTAACATGATTCAGTTAAACAACTTGGTAGCTATGCCCCTGCTGGGATGCCCTCGACAGGTTAATAACAGCCCAAATTTCAAAGATTCGTAATTTAATTGTGTGAGCCTAGACATGATTTGATCTAGTTTAGCCTTTAATATTACCTTCAACTCAGATAGGAGATCCCTAACAAGAAGGAGGTCCCCTGAGAGGAACTCACTCCCTCCAAACATTAGAAAAATTCCAAACACATCAACCTTCAAGAGAGAAGCAAAGATCTTCCTAATGATCAAATTCCTACCCTAAACAACGATTGATCATGATCTGCAGAATGGTTCATTGCTAGGCACTGCAAAATCCTGTAGGATACATCCTACACAAGAAAGACCACAAGACCAACAAAACAGAAATGGATACATCCTAAAAAAGAACGATCACAGGACACCAAAACTGCCATCTACATAGATATAAGAGTTATGTTATATAGGTATGATATAGTTGTTACCTCAATACGACAATAATGATAAACCCACCAGTTAGCTACGAAGGCACATTGGGCGGTACTCTCCTACAATTGATGGACCCTAATCGGGATTTTGTTGTAACAAATACGAAAGGTGCACATCGGAACCATATGTATAATATTACTGTGATACCTGTTGTACTCCAAAATGAACCTAATCTTGTTCTGTTGAAACTGATACGAAATGGTATGGGCTGAAACCATATGTATATATATTACTACTGCTATACATGTATTCGAAACAACTAACAGCATATAACTGTGAAGCACTCTGATACCCATGGGTCATGTTCGCGCTATACAATACTCTATAAATAAAATAAAACAATTATAGGGTCGGTTTGTGCTGCCTTATAGACCTGCGAGCTACCATGGACACTACACTGGCCCGTGCATCTTCCACTTGCGTCTGGGGTCCGCAGAGGGAGACATGGAAATAGGATGACCAACCGTCTGTAAATTTCACGGACCGTCCGTTAATTGGAAGTCACGTCCGTTGTCCGCGACGATCCCTCTTACGGACGCCTTTTGTCCGTAATTTGGGGGGTGACAGCGACCTGCACCACTCACGTCTGAGAAGCCTCAGTGTTCTGAGAGCTCACTGCTGGGGCCGCCTTGCACTCATCTGTGCTCAAGAGCATCCCCTCCCCAACCTCTCACAGACTGTGATAGACCCATTGTTCTTCTGTCTGCCGACTGATTGTGGCATACAGAATGACAATGGGCCAGTCTGGGAAATTAAGGCATGTGGTGGGCCTGAAGGCAAGGAAAAAAAATGTTACGCATTAGATAGAAGTAACATTTAAAAAAAAGAAGCATATGTAATTGGTCACGCATTTGTACAAGTTAGAGCTTTTAGCATTGAAAATAACAATGTTTACCTAATATAAACTTATTTTGACTTGCACTTATGTTGGTTGTATATTTACTTATATATTATTGTGCGATCTCCTCTGATGTGTAAAACTTACCTTTTGTCCAAAAGTTATGTCCTGAATTTTTACCTTCAGTCCTGAATTTTGACCTTTTGTCCTGAATTTTTACACTCACCATCCTGAATTTGCACCCATGTCTGTTGGTCATCCTACATGGAAATAGGGCTCTGATGATTTATATGATCCCCGTCATTCACCTCCTAGCCTCTACCCTGGCTTGTTGAATTGTGTGATTCATTCAGTACACTAGACTCCGGGGGCAGTGGGGAGGGGGAGATCAAACTACAAGAGATTACCGGTATGGGGGGAGAGATGGTCTGTTCCTTGACATGGACAGCCTTCTTTCTGCCAATTCTTTTTCTTTCGATACCACCACCACCGCCTGATTTAAAAAACCATCAATGGTGGAAACACGAGGGGCAATCGTCGGGAATGGTGCCTTACCAGGTGGTGCCTTTCTCTAACCCATGTTTATAAACCCATAGGTCACCCCTCAAAACTCCCACTCCACCCAGCTCCGGGAAAAAGAATAACAAATCTTCAAAGACAAGAATAAACAACAAACTCAAACACCCCTATAACTGGCCCCAGGATATATCCCTCAAAGGCCCGTACAGTCTTGAAAAATAATGCAAATATTCGGGTGAGGATAATAGCTTTTCTAGGAGCAACTAACCCGGTCCAAGATAGGGGGGAGAGCAGCATCCCTCAGGATCACGACCCCCTACAAGAGATCAATATTGGTAAATCTGACCCAGAGGGCAAACACACCTTCCCCTGTGGAACGAGCCCAGGTAGTTGGATAGAACAGGGGGTTATGGGACCTGTAGTCTGTCCCGAGCGGCAGTGCTGAGATGCTCTGGGGCTCACCCCCACACAGATGGTAGGTCCTGGCATCCCCGGCGAGTAGTTATCAGGCGTTGGCCCTCCAAGGGCAGACAAAAAAGACATAGTTCACCCCTGGAGCAGCTATGTCAGTGTAATGTTGTTGAATTGTGGGCAAGCCCATCTCTCCCTATTGCATAGGGGAGAGATCAGTTAGGACCCCATGCACATGATGGCAATGGGCTAAACTGTTGTATGTCAGTTCAGCGTAATAGGAGTTAATAAAAATCTCCGGGGCTCCAGCCATGGTTCAGTTTTCTGACCACCACCTAAATGCTGTGTCCCGTCCGAATTTGCGTGCCTCGTGGCTAGGTCTGTGGTCTCACCACACAACACCACAGTCAGCAGAAGCAGCCCCCATGCTGCGAGGATACAGCGTCACTTAAGTAGCCCAGGTGGTCGGATAGAGCAGTGGGTTATGGGAAACATAGTCTGTCCCCAGCTGCAGTGGCAATACACGCCGTGGCGCACCCCACACATAGTGCCAATATCGGCAACACTCACCATCCCCCCATACAGCAATCTCCTAGAGAAATAACCAAACAAGACACCATCTTTGTGGAGAAAACTGCTACAGGTTTATTAGCATTACAAATATGCCAGCATTGGTGGGTTATCTTACGGGCGATCCTAAGGCAGGCAGCCCCTCGCCGCCTGCCACCTGATGAGTCAAATTACACAGTGGCCCTGCCCAACGGTGTTTGCCATATTTTTGGGGAGGGAAGACCCCTCCCACTGGTGGACCAACAGGCCACCCCTTTGCTCATGCCCCATAAGGGGGCAGAGCCTGCCAGGCAACCCCCGGTTGCTCAGGTCCACAACCACCCGTAGGACTAACGGGGCGCCGTCGCTCCTCCAGGGTCCCACGCGAGGACCTCCCTGTGGATATTTGGCCTTTGCACCCTTGTTGTGCTCCTGCTAAGGGTACCCATATGTACCTTACAGCCCCTGGATCGCCCTGTAACTCCGCCTGCAACACAAAAGAATACTTAGACAAACCCCCTTCCCACACCCTGCCTGAACGCCGGGTATGTGGTAGGGAGGGAAACGGCATGGGGTAGTGGGCAAAGAGGGCGCTCAGTGGGCAGGGAGATGTATATGTACCTCACGACCCCCACCCCCTCTACCCAGAAGTGACACGGCACACCAGACCCCTGAGGGTCCCAAACACTGGGAGGCTGCCTCCTATGCCTCTTTCCTCTCGAATCGCCAGCAAACAATCTGGGCCCCACCTTTTTCTGCCGCCATGCCGCCTCTGGAGGTCGGAGTTCCGCAGGGCTCAATTTTGAGCCCTTCGCTCTTTAACATCTATATGACCCCTCTGGCGGCACTGGCAGAGGATTTTGGGGCCCAGATTGTGTCGTATGCGGACGACACACAACTCCTGTTCACTTGCGACAGGGGCCGCGACTTCGATGGGGAATCTATTCGGGGCTGCCTTGGGGCTGTGTTTGACTGGTTTAGTCTTAACAGCCTCAAGTGCAACTCCGATAAGTCCGAAGTGCTTTTCTTCGGCTGTCCCGCAGACTCCAGATGGAAAGAATGGTGGCCAGCTGACATGTTCCCTCCTGCCAGCGATTCAGGGGCTGCTAAAAATCTGGGTATCCAGATTGATAACAGCCTCTCCTTCAGGGCCCAGGTGTCTGGTCTGGCCGGTAGATGTTTTGCGATCCTGAAGATGCTGAGGAAGTTCTTGCTGCTCTTATCCTTAGAGCATAGAAAGATAACGGTACAGGCCCTGATAGGCTCTCGCCTGGACTATTCCAACGTACTGTACCTAGGCCTCCTGGACTTCCTCCTTGCGCGTCTTCAGGTTGTGCAAAACTCTGCGGCACGGGCAATCTTTGGCCTCACTAGGAGAGCCAGGGCCAGTGAACTTCTTAGAACTCTTCACTGGCTGCCCATTAAGAAGCGGATCACTTTCAAGGCCCTGACCCTTGCCTTTAAAGCCCTTCATGGCACAGGAGCCCGATATCTTCAGAAATGGATCAGCTTCTATTTGCCTTCCAGAGCCTTACGCTCCTCCACCCAGGCCAGGGCAGTCACCCCTGTGATCTGCCGTGCTCGCTGTGAGGGGCGTTCCTTCAAACATCTTGCCCCTCTGCTATGGAACGCTCTCCCTCTTTCCCTCAGATCCAACACCAATCTGCTGGCTTATAGAAAGCATCTGAAGACCCTGCTTTTCATGCAATAACTCGATCGTTTCTGAGCTATGTTTTCTCTCTCCTCCCCTCCTCTTCTCTGGGTTCGTGAGGGTCTTTCAGCGCCGGGACACTCTTCGGAGTAGCCGTGCGCTATAAAAGTACCCCTCTAACATAACATAACTCTAACATTGTGGCACTAAGGCGGCCCCCTCTTAGCGAGTCTCCTTCATGGACCCTGGACAGCCCGCAGATGGCAGGGTTTGCCGTCCATGCTGAGTATTTATCAGCCGTTGGCCCTCGAAGGGCAGACAAAAACAACAAAGTTCAACCCTAGTGCAGCGATGTCGGCAGGAGCTGATGCTGGGTGTGGAGGACAGAGGGAGGTGCGCAGCAAGCTGTGTGTACTGTGAGGGGGGGGGGCTCCACAAGAGTCCTGGTACCAGCTGCCAGTTCACCAGTGTAGGTCCCCCTCTCCTCACCTGACCTCTTATCTGTGGTTGCTGCTGCCTGGAAAGGAGGAAGTTGGATTTATTTTCCATCCGAAAAGGTATTTTGGGCTGGAAAGTTGCCCTTTCACAAGATAAAATCCACTTTATGCTCCTATATGTCAATGGAGTGTTTCTGGGGGTGGATCAGCTCAATCACCCAACGGTTTTGATACTAAACCCAATCAGCTAGGGTACCCTGAGCGAACTACCATAAAAAATGAATGCCTAGTAAAAGCAGGTAGAAACAATCCTGAGTGGGTTGATTTCCCAAAGCAACCAACAAATTGCCTGTGTGCTGCAGGGCACAGCACACATCCAGTGCTTCTGACCCTTCTGAAATTTGTTATGCATAGGAATTTGTAATGGAAGGGGCATGTCTCCACTACAAACCCAATACAAGACAGAGCACACTTTCTTCTGTGCCATGGCGCAAGGCTGTATGCAATGCAAGACAATTCTTTAGTGCCAGCGCAGCAGATGGCACTAGCAGCAGTCCACTCTTTTTAGCTGTGATTCTGCGCTGTCAATTGGGCAACTCAGCACAGCAATTTTGGGTGCTACGCTATGTTGTATAGGGAAAAAGTTTTTTTTTTTTTTTGAGTTTGAAAAGCTTTATTTAAAATTTTTTTATTATTAAATTTTAATATTAACTTCACAGATTGCATTTCATTTTGAAGACCGCAGAGGGAGTTAGAGACCTTTTACTTTGAAGTTAGTGTCAGACGACCAGATGGCCAGGTGCTGGTGAGGGCTAAGCCACCAGGGTCTCCAGCAGGTGTATAAAAGCCAATATTTATGAGATTTAGTAGCAAGATATGGTTCCTCTGCACACAAAAATGTGTGACGAATGTTTCATGAAAATGCTGGAGAATTTGTTAAAAAGTCAATTGCTGGATTTCACAAGCACAGCGATAAATCGACTTGAATGCGATCTAAGTTTCTTTTGACGGATATTTTGGTGTAGAGAGCCAATGAAGAGCCGTAGGATCATTGAATGTACTAAGTATTAAGGTGATATGCAATCTGGATTGTGTCCAGGTCATGGCGCAGACTTTGCTTTGGAGACAAAGGCTTATGATATGAGATGTTATGTTAAAAGAATTTGTATAGCGCACGTACACCGGGATGGTTTCATGGCGCTACTCTGAGTGATACCTGAACCCTAGAGAATGACCTGAGCCCTACGAAATTACTCATACGCCTGTCGGAACAGCCAGGGTTTAATCCATCTCCTGAATCCAAAGAGATTGAGGCAAAATCGGACTTCAGGGGGAACGGAGTTCCAGAGTTTAGGGGCTAGAATGGCGAACCTTACACCGCCTGCGTGCTTCAATTTGAAAGAGGGGCTAAAACAAAAGTTGCTTGGAGGCTGAACGCAAATTGCGCGTAGGTGCGTGCCTCGTAATCAGGTTGTACAAGAATTTAGGACTCATTCCATTTTAGGATTTGAAGATGAGACAACAAACCTTGAAGGCGCAACATTGACTGACCGGGAGCCAGTGTAGCTTCCTCAGAAGGGGAGTGACATGATGATGCCTGGGTTGCTGAAAAATCAAGTGCGCAGCTTGGTTCTGTACCAGTTGCAGATGTTTAGTAAAATATAGGGGGATGCCAAAATACAGCTGGCATAGTCAACATGGAACATAACCACGGCGAGGATCACCCAAATCAAAGATTCCTGGGTTAGGAATCTTCTAATCTTTTTTATTTTCCCCAATTGGAAGAAGCAGGTGGATATCGCTGACCCGATTTGGGACTTCATAGTGACATCATGGTTAATTGTTACCCCAAGGATTTTGCCGAATTGGAAGGGGACGTTCTTTTTTAATACCTCCTGTTAGAGCCAACTTGGTTTTGCCCAGGTTAAGTTTTAAGGGTTTCTGTCCATCCATCTGCTAATGAACAGAAAAACACGGACTGAGTCAGGGGAGTTGCTGATGGGGAATATAAATTGAAAATCATCACCATAGTTGAAAGGGCAGATTAGCGAAAGGGTGTCATATTAGTGCAACTGGGCTGTGTCTATCATGGACCAAAAGACCCCAGGGTCTTTTTGTAGAGGTTGAAGGAGTTTGCTCATATCTTTTTGGAAGGTGGAGCATGCATGGGAGTAATGATAGGGGAGTGAACTCTATCACCAGCTGCTTCCCTAAAAGCTGGACCATTATCCCCAACCTTGTTGTCTTGAAAGGGATTGGGAAATCGGAGGCAACACTAAACAATTGGTGATTTCCCATAGCAGGCTTGATTAACACAATTAAACTATGTGTTAATGTGAAGAGGAGAGAGTTTTCACAGTAGTCACTGTTTGAATACAGTCAAAGCTAAAGAAAGAAAGACCTCCCCTGGTTTTCTAAAGCTAGAAAAAGAACGACCTCCTATTATGTTCTGAGGCCAGAAAAATAAAGACCCCCCATTATGTTCTGAAGCTAGAAAAAGAAAAATCTCCTATTATGTTCTAAAGGTCGAAAAAGAAAGACCGCCCATTATGTTCTGAAGGCCCAGTTATGTGGGAAGTCAGAAGTTATGGAGTTTGTACTTGAGTGTGTTTAATTAGACTAAACAGCTCCTAATGGCAGCTGTTGTCATACTGCAACAACAGAACAGGGTACGCGTAACACCATTTGCTAATGGGATTGGCAAGACCCTTCAAGAAGAGCTGAAGCACTGTCATTTAAATGGAGCCCAGGGACTCTTTTTACCATCCCAACCATCCTGGTTGTGCCAAAAATCATCCAGTGAAAGGATGCAATGGTCATTTTCATAGCACTGTTGGATATGGCTTCCCCTGTGTATCGCATTGAACTTTGCTTGACCGAACAGAAGTAGACCTAGAAAGGAATATACTGAATGGGCTCCTAAGAGAGGTGGTCACAGCTATTTAGAATTACAGGGATCCTTCAGCAATAGCAGCCAGTATCTAAAGCTAGAGCCATTTTAGTAAGGATGCACAGTAAAAGCCTGATGACATACAGTGTTGATCCATTTCAATTTTGAAAATGTTATGGAATACATTAGTGAAGGGCATGGCTGAATCCAGAGCATTGGGCAGCAGTCATTATCCAATCGCTGTCAGCTGGAATTTGGCACAGATAAGAAAGCTGCTGTCTGATGGTCCATTCCTTGAACACATCATAGGATCTGCAATAAATGTTCACATCGCTTCCGCCTCTTTTTTTGAGTCACAAGTAAGGCCTCTACTGAGTGTTTTTGGTCAATCATTTTTTCTCAGTGGACGGCAAGGTTCGGTACTTTGCTACACTAGGAGCTGTACTTTAGAAGCTACCTTGATAAGGTGCTCTTGAGCCGTAGGAATTATTTTTGTCGAAAGAGTAATTCAGATTTCACTTACATAGGGGCATATTCCAACACATGATAGGTTCCACACACTAGTTCCCTGCAGGAGGTTGCACTACAAAATTATCATATATCCACAAAACTGATGTAGCTTAGCCGGGTTCACTCTTTCTATGGTACATTTGGTACCAAGCAGAACAGACCTGATTAGACCTGATGGATTTATTGGATCCAATACCATCACAAACACGGAGTGGACTTCAAAGGTGTTATCCAATTCCATTTCCAGGGTTGTTACACCAAGGGTATGGCATAATTACAAGTCATATACCAGAGCATTACTTTGGGTGACATGCTGGCCAAAACACACTTATGCAAGATCCTATTAGGACAGTTGTGCTTCAAAGGCAGTGTCCTTTGGCACAAGTGTTAAGTTATCAGTGAAATACCTATAAGCCATTTCAACCAAACAGAGGTGATGCAGTAACAGTGATTACTGGTGTTCTTGTATAATGTGTCTGAAAATTTTGAATTGATGATGTTTCATAGAGTATGCACTGTGACCGATAAGATGAATATGATTCTAATGGCTTGGGGACATACTAGTAAGCTTGATTACTGATGCGGAGGATCATACGTTTAGATGAACTGTACTGTATGTGGTAAATGCAACAGTGAAACATCTTCAACAGTATCTTGAGATGGAACAAAATGTCTTTCAGCACTCCACAAATCTGTTGTGCAAATTAGAGAAGAGCATCAAAGATGACTTTAAGATTGTTTTGAGGTAAAAGATAGTATGCATGCTCCCAGGAATACCAGCCACATTACAAAAGATCAATGTAATAAGGGGCCTCTAATGCCATGATTCCTGTTATTGTGGGGGAATACAGAGAGCGACTGTGGTGCTTTGTGTGAGTTTCAATTGTGTATTATTCATAACATATGTACATATTTGTAAAAGCTTGTGCCAAATTTGTTGGTGAGTGAGTGACTATCTGAACGAAGCAAAGATTAAAAACCGTGGGACAAAAAGCTGGTCCTCATGACACATCTCTTTCTACTAAAAAAATGAACTTGGCTGTAGGGATGCGGATCATCTGCCTCTTTTTATTTAGAAAATATAAATAGTCCAAACCATTTAAGAAATCCTTGCTTGCATCTTTCTCTTGAATGGGCTTCAATGATTAATGATTTTGAAGGCTTTTAGAAGACCAATTATGATCTGGTTAAATTTTCCACTGTTAGAAATTGGGTTTCTGGTTGGCAGAGGTATGCACCCTGTCCAAGCATGACCCACAATCATAGTCAGTATAAGTCAGATACACACTCTAAATTAACCTATGCTCACCCTCTGGTAGCTTGGCACAGGGCAGTCAGTTTGTGCAGCATTTAATACAGTAAAACAGTGAAAACACCACACAAAAATATACCACACCTGATTTGACAAATAGAGCTTAATTTATTGAACAAAACAAGACAAAAACAACAAACCGGAGTTTTGAATTTTTAAACAACATCTGCAAATATAGTGCTTAAAAGCACAAATCACCAAACGGGGCTATCTGGTCGCACTTGACCAGGTCCAATCTGAACGTTCAGGCCAATCACGATGGAGCGCAGGTCGAATACAGGGACCACCTTGTTGTGCTGAAAAGGTACCTTGTTGCGCCATTGACAGGGCACAATGCATGGAGCCTCTGCAATGAGTCATCATCGATCCCTCAGAATGTATGCGATGCATCGGTTCCGAGCCATGCCATTCAAGGTGCGGCAGCTTCTTTCCAATATAGGCAATGCGTCGTCGTTGAGCCACGTAGTTGGTGATGCAATGTCCTCAAAGCTTGCAGTGCGTTGGTGCCAAAGGAGATGCGGCGGTTCCCCCTGGCACAGCGGCCGGAAACTAGAAAGGAAGTGGTGCATCAGTAAAAGGACACGGGACCGATTCACTTTTAAGACAGCACTCAACTAGTGCCACCACCTCCTGAAAAAAGCTAAGCACACCCTAGCAGACTGCATTGAGGCCAGCACAAAGGAACTCTTTGCCAACGTGAAGGAGTTTTCCAATTCTGCCACAGCCAAAAATAGCATTATACCCTCCCAGGAACTATTCAGCACCCAAGTGGACTTCTTCAATGACAAGGTCTCGGGCATCTATGCAAACTTCAAACCCCAACCCTCCATCGTCGATAGGATCAACCACCTCACACCCACAAACACAAACCTCAAACAAATGCTCACCCACTGGAGCCTCCTCACCACGCAATACACCATCTCCATCATGAACTCCATTCACTCAGGAGCATCCACTGACCCCTGCCCCCCATGTCTTTAATCTTAGAAGCAATAAAATCAGTGACACATTTTGGAAAGTCCTGAAGACTTCAATTGCCTCAGCCTCGTTCCCTAAAGACTCAAAACACACTGAAGTAAGCGTCCTCCTGAAAAAACCATCCACTGACTCAGAAGTACTGAAGAACTACCTCTCTACTTCCCTACCCAGCAAAGGTCCTCGAGAAAACGATGAACCAGCAACTCCCCCAACAACTAGAACACCAGAACCTCCTTAGCCCTTCCCAACCTGGATTCCGAGCCAACCTCAGCACTGAGACAGCACTGATTGCAACGCCTAGACGAACGCCACCCCCGCTGACACCATAAGATCACGGAATCAACATCACCTCCTGTGCCTACGACCCCCAGCGTATCCACTCTTTGTCTGAAGACCGCTTCACCACCAGAACCAGCTTCCACAGATGTATGTTGAACATCGCGGACTGAATGAAGGACAACTGTCTCAAACTCAAAACAGACAAGACAGAAGTACTCATCTCCAGGTATAACCCATTTCCATGGAACAATGCACAGTGGTCCGCAGAACTCGGACCACCCCCTCACCCCGTCAGACCACGCCCGCAACCTAAGCATCATCCAGGAAAGCAAGCTATCCATGAAGAGGCAGGTCTATGGAGTCTCATCTGCCTGCTTCCACAACCATTCGCATGCTCCGCAGGATTTTTAGGTGGCTCTCAGTCAACACCAGAAATACTGTCATGCAGGTTCTCATCACCAGCAGACTGGACTACAGAAGCACACTCTAAATAGGATTCACCACACCTACAGAAACGACTTCAGATAAACCAAAACCCAGCAGCAAGACTCCTCCTTGACCTCCCCAGAAGGACCCACATCATACCCTACCTTGAGAATCTACACTGGCTCCTGATCCAGAAAAGATGCCAATTCCAGATGCTGACCCATGCCTACAAAGCCCTGCACAACGAAGGACCAGCAGACATCAACGAGCGCCAGACCATCCACAAGCCAACCAGACACCTTAGATCTGCCTCCCTCTTCCTCTCAGACACTTCCTGGATCCGATCCAACAGCAGGTTGCTAAGGCATGGAGCAACCTTCCCCTGCACCTCAGGACCATCCCGCCACTCCAGCAATTCAGGAAAGACCTCAAGACCTGGTTGTTAGAATGAGGTAAACCACCATGCAGTAGCCAACAGCCAACACCTCCAGTGCCTCGACACCCTCATGGGTGATTTGCCGTGCTCTACAGATTATTTATTGATTGATTGATTGAAGCCAGCAAGGCCTTGGAGTCACTTTGGTTCTGGAGTGTAGAGATGCAGGTCCAGTCCTTCTCACTCCAGGCAAGGAGGGCAGGAAGCAGCAGGTCAGAGACAGCAGAGCAGAAGTCCAGCAAGATCCAGCAGAGTGACAGTCCTTTCAGCAGCACATGAGTCCTTCTTCCTGTCAGAGTATTCTCAGGTCCAGAAGTGCACTGACGTGGTGGTTTATGAGGTCAAGTACTTATACCCAGTTGTGCCTTTGAAGTGGGGGAGTCTTGAAAGAGAGGCCTTTGAAGTGCACAGAGTCCTTGCTCTTCTGCCCAGGATCCAGACTCACTATAGGGGGGGTATGCATGCCTTTGTGTGGGGATAGGCACAGCCTATTCAGGTGTAAGTGTCAGCTCCTCTCTCGCATCCTGCCCAGGATGGCTCATCAGGCTATGTATGACCCATCAGTCACACCTAAGCTCCCTTTGTGTATGGCTATCTGTAAGGAATGCACAAAGCCCAGCTGTCTCCCACCCCAGACGTGTATGCAGAGATATGCAGAAGGCGCAGAATGGTTAAAGTAACAAAATGCTAACTTTCTAAAAGTGGTCTTTTCAGATTTGCAATTTAAAATCCAACTTAACTATACGTTGTCATTTTAATTTGTGAGCCCAAAGACACCAAACTTGAAAAGTCTATCTTTTCCCAGTTGGAAATTACACTTATAAAGTGTCATAAGGTAATCCCAATTTTAACCAATGAGCGAGATAGGCCATGCAGTTGTGAGAAACGAATTTAAGAGTTTTTCACTATCAGTACACATAAAACTTAAAACTACATGTCCAACTTTTTAAATACAATGCACTCTGGCCTTGGGGCTGTCTAGGGCCTACCTCAGCGGTAACATATATGCATTAAAAAGGAAGGTTTGAGCCTGGAAAGAGGGTTAACTTGCCAAGTCGGCATGGCAGTTTAAAACAGCACATACAGGCTCTGCAATGGCAGCCCTGGGACATGTTTAGAGAGGCTACTTAATCAGTGCTGTAGGCCCACTAGTACCATTTAATTTACAGGTCCTGGGCACATGTAGTGCACTTCACTGGGTACTGATAGGTAGATTAAGTAAGTCAACCTCTGGATAGGCCAATGTTACCATGTTTAACCATAGAGCACATGCACCTTAGCTCTGGTTAGCAGTGGTAAAGTGCCCAGTGTCCTAAAGCCAGCAACAATGAAATTAGCAAAACAGGAGGTCAGAAGGCAAAAAGTCAGGGAAAACCATGCCAAGGATGCCAGGTCTAACACCCACCCACTTTGAGGTTTTTTGAAGGCTGATATGTACGCATCCGCCCATCCAGTCTTTGCATGAACAAGTTACTTGGTTAGAAAATTTTGCAGATTATATAGTAAAGTAAGTTGACCAGTGGCTTGTGGGTGCTAGAGAGTAGAGTACAATGCTGAGTGGAAAAGGAGATGATAGAAGAGTTATCTACATTGAAGCATAACGATCACATGTCTAGTTCATGCTTTTGTACTAATGCCTACTTTTGTGGCTGTGGTGTCCGATTTCCAAAGGACAGAATACAGTGAGATTCATCCCTTTCATGAGTATTATAACCACTTGTGTAGCCATAGACCATATTCCATTTTTCTAATCAGTGATGTCGAGGAGTTACTTCCTGACCGAGGTGTAGACTTGTCTTTTTTAAGTGCTTTTGATGTTAGGTGGGATTAGATTTTGCCTAAGAAAGATGTCTTTTCCCATACTTTGCTCTAAACCGCTTCATGTATGTCGTTTGCATGGTATAGTAGCTTCTCAAAGAAATCAGTGAGTGCAAGTATTGTATTTCACAGGAAGCTCAACCTGCTAACACTTGAAAATAAATTAGGTAATTTGTGTGCTGGATAAAGTTAGGACTGGTCAATCTCCTTTCTCATTAGTGGGTGTTTGATTTCCATGTGCCTGTATATGAGAACTTCTTTTTGTTTTGGTGCACGATTGATAATTTATTGTACTGTACTGCTGCTGCAAATACCGAGCATCCAAAATTAAAGAAACAGTAGATCTTCACTTGTCTAATAAAGCTCTAGATCTCGTTGACATGTGAATATTGTGTAATACAACTACAAGGGATTCTTTTCAAGCTAGTTTGTTCTGTACTGACACAGTTCTCATCTGGATCACCCCTCTCATCATCCCACGCTCTTTCCATGTTCACCAAACCTTTAAAGAAAATGGACTATCTTCTGCTAAGTGGGACTAAATTAAGTGAGGAGGCGGACATGAAATTATTAGTATTTTAAAAGTAAGAAGTAACAATAATGTAAAGTCTGTTGTAAGGGATTTCTTTGTATCATAGTGTTTCGGAATGAGGAAACAATTATTGTCTGACATGAATTATCTGAACCACAAATTGAAAGATTTGAGAGAAGAAGAATGAGCAAGTTTGAGTTCACTGAATGAAGACAACAGGCATTTCATGCACAATATGATCTTAATAAGGTCCATTCACAAAAATCAATATCTTAAAAACAGAAACCGTAGCTACATGTTTGCTAAACTGCGAAAGTACAAGTGCCAATCAAAGTCAATGTTCATAGTAGGCCAGGATGTGGGCACAATTAGAATATGACTGTATTTCAGTGTCGGTCTGGTGAGCTTTGCAAGTGTCAGTGGTCAAATGTTTTACCGTGGGGCTCTGTTTTTGCTTGGGTTCTCTGTGTCTCCCAGTGAGGTCATAAACCAATGCTGAAGCCAGCAAGTATCCCCAGAGGCGGTTACTGCCAAAGTAAAGTGGTGTGGAGGAGAGCAAATAATAATAATCTAAGCACTTACCTGCTGCTCCCGCTGCCGGCTGCCTCGGTGCTCCTCTTTTCCCAGAAGATGTCCAAGGGCCAGCTCAGGCTTCCAGATTACCCGCTCAATCCAGATGCTGCAGAAGCTATGAGAGCATCGCCAGGATTGATCTGAGTGGCCTGGTTAGGCGCTCACTAAGGGACTGAGAGCCTGTGCCATTTCTTTACCCGGGTGTACAATGCAGCTGGGTTGGAGAAATCCAAGTGTGCATGTCAGTTTGGCCATCATAAGACAGCCAGCCAAACCGACATGCGCACTTACAATGCTGCTGTCTGTCAATAGAGGACAGCCCAGCCCCTACCTGCCCTATACTCGGCAGCATCGACTGTGATTGAAAAATAAAATGATAAAAATATTTTATTATCGATTTATTTTTTATCTACAGTGGGGCAACGCTGCCTCACCATTACGGTAAAGCCACTGCTGAGTATCCCTCGAAGGCAGACACCATTTCCTTCAAGGGAGAGTAGGAACAACAGGAGTATCAACCCTGCAAGTACAGTGCAAGCTTTTCTCCCTGAAAGAACTTGAACAGACATGGCAACTGTAGTGGCAACAATGCTTCTTGATAGAAAACATGTAGAGTTTGGGAAATGCAAATGCATGCTTCCCAGTCACAGATCAGGTATAATGCGGACTCTGGCACTCACAGAGCAGGTACAAATCATACTGCAGCTCTGCAAGCTCACTTCACTACAGAACAGATGCAGCATGTTAGCTGCAAAGCAAGCTTCTCTCTCACACAAAAGAAACAGCAGCAGAGCTTCGAATCCCTGCAAAACAGGTACAACAACAGCAACAGTAACTTATGATTCAGTCACTCAAAAAACATGTACAGATATGCAATCAGTGCCATATGGGAGATCTGTAGATCAGGTACTTAATATACAAGGGCTGCCACCACTTTCATTCAGGTGATATTTTGTGCTATCTCACTTCATACCTCCTTCACCCACTCACAATGCTGCCAGTAATCTTCCTGTTATTTCCAATGTCCTGCTGCAATCACTTTAAGTCCTGCCTTTGCTACTACAGCTATAATTGTTGCCACATCCTGTAGTCTTACTGCTCTTCGAGGTTTTCCTTTATTTCCTGCTGCTGCATTTACATGCACATTTGCCAATGAGCCTAAGATGTCATAGGCTTTGGATTTGCTATATGTAGTGAAATATATCTTATTGTGGTGTCAAAGCGGAAGGAGAGATAGGCTAGTGCTCAGTAGGGTCATTTAAAGACAAGCTGCAGAAAACAAAAATGCACATCTATGATGCTCCTATGTTTTCTCATTCCACAGTCAATCAAACAATCAATCAATCAATCAATCAATCAATCAATCAATCAGGGGTTTATAAAGCATGCTACTCACCTGTGAGGGTCTCAAGGCGCTGGGGGGGGGGGGGGGGGGGGAGACGGTACAGCCCTGGATCAGTCGAAGACCCTGGTCTTGAGGCTCCTCCTGAAGGTGTGCAGGGTGGGAGAGCGTCTGATGTTGACTGGGAACTCGTTCCACGTCAGTGCTGCGATGTAGGAGAAGGCTGTTCTGCCTGCTCTGGTTATGCAGATGCGTGGGGTCTCTGCCAGGGCGAGGTCGGCGGAGCAAATGTTGCCTGTCTGCTATCCAACTCATCCCCTAATGTTCAACTTATTGGAGTGGGAATAGTAAATGTTATCCCTCCGCAATCCAACACTTTCCCTGCTGTTGGATTGACTGTGGGAATACTAGATTTTACCCCTCTGCAATACAACACTTTCCCTACTTTTGTACTGGCTGGAGTGGGAATAATACATTTTATCCTTCCGTTATCCAACACTTTCTCTACTGTTGTACTGACTGGAGTGGGTATATGTCCCTTCCTGCACATAAACAATCTGAAATTGCAGCATATATAGGAGTTGCAAAACATCATTTTTTTAATGGATTGTTTATGTGCAGGAAGAAAACAAGGATTAATGTAACATTTCTCCTCATTCTGCCTGTTTAAGACCAGGTTTTCCCTGGTCTTAATGTTGGTGCTGCCTCCTATATACACCACTCATGTAAATAGTGGGTAGTGTCTAAATAAATCGGTGCTGTGGTGGAACGCCCACCGCAACACTCATTGCCTCCCCTTTCACGCTAAGTACAGGTGAAAGGAGACCTTATACACAAGGAAGTGTTAAGCTACGCTAAATACATATCGCCACAGGAACCCCACTAAAAGTGAGATTCCTGTGGTAATAGGGGCCTGTAAATATCCCAACATTGTAACTGCGGTGTCAGGACCCCCGACCGTAGGTCAGTCGGTCGGTTCCGACATCGCAATGGTGTAGTCTCCGCCCAACATTGTAATCATGCCCTAAACGTGATATTCAAACTTGCGCTCAAATAAAACATATTACTTATTAAAGGTAATAAGTTAGGCCAATGTTATCCTATGGGACAGCTAGGTCTTGCAATGTGAAAAACGAATGTGGGAGTTTTTCACTACAAATCAATCAATCAATCAGGAGTTTGTTAAAGCGCGACTACTCACCCGTAAGGGTCTCAAGGCGCCAGGGGTGGGAGGGGGGGTGCAGGTTCCATTCCATCAAGGAGGGGGTCTGTCGAAGAGCCAGGTTTTGAGGTTTCTTGCGAAGATGGGGAGTGATGTTGTCTGTCTGAGGTGGAGCGGAAGGGCGTTCCATGCTTTGGTCGCGAGGAAGGAGAAGGAGCGGCCTCCCGATCTGGTCTTTCTGGTGCGGGGGACCACGGCGTAGGAGAGCTGGGCTGATCGTAGGGTCCTTTGGGGTGCGTGGAATTTGAGCCGGCTGTTCAGGTATGCTGGTCCGATGCCGTGGAGGGCCTTGTGTGCGTGGGTGAGCATCTTAAAGGTGATTCTCTCCTCGACGTGGGAGCCAGTGGAGTGTGCGCAGGTGCTGGGAGATGTCGCAGTGTTTTGGCAGGTTGAGGACCAGTTTTGCGGCAGCGTTCTGGATGTTCTGTAGCTTGCGGATGAGGTTTTTGTTTATTCCGGCGTAGAGTACAGTGCACCCTGCCCTATAGGCTGTTTAGGGCCCTCCCTAGAAGTGGCTTGTATGTTTTAAAAAGGAAGTTTTTGGCTTGGCATAAGGTTTATTTTGTCAGGTCGAAATGGCAGTTTAAAACTTTTCACCTAGGCAGCAATGGCATACCTGTAACATGTTTAAAATGCAACTAAATTGGGTGGCACAATAAGTGCTGCACGTCCACTAGTATGATTTAATTTACAGGCCCTGGGCACCTGTTGTACCACTTTACTAGGAACTTATGATTAAGTTAATTTTGCCAGTCAGGTGTAAGCCAATTTTACTAAGTTTAAAGGAGAGAGTACAAGTACTTTAGCATTGGTTAGCCATGGTAAAGTGTGCAAAACTCTAAAGCCAACAAAAACAAATTCAGCAAAACAGGAATGGGAAAGGCAAAAAGCAGGCAAAAACCAGGTCCAAAAGCATCCACCTATTGTTCTCTTCCCCAAATATTACCTAACACTCTACTTTGTCTGACATACAGTTCTCTATTCATCAAACCTCCTCTTCTGGTCTCTTGCTTAGCATTAATCCTTTTTCCATTTCATAAAGGCATACTCTTCACACCATTCCTTTTCTCACACCCTTAGCTCCCTTTTTCTGTCTCACGTAGTCTCCTCAGCCCTCCCATTTCACACATTTCATTTTCACGTCACATATCTCTCCATCTCTTGAGAACCTGGGGCCATATTATGCATATAGTGCACTGTGCCACTCTGTCCTGAGGGGCAAACTTAATCTGTGCTCCTGACTCCAAAGGTCCCGAATGCCTAATTACGATGCAACCACACACGGTGCAGTTGCATACTCACATTTCCCTATGGAAGCATGTGCTACGGCCATCAACTGACCGTAGCACAAGCCCCCTTAGGGAAATGGGAAGTTGTGTTCATCCCTGCACTGCGTGGCGGTCACCTCAATGTGCCTGCCACAAGGTGCAGGAATCACTATGTTGCCCCCTCTATGGTGCCCCCTCAGCCAACAACCGTAGGCCGCTGCTTGAAGGAGGCCCTGCTAGGGACCCCGACACCCGCTTTCCGACAGGCTTTCCATGTCAGAAAGCCTGGCATGGAAAGCCTGCAGGAAAACGAGCATTGTAATCTGGACTGCATAAAACGCCATCCATATAGATTACTTGCTGGTTCTGACTGATCTACGGGCTCTTTGAGTCCATCGATAGCCAGCCGTAATGGCGGACCGGTTTCACATCTAACTGCCTAAATTTTAATTAGGCAGTCGGAAGTGAAACCGACTATCTAAATTTTAATCTAAATTTTAATTAGGCAGTCGGAAATGAAACCGACAATCTCAGTCGGAAAGCCTCCCACCCAAGGTCTGAGGTTTTCAGACCAAAATCGTAATCAGCCCCTATGTGGGAAAGCATTTTGAATCACAACAAATGTTCTAGTCCCAGTGCAGACACAAACTTGCCAATGCTTGTTTAAAGTCTGTGACTTAACTATTGAGCAGTTGTGATATTGAAAAGGCACTGTCTGATGATGTTCCTTCATTGTTCTGTTTTCTAAGGGAAATAAATGAAAACATTTCTTTGTGTTGATGATCTATGCCATATCTGAGAAAATCCAAGAGTAGGGAAGAAAAGAAGCTACTGGGCTTCACGTGAGGTTACCAGGAAACTTTAAATTATGTGGAATGCCATGGTCTTGTTGGCAGGGTATGCTCAGACGTGAGTCCCTTTCTCACTTTTCCACTGGATTCCAGCGGGAAACGGCCTTTACAACGAAGCCGTTTCCACGAAATCTTTAACCACGCATGCAGTACAACGCATGCGTGGTTACCACTAATGCCTTTACCACGCATGCCTTTACTACGATGTTTGTAGTAAAGGCATATGTGGTAAAGGTAAAAAAAAAAAAGGGGGGCTTGGGGGGATCTTCCCCCCAAAATAAAACAACTCACCAGAAGTCACGTCGGCATCAGAGCCGTTTAAGAGAAATCGGGAAAAAATGCCGTTTTCTCTTAACGACGTATGACGTCACCACGCAAATAGTCGAGGAAAAGTTTATGCGTGGTAAACGAATTCCGTTGTACCGCATGCGTGGTAAAGGCATGCGTTGCAACGGAATTCGTTGTATCGTCATATATTCGATTCAAGCAAGCCGGGCTGAAGACGGCTGAAATGCCAGAAACCGGTACTCGGTAGCTTGTTTCCGGTCCAGGGAAGGCATGGCTTGGCAGTTCGCGCTGGACTGTTCCCGTGAGGCACAGGGTCAGACTGATTTGCATATGGCCATGTCTGAACTGGGGTGGAAGAGTGGGCTAAAGAACGGTGATGGATTAAACCCAGATCAGTTGACTGGGGGTGAGTGCTTGTATTCTCAACGCTCCGTCCATCATTTCCTTTGGTTTTTCTATGGTCTTGGGCTGAGCACTCATTTAACAACCTAGTGCATTCTGGGAGCTACAGTCCTGTAGCACATCAAATGAATAAATTGGATACAAATTGTGGATGACGGTGTGTTGCAGAAGCAAAGAGCGTGCACTATGATGATGTCCCTGATAACACTGATTCATATGATAATCTTTGCATTTTATATGTAAATCTGTATTTAAAATAATATGATTTTAAAGAGACTATCCATTGATTCATTTTGGATTCAGCCCTTGTAAAAGAAGGAGGAGCTGAGAAACCTCTCCCAGGGACCAGCAGGCAGCGCCAGGGGAGGTCTGGGCGTTGTTACTCATTACCCACCTTAATGAAAGTCACATTGTTGTCTGGTTCCAGGGGTCGCTGACTCATCCATCCTAAGGCAGTGGTTAAAGGTTCAGAACAGTCTGTCCCAGGCCTCTTTCTCCTTCTTGGAAGCGGTGTGGGTTGTGTCTCCAGACGCCTCGAGGCAGAGAAGGGCAGCAGCTGCGGTTCATTCTCCAAGAAGCAGACATCATGGTAAGCACGATGCTGGAAAGAATAAGTGGCTGAGAAATAGAAAGGCAAGATGGCGGGTCAGACCAACTCTTTGGAAAATCTGATTTCCTTTTTCCTTTGCAGCGTCAGTAGAGATGAAAAATAGGCATGGTCTAGTGACAGAAAACGGAGCATCTTTGAGAAGCAGGGGGAGGTTCATTTAGTCCGGTTTTGGTGCGGGATTCTTTTCCTGGCCTGTCATGAATGTGCAAGACACTGACACATGATTTGTAAGACATTTCTGCATCTGAGCCACAAGTTATGAAACCTAAAGGTCATGTCAGAGAAGGCTATGATTAATGAAAAACGTCCGGTCTTGCATTAAGGCCACTGCAAGCATCTGCCTTATTGTCTCATCACTAGGTGGCGCATCAGGTTGCCTATTGTAACAAATTGACACAAAAAGGCGCCGGTGCCAGAGGAAGAGGAACTTGCAAGTGACAAAATATTATTTTACCTGAGTTTCAGTAATTCCTTGCACGAGAGCGGGTTAATATCTATAGATGATGAGAACCTTTATTGGATAAATCCAAAGCAGTATGCTAAGGTTATGGCATATGGTGTGTATGGAAATTAAAACATCTTTGAACATAGCATATTGAATCAACGCTTGGAGATACAAAATCTAAAGATTCAGAGTAGTAGGGAGAGAGACCAGTAAGATCAAAGAAGGTTTAAGGAAAATACAAAATATTCAGGAATCGTGGAAGGCAAGGTGGGCCCGATTCACAGAATTAACTTAAGACAAAATCCTAAACTTACTACTTTTGGTATTCACAGAATGCACTTACTACTTTTGGTATTCACAGAATGCACTTTCTACTTTTGGTATTCACAGAAGGGATTTACGACTACCAACTTTACGTCCGCACTCGGGCCGGAGATTCCGGACCGGAGGCGGAGATTCCGGCGGAGCTTCTGGCTCAGAGGCGGAGCTTCTGGCTCAGAGGCGGAGCTTCCGGCCCGGAGGCGGAGCTTCTGGCTCAGAGGCGGGGTTTCTGGGAGGTGGCGGAGATTTAGCCATGGCCGAAATCTCCACCTCTGGCCCGGAAGCTCCGCCTCTGAGCCTCTGAGCCAGAATCACAAGATGTTGTGTATCGTTGCCACTCGAACCGGGTTCCCCAGATTTGAAGGGTGACCGCCCAAGCCATTAGGCCACATAAGCCTAGCATAACTTATTTATATTAGCTGGATATTACCCCCCTAAACAGCTCGCAACCCTTATTCTAGCAAATACATTTTTGTGACGTTGTATGCCGTTGTGGTGGTACAACATAGGCCCTCATTCCAAATTCAAGGTTAACTTCCAATCCGTGAGAAAGAAGGAATTTCCTCAGGGATCAGAATTAGAAGTTGTGTGATGATTATTATTATTCTCAGAGTTATCCCATGATAGATTCTGGCCGGTCAAACCTGCTGAAATATATCATGAGAAAATGTATAGGTTAAAGGACAAATATGCAGAATTTGGAGTATTGAATACCAATTCTGTCCGCTAGGTCTCATTTCCATGTTAAGAATTCAGAATAGGAGGTATTTACACCAGCAGGGAAAAAAACTCCCTGGCCTTTGATAAGTGGTCAATATCCTATACCTGCCCTACCCCGCACACAAACAAAAACACACGCACAAGCACATAAATGAAAATTGCAGACATGCGGTTAAACACACACACACACAGATACAACATGCACACACATACATATATACATATGCACACACACACATGTATGTACACCCAGGCACACACGTGCACCTAAGAACACGTACACGTACACCTGCTTGCACACACATTTAAAGGAGCTGCTGCACAGGAATGCATAGACCAAACAAAAGAAACATGTAACATCCTCAGGTGGGAAATCTTAAACAAGGAACATATTACATCATTCGATAGAGACACCGGCACGGATACGGTTTTCTAATGTTTCTTGAGCTGGAAATCCCCTAAAAACAGAAGACAAGTGGCATTTTGCAAAACAGTAACAGTTTTTTGATTGAACATTACGGCCGGAAGAAGAGTTACAGGCACAAGGTCTGAGGACCGGCTCAATTTACAATCAGAATGAGTTAGTCTTTTATACAAAACATGGTGAGTCATAAAAGTTTCCAGCGTACCATATATCATGAGGAATGTTGGTTGCTGCCTTTGGAGTCGTAAATTAATTATCTATTGGTTACTATAGGTGGATCTCACCCGCACATGGACACAATGTGACCAGTGGAAATCGACTCCAGATGTCCGGCACAGGAAGCGTGTAAACTATACGTGTGCTAGGTCCTGATTGGCTATGTGTTCCTAACTCATGTGGCATATGACTTTTTATGGTGTGTTAGGAGTGCGCGTATCCTCCTACGGCCATGTGCGCTTTGTTGGGGTTATCTCCCTCGACCCTTTGTGATGTTGCTGCGCCTATCTGTGGATTGGTCAAGAGTTTCCTGCCCAGCTACACACCCTCCCACCTGTGACTTATCATTCAGCAATCCCGGCCCTTGGTCTCGGGACATGGTTGACTACATATTTGCGAGTCAAGGTTGATGTGGAGTTTACAACGGTTATTCTGTTAAAAAGGATGAGATTTCATTTTCATCGATAAGTGCATCGATTTCCATATTAACACTAACTCTGAGCTGCCATGGGCCAAATTTCTGCTTTTTGACGATTTAGCCAATAAGTCTAGTCTGGTTAAATACAGTTTTTTGATTAGTGCCGATGAGGTGCAGACATCCATATTTTATGAAGACGCAATACTGCGTCCAAATACCACGCGAATCCTGCTGTGCTGGAGAGCTGTATGATTGAGCCAGAGGTTCACTAGAATGTCCAGGTCAATTATTTCAAAATACAAAGACATATTAAAAAAACATTTCCTGTTTTTAAGAGCCCTCGTTTTTGGTTGATAAGTTCAATGAAACACAGGAAAATAACGCTGATTCGTCCAGGATCGCACTATTTGGGAGGAGCTGGGATTTGGCGTCATAGCACCTTAATCCACATTTGATAATATAGCCAAAAGGTCACCTCTCCTAAAACGTTTATGCAGGTGAATTTTGCAGAATTTTGAATTAATACATAAGCAGCCAGCTTTAAAAGGCTTTGAAATATTTTCATGAATATGAACAAAGCATTCAACATATTGACTTCTGATATCCAGCAGAGAGAGCTGGATGTGGCAGTAAGCAATCTGGATCAATGAGATGAAAGTGTTTTTAAATTATGATGCAGTTATTAAATTCCAGTTGCATGTTAGACCCAGAGTAATCGCTGTTGCTGGAACGTGCCCAGCAAAGATGCCCTTCGACGATCGTACTGGTAATATATTAATCTCGACAGAAAGAAAGCGAATAATTTACTGAGAAAATCAATTGACAACAAATAGCTAAGCCATCAGTAAAGCTGCCCTCTCAAGGACAAAGAACAAAATATAATATGCTTCAAATCCGAGGCCGCCTTGGCGCACTGCCGCTTTGGAAGGAGTATGCTCTAGATTCTCACTCCTACAATTAAAATGGCGCTGTGTTCGCATCAGATGCGAAACAGTTGAAAATTTGCGAACATTCGTGACAAGAATTTTCAATTCTATTAAGGACACGGAGGCTCCAATTAATAAATGCAAAGAATGAGGAGCATAATCGGAGCCTTCGGTCATGACATGGAATTATTCCTCAGGCTCAAACATGCAAGGATTGGACAAATGACAAAATGGCTGCTGCCAGTAAGCACCTGTGGTGTAATAAAGAGTATTTTTGCAGATGGCGCGCATGGGCGCTCCGCACCCAGTGTGCGCTAACAGCCGTTCTATCTAATTGGCAGTGATTGAAGTTTAAAAGCCTCCCCTGTGGCTATTGGCCGATTCCAGAGCCAATAAATCTACAGGTGTGATTTGGAAGGTGCATATTAAATCGATGTTAGTTGAGTGGTATCAAAACATTGCAAGCAGCATGTGAAAGAATTCAGCTAATGTTCAATCAAAACAGTTTGACGATTACATATTTTTTGATTGATTTTAGGCTATTTGTGTAGCGCAGCATTTACTCTAATTGAGGATCTAGGCATGGTGGGAAGGATAGAATAGGGTGAAATTGAGCTATGGGTTTCCTGTGATTTAGAAAAACATGTTTCCAGGACTTGGAGAAATTTGAGCACAAGGGGTTCAAGGTGCAGTTCCAGTGCTGGAGTGGTGCAGAGCAAGGCTCCTTGTAGTAGAAAGTTGACCATGAAGGAAAATTAAATAAATAATTAGTTTTCCCTCGTTGTCTGTCGAAATCCACCCCCACGGGGCCCCTCCGCTCTTACCTGCATGGGCCGCGGCTGCGCCACAGGGAAAGATACGGATAAAAGGAGGCACCAGCAATTAGTATTGGAATCTGTACTCAAGGATGTCTTTGATAGAATCGTTGGTCTACCTACCATAAACGAAACTACCGTTTGCTACATTTTTGTGTTGAATTTACTAGACACATATGAAAATTGAAAATAAGGTAGAGTTTACAACTACATCAACTTTTGTGGATAGTTGTCATTTGGACATTCGGGCTCAGGAAAGTTAGAATTAAATATATTTCTTGAATTCTCCCACAAAAAAAGTTGGTCCAGCTTCATGGAGCATTTATGAGAAATACAGGTTGATTTCAAAAGGTTACTTTTATGGATGGGTAGCAATGTAGTAGGCGCAGGCAGTTGGAAACAGAGTCAAACTTTTTGAAGTTGAAGATGCATCTCAGCAAGATATTGTGGATGTTCTGTAAATGATCAATGCTCTTTTTCTGCAGATCTAAGTAGGTTGAGCTGCCATAGTCCAGTCACAAACGAACAAAAGCATTAGCTACTGTCCCTCTATGCAAGAAAGTAAGGAAGGGAGCATGGAGATGACTGAGGGATGTCTCTATAACTTGATTGGTTTGGTTGTTCAAATCGAGCTTAGAGACTATTACAGGGATGTGGAATTCCTATAGCATGATGCCCAGGACATATTGTTTGCGGTCAATGGCAATAGGTTTTCATGTGTATTTTGTCCTTGGGACAAGTAGGCCCAACCCCCTGCAGTACAAACCCTTTGGCTGCCAGTTTACACTACCACACTATAGATCAGGGAAGGGAACTCTCTGGAAGTAAGGTAATATTGTGTCCATATGTTAATGCTGTTCAGACTTGTATTTATGGTTCATTAATTGAAAGCCTTTATTATCAGGGTGTTGAGCACTCTAAGTAAATGTTGTAAGCTCTGGCTGCACTCCTGACAGTGGTTCCAGTATAAAAATGTGTACAAACGTTTTTAAAGTTTAGCAATTTGAGGCTATGTTTAATGCTCCCAGGATGCTCTCTGATTTGATGCAAATATTTGTAGAAGTTTGAAAGCAAGATTGATTCTTTGCTATCAAAATAAAATGTTCATAAAAAATAAATAAAAGCAGAAACTTTGTTTTGTGCTAAACCACTGTAAAATTTCAGGTACCATTTCTTTGCAGCATCATTTAGTAACGCGTTGATGCATGCCAGTATGTCCTAAAAATATTCATAATGGAAAAATCAGTGTAGCCAGTTTCAATAAGATTATGGGGGGGAACAAGCATTGGCAAAGCCAGTAGGTCTGAAATTGGTGGTCAGCTTTTTAGTTTTGTCAATGTGTGACTTGTTTTTGCATACATTTTGTAAAACCTTATTGGTGTAGGAGCTGATGGGGCCTCTCCATTATAACAAGTATTGGCAAAAGCAAAAAGTGTTTTGGTCTCAAAAAGCACACACTGCCACAGTAGTTACTGGCATCAAACACAACTACTTTGTGTGCCGATATGCTCCTTATGGAAGAGCAGAATGCTGTCACTCACTGTGAAGCCGATACAGAGAGAGAGAGAGAGAGAGAGAGAGAGAGAGAGAGAGAGAGAGAGAGACAGAATGTTAATAAACGCAAAAGGTCACGGTCAACCCCAGACCAAATTCTAGACCAAATTATTCAAGAAAGTCTCAAAAGTGCACCCATGCTATATGTCCTTGCATTGAGTGCAGCTACACAGCTTTTGTGAATTCCCAGGAATTTACAGAAGCAGGACAAGATATAGTAATCCTAGAAAATATGTGTGCACTGCATTTTAGCAAATATGCATGTGTACATTTACTCATGCGAAAATATGAGTGTTTGCAAGTTCACTTTCCCTCAAACCACTTTTTTCCTAACTCTTGAAGAAGGTTTATGTCTGCCATTGTCAGGAGTAAATTTCCAACATTTCTCTGTATTGGAAAAGATTAGACTAGAGTTGTTGAAAACCATTAAAACGTGCAAGTTAGTAGGTTTTCACAGACTCAAAAGGGCATTCAAACCCTAGAACTATTGCTTAACACTACCTTCAGACCCAGTATGTAGATCTGCAGAAACGTGGCAACATAAGGGGATTCAAGTATTAAAATACTGCTATGGTATGAGCCCTGGCATAATCAGAGAGGCTATATCAGAGCTCTTATATAATGAAATTGCTACCATAATTTATCGGCGCACTACATGGCACCAAAGGGAGAAGTGGAATTTGTTACAGGACAAGTAGATTTATGAAGCAACCTGCCCCATGAACAAGTAGATATTTTGTTAAATTCCACACCCCTGCTATTAAGAGGCTAAGGTTACTTACTACACTGACTCGAGTGAGACAAACTCCCATTCATGAGATCTAAAGCCAATATTCCTTGTGGCATTCTATACTGTTGATTGCAAGAATTTCAGATATGGCTGGGTTTAATATAAGAAAACATTTGTTCATCCATGGGTTCATTTTTTCAAGGGCAGGGGTGGATCTAGTGATTGAATAATCAGGATTCCATCTGAGGTTAAATAAAATCTGACTTTCTGACTTTAGTCCTTTAAGTCCCAGTCCACCACAGGAGTAACTTCTAATGCCCCCCTAGGGATGTATTTAGAGACTCACAGGGTGCCAAGCAGAAATCAACAGGAGGGTCCAGTCCTGGTCCAGTTGCCATTGGTCAGCTGGGCACTTGCGGGAAAAGGCCTCTTCTTGCTAGTTGTGTCCATGTAAATTTAACAGGAGGTCAGAATTATGACAGTTGGAGTCCACTCCTTTGTCATGGGAGAGCACGTCTAGTCTTCCAGGCTCTCCTGAAGTCTCGGACAGCAGGATCAGCTCTTCTGATCTTACACAGGTCCCAGAGTGATTTGAAGTGAGTGTGTGGTAATGCCATAGTTATTCCTGGCATGACCACTGGGGTTACCCTAACCAATGGCTTGAAGAATCCTTGGGCTAACCCTACCCACTTTTGGAATTTTTAAGATGGTTGAAGTGATTGTCAGTACTGAGGGCTGGGTGTGTTTGGTGTGTGTGTGGGCATGTGTGTTAGGTCTAATATGGTAATCTATTAGTTTTACCACATCTAGCTCCAAAAATCCACTTTGATGAAGTCCCTATACCCCCAATACCATCAGATACAGATGTGCGGTAAAACAAAGTTGAGCTTTCAGCAACCAGACAGTGAATACACACAAATTGCTATGGCATTTTGTTTCCCTTCCTTAAGGTGCTCCTCAAATATCATATGACAAGCCCCCACAGACTGTAAAGTAAAATTTGACGTTCAAACAGGACATGAGACTTTAATGTCAAAAAGGATCCCGTCAGCCCTCTTGCATATTCTGTCAGATTCAGAGGAGGTCATATTGGCCCATTCAGGCAGGCTTATTGTTTTACTACTAGGAGCAAGTTCACAACTCATTCTTACCTATTTAAATGCTGGTTTCTGGCTGGCCCAAGTAGGAGAACAAAAATACAGATTGGGGGCATCAGGTAGGGCAAAGGCAACTTTTAAAATGTATATTTACGTCTGTATTAAACATTGATTTGTATTTTTAACACCTATTAAGCATATATTAATTTCTGCTAGTACTAATCCTTAGAGACAGGATTAGTATTAAATGTTGCATCCAAGTGTTTTCCAATGGAACAGCCAAACCTGCTACATTGAAATCAGCTTTGGGTGCATTTTCAATGTAAGAACATGTTTAACGTTAAACTTTCAAGAACAGAGCGCTTCCTGCTGGGGAAAGCGTTCCCTAGTTGCACTGCTTACATCCCAAAGGGGATGTACCTGAGTTAATCAAATTCAACATTTTTTTTTTAAAGCGCTTGGCTGATGCTTGAATAAAGTTTTTTTAATTCATTTTCATGACGATTAAATTTAAAGCATTTAAAATGTTTCCATTCACATGCATATCAATGCACAAAATAATGTTTGATTCTCGTAATTCAACAATAACAATGCATTTTGGGCTTGGCGCCCATCTTCAGGGTATAAAGCTCTGTGGGATAATTAAGGAGGATGAAATGAGAACAAGGTCTCAATCGGTTCCAAGTTTCTTTCCCATCACCAGGTGGTATGTCTGATGGAACACCAGTAGTCGTAAAAATGATTTATAAATCAGATTGTGAGTCTGCTCACCATGTTAACAGAATTTTAAAAGAGTGTGCTGGCATGCAACCAGATGGTCTGGAGTAACGAGGTGTCAATATGCATGAACAACGATCCATGAGTCAGTGGGGGCTTCCGCAATCAACAATACGTGAAGTACTTCATACTGGTCAATAAATCAAGGTTTGTTGTCGGCCTGTAATGAAACCTTGAGTGATAGCTAGAGATTCCAATGTTTACAAGTGGGTACTCTTACGGACTAAATGACACAGTGAGATATAGGTAGGGTTACTTCAGGACACAAAACAGGAATGTAACTGATCGTTAATGCTATAAGTGCGAATACACATCTACTAGCCCGCTGGTGTTAAACACAGGTCATAGAGGTATGAGACTGGCTTTGGAAGAATCGTGGAGTGTCAACAACTATGTTCGGGGTGATTAGTGCAGGGTACGCACCAACTCGTAATTCTTACCACGCGAGTTTACTGTTACGCGTTCCAGTCCGTCACCATGTTCCCAGTGAAGTGCGGAGGTGGATGTGGGAATGTCTTTAGGCGTGCTAACGTCAGACATAAAGAAAGACTGTTGGTAACTGCAACGTTGGCGCCATTCGTAAATGGTAAAGAACACCGTACTTACATTGTAAACCAATAAGATCAGTTACGTTTGTGTGTTGCATATGGATACAAGTATGTACGATGTAAACCGTATCGATACGAATCAAATCGCACTAAATTATCATCCGAATATACATGAAGTCAAAACTAGGATCTGTAACTAGGCTCTGAAACAGCTGTGTGGAATGTGTATAAATGTGGTAAACTTCTCATTGTCTGACCAAAGCCAAATGGAAAATGCTTAAGTGTCATTTCCTCATTCTAGTCAATGGAATGCAGCCTGTGTTCAAAAATACTCTGTTCAAGAAGCTATATGTAAAATAAGAATGGGTCTGTACCCAACTCCGGAACACTTGGCATGTTTTATAGAGCACTTAATGGCAACAGAAATGTGCCTTGAGTGCAACTGGTAATGTGTGCCTAATGTGTGTTCATGCGTGTCTCTAAGAGGTAGATCTTAGTTACTCATCCATGATTGAATCCATATAATTGTATAGTGAGGAACAATTATGTGTTATATGGTTATTCAAACAAATGGGGTAATGTGTGTGGAGCCATGTTGTTATGAAGTGATTCACAGGAAGCAACTGTATTCAATACCATCCTTCAACCCATTCAGGATCAAAGTATCCGTTCTCTTTATCCAATAAGTTTCTCTTTGGAGGAGATACTTTAGATTGTCTCTTCCCTCTTGACACTGTACAGTTTCCAGTACCATGAACCACAGATGGCAGATGCTTTGGCCTGTCTTCAAGTAGTGCATAGCCACTGTGGATTTGGTGTTTTTTGTGCGGATGTTGCTTTTATTGTCTCATGTTTTGACCTTACTCCCAGTTTTCCTAATATATGTAAGACTACAAGGGCATTTCAATAGGTATGCAACTTGTTTTGAGTCGCAGCCAGGTATGGTGTGAAGTTTGATTGTAGTGCCTTTCACAGGGTGGGTGATGAAGTTCCCTCTAATCATAATATTGCAGTTATAACAATTTAAACCGTGGATCGTTTCTTTATGATTGGACCCTTCTGTAGAACTTTCTTTAGCTCCTAGAAGTTCTTTGATCTTTTTCCCTCGTTTATGAACGAAAAGGGAGTTTTGAGAGAACATTTCCCTGAAGTCAGGCTGTTTTAAACATAGGATAATGTTTTGTGACATTTCTTTTTTCGTTTAGCGCTTCTTGTGGAGAATTTAGAGACAAATACCATTCTGTTGGTTTTATTGTGATTGTATTTGGGTTTTAGAAGTTGTGCTCAGATTTTGTTGTTTTGCCTTTCAATGGCGCTGTTAAGGATCATGTCCAGGTAACCTCTATCTTTGAACCTCTCCACCATGTAGTAATTACTTTCTTCTAGGTTATCGAACTGGTCACTATCCTTTTTACTCCTAATACTTGAGAATAAGGTAAATGAACATTAGGTTAATTCTGATAAAAGCTGTTGAAATGTAGCAGGTTATTGCGGTTGTCGAAGGGATTTGTTAATCTTGGTTATCATTATGTCTAAGTAAGAATGAAGAAAACAGAATCTTATAAATGGCATCCAGCCTGAAATTCATTGGGATTTTTGAATTTCAAGAATTAAACCCTATTTTGTGCATCAATTTGAATGTGAATGGATACATTTGAAATGTTTGAATTTCATCGTCATGGAAGTGAATTAAAAAAATTCTTTCATCAAGTATCAATCAAGCGGTTTCGAATTTTTGGGGGGAATTTGATGGACTCAGGTACAACAAAAATTTGAAACGCCTTGGATCAAAAGGCGATACCCTACCGCATGCAAAGAAAACTGACAAAAATTCATGAACAATTTATTAACACAGGAGTGTTCAAGCCAGCCCTTTAGCATTACACGTTTGTAGACCCTACTTTTAAATACCATGCACCTTGCTTCTATGGGTAATCAGGCTGACATAGGGGGGTTCATAAATATTTAAAAGGAAGGTTTAAGCTTGTTGAAAGGGTTTATTTTGACAGGTGGAATTTGCAGTTAAAGCCTGCACAGCCAGGCTACTGGTGGCAGGCCAGCAGTCACATTAACATTATCATTGTAGTGGGTTGAACACCAGATGCTCCAGTCCACTTGTGATATTTAAATTACAGGCCCTAGGGACACATTGATACCATATACTAGGGAATTTTAGGTAAGTTAAGGTATGTTAAATATGGCAGTCAAGAGAATACCAATTTTACCATGCTGAAATGAGGAACACAGCACTTTACCATTGGTTACCGGGGTGCAGAGCACACTGCTCTCTAGCCAGCAAAAATAGTGTTTGGCAAAAAAGCAACACAAAAAAAATCAGACTAACCCTGCAAAAAGGGCAGCATTTCAACAATATTCTTCTCCTTTTCACTCAACTGGTCAACATTTACTCGCTGTGTGTAGCGCGCTGGTTGCTGTTTTAATTTTAAACTTCCTCACTTGTCATTCGATATTTTAATTGCACCGCTCACTATCTTTGCGCCGTGTACCTTGTGCATCTAATATAGCGCTAGTTCTTACCCGCATTTAAAGGTGTTTTCACCCTGCATTTGCAGGAATCAGGGCAGCCAGGGACTGTGGGGCATTCGCGGACGCCATCTTGAGAGGGCTTTTTGTGGCAGCCGATTTACGGGCGCCATCTTTGAGAGGGGAATAGTTTCCTCCCCTCACACTCCTCCCACGTCTGGAAAGTGCGCGCAGGAGCGTATTTAACCGCCAGGACGATCGCGCACAGGTAGACTTGCTGTGTGTAGCGCGCTGGTTGCTGTTTTAATTTTAAACTTCCTCACTTGTCATTCGATATTTTAACTGCGCCGCTCACTATCTTTGCGCCGTGTACCTTGTGCATCTAATATAGCGCTAGTTCTTACCCGCATTTAAAGGTGTTTTCACCCTGCATTTGCAGGAATCAGGGCAGCCAGGGACTGTGGGGCATTCGCGGACGCCATCTTGAGAGGGCTTTTTGTGGCAGCCAATTTACGGGCGCCATCTTTGAGAGGGGAATAGTTTCCTCCCCTCACACTCCTCCCACGTCTGGAAAGTGCGCGCAGGAGCGTATTTAACCGCCAGGACGATCGCGCACAGGTAGACTTGCTGTGTGTAGCGCGCTGGTTGCTGTTTTAATTTTAAACTTCCTCACTTGTCATTCGATATTTTAATTGCGCCGCTCACTATCTTTGCACCGTGTACCTTGTGCATCTAATATAGCGCTAGTTCTTACCCGCATTTAAAGGTGTTTTCACCCTGCATTTGCAGGAATCAGGGCAGCCAGGGACTGTGGGGCATTCGCGGACGCCATCTTGAGAGGGCTTTTTGTGGCAGCCGATTTACGGGCGCCATCTTTGAGAGGGGAATAGTTTCCTCCCCTCACACTCCTCCCACGTGTAGGGCTATAAAGGATGGGCAGACGGTCAGAGCGCAGCGGTGACGCGCAGCGGGTACGCGCCAGAGGTGCGCCAGAGGTAAGCCCGTTTGCGCCCGTTCGCGTCTCGGGCGCGTCCGGTGCGTCTCCTTTGGACATACTCCGTGAGTCGGATCCCTTAATACATCCTTGGGACCCCGCCAGAGTCCGTACTACGACTCGCCCACTTGCTACCTCCCTTTCTTGTGGCCTACTCAATGTTCGCTCTCTCGTAAAACATCATGCGGAAATTGCTCTGCTGATAGACTCTTTACATCTTGATGTCCTCTTTGTAACAGAGACTTGGACTAATTCTAATTGTGAAGTAGAGCTTGGATGGGCCTGCCCGTCGGGGTACCTTATAAAACACTCTCCTAGAACCACCGGCAGAGGAGGTGGATTAGGTTATATATTCAGAGATTCAATCGCGTTTACACAATTGGAGGTGAAGGAGGTATCAGGGTTTGAGCTCATGGGCTTCTCCATCACGGCCCAGAGCGGTACCTTAGTAGCGGGTCTTTTATGTTATAGACCACCCTCCCCAACCTCCACGGAGATCCAGCCATTGATCGACCTGATCTACGACCTCTCAAACTCCCACTCCAGACTATTCTCCGTCTCTCAGGACCTGTGCGATTCTGTGGCTGATGCGTTTGAGGAGAAAATTAGGAAAATCCTGAGTGGACTCCAGAGTTCTGCTCAGTTAACATCCTCCTTGCTCTCCCCGATAGAACCACCCGTCACGGCGGTTCAGTTGTCCTGCTTCCCGTGCCCCTCTTTGGAAGAATTCTGCCTCCTGGCAAATGGTGTGTCCTCAGGATCACCACTTGATCCTATGCCTCATAAGATCTGGAAGGCATTCCAAAATGAGCTGTGTCCGCCGCTCCACACCATCTGTTGTCAGTCATTAAGTACAGCAGTGGTTCCAGAAAGTTGGAAGATGGCAATTGTCAGACCACTGCTGAAGAAGGCCTCCTTGGACCCTTCAAGCCCGGCCAATTATAGGCCCATTTCGCTCTTACCTTTTATAATAAAGGTTGTAGAGAAGTGGGTCACAAGAACTCTATCCAGCTTTCTGGAAAACAACTCCTGCCTGGATACATCACAGTTCGGCTTTAGGCTGGCTCACGGCACGGAAACTGCATTGGTCACCGTGTTGGATGATCTACGGGCGCGAGTCGACATGGGCAAGTCAGCATTTTTAGTGCTGCTTGACATGTCGGCCGCGTTTGACACGGTGGACCATGCAGTATTGCTGAGCCGCCTACAGGCGATAGGAGTAACTGGCCTGGCTTTGAGCTGGATAACATCTTACCTTAGCGACAGACAGCAGGCAGTGGCATTACCACCTTATCAATCTGCCACTCACCATGTGGATCAGGGCGTCCCCCAGGGATCGGCGATCAGCCCGATTCTGTTCAATTTGTATCTTCAACCTTTGGTTGCTCTGATACAGTCATTCGGCATATCGGTCATCAATTATGCCGATGACACCCAATTGATTTTTTCATTTGAGGGCGCCAAGGCAGTGTCGAAAGATACTTTCCATCGCTGTATGTCGGCTACAGCCGAGTGGCTGCGTGCTAACTCGCTCCAATTTAACAGCTCAAAAACGGAAGTTGTTCATTGTTCCCTAGACCGTAGCCCGCGTCCGCTTCCGGACGATTTTTGGCCTACATCTATTCCTGGTACGGTAGAGGCCGCTGAGTCGGCCCGTAATCTGGGAGTTCTGTTCGAATTCAATCTGCAGCTTGATGCTTCGGTGAACAGAACCATAGCGACTTGTATGGGCCTACTTCGTGCCTTACGCAAGATTTTACCGCTTCTGCCCAAAGAGGCAAGGACAGAAGTAGTGCGCAGCTCTATCCTTAGTCGCTTAGACTATTGCAACGCACTACTTCTGGGGGCCCCATAAATCCTAATCCTAAAACTTCAGAGGATACAAAATATGGCAGCTAAGCTGGCCCTATCGCGTCCTCGCTCTGCCTCCTCCACTGGAGCATTGGCTGATCTTCACTGGTTACCTGTCCAGCAGAGAATCTTGTTCAAGGCAGCATGTCTTGTTTTTAAGGCCCTGCATGGACAGGGGCCGACTCCGATTGAAAATCTTTTTTCCTGGTACTGCGCCACCAGATCCTTAAGATCCTCCTCTGCGTTTTTAGTGATGGTCCCGAGGATCAATAGAGTGAGGATGGGGGGCCGGGCGTTTGGTTTCACGGCTGCTACTTTTTGGAACACCCTCCCGCTGGCGCTGAGGAGCAGACAGGATTTTATCTCTTTTAAAAAGGACCTTAAAACGTTCTTGTTTCCAAGAAAAATGTAATGGTAGTCCTGCCTGTAGCACAGATGCAGTCTCAGCGCCAGGATACCCTTTGGGTGGCAGCCGCGCTTAATAAATAAATAAATACATACATACATACATTTACCCATGCACACTTCCTCAAAGTCTTCTCCTTTTGTAGATCTGGTTAGGGGTAGATTTAGCTGTTGTCCAAAGCTCATTTAATCACCAAAACGGAATTGAACAGCCATGTTCAGAGTGGGGTGTTTGCTCCACCCATTTGTTGATCTTTATCTGCATATGATTGTGCTAACCGGCCTATGATGTAGCTCTACCACTGATAACTGATGGAAATACTGTAAATGCAGATCCTTACAGCAGGAAGGTACTTTGCATGGTGTAACCCAGGGAAACATATAGTAGAAAGGAGTTGTGCATCATTAACTCTCTGTAAAATACAAACAAATATGTATTACGTTGTCAGCTCTGTGGAAAAACACCACAGACATGGCCATCATATTGTTTAAACCTGAGAGACCTTATTACAGCAGTCTTTTGTTCAGGAGGAACAGCAAATATCTGTTGTTTTATGTTTTGCATTTAGGTGAAAGTGAATCATAGTACTTTTCTTTTTTCAAGTAAAATCTGTAGGTGATGATTGATTTACTAAGCACTGGCTTATGCTTTTAGAGGTTTTGAGCGTCTACCCTATATCACCTCTGAGAAAAACACAGCTATACTGCCACACAACCCTGAGGGTCATGTGCCAAAGAATACACTATGTGCCCAGTTTTGGTAAAAAAAAGAAGTGTAGGAAAGTAGAGTATTATGTGGTGTGGGGCTTGAACTCAGCATGTAACCATGTACCCCAAAGCTGGTCCTTGGATTCACAATAATAAATACTTAGCTCAATCCTAGTAGCGTGGGAAAGTGCAGTCAGGCTTTACTACAGGAATATGGGTTAAGCATTTCAGAGTACCTACAAGGATGATAAGTAATTGGCACAACTGGAGAGAAATCTGACACCAATTTATAAAAGTAGAGTGTATTTTATCTTAATTTAGACACCAAAATGAATGGAATTGCATACATATAACCAGATTTTTTAAACAAAATTAAATCAGTGCAGAATAATACATGAAAAAGATAACATTGTGGTCAATGGGAAAAACCACTAGTGAGAAACTGTCACTTGAAGGTTGAGTTACATGGAACCCTTACAGGGTTAAGGTCATGGGGGCACCTGGACTAGGCCATGACAATCAGATCAATTTTACCAGCCCATGGAGTCCGGGTGCAGATTGTTCTTGGCTGTCCTTGGTGGTGAACAGGAGCCTTGATGGTGCTGATTTTAACGCTTATAGGGTGCTGCAAGCACAGAATGCAAAAACACAACAGATACACAGCTGCTGACTCTTAATAATGCTTGCTTGGTGTTCCCTGTAGATGCTGCATTGAGTATGGGGGTCAGTTACCGGGTTGGTGACCAACAAACCTTGGCTGCGGTAAACTCACCAAAAAGGTATTGGATATTCGCTGGGTCTGTGGGAGTGAGGTGGCGGCCTGAAACTACGGACCAGGAGAGACTACAACAATGCACTGGTCCTCCTGGATTTGACCGATCCCCCAGATGGCCCGATGCCCAGCAATTCTTTGAATCCGGTGTGTGCTTTCACCTGAATTTGCAGGGAGAAGTGCTACTAGTACAGGGGATTCTGAGGGTGCTTCTGACTTCCACAGGGTTCCCTCTCTTTGGGAGTGTTGAGTTTTAGTGAGGGTCGTTCACTCAGTTTCAAGTCTGTTGCCACAGGGTCAAAGTATTCCTCTTTTGCTTTGGTGCTGTGGACAAAGTCCTGTTGTCGATGACACAGGTCTCCTCTGGGTCCTTCCTTGATGGAAGTTGTTCAGATATGAGGTTATGGTGTCAGGGGGTTCCTTACATCCTAGACCTAGGGAAGTTAGGAATGTGGGAGCTAGTAGCCAATGGGCAACTAGTTCTCCACTAGGAGTCAGCCCTGATGCATATAAGAGGCAGTGGAGCCTGGGAGTCCGCCCTGATGTATATCAGAGGCAGTCTTGATGTGCCACTTCACTAGCCTGCTTGGGAGCAGGGGAGGTGTGACCTCCTTCCTGTCCAAACCTTTGTTCCTGACTCCTGGGAGTGATCACACTGTTGGGCAGAAGACAGAATCCTGTCTTGGCAGCAGCAGATGCAGGAAAGCATGTGCTGGTCAGTCGGAAAACAGTAAAGCTGGGGCAACCAGGTGGACAGCATCTAAGGTTGTTATCTGAATGCATGCCATGTCACCCAGGGCACTAGATTTGACATGACATATTTTGGTTAGTACCATAATGAAGCTGCTAACGTCAAGAATGCCTGTGCGACTGCCCATGTTATCCTATATCCTACTCATAGCAGTTTCCGACATACAGGCTTGCACTTATATGTCCTCACCTTTAATATACTGCACCCTGCATCCCGGACTAAGGAGGACTACCTTGAGGGTGCCTCACATATATTACAGGTAGTGCATATGGCGAGGGCAAAGTTGAGTTTGGGCTGTGTGCACTGCTCCTACGGTCTGCAATGGCAGTTCTTCTGTCAGTAGTTTGCTTTGGTCACTCATGTTGGCACAAAACCGTGCTGCAGCCCTAGGAACCCCTTTACCACCTATGGCCTGGGTACTCCTGGTACCATATATTAGGGACTTATAAGAGGGTAAAGTCTTTGCCAGTTTGGGATTACCAAATCGGACATAACCGTTTTGGGAGAGAGCATAGGCAAGGCAGCAGACTCCAGTGCACTATCAGAGTCATAACCATCAGCATTTGGTGCAGAAAGTAGGAGGTGGCCATACAAAAAGGGGCACTTTCCTACAATAAGGTATTCTCAGTGTGCTGGCTCCATCGCTTTGTAGATCTTCTTCTTTGCAGGCATTTGATTGGTAGTTGTATTAGCGTGCCTATGAAGTAGTTCCTTTGCTCATAATTGAAAGAGACAATGTCAACACAGACCACTGCTAAATAAATTAGGAAGTGGTTTCACTTGTTTTAACTATGTGACGAATTCAGTAGGAAGTATTTTAGTCTGTGAACTCTCAGACAAATGTAATAGGAATGGGATTATTGTACTTAGTTACATGTGGATTCAAGTAAGTTTTGCTTTCTGAAAGTAAAAGCACTAGCTGAACATTCACCTATTAAGTGTAAATTTGTGCTCTGAGGGATTCTGAACTTATAACCCACCTCACCTCACCTGTCTCAGTAAGATTCCTCTGCTTGGCTACCCTGGGAGTCAATTCCTATTGGAAATTAACTGGGGCTCAGTTTGGGTTCAACAAACAGGTGATCCTGTTCTGTCGAGATAAAATACTACAATGGTCACGTTTGTGGCTCAGTAACCCCTCATTGCTCTTGAAGCTCCAAATCTTTTCCCACATTAACAGCAATGACGGTCTGTTCTTATTGCCCCCTTGCCCCAGGAGAATCCAGCCCTATTACTGTCCCTCTCCTCAGCATGCCCTGCTAGGGATGTAATAGCTGCAATTCTAGTCGAACCTGAAACAACAGCAATAGTATGTTATGCCATTTTACCGCAGCATGGCACATTGTGGATGCCCTACTACTAAGGTGGCTACTGCCCCCGAAAGTTACAATGCAGCAGCATATGGAGTGGACTGGTGGGTGATGCATGTTTCAGTAAATAAATGCATGGTATTGCCCAGAGGCTGTGGTGTGCTCACTGCCACTCAATAGCACCCATAACTTTAGGGATTGTTTTGACAGCTGCCAGGCACCCCCCAGACCGAGACAAATCCACCCCAGTGGCTGATGCAAGCAGTGGATGGCCTCTGTGCTATTCAATCCTGGTTTATCTAGTGCATAAGCATGTTGTTTCTTGGTACCTGCACAAGTTCATACTGTTCAGTACTTGCACAATACAGTGAGCTTGTCTGTTGGCAAACCAGCTGGATCCCATAAAACTCACTTTACAACACAAGCACTCAATGCAAGAAGGGCACGTTGTGCACATGTTCATGGTGTATACACATACACAGGAGAGCTGGAGAGTCTTTGGCATTGGCCCACTAGGACTGGCATCAGTATGGAAGAGCAGTTGCAAGAATCTGCTGCAGACCTGTTCAAGGGAGGTCAGAGGCAACGTCCTGGTGCAGAGGGTGAGTGTTAGAGTGAGCATTAAGCAGTCGTAGCGAGGGGCACTCTTTTCACTGAGGTCAGTTATGCCTGGTGCCAGCAGTAAATACAGCTGGTTACGTAAATGAGGTGGCGGTCAGCAATTCAAGTTGGGGTTGGCCTGACAGTTGTCCCTCTACAAGGGTTCACAAAAGTAAATAAATGAACAGCCTATGTCACTATTGTCCCCCAATCTCTAGGCAGCCACTTTTAGGGAAAGCAGACTGTAGGAAATTCGGTTCCTGTTTAAAGGGTGTCAAACCCTACTCAAGCAGCAATCACAATTCTTGTCAGGGTGAAACACAAGCAAACCCCAAATTAACCTGTGTTTAATCCTTTGGTAGCTTGGCACAATCCAGGCAGGCTTATTTTACAGGCAATGTGTAAAGTATTTATGCATAACTTTCAAACAGTAATAATGTGAAAACACAACACAAGAAAACCACACACTAATTTAGAAAGGTAGAGTAAAATGTAAGAAATTATTTGAAGCCAAAACAGCAAAAAATCAATTAGTACAACTGGAGCTATGCAATTTTAAAGATTTAAGTAGAAATAGAACTTAATAGCACAAAGCGCCAACTGTGACTGTCTGGTCGTGCAAGATGGGGACAGAGTCACAAGTTCAAGCCCACCGCCTTAGAGTGTGGGCCGCCTAGAGGGTCCAAATTAGAACCACTGAACAAGGTGCCTTATGCACTTGGTGCACAGTATGCACTGTGTTGGTATGCAAAGCTTTGTGTCATCCAACCTCGGTTCCGATGAAGCTGTGCAGTGAGGGTTTGCAGGGCTTTGCGTCACTCTGTGTCATTTCCGATTAGCTGAGCGGCAGAGCTTGGCGGGGCTTTGTGCCGCTTTGCGTCTGTTCCGATGAAGCTGGCAGCTGTGTGGCAAGGCTTAGCAAGGCTTTGTGTCACTCAGTGTCGATTCCGATGAACCTGGCAGCTGTGTGGCGAGACTTTGCAGGGCTTTGTGTTACTTCGCATAGGTTACGATGGACTGGCAGAGAACCTTCAGGCCCACTTCGAAGAGACTAGGACTGGGGTGGTACCCACTGGGATTTAGGACTCAACAGGCAGAAATCAGGTGCAGGGTTCAGAGTTCTAGGTGGTAGGAACCTTTTCTGACCCCGAGACTCTGATCAGAAGGTCAGCCACCTAGTCACTCTGGTGGTCCTGGGTTCAAGGTGAAAATCCACTTCTCCCCACTCAGGCAGCAGAGGAACAGTCCTTCTTGCAGCAGAGAAGCACAGCAGTCCTGAGTCTTCCACAAGTCAAGATGTGTACTGAAGTGTTGGGTCTGAGGGTCCAGTATTTATACCTAGTGGCAGCTTTGAAGTGAGAGAAGCTTCTGGAGTTAGCCTCCATAGAGGTGTCTGGAATTTCTTGCTTCCCGGCCCCAGTTTGTCTGGGATTTGCAGTGTGGTGTATGACTGCTTCTCCGACTCATCCTGACAGAGATGGCCCATCCTGCCAACACCTATTCCTCCTTTGTCTCACTATCTGGGATCAGTACCCAAAGTCCAGCTGCCAACTACAAGTAGTCATGTGATACAGGATACAAGCAGCAGGCACCTAAGTGATTGGGACAAAAAAAGCCAACCTTCTAAAAGTAACATTTTCAAAACAATGACATTTGCCAAAAAGAGGGTTTTATACTACAATTCTTTAGACACCAAACTCACCATTCCTATTTGCTCCCGATTGAAAGTGGTAACTTATTAAATGCAATAAGTTAATCAAATGTTATCAAATGGAAGAGGTAATTCTTTCTGTAGTGAAAAATAAATTTAATTTTGTTTCACTACAAGAACCTGTAAAAGGTAAATGTTCAAGTCCAACTTTTTAAATACACTGCACCCAGCCTTCTGGTCTTTGTAAGACCTATCCTAGGGGTGACTTATATGTAGTAGGATGGAAGGTTTGGGCATGAATGAATGAATGAATGAAAAAGCATTTATAGAGCGCACAGCTACTCTGAAAGTGTGTCCCGGTGCTGAAAAGTGTAGTACTATTTTACGAGGAGCTTTCAAGTAAATTAAATGTGTCAATTGGGTGTAAGCCAGTTATATCATGTTTAAGGAATGGAGCACAAGCACCTTAGCACTGGTTAGCAGTGGTACAGTATGCAGAGGCCTAAGGCTAGCAAAAATGAACTCAGCAAAAACAGCAGCGCTCAACGGAGCCGCCCACCCTCCCTCCCAGCTCCTTGAGACCCTCATGGGTGAGTAGTTGAGCTCTACTAACCCTGATTGATTGATTGATTCAAGGCAAAAAGTTGGGAAAAAACCACGCCAATATTGTCAGGTCCAACATGTGTCCCTCTCAGCTGAAAGCAAAGAAAACTACCCACCCCATGAGAGTTCTTGTCAAGAAGGCAGAAAAGTCTGGAGGAACCATCACTATTGGCGTGGACAGTTCAGGGTCAACGCTTCACCGTAAAGTCTATTCCCTGTAGGGAGAAGGACAACCTCAACAGTGTGGGACAATCACCCCTCAATTGCATTTGCCATCTGAGGGGTTTGTGATCCGTCTGAACCCAGAACTGAGCCCCAAACAGGTTATGGTCTCAAGTTCTTCAGTGCCCCGAATACTGTGAATGCTTCTCTCTCTATTGCGCTCCCCCTCTAGATGCTGTGCACATGGCCTTCTTCTGGGTGTCACAAGTGTTCTGGCATGCCTTCATCTAGGTCACTTGTCTAGGCTGCTACTCAGAAGTCAGCTCTGTCAAGGGAACAACAATGGTACCATACCCCTTGAAAAATCTCTGGTAGTACCTGGTGAGGCCCAGGAAAGCCCTCAACTCTGTCTGGGTCTTGGGGGGTTCCCAAGCCAGAATGGTTTAAATTTTTACCTGGAGGAGCTATACCCTGCACCCTCCAAACTTACCTAGTGACACAAGTGGGCCACAGAACCCTGCCCTATCTGGGTCTTACTGTCCTTTATAGTCAAGCTTGAAGCACTTCTCTGAGGTGATACATGTGGTACGCCCAGCTGAACTGAAGATCGTAATGTCGTCTAGGTAGGTGAAGGCAAGACTGAAGTTCTCCTATCCAGCTAGGACCTAATTGACCAACTTCTGGAAGGTGGCTTGGGCGTTCCTCAAACCGAAGGAAACCAGCGAAAACTGTAAGTGGCCTTCTGGGATACAGAATGCAAATTTCTCTTTGGCCCTCTCAGTTAAGGCTATTTGCCAGTAACCAGATGTCAGATCAATCGTCCTGATGAATGTAGCAGACCCCAACCGTTCAATGAGCTCATAAGCTTGGGGGATGGGGTGGGAGTGAGTCTTAGTGACTGAATTGAGCCCTAGTAATCCACACAGAACTGGAGTTCGAGTGTGGTTCCTGAAGGGACAGCCTTGGGACCAGCACTACTGGCCTGGACCAAGGGATGCTTGAGAGCTCAATTAACCCTAACTTCTGCATTTTGGAGACTCCCTCCTTTATGCTGGCTCTCACCTTGTCAGATAGCCTGTAGATCTTCTTCTTCACAGGCATACTGTCCTCATTGTCAATATCACGGGTACACCATGTAGTCAGCCCTAGGTAGGGTGAAGTGGGAGGCGAAACGCCCCCACAACAGCTAGTGACATTCCCTCTGTTGTTCTAGCATTAGAGTAGGGGAGAGGCTGGCACCCTACACTGACACATCCTGCTCCTTGGAAGAAAGGATGTCAGGTAGCGGTTCACTCACCTTCTCCACTTCATCATCTGTCACCAAGAGCATGGTAATTTTGGACTGCTAAAAGTGGGGCTTAAGGTGATTAACACGCAGAATCCATGAAGAGTTGCTGGGGTTCTTGAGGTCCGCTAGGTAGGTGACCTACCCTTTTTCTCCTTCACCTCAGAGGGCCCCAGACCATATGTCTTGTAGGACCCTGGGATCCACAGGCTCTATCACCCACATTTTCTGGCCAAGCTGAAACCCAACCAGAGCGATCTTGTGGTCATACCAGAGCTTCATAAACTCATGGCTTGCTTCCAGATTTTCTTTGAGGTTCTTCCAGTAGTAGTTTAATCTGGGTGCAGAATGCCAGAATACAGCGGACCCCATCCTGAGGGGCTTTCTTGGGCGCTTGCTCCCATCCCTTCTTAACCAGACTCAGCGGCCCTCTGACAGGATCTCCATACAGAAGTTTAAAGGGGCTGAAGTCCATTGTGCTGGGGATGGCAGAGTGCAGAGAATTGGTATATTACCCCACACTCGTCTCACATGGACCTCATATACGCGGATATTAAGTTGGAATCTCGGTTAGATACTACCTTCTTGGGGAACATCATAAGGCTAAACATCTCAACAGTGCTCAGGCCACTGCGGGCACAGTCACTGTCCTCAGAGGTATACCCTCCGCGTACCTGGTGGCAAGGTCTACCAAGACTAGGATGAGCCTGTTGCCTAGCGCTGTCTTGGGGTCTAGAGGCCCAACAACATTGATGCCCACCCGCTGAAAGGGGGTGTTAATGACTGGAAGGGGAACTTCCACCAGGGGAGCCTTACGATTCCCTCCAGACTTCACACTGGCCTGGCAGCTAGGTCATGAGCTACAAAATGTATCTAAGGTCACCGACAGGGCCAACAAAAATGGGTGACAAGCCTGCCAAAGCTCTTGTCTTGCCCTAAATGACTTGCCAGGGGAACATCGTGAGCCAGCTTCAGTAGGAAAGTCCTGTAGCACTGGGGAACCACCAACAAATGAGTGGCACTAGAGTCAGGGACCTTAGGCCCACTTTACTGGAAGCCATTGTCCCAGTAAATCAGGCGATCACTAGAGGTTTTGCCAGCGGCCTGAGCTTTGGCCTGCTGCGTGCTGCAGAACTCCTCCTGGTGGGTCCTCTTTCCGTCGGCCCATTGATCAGTTCAGGTAGGTTTACCGGGACTCCAATGCCTTCCACTGTCGGTTCCGGGGCTATGCTTCAAGCTCAGCGTGCTCCCGGATTGTGGGAGTTTCAGGAGCGGGTTTCCCACGCTGCTTGCCCTCCCTCTTTTTTGGCAGGTAACTGTCCCATTGAACCAGGCTCCAGGTCCTCCTGACTCCCCTCTTGGTCGGTCATGGACCGTGTACTCAGACACACCCACCCAGGGAACACCAACATCTTCAGGTGGCACTGGAGCTCCACCTCTTCCCATATGTTGTGCTTCATGTCATTACCGAGCAGACAATCCATAGGCATGGATGGACTTATACTTATCCTCAGAGAGCCTGAGATCCCCACCCGCATTCAAAGCAAACCAGAGGCTGTGGGTAGTGCCTCTCATGGTTTCAGTTACTATAACCTGGTGGAATGCATTAGGTATTCCCTGCTCCAAGGACACCACATATTATTTTGAATGATTTTATAGTGCCAACATGACCTTTGCGGGTATCAGAGCGCTTTACAGAGTTACAGCATGAGTATCAGTAGAAAAACTGTAGTCATATATTCAATGAAAATTCGCTCAAAAATAAAAAAATAGAGTCTTTGTTAAGAACAGTATATTGTCATAGTTCATGCCAGTGAATGTACAAGGCAGAGATGAACAGCCGGGTGGTGGTCAATATTGCGCTGAGGAGAGCATTAGGTAATTAGAATAGTCGATCGTGTGGTTGACTGGGGAGATAAGAGAGGTGATCTAGGAAAGAAACTTGCTCATAAGGAATTCTTCGACTTCCTTCTTGAATGAGATGACCGAGGGATTCGATCTGATTTAAGGAGGTAATGAGTTCCAGATTCTTAGGGAAAAACCGGAGAAAGCACTGTTCTAGGTTTTCTTCTTGTAGAATCTCTGAGGATTCAGACAAAAGGTGGTGGAGCTTTAGGTTGCTCTAGAGCCACTTGAATTTCTGGGTGAGATAGTTAGGGGTATTGTGGTGGAGGGCTTTATGTTTCAAGGGGGCAATTTTTAGTTAGATACTTGCTTCGTAAAGTAGCCAGTTGAGGGATTTGAGATCCGGGGTGATGTGGCAGTATCTTTTTGAGTTATTCAAAAGAAGAGGGGGCCCTTTAAAACTCCCAGTGGGACTGGGGCACTTGAACAGTGTAAGGAGAAAAGATCCCAAAGGGCAGGTTTCTATTCAATCTATAACATTCACTCGATTCATGCCTAGTAGATCACACACCATCCAATCATTCTCAGCATTCGGGGTTGGAACCGTGGAGGAGGGAGGCGTTAAAACTCCTGTTCTAGAGTGGGACTATTGTGGGTATGAGTTCCTTGAAGAATTTTGTGGGAAAGGGGGCACTGAAATGGTTTCAGTCCGAGTAAGATTTTATAAATGGGGTCTTCGTCAAAGGATTTTGAAAGAGTTCCATGAAGCGTTGTTTTGTGGGGAAAGGCTGAGCACACTGTTATTCAAGAACTGAGAACAGATGTATAGGGTTGAGGGCGGATGGGAGGTTGTAACATGGCCAGCTGAAGGTCATTTCTCATGGTTTCTGCCTTGTGTTCAAAGAAGGAGGTGAATTCCTCCCCATTTGGCAGCGAATTGGTTCCTATCAGAGTGGGTGGGTGCGCAGTTCAATTGTCCTTTTTTTGAGATCGAATAGTTTTTTTAGATAAGTTACTGGCTTGATCAAGTTTGTTTCTGGAGCAATTTGCTTTAGAGGTTCTGATGTTTTTAAACTAGCTGTTCCTTAAAGATCAAAAGTGCTTGAGGTGTTCAAAGGATGGGTTAGTTCTCCATTGACTTTCAACTAGATGTGAGTCCCTTGCTCACTTGGCCACTGGATTCAAGATAGCCTGGCTGATGAGGATTATGAATCCGAAACCGGTCCCAGGATGCTTGTTTCCGGTCCAGGGAAGACATGGTTTGGCAGTTCGGGCTGGACTGTTCCCATGAGGCACAGGGTCAGACTGATTTGCATATGGCCATGTCTGAACTAGGGTGGCTGAGTGAGCTAAAGAATGGTGATGGATTAAACCCAGATCAGTTGACTGGGGGTGAGTGTTTGATTTGCTCAAACGCTCCGTCCATCATCCCCTTTCGTATCGCTTTGTTCGCCCTAAGTGTGGCAGGGTATGCTCAGACGTGAGTCCCTTGCTCACTTGGCCACTGGATTCAAGATAGCCTGGCTGATGAGGATTATGAATCCGAACCGGTCCCAGGATGCTTGTTTCCGGTCCAGGGAAGACATGGCTTTGCAGACTGATTTGCATATGGCCGTGTCTGAACTGGGGTGGCTGAGTGAGCTAAAGAATGGTGATGGATTAAACCCAGATCAGTTGACTCGGGGTGAGTGTTTGATTTGCTCAAACGCTCCGTCCATCATCCCCTATTGTATCGCTTTATTCGCCCTAAGGGTTGTTTTTTAAGACATTCGAAATGAGGAAGGTGATTCAATAGTGGTTGGTCCAATCACAGGGTAGGATAGATGCCATCTGAATTGATTTGGGCTTTGCAATGATGAGATCTAATGTAGATCCTTTTTTCTGAGTGGGTTTGTCGCAGAATCGGGTACGGTTCAAGTCTGCAAGGAAGGTTTTGAAACTGTTAATTATTCGATTATTCAGTTCATTCCAATGTAGATTGAAGTCACCAAGAAAGAATTGAGGGTAATGTTGATCAGCGTTTCTTCCAATGGGTTCCATGATTTGTTCAATGAAACCCATGTTGTCACGTGGAGGGTGGTATACTATGTGTAACTTGCAAAGGGTTCTGTTGTTGCTTTTGATATCAAGGCAGAAGTATTTGCAGGAGGGTAAGATAGGAGATTGTGCATGTAGGACTGATAGGTTGAGGCTCTGCATGCAGGCTGTGTATGCAGGTGAAGCCTCCACATGACACCTGACAGTAGTCATACTGGCTCCAGTGTCTCTCAGAGCCTCCAACCACTACCCATTGATGGTGACCCACTGCCTGTACTTATTAGTGTTAGTAGGCATGTGGGCCATTGGCCTCATCTCTCCATCACACAGAGACACTAGGTTAACTTCCGCACCTCCCCCATACTAACTGGGGCCATCTCTTCAAGTGCTACGCTAGTCAACCCCAGCGACTGCCAGCCAGTGGAGGCTGAGCTCTCTTGGGGCACTTGACATCATCCTCGAAGTGCCCAACTTTATGTCACACATAACATTTAGGGTGAACTTTAATAAGAACTTATGATCAGGAACCATAGTCTTCTTTTCCTCAGGTGGAGATTTGGAATCCTGCCACATGGAACTGTGTTGGGGACCTTTAGAAAACTATGTTTGTATTTTTATCTCTCCCCTCTCTGTTCTGGTGGAAACCCTGTCCACCCTTTTGGTGAACCTTTCCCAGATAGTTTCTTGGACACCAGAGGTCCACTTCATTTGCAACCGTTCCCGGGTCAGTGAGCATGCTGTCAATCCAGTGCTAGCACAGCTCCAGAAAACATGTACTGAGCATGTTCTCTCTCAAAACAAGACTGTACAACCCATTAAAATCATTCACAATCAAAATAATCCATCCAAGAATGGCTTGGTAGTTTCTGACTGACCCTAAACCTCGTGTTGTATTTCTCTGGGGTGAGTCCAAACTTGACTATAAGGATGGCTCTCATGGGGGCATACTTCATCTATCTCCTGTCTATAGTGTGAGCAGGGTGCCCCTCTCCATTGTAGGGATATGTTTCCAGACAATTGCCCCCCAATACTCCTCTGAAACCCTATTTTTCCTTGGGGCTACCTCATAGGCTGAGGACCACCTGAATAAGAACATTATTTGGAAGATAACATTTTTGGGATTTCAAGCATATTCGAATATTTCTCTTCATTCATTGATTTGAATAGCTGTGCCTTCTCCCCTCTTGTGGTATTGTCTTTAGGTTAAGTAAAGGAATTTTTTGGGCAGTTCAAATTCAGGGTGGAGGCACCAATTTTACTGAGTTGTATAATACATCTGTGCAGTGGAAACGTAACCATTTCTGCCAAGAGTGTTGGGATTAAAGTGAGTGTAACTCCATTCTACCATGTTTAATGGAAGGAGCACAAGCTCTTCAACATTGGTCAGTAGTAGTAAAGTGCACAGAGTCCTAAGGCGAACAAAAACGAATTCAGCAAAAATAGGATTGGGCGGAGGCAAAAGGTTTAAGGGAAGAACAGCCTAATGCTGACAGGTCTAACACACATCATACTGCATGCATCTTCGGAGCACTTACTAACTAGGCTGACACCATTATGTGGACATAAGTCAACCACACTGCACTGCGTCCTACAGTCTATAAATTATGACACTGTACCCATGGGCTACTCATTCTGCACTGTAGACTAGGGACCCAACTTATCCCACTGCATTCTTGAGCTGTTAACCCACCACGTTTCAATGGACCTTAGGAAACCTTAACAAGCACACTACAACTTAAAGGAATGAATACCCTACTCTTTCAAGCAATTTAGGGACCCTCTGCCTTCACACAGCTCCTTACAAGCACTAATCAATAACAGTCACTGTATACTAAGGACAATTACCTACCACATTGTGAAATGTCCTAAAGGCATCATCTCATCGCACTACAATGCATTTTAGGAAGATAGGCCAGCTGTACGTCGCTGCACCCTGGGACACAAATACATTAAGCTATACTCATCCTATGGGCTCAACATGCCCTACTGCACTCCACACTAACCTATCACATTGCAGTAGCAATAGGAACAACCACCCACCACAATGCAACTCATTTGAGAGACACTAACCTGTCATACTGCACTGGAAGATAGGGATATTAAACCAGCAGACTGCACTGTGTTTAATGTCAAATACCAATCATAGTTCACAGTGTTTTAGGAACAGTGGGCCAGCACACTGCATTGCACTATTTCTTAATGATAGTAGCCAACTTCTTTGCATTGCCTTTAAATGAGAGTTACCCACTATGCTGCCCTTATCCTTTGGGCAGAGAGCTTGCCATGCAACACTGCAGTTTTGTCCCACCACAATTGACAGGACCCTGGATGGAGTATTCCTCCACATGCCTCAGGAATCTATAAACACAATGTCAACATGCTTCTTTTCAGACTTTAGTTAGTAACACATCATGATGGTATGCCTCTGATGTTCATCAAACTTGTGCACTTCCCACCCACTAGACTGCACTGCACCCTATGACTTCTGAAATACTGCACATACAGCACAACATTTTAATGAAGCTAAGACAACATTCTGTGGGCTTGCTAGGGACGTCATTCCACCATGATGCAGTTGTTCTTGGATACATGAAACCATTCACATATCCTAAAGAAATAAAGAAACTTTTATGCAGTCACAGAGAGCACTGCATTGCATCACAAGGGCACCTCAACATGCTCCATGGCTGCCCGGGGCACTAACTCACCGCACTGCAGTATAACCAAAAGGCATTCATCTATCACCCTCTACAGTATTCTAAAGATACGAATCCCTGTATCATCATATAGGATTATGGTGGCCCGGGGCAAGAAATATTTTAGGGGCCCCGGTTTGGAAAATCTTTGAATTGTATTACCTATTTTCTGCGAATTCAAGCCTTGTGTTACCGAACAGATTTTAACTATACATTACATGTGACATACAGAAATACACATAAGTGAACCAGAGAGAGAGTTCACTTTCGTAGGGGCCCCTGAAAGGTGAGGGTCCTGTGCAGTTGCCCATTTTCCTCATGCCTTAAAACACCTCTGACTAATACTCAACCGTTGACCGTATCCTACAAAACCCATTCCACTGCAGTGCACTGTATACTAGGGATATACGGTGTCTGCATTGTATACTAACTTGGGGCACTAACTCTCTACACTGCCCTTCACACAATACACATTCATCTATCACACTCCACAAAATAAACCATAGATTCTAGCACCCAACCTCTAACTGCACCTTAAGACATTCATTCCACCACAGTGCACTTTATACTAGGGATATGAAGAGTCTGCATTGAATACTAACTTGGGGCACTAACCCACCACACTGCCCTGCACACAATACACATTCATCTATCACACTCCACAAAATATCCTATAGATTCTAGCACCCAACCTCTAACTGCACCTTAAGACATTCATTCTACCACAGTGCACTTTATACTAGGGATATGAAGTGTCTGCATTGAATACTAACTTGGGGCACTAACCCACCACACTGCCCTGCACACAATACACATTCATCTATCACACTCCACAAAATATCCTATAGATTCTAGCACACAACCTCTAACTGCACCTTAAGACATTCATTCCACCACAGTGCACTATATACTAGGGATATGAAGTGTCTGCATTGAATACTTACTTGGGGCAGTAACGCTCTACACTGCCCTGCACACAATACACATTCATCTATCACACTCCACAAAATATCCTATAGATTGTAGCACACAACCTCTAACTGCACCTTAAGACTTTCATTGCACCACAGTGCACTTTATACTAGGGATATGAAGTGTCTGCATAGAATACTAACTTGGGGCACTAACCCACCACACTACCCTGCACACAATACACATTCATCTATCACACTCCACAAAATATCCTATAGATTCTAGCACACAACCTCTAACTGCACCTTAAGACATTCATTCCACCACAGTGCACTTTATACTAGGGATATGAAGTGTCTGCATTGAATACTAACTTGGGGCACTAACCCACCACACTGCCCTGCACACAATACACATTCATCTATCACACTCCACAAAATATCCTATAGATTCTAGCACCCAACCTCTAACTGCACCTTAAGACATTCATTCCACCACAGTGCACTTTATACTAGGGATATGAAGTGTCTGCATTGAATACTAACTTGGGGCACTAACCCACCACACTGCCCTGCACACAATACACATTCATCTATCACACTCCACAAAATATCCTATAGATTCTAGCACCCAACCTCTAACTGCACCTTAAGACATTCATTCCACCACAGTGCACTTTATACTAGGGATATGAAGTGTCTGCATAGAATACTAACTTGGGGCACTAACCCACCACACTGCCCTGCACACAATACACATTCATCTATCACACTCCACAAAATATCCTATAGATTCTAGCACACAACCTCTAACTGCACCTTAAGACATTCATTCCACCACAGTGCACTATATACTAGGGATATGAAGTGTCTGCATAGAATACTAACTTGGGGCACTAACTCTCTACACTGATCTACACACAATACACATTCATCTATCACACTCCACAAAATATCCTATAGATTCTAGCACCCAACCTCTAACTGCACCTTAAGACTTTCATTGCACCACAGTGCACTTTATACTAGGGATATGAAGTGTCTGCATTGAATACTAACTTGGGGCACTAACCCACCACACTGCCCTGCACACAATACACATTCATCTATCACACTCCACAAAATATCCTATAGATTCTAGCACACAACCTCTAACTGCACCTTAAGACATTCATTCCACCACAGTGCACTATATACTAGGGATATGAAGTGTCTGCATTGAATACTTACTTGGGGCAGTAACGCTCTACACTGCCCTGCACACAATACACATTCATCTATCACACTCCACAAAATATCCTATAGATTGTAGCACACAACCTCTAACTGCACCTTAAGACATTCATTCCACCACAGTGCACTTTATACTAGGGATATGAAGTGTCTGCAAAGAATACTAACTTGGGGCACTAACTCTCTACACTGATCTACACACAATACACATTCATCTAATGTATCCTATAGATTCTAGCACCCAACTTCTAACTGCACCTTAAGACATTCATTCCACCACAGTGCACTTTATACTAGGGATATGAAGTGTCTGCATTGAATACTAACTTGGGGCACAAACTCTCTACACTGCCCTCCACACAATACACGGTCATCTATCACACTCCATAATATATCCTCTAGATTCTAACACTCAACCCGTACCTGCATTTTAAGACCTCTATGCCACTGCAGTGCACTTTATACTAGGGATATGAAGTGAATGCATTAAATACTAACTTGGGGCACTAACCCTCCTCGCTGCATTGCATGTAATACACATTCATCTATCACCCTCCACAGTATTCTAAAGGTCCTAACCCTCAACCCTTCACTGCATTCTACGAACACCAATCCACCACATGAAGTCACTCCATTGAATTCTAAGAACTTTAATACACCTTACTTCTCCATTAGAGGAGAAACCAATGACACTACATGCCATAGTATGTTGTTGTGTCAGTGAATTAAAACCATATACAGTATCAGAAACGAGCAGAGCAGTGCACGAATAATTATATCATACAGATAAATATATAATAAACTAATTCGTAATGTTCGTACCGTTCCCAGATGCTTTTGGTTTCCTGGCCATACATTTTAAAGCAAATCGTGTGAGTCATGGTAGGCGGGAAACTTGGAGGATTAAAAAAACCTATACTCGCCTGCTTCTAGAATCGTGTACAGTGATAAAGAAGTTATATTTATGTAGGGAGCAGTTAGAGGCCCATGCGTAACAACATTACGATTGTTCAGCTGAGCTCTTGCCAGGAAGATTAAAATCCACTTAGAATATGTAAATTAATAATCACAAAAAGAGAGGCCAGTTCTACCATGAAACATTTACTTCTAAGCAATTAAAATGGTGCAATGACCAGCTGGGGCACCACCAGAGCCCTGGCAGGGAGCTCCAGTACAAAAGTTGCGAAGAAAGTTAGTCATTGCAGGCAGTGCAGAACCTGCATTCCTTAAACTAGTCACTGTATGTGTGTAAGGCCTCTTCAAAGAATCTACCCACCTGTCTAAACATAGGCGAAATGGCCTTGCCTTCACGATTGAACAACTGGAAAATAACTTTCTAGGGCCCCATTTATGAGCCCTTGCGTCACTTTTACGCCGCTGGTGCGTCACTTTTTGTGACGCACCAGTGGCGTAAACAATGCGCCTTGTTGCGTCATATTTACAAAGTGACGCATCTAGGTAGATGCGTCACTTTGTAAACCCCTGCGCCACATTATACCTGCGCCAGGTATAATGTATGCAAAGTGGGCGTATTGACGCAAGAAAGGGTCATAGAAGTGACGCAGTGAAATCTATGAGATTTCACTGCGTCACTTCTAGGACACCGTTGCGTCAAAATCTTGCGCCTGCCTCACAGCAGGCGTAAGACTGATGCAGGCCCTTTCACATGGGGCTTTCCCCATGTGAAAGGAAGCATTGCTGGAGTTGCGTCACTTTTGTGACACACTCCAGCAATGCGTCACTTTTGCGCTTACAGATACGTCAGAAATACTGACGTATCTGTAACTCCTTGCAACATGATGCGTCATACATTAAATATGACGCATCAGGTATGTCGCAAGGAGTGCGCACTGAGAAGTGACGCATCGCTGCTTTCACGCAGCGATGCGTCATTTCTCATAAATGAGGCACCTAGTCTTTAAGAGCTCAGTTGACAAAGCGAGGTTTTCACTGCATTGTGTCGCCCCTCTGATTATTATATGTACAATGGTTATGTTCGAATGTAGTCACTTCCCTCTATCCCTATCCGTGTTTTTTACCTATGTCAAACCTGTATACAACGTGATATCCCAGTAAAGCGCTCTGATACCCAAACGGGTCACGTTCGCGCTCTATAAAACCTTAAATAAATAAATATGAGGTGTGCTGGTTCAGTGTTCTCATTGTGGGGCCTACAAATATGATATATTGTGGTCAAATGTGCCATCATGATCCTAAACAGAAATTGGAGAGATCATCAAACTGTCCTTAGCATACATTACCTCCTTTAACACCTTCCATGCTGGTGACGGAACCACTCCGTCACCAGCCTCGGACGCGCTGTGCTGGTGATGGAGTGGTTCCGTCACGGCCCGGCCGCGATTTTGCGCCTGCGCGGTGCGTTCTATTGAGCGAGCGGGCCGTGATGGGATCACTCTGTCACAATCACAGCGCGCCCGAGGCTCGTGATGCAGCGGTTCCATCGCAAGCATGGGAGCGCCGCGCGGCCCCCCTAGCGCTGCGGCGGAATTACCGCCGCAGCCAAGGGGTTAATAATGAAAACAGATTCAAGTCCGAATTAAAGGAAATTATTCAATGTCTTCATCTGGTAATTTTCCACAAGGACAATCTATGCTCGATATGAGCTCCCAATTACTTTTAAAGGTATTAGTTATGCCTTGATTGAAAGAACTCTTTGCTTATAAATATCTAGTTTTAGGAGGTCATTTAGAGGCTGTGGATGCCTGATATACCAAACCAGTATTCGATCCACCCTATTTACAGGCGGCTGAACTAGCAGGTTTCTGTTGACGATGCCTCCGCTGGCTCTGCAGGAACCTTCGACCGATGAACCATCTACCAAAGGGCAGTCGGTCAATATACATCAGAACATGCACCTTGGTTAAGCAAGTCATTCTGATGTATTTATTTTCTGTTCAGGCCATTGATTTGTTTTGTTTGGTTGTTTTTTCAATAGCATGTCTTTCATCAATTGGAAAACTAGAAAATGTCCTGTTTGGTCCCACCCATCACAACTCAGAGCCTTCAGTGGAGCAGTCACAGCCGGGGCGCCAGAGAAAGTGCAAAGATCCCACCTACCCTGTGTGTTGATTCTGGAAGATAATGGCTAAATGAGTCTAGGGTGAGCATCACCAACGGGTTATAGGGGACCTAAATGATGAATGTTAGTGCAGATGCATTGATCCCCTAAAATTCCATACTAATACAACCATATGATGCTGTGGAATGTCAGAATATTCCTCGAGGCAGATGCTTAAATCGGAGCCACTTAATCTACAAATCTTTAGATGCTGATGAACACAAAGGTATTTTATCGAGAATAGAGAAGTTTTTCCTGAAATCCAAAAAAAAGTATAGTTGTTTTTTCTTTTGCTAAACCCATAAGTATTTTTTTAAGTTCTTGGTGGATCATCTTGCTTCTTCATCTGGTAGGGATATAAGATAAGAGATGGTTGGGCCTTTGTAACATCCCTTCTATAGTATAGTTTGAATTAGACTACCCTTCTACAGCAGGTGAATATTGCACTACAAAGTACGCTCTCTTAGAGTGGGATCAGAGCTGTAGACCAACCTTGTTGGTTACGCCTAAACACATCCATTGATGGGCCATTCGGAGTTGGAGTACTAAAAGCTTTTGAGTCCTGAATGAATTATAATGTTATCTAAGGGTGAACCCGTTGGTGCAACTAAATCCACTGCATTTCAATGGAGACAACTGTCTTGTAACTTTTCACCCCGCCACACATCTAATCCTCTAGGTGTCATTGTCAACATCACTCTAAGGACCAAAATTTATATTCCAGATTGCAGAGTTAAATTCAGTCAAGCCAAAGGTATGGCTGATGATCTTTTTCTATTAGTATAACATTTTTTATGACATTTAATTATGAGTTCTTTCATGGGACTTTCTTGCAGTTTGCTTCATTTTATCATTCAAGAGGCTAATTCTTGGTTTCAGGTTAATTTTTAATATTGACTGAAGATTAGTCCTGGGAGAAATGTTAATTACTGCAGAGTAATCGGAGTAATTTCAGTAATGACGTATTACTCTTGTGATGCGAAATTACCTAAATTATGCCAGCTTGAGTAGTTAAGAGTAATTTGAGGCAAACGTCCTACCCCATGAGCACAGGACCAACGAGCGGCTTCTGGCTATTGCTGTTCATGCCCTGTAGCATTTTCCGCTATTTTCGTAGTGCAAAATGCATCCTCCAGCCCATTTTGGGCACAAGGGTGCTTTTTGATAAAAGAAGATCGTGCTAAATGGTGCATTATGCGTCTCACATAATTACAAGAACTGTTGTAATAATTACAAGTAATTATGCTAGAGAGAATTACTCCAACTACACTCACCCCTAATGAAGATTCCTTTGAAACCATTGGACCACTGTTCCTTTGTTTAGGAAATCTTTTTTTCATCCCCAACATAGTATAAAGAAAGGCTCCCCAGGCTCTGGCTAAGTTTTTAAAGCAGCCTGATGGTAGAGTGTAAGACCTGACATCCTTGGCGTGGTTTTCCATGACTTTTTGGCCTCCACCTACTGTGTCTTTGATGCTTTGCTGGATTTCGTTTTTGCTGGCTTAGATCCTTTGGGCACTTTGCCAATGTGGATCAGTGTCAAAGTGCAAGTGCTCCCTGTGTAAATTGATATTGTGATTGGGTCTCCCTGATTGGCATATTTCTTTTACCAGTAGGCCCCTGATAAAGTGCACTAAGTGTGCCAGGGCAGGTCAATCAAATGGTACTAATGGACTTGCAGCAATGATTGTGCCACCCACATGAGTAGCCCTGAAAAGGTGTCTCAGGCCTGCCACCGCAGTGCCTGCGCGCAGTTTATTAACTGCCATGTCGACCTGGCCAGTGTACTCACTTGCCAGGCCTTACCCTTCCCTTTTCTTACACATAGGACACCCCCATGGTAGGCCCAAGGTGCCCCCCTGGGCAGTGTGCAGTGTATGTAAAAGGTAGGACATGTACTGGTGTGTGTAATATGTCCTGATAGTGAAATGCTGCCCATTTCTTTTTTCACTATTGAAAGGCTATCTTGCCCATAGGACAGAATGGGGAATGCTTTTAAATACGTTTTTTAAATTGTGTGTTTGAAAAAAACACTTTTAGAAAGTGGCTATTTTCTTGTTCAACCTTCCTGTGTGCCTCTGCCTGGTTGTGGATTGACTGTCTGGCTTTGGAGTGACAGGGGCTGGGGTGGCTCCAGGAGTCTGGGTGAGTCAAGACTAACCCTGGGCGTCCGATTCGGCTACGCCCACGGAGTAGGCGTAGTGTTGCCTTCTACGCATTTTGCGTAGACAGCGTACCCGGAAACACTACGCCCACTCCGTGTGCGTAGCCGAGTCGGCCGCCACCCGCCTCCCTCCCACCCTCCCGTAGATACATTATTTAAGCAACTACCCTGAATAAAACAATTTTAAAGCACTTACCTTGTCCGGGGCTCGTCCGGGGCTCCCTCTTTGAATAGCGTCCTTTCCTGGAAACAAATGCGCATGCACGGCCGCCCGCGCATGCGCATTTCTCGGGAGAAATGCGCATGCGCGGCCGCATGCGCATGCGCATTGGTATCCAGGAAAGGACGCTATTCAAAGAGGGAGGCCCGGACGAGCCCCGGACAAGGTAAGTGCTTTAAAATTGTTTTATTCAGGGTAGTTGCTTAAATAATGTATGTAGGGGAGAGCGGGAGGGAGGTGCGTAGTGGGGCTATGCGGAGTGCGGGAGTGGGCGTAGCTTCTCGCCCACTCCGCGTAGCTCCGCGGAGCCCCACTACGCCCACTACGCCCAGGGTTATCAAGACTAGGTGGAATAGGCCTGATCTGTATTTGGAGTGGTGGGAGGGGTAGCACCTGTCCCTGAATAGGGTTGTGCCGGCCTTCCACAAAGCGAGCTCTGCCCCCTGCCGTGTGTCTGGAGCCAAGGCCCACACTAACAAAGAACGTTGTAGTGCACTGCCAGAGTGCCCCAGAACTGGTTTGAACTGGGCTCAGAGCCCCTTGCACAAAGAGAACAAAGACATTTAGGGGTATAAATACTCGACCTAAAACCCCTGAACTTTAGATCATTCCTGAAGTTCGAGAGGAACCTTTGCCGAGGAGAACAGCTGAAGAGACTGAGGAGAAGTACTACCCTTGCTGAGTGTCTGGGGTTGGCCTGCAGTTGCTGTTTCTGGCAAGGAAAGGAGAAGGACTTTGCTGTGTGCTGTGTCCCCTGCTTGAAGAAGATCTCCAAGGGCCTGAAGTGCGCTGGCCTCCTGTTCAGAAGTCTCAGGGACACAATGACTTCACCCCCATCTCCCCTGAACTCTGCTGTTGTGAGTTCTGACCTGCCTTGAGGTTGCTGCTGCTGTTTGGGAGCTGGAAGAAAGAAGAAGTGTGAGGAAATCAACACATCGCTCTTCTTGCGGCACGTTTCACCAACGCATCTCGACGGCGCGAGAAGATTTCCATCGCATCACGGCTGAAGAGGGCCGAAACTGCTCCGCGCAATGTAGCTGCATCGATCGCTGACGCATACCGAAGAAATACGCATGGTACCTGTGCGAGACGCTTTCCCGATGCATCACCTGCGGGCCGGAACAGGCACGAATACTCGACGCATCACTCCCCCTACAGACCTCACTCGACGCAACCCGTCCGCTGCGTGCAGCGGGGCAGTCACATTGCTTCCTCAGGGGCTCAGGAGTGTCGCATCTCTTTGTTTTCCGCCGCTGCAGCTGTTTGGCTTGGTGAACTTTGACGCAACTACAGGTACTTTGGTGAAAAGTCACGCATCCATAGTTTCTATGGTACAGGTTCTTGAAACCTTTTTGGAGTCATATTTTTAACTGTGCATGTTGGATTTCTGTCGTTTTGATCTTGTTTAGTTTAGATAAAGATATATTATTTTCCTAAACTGGTGTGGTGACCTTTTGTGATGTTTTTACTGTGTTACTGTGAGTGTTGGTACAAATACTTTACATATTGCCTCTTGGTCAAGACCATAAATATTGGGGCCATATTTACGGCAAAGTAACGCAGCTCAGCAAGTCACCTTGCTGCATTGCAACACAGGGAAAGGGCGGGAATGAGCCGTATTTATACCAATATGTGCATTCATATCCTTCCCCTATTGCTGGCATACAAGGGTCTGCCTAGCGCCAACACAGGCACCCTTGAACATTGATGCATGGGAGCTTCAGTTGCATACAGGTTATTGTTTTTCCTGGAAGGGTCATCTTCTTGTACAAAAACCATCCCCTCAGGCATATCTCTCTTTCTATGTGTGCTGCAGAATTCTCCTGTGCTTCCTTCATGTTTACATTCACTTACCTGCACCCAACACTCACCACATCTGTATCGACAGTACCAAACACCCCCCTCTCTCACAGTCATGCTGTCTGGCAACTACCCACACAACAAAGTGCACTTGCATCCGCCACAGAGACCTGGGACTTCTCTCATTACAACGTCCCAGACATACTTTTCCTCATGGAAAACTGGCGGAACCTGGCATCAGCTCCGGTCACCACTTTACTGGTTATGAGGTCATCAGGAAAGACAGACTTCACAAGCCAGAAGCGGAATTATAATCATCCTCAAGAATGCCATCAGCTGCACCACCTCCACAGACCACAGACATGTCATCTTCCATCATGGAACACTTGTCGATCAAATTCACTTCACAGCTACTTCACCCTAAGGGGCACTCTCCTCTACTGGGGACAGGGCACAAATTACACCGACTCTATCACAGACATTGTCCTACAACTTGCACTTGAGGCTAGCAATTAGATCCTACTCAGAGACCTGAACTTCCACCTAGAAAACTACACCAACCCTAACTTAAAAGCACTCATCAAAGTCGTTCGAAGCCTGGGCCTCCCCAATGAGTAAATGAACCTACCCACATTGACAGACCACTCCTGCTCTTATTTCACCACCTTCTTTAACATCAGCGTCTATGAGCCCCCACTAGTCTTACGGGCAAACCACAACCCCATCACGTTTAGCACTCCCATCTCAGTCCAATGCACATGCACCACCACTAGACTAGCCTGCCAAAACTGGAACAGCATCACTGACAAGTACTGAAATACTGCTCTCAATATCTACCAAGCCAAACACAGCAACAACCTACCCCAAAACAACAAGAATTTGAACAATTGGATCACTTCCAACGCCAACTTCCTAGCTCACTCATATACAGCAGTACACCAAAATCAAGAAGACCCCAGGCCACTTGGTACATGGAGGAAACTGTTAACATATCACTGCAAACAATTGGAGCACATGTAGAGAATGAGTCAGGACAATGCATACCAGAGCACATTCAAATCCACACTGAGACTCTACCACAAAAGGATCCAGACCATGAAACACTCAGTCTGGCAGACTGCATCAACTCCAGGACCAACAGAAGCAAAGAAATCTCCACTATTTTGAAGGATTTCACCTCCCCAGCAGCCGCCTTTAACTTAAATCCCCTTCGCAGGACATCTGCAGCATTCTCTCTCAATTCTTCAACAATAGAATCAGCGCCACAGCAACTCCAACCTGCAACCAGACCCGACAGACCTCGACAAATGTCTAACAATCTTATCCAAAGAACCAATGCTAACCACATTGCTCGTCATCACACCAGAAGCAAAGGCTGCATGGATCATCTGGCCTCTGCACCAACCACTCCCACTCCAGAGGACTGCAACCCATCAGCACAATGTTAGTACCTATTTGGAATGCCTCCACCTCTTCTCCAACCTTCCCAGATGCTTGGAAATATGCAACTGTCCTACCATTACAGAAGAAATCCTCAGCTTACACTTCAAAGCTTTCCTACAGACCAATCTCCCTGCTACCATTCTAAGCCAGGGTTTTAGAGAAAATCATCAATAAACGCCACAATGAATACCTCAATGACCACGAATCCCTTGACATCACTCAGTCTGAGTTAAGACCCTACCTCAAAATGGAAACTGCCCTAATCGCTTCCATGGATGACATCCGCATTACTCAGGACAGAGAAGACAAGGTTGTAATCCCACTATTCTCGGGATCGAGTACACAGGAAGAACCCCACGAATCACCACAAATCGTAGAAGCAGCTCTATATGTTTGTTTAATGATCACAATCACATACAGGCATAAAGCAACTCAAGAAAAAGCGATAAGTAGTCTCGCTAACAAGAAGTATAATTTTATGATACCCATCAGTCGTTGGCCCAGTTTACTGGAGGGCCTGTTCCAACCGTCCTCTGCAAGAACACCGGTCCCGGTGTTCGTCCAACAGAGGACACCGTGCAAAGTAACGGCCGAAAATGCCGTTCGATATCGACTGATGGGATCGGGACCTTAGTCCGAGGTCGTGAGAACACGGGAGATAGCGTCCCTGCGCTATGTAGACTCTTGTCTGAGGTTAGTGCTGTCCAAAAACAGAGACGCTGCAAACACCTCCTGTGGCGTGCGTCTCTGTTACCCAAATCCGCCTAGGGAGCGTAGAACCCAACGCTCAACCCAGACTCCAAGCGTAGGTGCAATAACGAGCAGCCGCTCGCTTCCCGGCTTATTCCCGACGTTCAGAGCCGCGGGACCGCTTCTAAGTCCTATGGATGGCTCTGTGTCCCCGAGTAGCATCAAGCAGCTAGACACAGCAAACGGCCGGCGAGACTCGAAATATCCGACGGTGTTCCCGGCGTCCCTAGCACCTTTTGTATTCTTCCTGCGTATGCGCTGATCGCGCCAGGCTTGCTGGATCCTGTAGTTCCTCTCTTCGCGTGACGCGGCGAACGGCGGCGGCTTCGGCTCCTTTAGTCCGCCTGGATGCGCCGCGGTGAACGGCGGCGGCTTCGGCTCCTGTAGTCCGCCTGGATGCCCCACTTCCCGGAGGAACCTGACAGTACATCCTCCCTCAGCAGATCCCCCGAACAGGGCCCGCGCATGCAGGGTGCTTTTTGTGGAACGCAGCAACCAACCACGGTGCGTCGACGCCTGCCGCGGGCTCCCATGACTGTTCCTCGGGGCCGTACCCCTTCCATGCCACCAAATACCAGAGCTTGCCACCCCGCCATTTGGAATCCAAGATCCCGGCCACCTCATACTCCACATCGGCATCGACCGACACAGGCGCGGGCGGCACCCTGCCTCCCCGAGCGGAGGGCTTCAAGAGGGACACGTGGAACACCGGATGAATCCTCAGATGGCTCGGCAAACACAGGCGTACGTTCACAGGGCTGATGCACTTTGTGATACGATATGGACCGATGAACCTGGGCTGAAATACACTACATTTCCGGAACCGTAGATTCTTGGTGGACACCCAAACAAAGTCCCCAGCCGTATATACAGGGCCAGGCCGTCGCTTCTTATCTGCCGCAGCTTTGTACGCCGCCTTGGCTGCCTCCAGACAGGCACGAGACCCTTCCAGGGTCTCCTTGATGTGTGCCACCCTCCTGGCTGCTTCTGGCACCCGAAGGTCTTTAACGGGGTGAACGAATGGCAGGAACCTGGGGTGATGACCATAATTGGCGTAAAACGGAGATGCCTTGGTGGAGCTATGTGTGGCGTTGTTGTAGGCCACCTCCGCCAACCATAGGTGTTCCACCCATTCCTCGGACCCCTGGTCCACAAAACAGCGCAGGTACTGCTTCAGCGACTGGTTAAGGCGTTCCGTCTGCCCGTCCGTTTGTGGGTGATAGCTGGTCGACAAAGCGGAGGTGACGTGCAACGCCGAACACCACTTCCTCCAGAACTGGGCCGTAAACTGCAATCCCCTGTCCGACACAATCACGGTGGGCAGCCCGTGCAACCGCACCACATTCTTCAGGAGGAGCAATGCTAGCTGGCTCGCCGAGGGTACCTGCTTACAGGCTACGAAGTGTCCCATCTTTGTGAGATAGTCCACGACCACCAAGATCGCCGTACAACCCTGATCCTTGAGTAATCCCACGATGAAGTCCAGGGAAATGTTCTCCCAAGGCCTACAGGGCGTAGGAAGAGGCTGTAGCAGGCCCTGCGGACGTTGATGGTCAGTCTTCGCGGCTGCACACACGGAGCACTCACCCCCCCATCTGCGGACATCCGAACGCATCGACGGCCACCAGAAATGTCTCCCCAGGCTAGACACGGTTTTCTCAAACCCCAAATGGCCCGCGCAAGGCGACGTATGGCACCACGCAAAGGCTTGCTTCCTTAATCGGGGAGTAGGTACCAACAGGCGCGACCAAGCACAGGAATCCCGTCCAGTACCTTCCATTCCTTATGACACGACAGCCATTTCTTCCAAACAAAGGTCTGTATTCCCCTCTGGATGCCCTTAAGGAATACGTCCGGCTGTATGGCCCCGATCACCGTTCCCGGTGGTATGATGGAGTGCACGGGACTGGTTGGAGGCGTCAGAGCGGTCGATTGACGGGAAAGCGCGTCCGCCTTCCTGTTTTCCGATCCCGGCCTGTACGTGATGTGGAAGCGGAATCCGGCAAAGAAAAGCATCCACCTCATCTGCTGCGGCGACAGGTGTTTGGCCGCCGTCATGAACTGCAGGTTGCGGTGGTCTGTGTATACCGTCACATCATGTCTGGCCCCCATCAGCCAGTGCCTCCACTCCGTGAAGGCGTCCTTTATGGCCAACAGCTCCTTCTCCGCTATATGGTACTTCCGTTCAGCGGTGTTCAGTTTCCTGGACATGAACGCCACGGGATGCATCACTCCCGATTGTTGGTGTCGTTGCGACAGGATGGCTCCCACTGCGACCTCAGAGGCATCTGCCTCCACCACATATGGTAAGTCAGGGTTCGGATGCGCCGGAACAGGAGCTGATACGAACGCCTTCTTAAGTGCCACAAAGGCGTTCTGAGCCTCCGCGTTCCACACGAAGGGCTGCGCCTTCCGCAACAACTGGGTAATTGGGGCCACCAACCCCGAAAACCCATCGATGAAGCGGCGATAAAAGTTAGCGATGAAGCACTGCACATCCTTCACTCCCTGTGGAGTGGGCCATTCCACCACGGCTTGGATCTTGCGCTCTGCCATTTCCTGACCCGCAGGGCTCAGCATAACCCCCAAGAACTCCACCGATGTGACGTGGAAGTCGCACTTGCTGAGCTTGCAGAACAGTAGGTGTTCTCTGAGTCTCTGGAGTACCGTGGTGACGTGTCGTACATGCTCCTCCACAGAGATGGAATAGATGAGGATATCGTCAATGTACACCACCACGTACTCGTCCATGATGTCCCGGAACACCACATTCATGAAATACTGGACAGCCGCAGGGGCGTTGCAAAGCCCGAACAGCATGACGAGGTATTCGAAGAGGCCGAATCTGGTCTTAAATGCCGTCTTCCACTCGTCGCCGTCGCGCATACGTACCAGATGGTATGCCCCTTTGAGGTCCAGTTTTTTGTACACCTGGGCCTTCTTGACTTGTTCCAATAAGACGTTTATGAGCGGCAGGGGGTATCTATTCTTAACTGTGATCGCATTCAACTCCCTGAAGTCCACACAGGCCCTCAACTCGCCGTTGGCCTTCGGAATAAAGAAAAGGGGCGACGCAGCTGGTGACTTGGAGGGTCTGATGAACCCCAAACTTAGGAGCTTATCAAGGTAGGAGCGCAGATGGGTGTTCTCCGGCTCAGTTAATGCATACAGCCTGCCACTTGGGACCCTGGCACCTGGTAACAGGTCTATCTGGCAATCGTAGAGCCGGTGCGGGGGAAGGACCTCAGCCCGTGCTTCATCGAAAACGTCTTGGAAGGCAAGGTATGCTTCGGGAAGCGTAACAGCCTTCTCCGCCGCAGTGGCTATCGTGTGTTCTGTATCCGGACTGATGGCTGACTCCATTCGTATTCCACAGCGTTGGCGGCAGTGCGTAGATTCCATCTTGATCTGGTGTGTTGCCCAATCAATGGTGGGGTTGTGCTTCTCGAGCCATGGTAGACCTAGGATGATCCTATATTGTGGTGCTCGAATTACGCTGAAGTCAATGTCCTCTTCGTGATTGTCCCCGTATCTCACCGGCAGAACGCCCGTGTGGTGCCCTATGGGGCCGGTGACCAGTCGTCTCCCATCCACGGCATACACATCCTCGGGTAGCTCTTTGGGTATGAGGGTTAGGCCCAACCGTCGGGCTTCGTCATTGTCCATGAATAGACCAGTGGCCCCTGAGTCGACCATGGCCTCTACCGGAGTCCACTTATCATCTACGGATACCTGGACGGTGACATAGAGGTGTTGTGGTTTCGAATGTTTAGGATTCGACAGAGAAGGGATGAAACGACGACTCCGAGAGGCCCCTTTACGAATCAGGGAGTCTGCTAGTTTTCCGACTGGACGTCGACTGCGGCGGTTACAGGTTTATTATTTCTGAAGCGGCTGGTTTTTGGTTTAGCTGGGCACTCCCGGACGAAATGACCCTTCTTGCCACAGTACAAGCAGAGGCCTTGTTTCCTGCGTGTCTCTTTTTCCGTGGTCGTCAGACTGCCCCGAATAGCTCCGATGTCCATGGGTTTCGCCTTAGTGGCGGCGTTACTATCTGGGGCTCCGGGCGTCCCTGGGACTGGCATGGATTTCCCTTTCTTTTTGTGGTCTCCTCTGCGTTCCCCTAATCGATGATCCAGACGAAGGACAAGGGCGATGAGACCTTCACATGTCTTGGGCTGTGGATCAATTTGAGCCACCACATCCTTGAGCTCCTCGCTCAGTCCCTGATGGAACACGGCTATTTGTTTCGCGACTGGCCACTTGGTTTCCGCAACCAATCGACGGAAGGAGTTCAGGTATTGCACAACGTCGTGGTTGCCCTGACGCAGCTCCAGCAGTTCGCGGTCGGCGGTATATGAGTCCGCCCTTCTGTCAAAGACTTTCAGGAACTCCTCGCGAAACGCCCCCCAATCGCATAGAATGGGGTCGTCTCGGCTCACCAAGGGTACGGCCCATTGTGCGGCGTTTCCGGCAAGGTACGATATTAGAAAGGCCACTCTGGCCTGGCACATGGGGAAGGCCTTGGGTTTGCAGGACAGGTGCAGAGCCACCTGAGTCGTGAACACCTGCACTGTATCGGGGTCTCCGCTATAGCGTTCTGGCGTGGCCAGGGGAACGGCCACTGGCATCTCTACCACAACCGCCGTAGAAGGGGGAGTCGCTTGGCTCCCTGCGTCAAAGGGATTCCGCTGTGTGGCGTCGAACCTGGCTTTCAGATCGGCTGTCTCCTGTCTGGACGCCGTTAACTCGACTTGGACTGCTGCCAGAACCGCCAGCACATCTTCTATGGAGGCCATGTTCCTTTGTGCTCGATCGGGAGATGATTGGTATAGGTATGAGGTCGGATATTATGTAATCCCACTATTCTCGGGATCGAGTACACAGGAAGAACCCCACGAATCACCACAAATCGTAGAAGCAGCTCTATATGTTTGTTTAATGATCACAATCACATACAGGCATAAAGCAACTCAAGAAGAAGCGATAAGTAGTCTCGCTAACAAGAAGTATAATTTTACGATACCCATCAGTCGTTGGCCCAGTTTACTGGAGGGCCTGTTTCAACCGTCCTCTGCAAGAACACCGGTCCCGGTGTTCGTCCAACAGAGGACACCGTGCAAAGTAACGGCCGAAAATGCCTTTCGATATCGACTGATGGGATCGGGACCTTAGTCCGAGGTCGTGAGAACACGGGAGATAGCGTCCCTGCGCTATGTAGACTCTCGTCTCGGGAATGCCCGGCCGGGCACTCCACCGAGGGGTCTGAGGTTAGTGCTGTCCAAAAACAGAGACGCTGCAAACACCTCCTGTGGCGTGCGTCTCTGTTACCCAAATCCGCCTAGGGAGCGTAGAACCCAACGCTCAACCCAGACTCCAAGCGTAGGTGTAAGAACGAGCAGCCGCTCGCTTCCCGGCTTATTCCCGACGTTCAGAGCCGCGGGACCGCTTCTAAGTCCTATGGATGGTTCTGTGTCCCCGAGTAGCATAAAGCAGCTGGACACAGCAAACGGCCGGCGAGACTCGAAATATCCGACGGTGTTCCCGGCGTCCCTAGCGCCTTTTGTATTCTTCCTGCGTATGCGCTGATCGCGCCAGGCATGCTGGATCCTGTAGTTCCTCTCTTCGCGTGACGTGGCGAACGGCGGCGGCGGCGGCTTCGGCTCCTGTAGTCCGCCTGGATGCGCCGCGGTGAACGGCGGCGGCTTCGGCTCCTGTAGTCCGCCTGGATGCGCCGCTTCCCGGAGGAACCTGACAAAGGTGGCCCTGATCTTCCTGGACCTCTCTGCTTCATTTCACATGGTCTACCATCCCATCCTTGTCCAACACCTAAATGACATCAGAATCCGAGAACACACATTCAGATGGTTCTGCTCTTTCCTGCCTGGAAGGACCCAGACAGTCAACCTGGCACTGTACACCACTGATGCCTGTGACCTCATCTGTGGAGTTATGCAAGGAACCACATTGAGCTTGACCCTTTTCAACGCATTCATGATCTCATTAGCTTGCATCATTGGCTCTCAAAACACCAATATCATCTTCTACGCCGGCAACACACAACTCATTCTTTCCCTCATGGACAAGATGCCCAGTACCCAGATAAAGGTCAGTGCCAAAATAACTGAAATCACCCATTGGATGAAGACCCACTGTCTTAACCTGAACACCGACAAGACGGAAATCATAATCTTTGGGAAGAGCACTTCACCGTGGGACTCCACCTGATGACCAACAGAGCTTGGACTGACACCTACCCATACCACCCTAGCCAAGAACCTCAGAATGGTCATCAAAAGCAAACTCAACATGACCACTCTGTCACCACCTTATGCTTTCATGTCCTGAAGATGCTGAGGAAAATGTTCATATGGCTCTCAATCATCACCCAGAAAACCATCCCACACACCCTCATCACATGCTAGGTGAACTACCGGAATACCCTCTATGACAGGATCAACAAAAACTCCCCAGAAGGCTGCAGACCATTTGGAATTCAGTTGGCCAGATTAACTCTTAACCTCCCACACCACATTCACCTCGCACTACTCCTAAAGACCTGGCTTTCCATACTCAAATAAACACAAATGAAACTACTCCCACACTTTCAAGGCACTACATAACATTGTCCCAGCATACATCAACAATCGCAGTTGCATCTTCCAGACACCTACGCACGTCTAGACTTCTGTTTGCACACATCCCAGGCATATGGAAATCCAGACCTGGGTGTCAAGGCTCTTAAAGCGTAGAACAACCTGCCGCTACATATAAGAGCCTCCTCCTCACTTCTTCAATTCACAAGAAGCTGACTTTTCAAGTAGTCCTCATAGGGCCTAGATTTGGCCAGACTGATACCTTCTCAGTGCCAGGATGCCCTCTAGGGTGGTAGTGTGCTCTGCAAATCTAAATGATATAACATGCGTTGGGAAATCAGGTTTTTGATACATAGCACACATTTTGTGTGCCTTTCTAATCCTTTGGTGGTGCATTATCTGCTTCTTCACTGTATCCGTTTATATATATATTCACTAAAAAAAGCAAAGGTTACAGGGACTTTATAGTTAGATTCAGAATGTACAGACTAAAAACTATAGAAATTCAGCTGTTACAGTTAGAGTGACTATAACTCGTGCCCTAAGGAAACTATAAATCACGCACCCACCATGCACACTTTTCTCATCAATAATTTTACAGCAAATGTTGCACTGATATAATAAATAATGTCATAGAAGATGCTATGAGGGATGTAATATGTGGGGTAATTAGCAGTGCATGGCGAGGGCCCCCGTCCCACAGCCAATTCTGGCCTTCACCCGGGGCCTGGCCATTCTCTTAAGGGGGAGGAAGCACACAGCCCTCCTCCCCTGGCCAATATTGATCCCGGGGATCCCATCCCCCATGGCCCGGTCATCAAATGGTGGGTGCCCTGGTGCCCACCGAGGGCATACACTCTATCTTTGTTGGAGACCACGTGGGCGCTCTAATGCCCCAGCAGCCCCAGCCAGCTCCCTGCCTCCAGTGATAACTGGCATTGCTTTCGCCCACAGGGAGTAAGCTGCTCTCTGCGAGCTGGAGCAATTCTTTCATCAGTTTCCATATGTGCCCAGCGGGAGTGAACTTAGTGTTTGCTCTCACGTGGCAGGAGCTTACAACTTTCTCCCGCCATGCGAGTGCAAACACAGGTTTCCCTGCCCACACCAGTGTGAGCGGGGGAACAATTATGTCCCGGGGGTAGGCACCTCGGGACATAGCTGAGCCGGCCTGGTGGATGGGGTCCCAAGGGCCGTTTGTGACTCAAGGAGGGTGACTGCATGGCCCACCTCTCATTTTTTTGCACATCCGGGCCCTTGTTGTTGGGGTAACTGGGCCTGAAAATGGCCAGGCCCAGAGGGTGGCGGTCCCCGGGACTGAAACCGGCCCAGTAAGGGGGGCCACATGCCCCCTCCCAGTATTTTCTGAAGCTGGGCCCCAGGGAATGTGGTCCCGGGGACAAAAAAGGCCCAGAAAGGGGGGCCGTAACTCATCCTCCTTAGTTGATATGGGCAGGTCCCGGGAGACTCGGTCCCCTCCTATGTTTTCACACAGCAGGCCCCGGAGAAGCTGCGTCCCCTCCTTTAATTGATATAGCCAGGCCCCTGGTGCTGGTGGGTGTCTCTGGGGCTGAAACCAACCCAGGAGGGGGACGTGTGCCCCTCTCCCAGTATTTTATGAAGCTGTGCCCCGGGTGATGGATTCCTAGGGGCCAAAAAAGCCCAGGGAGGTAATTATTACAGCCATACCTTGAGGTATTATGTTAAATATTTTAATAGAGCGTGCTTTTACCCCCAAAATGAGCATCTTTGCGCTAGTGGCAAGAATTTTCAATGTCGATAATCTGAATTCAAAAGCAAACTCATCTTTTAAGAGGCACCAACCGCTGGTCCAAGGACAAAAAACTTTTTTTAAAGATCCTTCTTAAATTTCAAAAGGTTTGGTTGAGCTTGTGGATGATTTGGCAATAGATTCCACCATATTTCTGCCATATAGGGAAAACTTCTTCTACCCCAATGACCTTTCTTTTTTCTGGGTATTTGCACTTTTTTTGTTGAACTAGATTTTAAAGTACGTGAGGGAACGTACCAGTGAAAAAAATCCTGCAAAAAGAGTGGATCATCATGTTGTAGACCCCTATGTGCCCAATCAAAGAGCTTTGAACTAGATGCGCTCCCTAATTGGAAGCCAATGAAGTTCCCCAATGGATTTAGAAACTGAGTAAAATTTTGGTAACTTCAACAGAACTCTCGCTGCTGCATTTTGCAGAGTCTGAAGCTTATTAAGAAGACGTGCTTGCCATCCTGGAACACACTACAATACAAAAATCAGACAATATAATGATATATACACACACATTACCTACTAGCGGTCGCCAGTATGTAGTTATAGTTAGAATCTAGTTTCTAAAGGGAAAGCTTTTTTCATTTGCCAGTATCTTTGGTTTTGTTTGAAGGATCCCCGCACAATTTTCAAAACTAGTTTGCCTCTCACTTCAGCTGCTGTCTTGAAACTTTCAGGATGTTTCGTCAAGTGAGGGCATAGAAAAAGAGGAGGTCCCAAAACACGTTTTTCCCATGGTAATTTCCGTAGGAACTTTAGACACAGTGCAGGCCGAAATGCTGAATAGAATTACACTAAATTTGGCAAGAAGGTAGATGTTGGTTCGAGGAAGTGCCTTTTTGGGATCTCGTGTGAATTTGTTCAGTAGTTTTAGACATATTAACCAAAGTCCAAATTTATACATATAGGTACACACAGGCTCTGCAACCCCATCCAATCACATGCTGAGATGTGATTGGCTCTCAACACTTCAAACCAGGAAGTGTTGGCAGCCATCTTGGGACTCAGCTTGAGCTGAGTTGCAGATAAAAGGCTACAAAAAAAGAAAAGGGGTCAGGGTAGAAATATTTGAGGGCCTCTTGAGGGGGTCCCACAGGGACACCTATGCGCAATGATTTTTTTTTTAATGAAGCGCGGACTCCAGCGCTTTGTTAATAATGAGTCCACGAGTATGTCACTTTCGGGGGTATTTTGATAATAAAGGAAGGGATGTATATTAATTCCCCAGGGACCACCACCTCAGGCTTGTTTACTGAAAAATGGGGGGACTTCTCAGACACCCCCACAGCCCTGGGGGACGGCACCTTACCCGGCCTTTAATTTTATTGAATGGGGGAGGCTCTGTGGACCCCCCTAGTCCTGGGGGCCACCACCTCCCTGGGCTTTCATTTAAATGAACACGGGGGAGCCACTTGCACCCTTGCCAGCCCTGGAGACCGCCACCTCCCCTTTTTGGGATTTGGAGTGAATTTGTTCAGTAGTTTTAGACATATTAACAAAAATCCAAATGTATACATATAGGGACACGCAGGCTCTGCAACTCCATCCGATCACGTGCTGAGACGTGATTGGCTCCCAACACTTCAAACCAGTAAGTGTTGGCAGCCATCTTGGGACTCAGCTTGAGCCGAGTCCCAGATAAAATGCTACAAAAAAAGAAAAGGGGGCAGGGGAGAAATATTTGAGGGTCTCTTGAGGGGTCCCACAGGGACACTGTATGGGCAATAAACTTTTTTTTTTTTTTAAATAAACGCGGACCCCTGCGCTTCGTTAATAATGAGTCCCTGAGTAAGTCACATCTGGGGGCATTTTGGTAATAAAGTTGGGGAGGCATATTAATGCCCCAGGGACCACCACCTCAGGCTTGTTTACTGAAAAATAGGGTGACTTCTCGGACACCCCTACAGCCCTGGGAGACCGCACCTTTCCGGGCCTTTAATTTTATTGAATGCGGGAGGCTGTGTGGACCCCCCCCGCCCCAGGGGCCACCACATCCCTGGGGCTTTAATTTAAAGAATGCTGGGGAGCCGCTTGCACCCCTGCCAGCCCTGGGGACCCCCACCTCCCTGGGGCTTTTCTTAAATTGAATATGGGATGGGGGTGCTTAAAATGCTCTTGCTTGCTGGAAGCAGAGCAGCATTGATTTTAGATAGTGAGGGTCAGACACTTAGCACTCCTTCTCTTCGAGTAGTGATCGTTGGTACATTTGTGCTGGTGCTCAGACTAGAACAATCCAGGGGATTTGGCTGATCTGCCCACCTGGGGTGATGGGGAATGGTGTCAGGCATGGATTGTCTAAAACACAATCTGCTTGGATTGATGACAGTTGTAAAATGGGTGAGTCTCCGTTCTTGCAAAAAGTTGTAAATGGCACGTTCAACATTGCAGTTCTCTGCCACTGGGATGCAGATCACTTTGGTTAGAGTCTTGACTAGGTGCTCCACTTCCCTGCTGGCTTTGGGCCAGTGGGGCATGATGCAGCAATGCTTGGTGGCCCTGGAGAGGATGTACTCAGCCCATTCTTGGCCATTAAAAAGAGGGCCATTGTGAGTGCGGATTTCTCAGATTAGGCCATCAAATTCTCCATCTTTGGGATGACTTCTGATGCGGCTGTGGTGGAGACGATTACTACTTCGAGTTAGCAGGAGTAGTCGTCTACGACCAGTAACATGTGGGAGCTGTTGAGAAGGCTCCAGTATTTGGCACTGACTCCTTGCCTTGGAGTAGTGGGGCCCACTTCTGTGATGACGGCTGTGGGGGCATCGGGTTGGCAAGTGGCTTGGCCGGCAGAACAGGCACGCACGACCTCTTCCACCTTATGGTCTAGGCCAGGAACCAGACCTTGCTCCGTAGTCTATTTTTCGACTTCGACCTGGTGCGCCCCTTGAGCTAAAAACAGCTTTGTGCCATAGACTGTCAGGGAGCATGAGCAAGGGACCTCTCAATAAGCAGCCGCCGTCGGTCACGACAACACCTTGTGGACATTGTGGAGTGACAGGAGTGCTGATCTTGCTTCGGCAGTGCGGTATAATGCTAGGCAGCGAAGGGGTTACCAGTCTCCAGATAGCATTGCTTGAATGGCAATTTGCAGACATTCATCCTACTTGGCGGCTTCTGCCACGTCAGCCAGGGAGATGAGGATTGATCTGGACCGCTCCACTACAAGATGAGCGCATTCCTCTGTTTCATGGGCATTTGCCGACTTCCGAGGGTGCGACATGATGGGCATGGCACAACAGGAAGACAGCGGGATTACGAGTGCCTTGCTGGTACTCCACTGTGAAATGAAACTCCTGCAGGATCCATTTCTCAATTTTTGGGGTGGCTTGGATGTTGACCCCCGGAACAGCAGTACCAAAGTTTTGTGATAGGTGACCACTGTGAATGGATGACCATTCAAGTAGATATGAAAGTGCCTGCACACCCACAGAATGGCAATGGCTTCATGTTCAATCTGGGAGTAACTTTGCTTGGTAGTGTCTGGCTGGCATAGGCAATAGGTGCCCACTCCCTACATTCCTGACGCTGGACGAACACTGAGACTAACCCTGTGGGGCTGGTGTCCATGATGAGTTGCAAGTCTTTCTGGAGATCAAAATATACCAAGTTGATGTTGCCGGACCGGGCCGCTTCAGTACTCTTGAATAACTCTTCTTGTTCTTCTCCCCAGTCCCAGGGGCTAGTGAACTTAGGGCCAGATGTAGGTCGGCAAATACCAGTCGGTAACGGCCGAAATTCGGTAATTTCGGCCGTTACCGACCGGTATCCAGGAAATGAGATGTAGGAGTGTAATTTTTTCCGAATCGGAAAATATGAGTCGGTGTTTCTCCGAATCGGAAAATATGAGTCGGTATTTTACCGATTCGGAATATTCCGAATTCACAGTTACCGAATTCTTACTTACCGAATCGGTAAATAAGAAATGGTAAGATAATGGGCATGGAGATGTAGGAAACCCGAAAAATACAGAATATAAGGAAATTCGGTATTTAGGAGTCGGTATTTACCATGGATTGAATGCAGGTGGCAACCAGGTGCAGGCTATAAAATAAGGCCCCAAAATGCAACAGTGTAACCAGAATGGCGGCTTTCTACGCAATTGCAAGGCGGCAAAGACTACAGGCAGCAGGAGAGAGGGAATGGCTAAGGGAGGAGCAATTGTACAGACAGAGGATAACACTTTTCCAACTGACAGAGCCAGAAATACTCCAAAGGTACAGGCTACATCCCCAAACCATCCTGAATCTGATCAGGGACCTACACCCACTCCTGGAGCACCCAACACCAAGGGCGCACGCCATCCCACCCCATGTGCAGGTGCTGTGCAGCCTACACCTGCTTGCCTCTGGGAGTTACCAAAGTGTGATAGATGCAATAGGCGGTGTGTCCCAGAGCTGCCTGTCCCGTTTCTTCAGGAGGTTCCTTGACGCCATGATGCAGAGGATGGAGCATTATATTTCATTCCCTGACACACCTGCGGAACTTGCAAAGAACAAGACTGATTTGTATCAACTGGCACACTTCCCTCACGCGATAGGCTGCATAGATGGCACCCACATACCACTCTGCCCACCTGCAGCCACAGAACACATATACAGGAACCGGAAGTCGACGCACTCCATCAATGTGCAGGTCATATGCAACACTGGCAACATCATCACAGACATCGTGACGAAATTCCTTGGGAGTACTCATGATTCGTACATATTCCAGAATAGTGGGATATACACACGCCTAGTTGCCGGAGATTTTGGGGACGGATACCTGCTAGGTAAATACATTGACACACCCTGACAGTCACAGTAGAAGAATGTATCGTGATAATGCAACTAATGGCAATCTTTCTCCCCTCTAGGCGATAGTGCATATGCCCTGCGGTTCTTTGTGCTCACCCCCTACCCCAACCCATCCACCAGGAGTGAGAGGCGTTACAATGTGGCTCTCAGATCTACACGCAATGTTGTTGAGCGCACATTTGGACTCCTCAAGAGCAGGTTTCGCTGCCTCCACAAGAGTGGAGGGGCACGCCAGTACACTCCAATCCTGTGCTGCAAAATCATTGCGACCTGTGCCATCTTACACAATCTTGCCACCAAGGAAGGCACAGAGGTGGAGATCACACATCATGAGGACATTGATGATGACACAGAACAGGCAGAGCCCTATGTTACAGTAGCAGAACCAGCAACAGATGGGAGACTAAGAAGGGCAGAGATCACACAGCAATATTTCTGAGTGAGTAATGAGACACAGGCAGGCTAAGATTATGATGTACGTAGTTTAATTTTCACTACGCCATTCCAATAATACCACACAATGGTAACACAAAATATCAATGTCCATGACTGGGTGGTCACAGTTAACCCCACCGTGACCTGTCCTTTGGGTTGAGGGCATATTTAATGTTTCCGTCCACGGATTACAGGGTGGGACTGACGTGGCTGTGTTTCACGGCTTTCGGTGTTGCCTGGCTCTGTGGATTGACGCCTGCTGCTCCTGCGTATTTCCGGAACAGGAGTGCTTGCGCCACTCCTGCTGGTGAATTCTTCACTTTCAACCACACGTGTGTCGCCTGTAGTGGCTGCCTGTTGCGTCAGCATCAGCTCCATGGCAGAGGTGACTCTGCCCATCCCCATAGATAAATCGGTGCAGCCGAGCACAATTGCATCCTGCATCGCTACTGAACGTCTGCACAGCAGCGAGGTTGCAGTTGCAAAGCGGTTTAATGCTTTGGTCTGCTGGCGCAAACCCACACATGCCTTGCGCTTCTCCAAGTGGTCCCTGTCCAATTTGTCGCACAGGACAGTCATGCACTGGGTCATGTTTGTCATGCCATTTGCCAGCGACTGCATGCTGTCCGAAATGTTCCCTATGCCCTTGTCAATGTTATCCAGCTTGTTGTTCATGCTGCGCACTTGCCTCTGTAGACCCATCATTGCCTTTGCCTGCAGGCGCTGGACCTTGACCATGGTGGCCTCCAGACCGCAGAAGACCCCTTCAACGTCCTGCTCTTCAGCTCTCTCCCGTGCCCTTCGGCCTTGGACACTGGCCCGCACAGCTCTTGGAGTGGGCTGCTGCTCAGCGTTGGCTGACTCTGGTGGATTGCTTGCCATGTCACCCTCCTCCTCTTCCTCCTCAGATGTTTCTAGAATGCGGAGAGGGGGCACACCAAGCCGCCTTGCCCTTTCCTGCACAGGTGACCGTGTAGTTGGTGTGGGGGAATGTACTGCTGCTACTGACTCCTGAGTCCCAAACAGCAGAGGTGACTGAGGCTGTGGTGTGGTTGTTTGCTCAGGTGTCCTGGCTGCTTGCTCTGTGTTCTTCCCTCGCTGAATTGTGCTGGGACCAGCTTCTTCTCTCCTCTTCTCCCTATCCATTGCTGTGCTGCGCGATGACTCTCCTGTGGACAGACTTGGACATTGTGTCAGTGGAGTAGTTCACCTGTGTGTCTTGATTAAATCACACTACTATCACACATTTGCCTGCTCCTCATTTGCTTCTGCTAGTAGTGTGTTGCATCCCTTGCTGTATGGTATGCTGACTGCATTGCTTCATCTACCTATGACTACGTCTCTCATGAAGCATTGCTGGGCATTAGTAAAACCTGTTCTGGAGTGTGATGTAGGCACACAGAGTGGGGAAGGGGAACAGGGAAATGGGTTAATGATACTTTCCATGCTTCTTACCTTGTTTCTTTGCAGCTCTGGCGGAGCTGTCAGCGTCCCCAATGCCATGGATGCTTTCCGGCTCTAGGGTGGATTCCACAAGCTCCTCAATGTCTGTGAGTCGTGGTGCTCGGTTTCTGCCTCCCCCTGTTGCTGCATCCTCTTTTCTGTGGGCAGCTAGTTTCTTTTTGGTGATAATACGCAGGTCATACCACCTTTTTTTAAGTCATCAATTTCCCGGTGGGTGACCCCGATGGCATTTACCTTTGCTTGGATATCAATCCAGGTAGTGCACTTGACAGACTCTGCAACATGCAGAGACTGTTTGCCAAATATTTTGCTGTAGTGTTTCACCACCTCTTCAACCAGCACCTGCAGTTCTGCAGGGCTGAATTTCTGTTTCCTCCTGCGCTCTGCTGCATCCCTCTGGCCATCCTGGGTCTCCATTGTGCTGTTCAGGTGAGCTCAGGGAAGCCTGCTCCTCTGTCTGTCCTTCTGCTCTCCTGACTGTTCAGTTTCTGCACCTGCATGGGTGTGGCCACTCCCAGGAACTGGGGAGGGGTGCTTGATTCTGATTGGTTGATTCCACTGTACCTTTGTTTTTGGGTGTGGTTGGTGTTTCAGATTGGTTCACAGGCTCACATGTTTGTCAATTTCAAATTTCCGAATCGGTATTTACCGAATCGGTAATTTCCGAATCGGTAAATTCGAATCGGTAAAACCTATTCATTCCTATGGGCCAGGAGGCCCATAGGAATGAATGGGTTTTACCGATTCGAATTTACCGATTCGGATTATACCGAATCGGTAAATACCGAATTCAGATTCTGAGTGATTCCGAATCGGTAAATGTTACCGATTTTTTTACCAACATAACAATTTCCGATTCTGAAATACCGATTCGGTATGAGTCGGTATTTAAGAATCGGAAATATAAAATTACCTACATCTGGCCCTTAATGAGCTAATGTAGGATTGGGTGAGATCCGAGAGGTTCTGTATGAAACACCCACAGTATATGACTATACCCAGGAAGCTGCAGATGGCTAACACTGAAAAGTGAGCTGATACACTTTGAATATCGCTCACATTGTCACGATCGGGGCCAAATCCAAACTGATGTAATTCCTTAGGAAGTCACAATTTTCTCTGTGGAGGATGAGACTGCATTCCTTGAGTCTGGTGAAAACTGCTCCGATTTGAGTGAAGTGCTCTTCAAGGGTTGGGGCATGTATAGAGATGTTGTTGCTCATGTTCAGAACGCCGGTAGGCCATGAAGAACTTCTTTGACAATGTGTTGAAAGACTTCAGCTGTGTTGGAGATGCCAAAGTTCAAGCGAGTATATCTCCAGAGGCTGGCATCCTTGGATAATGTGGTAATCGCGTGTGAATCTGTATGTAGATTTATTTGGTGATAACCAGGTCCGAGGTATATCTTGGAGAAGTAACCACATTGACTCTGACAGTTCAGCAATATTATCATCTATGGTGGGCATGAGGTGGCGCTCTCGTTTGATCGCTAAATTAGGTACCCTCATGTTTACGCATATGCATATGGCATACGGCTGTTCGGCTTCTTCATCACTACAATTGGCAAGATGTATGGAGTAAGGCATCTTACCCTTTTGATGATGTCAGATTTCTTCAGGAGTTTCAGTTCTTTTTCCACTTGGAGTGGAGATGGAAAGCAATCCTGTGAAGTTGAAGTGCCACTGAGGCTATTGTGTCTATGTAAAGGCAGACCGCTGGGCCCACCAGGCAGCCCAAGCCACTTAACAGAGGAGAGAAGCCCTGCACAAGCTCGTCTAGGTTGCTGGCATGGATGCTGACAGCAGATTTGACCAGGTTAAGTTCCTGAGCTATGTGATATCTGGGGAGCAACTTGGTGCCTTCCAGGGACCCATAAACCTTGGCAGTCCGGTGTGTGCGGAGTCATGGGTGAATTCCGCCTGGAAGACACCTTCTAGGTGTAGAGGTGAGATTTTGCCGAAGGTGTAGACCTGAACTCCGGTGTGGCATAGAGACTGAGGTTTTGACAGATTGCGATAAATGTCAGCTGCCATCAGGTTTATTGAGGTCCTTGTGTTGATGAGGGCCGAGAATGGATGACCCTGAATGGATACCTGGCACATACAAGTCAACTGGTACGCTCTGTGGAGCCGGTCGATGGCTCTGACTACCTGGACGACCTTCGTGTCTTCTTTGTCATCCATGCGCGCGCTGTTTTGCTGGCTCTGCTGGGTGAGATTCCACTGCACCGAAAGCTTTCTTCAAGGTGGATGGACACCGCTTGGAGGTGGAAAAGTGGCCCACTTTAGAGAAGTAGTTGAGCTTGCTGTGTGCACTAAAGGACTTCCCGCCGGCGGGCATTCCTCTGAGTGGTGGTAGAGGTCGCAACACCACCTACAGGTGCAACTATGTATTTTCTGTTTGGTGAAATTTGGCTTTGGCTTGTGTGTATCCTTTTGAATGGCATTGACTGGTTCTGGGCACAGAATGACTCAGGTCCATATGGGGTGCGTGGGCTTTTCGCGGGCTCCTAGAGACACGATGTCTTGCATTGACTTTCTGGGTTCTTGCATGATTCTTTCACTGAGCTTAGAGGATTTACACACTTGAATAAACGGTGCTCTCAGTTCATCAGCCTCATCTGAAAGTGTGCACATGCTTGCCATTTCTTTGAGGCAGTTTAACTTGCACGCTAATGACAAAGCCAGCTCGTAATGGGCTTTACCTATGGTGGACTCATGACGAGCTGGCTTTGTCATGAATAATGGGATTTATGAACATCCAGCGCACAGCGGGAAAACGCGGTAGCACTGAAGCAGTTAAGAACTCAACAGACTCTTCTGGCTTCTGCTGTACTTGGCAAAACAGAAATTATTCATAGTCAGGGTCTGCATAAGGGTCAAATTGAGCGGTGATACTGTTTTTCAATGTTGTGTAGTTGTGTGGGTGCCAAGCTTCAACAACTGTCTTTGGGACTCTTTGGATGTCAGCACCACCCATGTGGAGGAGCATGGCATGCTTTCTCACAGCAGCCATATCCATGGCATCAAAGTAGTTCTCGAAGTGCTCTACCCACGCCTTCCAGCAAGCGGCTTGTGATGGCGGGTGCCCTGTGAGGGTGAATGGTTACAGGGGCGGGATAGAGGACATGCTGCAGCAGGCTAGGGATGGCGTAAATGGGTACAGAGCGTGTGAAAGCTAGACAGACGTGGTGCGGTGCCCAGCAATGGTTGGAGAACAGACTTGGAGCTTGCATTGCTAAAGTTTCTTAGATTGGATTAGCTAGATCTAGCTGTTGTGGGCGGAGACTGATGGATGGGCCCAGCATGGGCACAGGCTTACCTGTCGTGTAGGTGTCAGGAGGCCGACAGATCACAGGCAATATCTGGGCCCCCCAATAGCGTTGCATCCAGGAGGTAAGCAGGGCGGCCAGCAGTAGCGGTCGGCAGTAGGTGTTTCTGCAGGGCGGTGACGTGGGCAGGGGGAGGGGCAGGGTGGGGGGTAGTAATGTATGGATTACGGAGTTTTACAGGTAAGTAAACATTTAAATAAATAAAACGAATTGCGTTGCGCGCACTGCATCACCAAATGTTTACTTACCTGTAAAACTCTGTAATCCATACATTACTACCCCCCACCCTGCCCCTCCCCCCGCCCACGTCACCGCCCCACAGAAACACCTACTGCCGACCGCTACATTGGGCGGGCAACAGCACGGTTGGATGTGGCCCTTTGGGGATTGTTACCCGTAACGGGCAGACTCCCGGCGATGCGGCCCGGCCGTTGAGCTTTGGGGTCACACACCTTGAAGAAAAGCCAGCTATCTGGGACTAAAGGGTATAGCTAGCGTTACAGCACATTTCCTCCAAGGCCAGGGTCCGCAGGCAAGGCGAAGCAGCGTTCCTAGTGCTGTCTCGCAAGTAGAGCCACAAGCGAGCAGGAGGGCTGATCTGCACTCCGGTGACACAAGCTGTTGCACAGAGCAATTGCGTGAGAGATACAGCCCCCTGGTCACCAGTGTAGTGTCACAGAACCCCAGCTGCAGCTAATAAATGAAGACAACACCGTGCATGTACTTCGGTGGTCTTACAACTAACCACGCCCCTTTCTCCCAGGCTATTTTTTGCGGCCAGGCGCAAGCGTCAGACTAAACCAATACTTTTACGCCCTCGGGGTGATGAACTTGGTTCCCCCTCCCGTGGACGTCCCACATGGTGCTGACTGATACATCGCAACACTACAGTGTATAGATCACATTATTCCTAATACTGAATTTTAAGAGGCACATTGCTCTTCCCTTTAGCTGTGCAGTGGTCATGAAAGGGCACTGTAGGGCAAATATTGCCAGCTAGGTATGGACATTCCGGTTGATCAAGGGGAAAAACTGGCTACATTCTGTTTTTTTAGAGAACTGTTGGCTCCAAGGAAGAAAGAATATTGTGTCATCGAAAACCTAAGCAAGTTAATATTTGCATAGAAAAGATCATACAAGGATTTCTATATCTGAAAAAAACCGGAAAACACATTTTTTTCGAAGTGGTTGCCCATAAGCTTTGCTAGAGCTTTTCAAAACTTTTAAGGTATATTTGAGAAGATAATACATTTTCAGTTTAATTAAGTGGGGTTTGCTTTTCATATCTAGCTTGCATGTGCCTGGCAACTTTCGCCGCTGATTTTTATCACCGGCAGCAAAGGCACTGAAGTGTTTCAAGCTGTTTTTGCCGTAATAAATTCAGAGAAATCCCAATTGTTTCCTTTTTTTAAGTGTTTTTGCGCCCATGGATGATCTTTTTTTTATACCTATATGGCTCGCATTGTGGTGAGTCAGGCTGCTTTGATTATGAGTCTGGCATGTTAATGCTCACTGACAATAAGCAACGAACGAACACAGTTGGGCTTTCAGGATTACCACAGTTAATAATCATGATATACATTTGCATACTATGAAGCTTGGTGAGGGGTGTTTTCCATATTTATTGGTTTCCCTGGACACCGATCTGTGCAAAGCTTGAGAACTGCTAGCATCAGGGGCGGCTCTAAGCTCATGGCGGCCCTGGGCAGGGAGCGTAGGTAGGGGCCCCCGAAAGAGGGGGGGGGGGCGTCAGAGTGTTTGGAAGTGGAACGAGCCGGAGGCCACCCAATCCTTGCCAGGGGCCGCCACGCAAATATGTATCCATCCTCAGAGGATTATTATATTAAGGATATATTGGCGTGGCGGCCCCTGGGGTTGTGCGGCCCTGTGCAGGTGCACAGCTTGCACATGCCTAAGGCCGCCCCTGCTAGCATGTGCCCACACTCTGCTGGCAGCGACCGTAGTGGCTCACAGCCCACAGAGATGTCCTCTTTCTCTAGCCCCAGAAAAGCCACACACGTCAGCATTCAGGGATGCTAGTGTAAAGAGCCATTTTCTGATCCCAGAAAGCTCTGCCTCAAATACACAGCTGACCCTAGGGGCGGCTTTAGGAGGGTGCAACTGCTGCCACTGCAGCTGGTGCCCGGTCCAGGGGGCGCCATTTGCACTCTGTCAAAAATGAGCACCGTTATCCAGCTTTGATTTCCACAACATCATGAAAATAAAAGATGGACAAAGGCGCCCATGTGGTTGTGGATGGATGGCATGGACTAGACCGAGAGGTGTGACACTCCGGAAGACGCCCTCTGTTACATCACAAGCAGCCAGCTCACAATGTACCAGGGCGTGTGCCTAGCAACAACAAGTAGTCACAGCAGTCAAGCACCCTTGAGCCTCTGACATCAAGCAGCTGGGCATCCTGTTACTCTTCCAGGTGTTTTCATGAAGACAGGAGGACCAATCCTATCCCTGTGGAGTCCTTGCCGGGATCGCAAGATACAGTGCCGACTGGTGCATCAAGAAAGTAGTGAGGCACGAATAAAATTCATGACTTTGACTCAGCTCTTTGTCCAAAAAAGCTTGCAAAAAACACTACAAAAAACACAGCACAGAGGGGGCGCGGCTAGCCGCAGCCTGAACGAGCTCCGCGATCGACGGCTCCTCTCCAGAAAAATCCTGTACTTAATCTGACAGCTGCAGTCACGAAAGGCAAAGCCGAGGGTCCCACTACAGCTGCTTCACGATTGACCTGAATCCTGAACCGGTGCGAACGACCAGCGAAGAGCGGCACCGTGTGAAGGGGAAGCAGCCGGGCTAAAGTTGAGGTGCCGTCGCCTGGAACACCGAATAAAGAGGGCCGGCCCAAGCAGCTCCAGATGGCGATAAAAACTCTGCCGTCACCCGCAGACATCCCGGCGGCAATACCCCACGGAGCACCAAGTGAACCGGCTGAGCCCTGAGCCTAGGGCAAAAGATCGTAACTGACTCCTCGGAGCCCGCTGAAAGCCCCAGCGACAGCGGAAAACCTGGAACAAAGTGCTGTGACAGGCATACATGCAAGGGCCGAAAGGAAAGATTTGCTACGCAACTTACATAGCCGGAACGCTAAAGGTAGGCAGGGGCACATCCATAGCCCCAGCGAGGCGCCCCCCCCCCCAACACGCTAGCGGATTGGACACTGCGCGTGGTTGGCTTGGGGCTCTAGCTACCCCGCAAAGGATACGCTGGTCACAAAACAGCACTGTACATGGTCCAGAGGGGTTTGAAATGCCATACTCAAATCACTTAAAAGAAGAGCTCACCGCTGCACTATCCCAGGCGTTGAGAACGGACCCACACCGAGGGTGGAGTACCCTAGCCAGCACACCCCACGCAGCTTCAACCACAGTCAAGACCTAGCAGCGATCGACAAGAGACCGGATACGTCGTGCGGACAAGTCGAACAGCCAGCACTTCGTGAGGGGGTGGTGAGGCTCAGGAAAGCCAGAAGGCCTCGCATGGAACTATCTCCTGTGGTCAGGCAACAGCGATTACTGCACCATCCCCGCCCCTCTACAAGGACCCGAGAAACACTGACAATACTTGAGGTCATGGCCAACGAACAATCCAAACCAATATGCTGGACAAATATGCATTCAATAAAGATCAACCGGCTCCACCAGATCCCCACTCAGAGGCCAAGGACGGCCCACAAACCGCAACATCAAAGGAGATCACTTTGCAGGACATTATGGTAACCCTACACCAAGTGCAAATATCAATTGGCTCGATATCTACGGACATCACATTCCTTCGGACAGATGTTTCAAAAATGAACTCCAGAATAACAGAGGTGGAGCCCACCACGGCGGGTCTCTTCAAGGACACAGCAACATTGCAACGGCAGGTACAACATCTGGAGCAAGTAACAAAACAAATGGCCGCCAAGATTGATGACCAGGAAGGTCGATCAAGGCGCAATAATATCCGCTTGTTGGAGTGCCAGAAAGAGTCAAGGGGCCAGCACTGGACCTATTTGTCAAAGACCTAGTCAAAACGCAATTACAGCCAAGGGGACTATCTAGCTTCTTCTCTGTGGAAAGGGCACACCGGGTTCCGGGGTGACAACCTCGACCAGGGGCCCACCCCAGACTCATCCTGGCACGCATCTTCAACTACCGTGACCGGGATATGATTCTCCAAGCGGAACGCGTGGCACCCCCTTTACGGATAGCCAATAGCACGCTCTCCCTCTATCCAGACTATTCGTCGGTGGTCACCAACCAATGTAGAACTTTCCTGGACATCAAAAAAGAGCTGCGGAACAGAGAACTGAAGTACGAGATGCTATTCCTGGCAAAGCTTAGGGTAGAAGCGGAAGGGAAAAGCTGGTTCTTCTCAACTCCAGAAGAAGCACAGGACTGGTTGGAGGGATGGTGGCCTGCCAAAGGCCTCAATATACAAGACTGAAGACGACAACACCAATCCACAAAACCTGGAATGTCCTCACCGACCCGAGAAAAGGAATCACCGACCAACACACAAAGAAACTTGGAAGACAACTCTGACTAAACCAGCACCTACCTTGTGGACAAGCACGACCAGCACATCGGACCATAAATATCAGCCGAAAGCCACAGTATCCAAACGAGACAACACCAAGGCTCGCCGACCTTGGGCATGGCTGACCAACTACTAATATGTTTGCATTGAAGACAACCCTGCCTCATCAAGCACAATCCGCTGTCACGGATTGTGCACTATACAATGGGGTGGATGCACAAAGATCGCTAGGTAGCTCTATCCCCACAGCAACTACAAAGTTATGGGATGGAAGCACTCTGCTAAGTTGGGGTGGTGGGTAGTTTTAAATCCGTTATACAGGGATGCAAGGTGGGGAAGGGGGAATCGGGGAAAGTTGAATGGGTTAATGTTAATGTTCGTATTGGTACACAAAAATGTTGAGATAAGATACAATATACAGACAGGCAGCACAATGGACAACAGCGGAGCACGACACATACTTACAAAGAGGATGGCAAAAAAAAGTTCCTCGAGGCATCAGCAGTTGACCCTACTACCGGGGATACAGCACACCACAGGACACACCCTCCCTTTATTATACTCTCATGGAATGTGAATGGTCTTGGAGACAAAATAAAAAGGTGTTTGCTCTTGCAGTATATTAAACGCAAGGGCCCTGCTGTCGCCCTAATACAAGATTCACACCTGGTGGGCTCGAGAGGTAAAGCCATGGACAGATGGGGCTATAAAATGGTGGCACACTCTAACTTCACCTCAGGATCCTGGGGAGTAGGGATATTAATCAATAAACTGTTTCCACTTATAACAGGGGTCCTGGACGGATGATATGGGGTGCTTTGCTGCACTAGCCTGCCAATGGGAGGGACGACCTTATAATTTGGTTTCAGTGTATGTCCAGCCCAAGATTGCATGAGACAACTTTCCCAGCCCTGGGCAAGTTTCTCTTATTACTCCCACCGGGAGAATCCCTAATAGGGGGCGACTTCAACACCACAATGGACGCATCAGTAGATAGACAACCCCCCAGAGACCCCAATGGACTGAATCGAAAGCTACACAAATTCACGGAGGCGATAGACCTAGTAGACGTTTGGCGTCTTAGACACCAGCAAGAGCGGAGTTACACGTTCCTTTCAGGAGTCTACGGCAGCCTCTCTAGAATCGACTATATATTCATGTTAGCAACGGGGTTAGAAAAGACACAAGAGATCACACACCTACCCTGAGGTATTTCAGATCATTCCCCAGTGTTGCTCACCTATAATTCACACACCATGGGAAGGCGTCGTACATTCCCTCTGTACGCTGGGTTCCTAAAAAAAAGGAAAGTAGGGAAAGGGCTGGTCAAGACCTCAAAACAATATTTCATTGAAAACGAACATACAGTCTCATCCCGACGACACTATGAGGTGCCTATAAAAAGGTGATCAGGGGGCAGGCCATATACCTAGTGACAGAACACAAACGGAACAAGAGGCAACAAACCAAGACATTAGAACAGGAAGTAGCCCAGGCAGAAACTGAATACACAGCTGACACTCGCGAATCATAGGCGCAAAGGCTACACTTATCCCAACAGGAATACAAGGCATATGCGTGGGAAGAGGCGAAATCTAAGATTTCAAGCACCCAAAATATAGTCTAAGAGTTGGGAGATAAAGCCGGAAAACTCATATTGTGGCTCGATAAAAAGGAGAATGCTAGCAGGTGGGTGGCGCATCTCCGATTGGAGACGGGCACACTCACAGCAGACCAGCAACAAATAGTCGAGGCTTTTGAGGTACATTTTCAGCGGATATACACGTCCCAGGCCATGACTACAGTAGCCCAAAACATAGCTTTCCTCAAAGACATACAAATGCCAAAACTGCAGTCTGAAGAGGCACAGGACCTGGAGCATGATCTGACGAATGAAGAATTGCTGATAGCATTGGGGGCATTACACACGGGGAAGGCTTTGGGGCCCAATGGGCTGCCAGTAGAGCTCTACAAAAGGGCAGCGACTCAACTTATGCCCCACATACTTAATATGTTTACAGAGAGTCTAGATAAAAAGAATTTACCCAGGGATCAGCGTCTAGCAACGATAGCAACGATACACAAACCGGGCAAACCACCAGATGATTGTATCTCATATAGACCGATCTCGCTAATAAACGCTGAGGTGAAAGTACTCACCAAAGCGTTGGCCCTGCAGCTCCAGCCCCACCTTATGCCATTAATTCACCCGGATCAATCCAGCTTTATGCCGAACCGTAGCACAGCGCTTAATCTACGCAGAGTGAAAAGTGTCATGGCACTCAAAGACACGATTGAGGAAGACGCGATCATCCTGTCCTTGGATGCCCATATGGCATTTGGCCTGGTGGAATGGCCCTTCCTCTTCGCGGTACTTCGTCATATGGGGTTTGGTCCAAATGTTGTGCTTGGGTGGAGCTCCTCTATGCAAAACCACTGGCACACGTGGTAGTGAACGGCCGCATCTCGGGAGACTTTCCTCTGGGCAGAGGAACAAGGCAGGGATGCCCTCTATCCCCGCTACTCTTCGCGCTGGTGCTAGAACCTTTGGCGGCGTGGATCCAGCAGGATCTGGTTATCTGTGGACTGAAATGGACAATAGGCTGGGAGGACTGCATCTCGCTTTATGCAGATGAAATACTTCTCTACCTGATGCTCCATAAATGTGCTATTAGATATATATGCGGCATACGGGCGGGTTTCCGGCTACACGATAAATTGGGAAAAGTCACTCATTTACGTACTTAACGGCCCCCCACCAAGGCTCCCGCAACACTGCAACATACAAATAATGAGTGAGGGATTCAGATATCTGGGCATATATATTACACATAGCCACACCCGCTTCATCGCAGAAAACCCCACACAGCAATAGACACGACTACACAACGATGTCAAACATTGGCGCTCCCTGCCGCTGACACTGCTTGGAAGAGCAGCCCTCTTTAAGATGATGGCGCTCACCAGATTTCTCTATGCTCTACAAAACACGCCCTTGCTGGTAGCCCCCACATACTTCAAGGCAATAAACGTGGAAGTAAACCTATTATGGTACGGAAAGATGAGTTGGATTGCCCTGCACAAACTCATGCGAGGATGGTATGACGATGGAATAGCCCTCCCCAACATACAACAGTACTATTGGGCGTCACAACTCATGGTCATAAACCAATGGCTTCATGTGCCGCAGGATTAGCCTGCATTCTGCATGGACAGGCACCTCCTTGATAGGGAAGGGATCATGGGGACACTTTACGACAAAACACGACGGTCGACACTCACGGGCCCAACGGCACATACGGTTCAAATATGGTTTGCTGCACAGCCTAAGATGGGCTGGGAAGGAGTGATAACACAGGCTATGCCACTATGGGACTGAAAAATACAAAGGGGTTCAGACAGTGGAACCTAATAGGCATTACGAAAGTCGGAGAACTTTGTAAAAAAGGCAGGGTTGTGCCACTAGCCCAGTTGCAGATAACGTACGGATTAGCACCGACAGAGACCTTTAGATATACACATATTAGACATGCACTCATGGATGTAATCCCACAAGGCACACAGCTACCGAATGTTTTGCCTCTAGAAGACAGACTCCTCACAGACCATTTAGGTAAAAAAGCCATCTCCCTGATATACAGGAAAATCATAAACAACCTGCCAGATCCCATGGTAGCCCTTAAGGAACGATGGGAACAATACCTAGGTAAATTGGATGAGACTGACTGGCAGGAAGCGCTGTCGTCCCTAGAGAGGTAGGGATCCCCACTAAACTATGATTAATACAACTGAAAGTCCTACACCGAACATACTACACACGGAAACTACTACATAAACTGGGAATAGCTGATACACCGCTCTGCCTTAGACAATGCGGCCTGGCCGGCACATTTCTTCAAACCGTCTGGGAATGCCCTAAAATCGTATGATCATACTGGGAGGCAGTCATGACCACAATCTCACAGGTCACGAGGATAGAAGTTCCACCCGAATTATTAAGATGCCTAATCAGTATATGGGAACCAACAGACCTTAATCCTATGACGCAAGACTGGGTAACACTGGCACTGGTGAAGCAAAATATAGCTCGTAACTGTGGATCGGGACAAACTCCTACACTGCAAAATTAGTGTAGTGATATGAACAATGCTATGGTAACGGAGAAGGCAGTGTATGTACATAGGGGTTTCCCAAAAAATTGACCCGGATGTGGGGTAACTGGAACAGCTTTTGTGGAAATATATGCGAACCGCCGCAAGAGGAAACACTAACAGACGATAGTGACTAATGGAGACAAAAGTAAAAATGCTCCGAACTGTAAAACAATGGCTTGGAATTGTGTGCCCAAGGATTACATTTATGAACTCTAAAGATGTATATGAGGAAACAAGACATTATATATCTGTATACAATGATTGTGTTCACTGCCTATTGAACAATAACCTTGTACTGATTGAAGTTTCCTTTTGCAAAATAAAAATGTTTTAAAAAAAACAGCACAATATTCTCACAATTTGACCTAAAAATCCAGCTAGTGGGTGAGCCATTGCAGGCCTGAGATAAATACTTGTTTTAGCCGGAGGTCCTCCTTGACCCTTAAGCCCAAATTCACAGAGCCACACACCAACCCCAAGAAAGAAACACAAAGCATAACCCCATGATGCAAAACAAGTGCAAGTGACACCCATCCAAAGGCTGAACCAAAAAATGGGGAAGCAGAAAACCTGGGACCAATCCCAGCCCCCACCCTTGTGACCAAACCATGTGATCCTAAGAAAGCAGTCTACCTCAGTGAGCCTCCCCCTCTTCCATCAACAGACAATGAGCACTGCCAAACACTCGAGCCCAGGGTAAGCACCAAACAAAAAACTCTCCTGTGTTTGATCCAATAGACTATAATGTTTCATGTACAATGAGAATCTAGGCCACACAGGGCGCGTACCACACCAGATGTCAACTCCCATTAGCTCACCAATGGCATCTCTATCTGGGTGGGGGGTTTAGGGAAGGGGCATGTCTCTAGTTCATTTCCAAAAGCCACAAGAGGTGATGTGGCCCAGTGGGTACAGCTGTCGCCAGTGCAACATGGGGAAGCAGCCCTGAATGGGAGCTAATCTTCCTGTGCTAAAAAACACAACTCTATGTCTCTTGTCCGATGCCCTGATCACATCCTCCAAGAATCAAGGACAAGGAACCAAACCTTGATTCTGAAAAAGGCATGTATTCTATGACAAACCTGCACAGCGTGAAAATGGAAAATCTGGGAAAATCTTTGCTTCTCTGCGCCACTAAACCGTGTGATACGAGGGAAACACTCCATTTCACTGAGCTGAGCCTGATGTATGATTCACCAGCATACATCAGAACACCTTCAAAAAATTAACCTCATGGCATGTGCTGCAGAAAAAACAATTCTCTGTTTGTTGCAACAGATCATAAACTTGGTCCATGCACAATAAACTCCAGGCCGCATGTAGGGTAGAGCGATGCGGGAGAAAAGCCAACAGGGCAAAGTACAAGACAGTACTGATGAATGTAAAAGCCATGAGCCAGAAGAAAAAAGCAACAGTGACTAAAGTAATGGTGAATTCACACTAGGGGAGGGCGTAGTTCGCGAAGTAGCGCTACGCGAAGCTACGCGAAGTGCACTTCGCACTACACGAACTTCACGTAGCACTACGTGAGCTGCGTAGTAGAATGTTTGCACTGTGCAAGATGCGTTTTCAATGATTGCACAGTGCGGACAAGCATCCGCCACTGTGCAATTATTGAAAACGGCATCTTGCACAGTGCGAGCTGTAGTTTTCTGCCGCTCGAGTAGATTTTTACTCGAGCTGCAGCTTTGTCAACGCGGACTGGTAGTTTCTCATCGCGAGTGGTCGAGAGCATGCGCGACCACTCGCAATGAGAAACCTGACCTCCCCCCGTTGAGAATCTCGCCGGGATGTCATTTTGCTTGCTCGCGGTTGCGAACATGACGTTGAGGACCGCGAACAATCAAAAAATGACCGCTGGACTACGCTACGCTGCGCGTGTTCGCACTGTGCTACGTGCAGCTCGCGTAGTGCGAAGTTGCGCAAACTTCGCAAACTACGCGAGCGTAGCGTAGTGCTTTGCCCAGGCCTAATTCACACACACACCTCACTATACTACAAACACCTACCATGATTCCCAACCAAACTTTGAGATTCAAAAAACAGCAGCACAGCAAGGCTTAGGCCTAATCAGAAGCTCAGACAGGACAAGAGGCGGTTCTTTTTCCTATATCATGCCTTCTGATGGGGCATTAGGGCGCATGAGGGACAGGCCCTAAATCACCATTATCTGACATGCGGTGCTTCCTGATGCTAGTGCAGCGTGTAGATATGTATTGCGTCTGTTTTAGGACCTGCTGCTACAGTCCCCACCAGGGTTTTAAGTGGGCAGAGTCTCATCGGTCCTAAGCACCAGCAGTTTTTTAGGGGGGCCTCAAAACGGGTCTCTATCGGGCTCTGTTTTTGCCCTGGCACAGGCAGCCCATATTTTTCAGGACTGCAGTGACAGCAGGCACATGGATGTGCGTGTGCTCACACTATTCACTTCTCACTAGTGGAGAAGTTACAGCATGATGTCATGCCAGGTGAGCGTTGTAGGGGAAAGAAAATCCTTTAAGGAGAGTAACTTTCGCTCTGGATTTCCCTTCCCTTTTTGAAACTCAAGAGCAGCAACATTGTTGGGGTGTCACCAGGGCTTTAAGTGGAAGCTTTTACAATAATATATACAAGCCATAGTTGCTGCTTATTTATCTTATGCCACTAACAACCACTGACAAACCCAATAGTTCTGACTTGCTGTAGGTATGATGTTACTAGTTGTATCATATATCTGGATGCAATGACAAAAGCAGCAAAATACAAGTCCGTTGGCACACTATGCTAGGCAGATTTTTAGCTTACCTGTTTTTAAGCCACGCCCTTAATTACATTGGCAACACCCCTTTGAACATCCCCCCCTTTGTTTTTTCATCCCACTTGAAGCCATGGTCCCCGCCTGGTACATGCGCAGTACAGCTGGTGGAGCTCTCTTCTGCTGGCAAGGTGATATATCTTTTCCATACAAACAAGCGATCGGTGAGGTCGATCGCTTGTTTTTCATGTAAAAAGCTGCAATCTTAAAGCAATGAGATTCAGAGTGAGGCGTGATGGCTTAGAGGTTGCCGCCTCTTGCGCCCCCATGGGCAGCCGCTACGAGGATACCTGATGTGAAAGAACACTAGCTGTTGTTGCACTGTGCACAGCACAAGCCCTCCAATCACATATTGTTTTTAGGTCGAGCCTAGCGCAGCGCGCATGCGCTGCTCTAGGAAAACGACATGTGCTGCTCTAGGAAAACGACCTATTGGAATAACTCTGGACTTTTCCAAGCTCGTGCTTGTGTTTTTTTTTAGCATTTTTTCTATTGGGCTTTGCCTGTGTCTTTCTAAAAAGACAGCATGCAATTGGGCAAAGGCTGGTGCATGTCCCACCTTCCCCAGGAAATGTGTCCGCCCACGGTCCAAGGCTTGCGGTTACGAGTAGCGGCACCATCTGTTAGGGGTCATGGCACCATCTTTTTTAATTAGCGCGTTTGAGTTCACTGCGCTGCCTTGCTCACTCACCCTCACTGCGCCATTCTTTTTAAACAACCCTCCCTTCACATGCCACATGCACACGCACAGCCCTGCCAATGCTCTGTTGGCAATGAGAAACTTGCGCATTCACTGTCATTCTAGGCCCATTGCTGTTGACTTGTAGAAGGAGAAAGACAGCATAATGTGTTTTGACAGTAGTGGCTGAGGCAGAGGTAGCGAGGCCTCTGCTTACACACACAGCTCCTGATTTTCTTTACTGTGCTCGCTTTCTGATTTAGTACTGGCATTATTTAATGCAAACTTAACTTTAAGGCAAGCACCCTATTAATCTTGTGTTTGATTTCACAACTGCAGGTTCGAACCCCAGCGCGTCTGCTCAGCCTTTCATCCCACTAGAGGCTGACAGACTAATTAACATTCATTTGGTTAGCAAAAAACATCTGTTACTCGGCACCAAGATGCAGCATACTCCAGCCCCGCCTTCACTTGCACACTGGGATAACTCACTTTCGCCTCCTTTCAATTCAGCTCCTGATTTTCTATACTGTGCTCGCTTTCTGATTTTGTACTGATTTAGTACTTGCATTATATATTTGGAGCCAGCAGCTGCGGCGTGCAGGCTGCCATCAGTTTTGGGTCAGGTTTAATTTCCAGATCTTGCCACTTTCATTAGAAGGCGGGTCTCCTCCACCCCACCTCCACAAGAGTGCGCTTTCATTTTCTCTAAAACACAAAGGAACAGAAACTAAATAAATGACGGTGACATCTTACTTTTCAGCGGAATTGTCAGCACCATCTAATGAGTGGGCCTTGGCCAACAAGCCTACCCTAAAGGCAACAAGCAGCTGCTACAGTAGTTAAAGCTCCTTAAAGACAACTCATGTCTTGGGGAGGATGGGAACGATCCTCATGGGGTATCAGTAAATAGCTACATTGTGATGCTTAACTATTTGTTGACCAGATGATCAAGCTTCTGGTTAAACAAAACAGAAGAACGTTAGCAATCAGCATTTTACCCTAACTGTTGTGGAGAAAAACCAAACAACTACAGCAGGTTGGCACAGCGTAACTCTACAGAGTGCATCTTTTCGCTCCCACACCTTAGAAATATGCAAGCACTTCTCCTTTCATTCCTTTTTAGGTCTCGCCTCTGCAGCACGCATGCGCTGTAGAGGAAAGAGACCTTCAGCCATCGGTAGAGCTTTCCCGGCAAAAACATGCACGCTTTGCATTGCTTCCAATGGCAACACGCGCACGTCTGGCAATTCACTCGCAGGAGCGAGCAGCTGGCGCCAAATGTCATCAATTATCACGCCGCCCCCTCCTCTCTCCCCTCCCCCCGCTGCTATCGAAGGCGGCGCGCGCTTGTGCTTGTTTTGCAGCGCACATGCCGCCATTTGCAGCAAACGGTTCAGGTTGTCCCGGCATATGGTGCAAAACTCAACCTCAAGTATGCATTTAAACGAGTGCGCATTAGAACCATAGAAGCGTTACTATTACCTTCTTCCTCCTTCAAACTCTTATCGTATGGTACCCACCACAATTGAACAATCCATTAAAACGTTGCAATCCTCTTTTGTTCTTCTCCCTTTCTGTCAGGGACACAATGCAAATCATGACTAGAATAATGAATACTATGACGTGCCTACACGTATGCGCTTTCCAGACAGCGCATGAAAGCGTATGTGCAGAGGAGGCGGAAGTACTATCAGATGATCAAGCGAGGAGAACAGCTCTCCGAGAACTTACTCTCTCTTGATAGAGAGGCTGCCCGGATATAATATAGCCCTCTCAGCCATCAGGGAGAGGACAGCCTCGCTAAGATTCCAACTATACACAGGTCACCGTGGGTAACTTTCAGCTGGCCCTGCCCGCAGAGATCTGTACTCAGGGCAACTCTGAACCCATGCGAAAGCCCCATATGTACTTGAGTAATAGGGAGCTGTAACAATGAAGCACTGCACAATATAGGGGGGCTGCAGCAATCGGATGGATTTATGGTGAGCTATGAAACGAGGTAGAAAGCTACTTCATGGAAGCAGTCAGTGAGGCACAGCGTTCACTATAGAGATAGGTACATTTACGAGAAATTACATATTGAGAGCTGAAATGAGGCACATGTGATGATAGCTTCTTCCAGTGCACAGTATCTGGAGAGCTGTAATAAAACGCAATGTATGCAAACAGTTTTCATTATATACACCATGTGGAGCTATGATGTAAGGTGCAGTGCACTCTATTTGGGGTTGGATAGTTAGGTCAGTATAGTCTAGGAAGCGGAGTGCAGTGTATACTGCAAGAGAAACTGACCGCGCGGTGCAGTGCTCTGATTCGCTCCGAGTGATTACAATTTACAATGCATACTAAGGCGAGCTGTGATAGCGAAGTCCCATGCCCTGTATTATGGAGTGCGGTGCACACTGTATGGGGCGTGGCAGTGAGATGCTCTGCAAGAGGTGCTATTGCTATGGCACAATGCACACTCCGATGGTGAGGTGCAGTTCACACTGAGGATCTAGTACTGCTGCATTGCACTGTATGAAGCGTTATGACGTTTGCAATGCACACGTTATGGAGGTGCGACGTATGGTGCAGTACACACCGTTTTGGGAGCGGAGGTGATGTTGTACAGTGTACACTGTGAAGGGCACTATGGTTGAGGTACAGCCTGCTCTGTATGAGGAGCTATGACAGATGCACTGCATATACTGGGGTATATGGAGACGATGACCAGTGTACACTGTTAGGAGAGCTAGGGCAGCGAGGTGCAGTGCACACACACACACAGGGCTCAGTTAGCGGAGCCGTAGCCATGAGGCGGTGTACGCTTTTAAAGAGGGCTAGCGTACAGGACAGGAAGCAGGAGGAGGACACGGGAAAGGAAGCGGGCCAAAAGAACGCAAGGAGTGAGGCTGCCTCATGGCTCTCCCGCCTCCCGCCCACTGCGCAGTGTCTGTGCTAAGCTGGATAGTGTTAATTATTCTACCACATCCCAAAATTGGGGCTTCTGCAGTTAAAACAGACTATAAATACTGCGGTCTATAAAATACAAAAATATTGACACTGTTTAACGTCACTGAAGGTGACAACTGTTTTCCGCACAGCAGTTTTATTATCAGAGGAAATATGGTTTGGGTTGGCTGAATCTGGTATATGCTTCACTGTAGATGGTTGTTTCCAGGATTTTAACTCTCAAAGATGGACACACTTGTATGTCAGAGTGAGTGAGTGTTCCCAAAAAGCCATAGATTCAAGCAGCGAGTGGCCGTTGCCACAATGATCTGCTCTTCTCTCACTGGGAGCGAATGTGTTTGTTGAAAGGCTCTGTTGTGGCGTTTGAAGCATGCCTTTGGGAGGCTTGGGGAGTCTGGGACCTTGGAGTTACTCTTTGACTGCGATGCCCTCTTGCTGTGCTTCTCACATTCTCACGAACAGATTGTGTCATCCTGGAGAAGGCCATTCACCCTGTTTCCCATCATTTCTGAACATTAGCTGCGAAGATGGCTCTGAGGCAGCCTCAGCACAGTCTTTGATTCAATGAATTCATAAAGCAAATGCATATGCAGCTTTGTCAAAAATGTTTTGACGTGGCCCTTGCACTTAGCTAGTGATTGGGGTACATTTGTTTTTACAGAAGTCACTGCATAGCACCCACTCAAAAGAATTTGTGGGCCTTTCACATCTAATGATATTAAAGACAACAAGCATTGGCATAGCCAATAGGTCTCGCTTTTGGGACCTTATAAGTGTTTAGCCATGCAACACTTGATGTTATTGCACCAAGGATATTGTGCTGCGTAACTAAACACTTATAAGGTCCCAAAAGCGAGACCTATTTGGCCATGCCAATGCTTGTTACTTTTTGCATAATGTACCGCGAATGAAGGTATCAAAGCACTTTTTCATAAGTACTAGTTCCATTACAGAAATCTGCCCAGTGGGTGATAATGTGCTGCATGGCTAAACACTTAGAAGGTCCCAAAGGCGAGACCTATTGGCTACGCCAATGCTTGTTTTTTTTTTACTCCATGAATGACTCTTAGTGCCTTTCTGCATGGTGAAGTGCATGTGTATTCCAAGACGGCCTCAACAAAGGAAGTGAAGGGTGGATATAAAGAAGGGACGCCGCTGGCTACATGCGCTGCATCTGAAGGCCTCCTCGGGAGCGTCATACCTCTCCCCTCTGTCTAATCCATGCCATCCCTCCGCGAGCGCATGAGCGCCGGTGTCCGTCTTTTATTTTCACGATGTTGTGGAAATAAAAGACGGACAATGGCGCGCATTTTGGTAAGAGCACTAATGGCGCCCCATAAGCTTGGCCAAGGTGCATAGTAGTTACATCGGTACGCCTCTGCCCACAACCTCCCCCAACCAATGATACACAGACAAGCATGTTGGGATGAAGAAGTTGCAGGTTTATTTGTAGTACAAATAACAGAATAGGTTAACTGACAGGCGACCCCCTAAACCCCGCAACCCCTTGTTGCAGGGCGCCTGAAGTTGAGCCAAAGAAGCGGACACCAGCGGCCATAGCCTGGTGTGGTATTTGGGAGGAAATCCTCCCACCGGCAGACATAACGTCCACCCACCCCACCCTCCGGGCAAGGGAGAGTCAACTCACACCTTCTCCATCCAGGCGGGGCGTTATCGGCAAGCCCCCGGTTGCTCAGGCTTACAAGTGCCCTAAGGACTAACGGGGCGCCGTCGAAACCAAGTCCCCAAGAAGGGCCTCTTGAATTATGTATGACTCAGCACGGTGCGATTCGCACTGGGGCTTCAGGTCCTGTTCCTGCGCCTGTCCTGTATGGGGATCGCCTTGTAACTCCTCCTGCAACCTAGAAAACAAAAATACATTGTCAATAACCCGCCCCCCCCCTCCCCACTTCCCCCCTTTCAGCGGGTGAGCGGCAGGGAGGGGAGCTGGAAAGCGCGGGCCTTGCGTCCGTCGGAAGGGGAATGGGGGTGAGAGGGGGGGCTGGGGGGCCTAAAGGACCTAGGCTGGCGAGGAGCAGCCTGGCACGACCGACTAGTGAGGTGGGGCAGCAGCAAAGAGGGCACGAGGAGGGAGGGGCTCACCTATATCTTGTCCCAAGGGGGGACGGACTTATCCTCAGTTGGCCCCGCCCACCCCCCTCCCCTGGAATGGGCGATTGGCTCCCCACGCCCTACTACGGGGTCTGCCCTCCTATGGGGTCCCCTGCAGGGACTGCGGGCATCCTGCATAGTAGTTACATCGGTACGCCTCTGCCCACAACCTCCCCCAACCAAATGATACACAGACAAGCATGTTGGGATGAAGAAGTTGCAGGTTTATTTGTAGTACAAATAACAGAATGGGTTAACTGACAGGCGACCCCCTAAACCCCGCAACCCCTTGTTGCAGGGCGCCTGAAGTTGAGCCAAAGAAGCGGACACCAGCGGCCATAGCCTGGTGTGGTATTTGGGAGGAAATCCTCCCACCGGCAGACATAACGTCCACCCACCCCACCATCCGGGCAAGGGAGAGTCAACTCACACCTTCTCCATCCAGGCGGGGCGTTATCGGCAAGCCCCCGGTTGCTCAGGCTTACAACCGCTCTAAGGACTAACGGGGCGCCGTCGAAACCAAGTCCCCAAGTAGGGCCCCTTGGATTATGTATGACTCAGCACGGTGCGATTCGCACTGGGGCTTCAGGTCCTGTTCCTGCGCCTGTCCTGTATGGGGATTGCCTTGTACCTCCTCCACAGCCCTGGGCGTGGCACCCGCTGCGCCCAGAGCCCCCACTACCTAGCCCTTAGTCCTCCTCTATCTGCATCCGGCTGTTTCTAACACTTCACCTAGGTCTAATAGGAATATTGCCATGCCTAGTTTGGACAAATGTACCCCGTCAGATTCCCAGCAGCCGATAGATTTAGCGTGCAGCAAGCTGTGCCTGATGAAACCTACCCCTCGCTGTACACTGAACTTGCGCATCGCTGCGTTTACGCGCCTATGGGTGACCTCTAGTGCCTCCTGCGATGTTGCCCCATGCCAGATAGGTCTTGGAGTTATTTCTGACCATATTATGTTGCATTTTCCCAGTTCGCCGCTCATGATGCTCAAGTCTTTCCTCATTGCGTCTAACAATCGCCTCTTGCCTAACGTTACCAGGTCGTTTCCCCCTAGGTGCACCACTAAGATGTTTGGCGTTCGCCTGTTTTCCTTAAATAACCTACGCAGCGTCGCTAAAAGTGTCGCCCAATGCATCCCGGGGAAGCCGAACCAAGATATATTAGTGTTGGTGAAGCCATGCTTCCAGGTGTTAGCATTCACCCATCTCGCCAGTCTGGTGACATAAGAGTGCCCCAACACCCATACCTCTGTTCCTGCAATGAAACACAATAGGTTGCAAGATTATAGTTTATTAAAATACTTCAAAGCACTGCAAAGTAATACAACCACCAAGGTGCGGCAACTGAAATTTGTAACACACATTGTATCTTGCACTGCCACCTAAGCATGGCCTACATATTTATCACTCTTTGTTTACACGTTGTCAACCCTAGTTCTGCTAACAGGGCGTATTACACTCATTGGTCTCACATATCTTTTGTAGCAGTTGGAGTTCCACCGACCTACTTTTTTAATTGCCTCTGCTGGGAGACCTTCCCTGAAGGCTGTGGTAGCCGCACCTATCCTGAAAGAGTGGGAGCTGAACTTGGCCCCATTCGCTGTGTAGCCTGCTAAGAATAGGCACCCCTGCATCACATGATCCACATGATACTTCGTGACCGGGGAGCCGTCTGAATGTATCAGTAGCAACCCTTCCGTGTGTGGACGGCGAGGCAGGAAAGCGGCCAGCAGGGCCACTGGGCAGTAGCTGTCGTTGCCCAGGCGCTGTAATGAAATGCTCCTACCCTTGCATGCCTGGTCTGTTTTTGAGGATTGTAAGAAAATCTCTACTGATTCCGCTGTCAGTCGAACGTCCTTCATCAACAGCGCCTTAGAGTTCATCTCCTTTTTGGAGCGGGCAACCAATTCACCTATCCTAAATGCTCCAAAAAATGCTAGGCTGAATGTCACAGCGAAGAGGGCTGCTTCGTAAGCAGAGTGGGTAACCGTTGGAAGGGCCTCTAGCATGTTCTTTAATGTCTCGTAGTCTATGGGGGCCCTTTGGTCGGCTTGTTTGGGCATCACTCTTGCCCAGCCTTTGAGTGCCGCCCTGGTTGCGAATAATGTGGTGGGGTCCTTCTGACCTAACAGCCGGGCATGGTGCCCGATAGCAGACAGGTGACCGGCTATCCATGAGTGGCTCTTCCTCTCATCCTTTGCCCACACCATGAATGCCTGCACACTCTCAACCTGTCTTGAGGCTTCCTGCTCCCAAGGTCCCATGATTTCGCAAAATGTTTTTACACAAGTCTGATATCTTCTCATGGTCCGGGGTGCCAGGGACATCTCGCCTTGTTCTCTAATGCGCTGCGCCACCGCAGCAGGTGCCAGAGCTGAGCCGGGAAAGGAGTCATCTCTTCCCTCGCTCTCGGCCAAGCCTCTCGAAACCGCTGCCAATGAAAACGTGAAAGTGCGTCAGCAGCCGTATTTTGGACTCCTGGGATGTGCCTAGCTCTGCATTCCACGTTATTGTACAGACATACTTTGACAAGTTCCCTAATTAAGCATAGCACAAGTGCACAAGAGGCCGACTGGGTGTTGATAGCCTGGACCACCGCCATGTTGTCGGACCACAGGACCATCCTTTTTTCAGTTAACAAGGAAGGCCAGAGGTGGAAGGCCACTACGATTGGGAAGAGTTCCAATACCGTTATGTTGGCAGTTATCTTTTTCTTTCTCCATGCATTTGGTCACTCCGCTGCGCACCACTCCCTGTCGAGGATCGCGCCAAAACCTTCCCTGCCCGACGCGTCGGTAAACAACGTCAGCTCCTGGCTGCTGGTCCAGGGATCCCTCCATATCACGGAGCCATTAAACTGTTCAAGGAAATCCCCCCACAACTGTAGGTCTTCTTTGACCCCCAAACTCAGCCTCACTTGATGGTGTCTGCGCTTTATCTTTGCTGCTGTCCTGGCTAACCTGCGCGCAAAGGCTCTACCCGGTGGAATCACTTTTGTGGCGAAGCTTAGTCTTCCATGAAGGCTTTGTATGTCATCCAGTGACACCTTATCTTGACCCAGTACAATTTTGATCTGAGCTGCCAGTTCAGTGACTTTGTCTGCTGTAAGCCTGGCCTCACCTGCTTCCGTGTCTATTTCTACGCCTAGGAAAACTAACACCTGCGCTGGGCCCACCGTCTTCCCCGGAGCTAATGGCACTCCCAGATACTTTGATATTTCCTGAAATTTCGCCAGTGCCTATGCGCAGTCTAGTGTCTCTGCTCTGCCTACAAAAAGGAAGTCATCCAGATAATGCGTCACACTTCCAACCCCTTCCACCTCTTGTAGTACCCATTGTAGGAAGGTTCTGAAGGCCTCAAAGAATGCGCACGAGATGGAACAACCCATGGGCATGCACTTGTCATAGTAATAATCATTGCCCAGCCTAAAACCCAGCAAGTTTTGGCTGCTGGGATGCACTGGCAGGAGGCGGAAAGCCGACTCAATGTCAGCTTTCGCCAGCCAGACCCCCTTACCCGCTGTGCGTACGAGGTCCAGTGCCACACCGAATGAGCAGTACGAGACTGAGCACACCCCTTCCTCTAAGTTGTGATTGAACGATTCTCCTTTGGGATAGGACAAGTGGTGTATCAACCTGAACGCCCCGGGCTCTTTTTTGGGTACTATCCCTATGGGGGATACAATGAAGTTTTCGAGCGGTGGCTGTGAAAATGGGCCAGCAACCCTCCCCAGCTCCAGTTCCTTAAAAACCTTTGCTCTTACCACTTCAGGGTTGTCCCTAGCTGATTTCAAGTTCTCAGCGTCACGTGCCACCGGCACCCCTATGTATGGTATGACAAAACCTTCTGCAAACCCTCCCAAGAGCAGTCTCCCATCCAATCTATTGGGATATTTATGCAGCAAGCTAATTAGTCTGTCCAGTTTTATCGGTGAGGGCCCTTTCACCGCGCTGATCCTTGACACTAACTGACTGGGGGGGGGGAGTACTTATGCAGTGCGGTGGTGATAGTGGCTTGGTAGGCAGCGTTAAAGGAGGGGGGTTAGAGGCGGGGGGGGGAGTTCTGACAAGCCCGTATTATCTAGTCTGCCAGGACCCACCCCTCCCCCCTCGCTGACCACTCTACTTATGTCCTTTGGGCATCCTGCAAGTTCCTGCCTAGTGTTGCCCTCCACAGTTGCTGCACGTGTGTGTAAACTTGCAGGATCTCCCCCAGTGGCAGTGCCCGCTGTTAAACAATCTGCATGACCCCGCCGGTGACTTCCCACCACCCCTTCTTTGCCCCCTCCCCCTTTGGCCCCACCGAAAGGGCGGACTTCTTTGCTCTGCCTGAACTGTTGCGCTGCTCTTTTCAATTGCCACTACCTGTGCATCCTGACCTTTTTTGTTTGTTGCCATGCCCTGAAGCGCCCTGGACCCCATATGGTCCATCCACAGCTGAACTTCTTTGTGGTCCCAGCGCATGTTAGGTGATCTGGACATTTTCTTCCGGAATTCCCTGTCGTAATCCAACCTACCTAAACCTCCCCACTTCTTCGCCTCATTGTGGATTAGTCTCCCATACTGTACTAAAGCCGGTCCTTGGTCCCCAAACTTCTCCATGATAACAGAAGACAATATTGCAACTGCTTCCAGCCACGTGTCAATGGACTTTTCTGGCCAGGGCTGAAATTTAACTTTTTTGTCGTCTTCTTTTAAGCCTTCCCTACGTACATCCGCACCTTGCTGACCTAACATAAGTAGTGAGAAAATATCGATAAACTCCTGTTTCCATATCAATTCCTTTGCCGCAAGCGGGACCTCCCAGGACAAGGAAGACCGGCCTGACAACAAGGGCGCGCCTAACACCACCTCCTCCTCATTGCTTGGCAGCGCTGGAGGAGCAGCTGGTGTTGCGGGAGACGGAATCGCTGTGTTCGAAGGAGGAGTTGGCACCGCCAAAGGGGGGGGCACTGAGTTCGATGGCTCTGGTGCGGGTGGAGCTGGCTGTGCTGGAATAACAGGTGACATGTGAGGCGTGGCAGGTAACGTTGATAGTGCTGGTACGGGCGCCGGTAATACTAAAGGCAAGCTGGACAGGTCAGTGCCCTCCTGCTCCCCAATGGCCATTCCAGATGGGCCAGGAGTAGGAGCACCGTTCCCCCACACATTAGAAGGGCCTACCCCCCCATTAGCGCCGGACGCCACACTTTCCCTCATCTCCTTCATAAACACTTCTAATGTGGACAAGATCTTACCAAGATCGCTTCTAGTGGCGTATTCTGCCGGTGAGTGCCTGTTACCCGACAAGTTTGATGGACCAGGCACCTCAAGTACTGCAGCAGGCAAGTTTTCAGGACCAGACGACTCATGTATTATTGCGACCGTCGTGTTTGCACCGCCTTTCTTTTTTGGCGGCGGCGGGAAATCTTTGTTCGTAGGAAGCTTCACCCTCTTAGACGCTCTAGCGTGTCCTGAACCACTTGCATCATCATCATCCAGTGCTATAATGTCCTTGTTAACACAGGGGGTCGCCGTGTCGCCCTTAAGTAAAGCAGTGGCCCATGCAACGCCGTTTGTTTCCACTAGTTGTAAAAATATCGCCGCGTGAGCCGCTTGTGCATCCGAAACCGACCCTGATCCTGCGCCGGCTGTTCTCCGTTCTGACATCTTGTGTGGCCTTACTCCCTGCAAGAGAAAATAGTAATGACCATCCGAGCAAATCCCCCGTGGATCCGTAGCCCCAAAACCTCATTCTAACTGCTGGCGTTCTATGGTCGTTCTCATACTTACTTTGACCTAAACGGCCTCGGTTATAATTTGGACCTCACTATTCCACGAATATGGTGCGGCGACGTCGGCTTTATGGCACGCTCCTGTATTGATTGATATAAACATCGATTAAATTTTGCCCCACCCAATGTCCCCTAAACCACAGAGGACCCAGGAGACCAGACCATCAACACCGGTCTCCTGGTCGCTGTGAGGGACCCCTTCTTTCTTAATTTGGCGCCCCCCACCTTCTTCCATCTTACCTACTCATTGGGGGGGTGGCACCGTGCTCTCGCTGCTTTAGTGTATTGTCAATCCCTGTTTGCCTGAAAATGGGGAACACGTATTATATATGTAGCAAGGCGACGCAACATGACTACAATAAATAGCGATAAAGCGCTTTATTTAGCACATAACTTATCATTGCACCCCCGTCGCGCAGCCAAACCATTGAAACCTTGTCAGTTTGGCCCTATTTACCCGGCGCGTGCTCCTGTGGAGTGTACCTAGGCAATGAACTAATTTGGGCCGGTGGAACGTGGTGCCCTTAAAGTATTTAAAAACGAAGGCTGCACAAAAGGCCTGGGGTAAGCGTTGGCTTGCACCGCATCTTTTGCCTTCCCCGAGGCACCCCCGAATGAGCGCCCCGCGATGCCCACTGACCATTCCCCGTGACCCCAATGACTGATGGTGCGACCCGCCGTGGCCCCTGACCAAGTGCACTTGCCCCATGATAATTCAGTACTTGCTCATGAAGCAACACGCCATCTGGGCTAAGCCTCGCAAACTTTTCCCTATAACTCACACTGTGATTCCATTGCTGAATACGTTTAAAAATTAGCCCTTCCAGACCGCGTGCATGCTGCGTGTGAGTGCGACACCAGCCTTGCTGCGTGCCAGAACCCCGGACCAAAAGCTGAGCCGCTCGGGTCCGTGATGTAGTTTGCAACCGCACAACTAAACTTGCCCGAGCTTTACCCACAATTCCGCCAAAAGCGTGGTGACTCATCACAATTTCACCAAAACGTGGTGACTCGTTATCCCAGCAGATGTGGACCGGTTACTGGCTCCCGAACCGAACCGGCGTGGTCCGGCGTACAAAAGACGCCCGCTGGAAATGCCGGTCAACCGAAGGCTCAACACCAACGGTGCCAAGAAACATGGCGTGCCTCCATCCCCAGCCATCCCAGGAAGTCGGTAATCGCCATATAACTGCTTTCGAGCTACACTACATTATTTGCATCAACTTGCTGCAGGAGCTGCTTGCCGACATCGACCGGAAGCTACCTTCCGACCTTGCTCCCGGAAATGCTTGCCGACCTTAGGGCACTGGAAGCCATACTTTGAACCTCCTGCCGGACATCCCTACCGACTCCAAGCAGATCGAAACCCGATCAGAGAACTAGCCTTCTTGAAAGTGTGACCATATGCACCTTCTTTCGCTCGAGGCGCCTGCGGAGCAGCACCTAGCTTTCCGCACCTTCGACCTTGCCGGCCAGGATGCCGGTAAGCGTTATTATATCTGCATAGGTGCTAAAGGACCCGGTGTAGCTCCCCGCCCCTTCGAATTTACTGCCGATCGCGATGCTCGCGGAGACCGGGTATTGCGCTCCGCCCCCTCACCGCCAAACTGCCCCAGCCTTGAAAGTTTACTGGTGTTGGTATTGGCATCGGGACCTTGCTGTGTGCCGCTGCAGCTCCCACGCCACTAAACCTTGATATACCTTCAATCGCGCCCCCCGCAACACTCGCAGCTGTCCCCCGCCTAGCCACGCCACTAATCCCTGATTAAGGCCAATCGTGGCACGCAAAACGCTCGAGCTTACCCCCATTTAGTCCCGTCGCATGACTGTGTAGCTGGCCCCCTTCTAGTCTCGCCGCGACTGCGAGCCCCCGCCACTAATCTTTGATTAAGGCGAATCGTGGCGCGCAAAACGCTCGCAGCTGGCCCCCCCGTTTAGTCCCGTCGCATGACTGTGTGCTGGCTAAGGTCTTACAGCCAGCACCTGACCCCCGCACCGGCTGCCAATCGACATGGCCCCAGACCCGCACTACAGACCCACACGACACAAATCCAAACGGATCTCAAGACTCCCCCGTGGCATAGCCACGGAGCCCTGTCGACTCGGGTAGTACCCAAGGACAGGGCCCGGGGGGGAGGCCTTCTGATCCGCTTACCTGTTTGTGAGCTGGAAAGTGCGGGCCTCGCGTCTGTCGGAAGGGGAATGGGGGTGAGAGGGGGGGCTGGGGGGCCTAAAGGACCTAGGCTGGCGAGGAGCAGCCTGGCACGACCGACTAGTGAGGTGGGGCAGCAGCAAAGAGGGCACGAGGAGGGAGGGGCTCACTTATATCTTGTCCCAAGGGGGGACGGACTTATCCTCAGTTGGCCCCGCCCACCTCCCTCCCCTGGAATGGGCGATCGGCTCCCCACGCCCTACTACGGGGTCTGCCCTCCTATGGGGTCCCCTGCAGGGACCGTGGGCATCCTGCAGTTGCGCTAGTCGCACCCTTCCTAAAAAAGATAACGGCGTCACGGCACTGTGACTTAAAAAGAACTCCTGTCTCCTGCTATGAACAAGCCTTCTGTGTCTCACTGTGACAGGTTTAGCTTATGAACAGTTTTTAATGCCTGTATCTTTTATTGGGAACAGTATGCTCATCTGTGTTTTCACTGTACACCCTTCTTCCCCCGTTAGACAGCTGCCCCGATCCATGCTGTCTTGCTTTACACTGGCTGCCATTGTCAATACATGACTCTCCTGATGTCAGTGGCCTAACCAGTGTGCTATGGGCCCTAGTGCAAAATGGTCCCTTCAGTCCTCTGGGCACGGTGCCCTAGGCTGCTGTGCACAGTATGCCCCATCTATCTTTTCACTATCTGCACATCAGTGCCAGCGCTGCTTTGGTGACACCCCAATTCAAAATTGGTGGAGGTCTTTCTTGGGGCACACAAGATGGTAGAAAACCACCAAAGGAATTTGTCAGGAGCAGTATTGGCAAATTCAAGTCACTTTTTCGTATTAGAGCAGAGAACTGGAAGCAAAGAAAGGCAAGGTAATCACTGCAACCAGTCACCTGTGCCCTGCAACCTATCATTCATGATGTTGTGCGTTTATTGTGCTGAGTAGACACTGCCAAAGATAAGGTACGTAGGGCGGTCAAAATAGAGGGCATTACCTGAATAGAAATGTTTGCACCAGTCAGGTAAGCTCACCTTTCTCTTGATTTTATGGTGTCTTCCTCTGTCTCCCAATATTCTCGTTGCTCTCCCTGTAGTTTTAGCAGACTGTTTACTCACTTTGAAGACATTTAATATGTAGACTGAAAATAGCTATAATAGTTTGTTTGTCTGTAAATGAAGCTTGCAGTACTGTGCTGTACATGCTTTTTGTATGTGAGTGAAGCTTGTGCTACTGCTGCTCTTGCTACACCTCTTTTGTGTGTGTAAGGCAGGACATTTACACGGCTGACTTCCATGATGTGCATATATGTGTTCGTGAAACTTAGTAAAATAATTACATTGTACATATGATGAACTCTTTGGCTTCGACAATGCATGTTAAAACAGGTTAAACCTCCCGCCTCTTTGGTGAAGCGGAATTGTTGAGGTTAGGCGTATACTTTACGAACTGATATAGTCTTTACCTTTCACATAAACTTGGTGGATAAAATTAGACCCTTACCTGGAGCAGCAACAGAAAAGGGATCGCAAAATATTTCATCAAATGGCCAGACTACAACACCTATAATAAGCCCAATCTTCATAATTTTGCAGTTACAAACGACAATAATTCTATACTTATGAAAAGATCTAACTTGTAACATAAAAGGTTAATTACCTTGGGACAATGTAAGGTACATTTGTATATAGCTTCATCTGCTACATGCTGTTCACTTATTTTTAAGCAGTTCACATGTCATCTGTCAACTTTGTAAGGCCAAGGTAGCAGTGCCTCCTGGTATTATTTTGTGTTTAGAAAAATATTTGTCCATTTTTGATTGGATTGTGAATAATTTACAACCATCTTGGGGAACCATGGCAAAGAATCATCCTGTAAGGCCATAATTGGCTTCAACGTGATTTGTTTTTTAAATGGCAAGTTATTCAACATACTAAGCACACATATCATACGATAGTGACTTAGTACACACCCGTCTTACCTGCAAGTGAAAGAAGCAGGGCCTTTGCCAAGAAAAATGCTAACTTTTGAAGGACACACTTTATCCAATTGAACTTTATCTACATTCCTTCCACTCTAGCATCGCCCCTTCTTTCTACCCATCCTTCCCAACTTGATTTGTTGATCCTGGTATACTCATGCACTTCTTCACCCGGTGGAGAGGCACGAAGAGCCATTTGGGATTAAAAAAATTAGTCAATATGTGTCTCGCCTATGCAAGAGAATTGGCTTTGGCAATGTGGTTTTGCCGTGTTGTACACCAGTGGGGCTGCTGTTCAGCATGGCTAAAAGTTAGTGCCGTGGATTGTGGAGTGGAGAGAGTAGAGTGTCGTAGACTGGATTTGTTGGAGTAGAGTGTCCTAGAGTGGAGTAGGGGGAGTACAGTGTCATACAGTTCAGTAGAGGAGAGTAGAGTTTAGTGGTCAGTGGCAGAGACTGCAGTGGAGTGCAGTACCATAGAGTGCAGTGTCTTAGTGACTTAGAGTGGAATGGGGTGGAATAGGGTTGAGTGGGTTGGAATGGATTGAGGTAGTAGTGTGGATTGGACTGGAGTAGTTTGGAGTGAATAGGTTTGGGGAGGAGTAGACTGGATTGAGTGGAATGGGGTGGATTGGAGTGGGTGGGTCGACTGCGTGTGGTGGATTTGGTTGGAGTGGGGTGGATTGAAATGGGGTGAGTTGGATTGGAGTGGAGAGGGGTGGATTAGTTTGGTTTGGGATAGGGTTAATTCGGGTGATTTGGGGTGGATTGGATAAGAGTAGGGTGAAGTAGAGTGGAGGGGAAGGGGTGAATTGAATTGGAGTGGGCTGGATTGGAATCAAATGGATTGGATTGGAGTGAGGTGGACTGGAGTAGGGTGGATATGACTGGAGGGGAGTGGGTTGAATTGCAGTGGGGTGGGTTGGAGTGTGGTGGGCTGGATGGATTGGATAGAGTGAGGTGGACTGAACTGGGAGCGGGGTGGATTGGATTGGGTATACAACCTTTACCACGCATTTTTTACCACGCAATACCATTACAACGCTGGCATTACAACGCAAACCATTACAACGCATTGCGCTGGGGGCGCTCTAGGATAGGGAATACGTTTAATTTTCTATCCAACACCTTCCCTAGTGTCCACGGGGACTGGAGTTGGAATAGAAAATTATACTTACCACTACCCAGCACCTCTAAGCGCTATGCGTTGTAAAGGTATGCGTGGTAAAAACCGCGTTGTAAAAGTATGCGTGGTAAAAGTATGCGTTGTAACGTCATACATCCATTGGATTGCGGTGGATCCGGGTGGATTGGAGTAGAGGGGTGTGGATTGGACTGCAGTGGAGTGGTGGTTTGGAGTAGGGTGAACTGGATGTGGTGGATTAGAGGGGAGTGGGGTGGAATTAAAGGGGGTGGGTGGTGTGGAGTTGAGTGGAATGGGAAGGAGTGGATTGGAGTGGGGTATCCTGGATTGGTGTGGTCTGTAGTGGGGTGGACTGAAGTGGGGCAGAACGGAGTGTGGTGGAATGGAGTGGGTGGAATGGAGTGGGGTGAATTGAAGCAGGTGGATTAGCTGGGGTGGCTTGGAGTGATGTAGATTAGATTACAGTGGGTAGATTGCATAGGCTTAAGGTGGATTAGGTTGGGCTGGGGTGAACTGGTTAGGGGTGGGGTGAATTGGACTGAGGTGGATTGGAGTGGAGTGGGGTGAAATGGAGTGGGGTTGATTGATATGGCTGAGTTGTGGTGGATTAGATTGGTGTGAGGTGGATTGGATTGGAGTCGGGTGGATTGTTTTGGACTGGTGTGGGGCAGATTGGAGTGGGGCGAATTGATTTGGATTGGAGTGTTTTTTTAATTTTTTTATTGGAGTGGGGCAGATTGTTTGGATTGGAGTGGGGCAGATTGTTTTGGATTGAGTGGGACATTGTTTTGGTTTGGAGTGGGGTGGATTGGGGAGAGTGTAGGGTGGATTGGATTTGTGTGAGGTGTCTATGAATGGAGTGGGGTCGATTTTATTGGGCTTGATTGGATTGGCGTGGGGTGGATTGGAATGGAGTGGGTGGGATGGATTGTGATGGATTGAAGTGAGGTGATTTGGGGTTTGGAGTGGGTGGAATGGGGTGAAGTTGATTGAATTGGATGTGGCAAATTGGAGTTGGACAGATTGGAGTGCGGCAGATTGAGTGGGCAGATTAGAGTGGGAAGATTGTTTTGGGATGGATTGAAGTAGAGCAGATTGTTTGGGTTGTTTTGGATTGGAGTGGGGCAGACTGGAGTGGGGCAAATTGGAGTGGGGCAGATTGTTTTGGATTGGAGTGGGATCGATTTGAGTGGGGTATATTGTTTTGGATTGGAGTGGGGCAGATAGGAGCCGGGTGGATTGGCGTAGGCAGATTGTTTTTGATTGGATTGGATTGCGGCAGTTTGTTTTAGATTGGCGTGGGGCAGATTTTATTGGATTGGAGTAGGACAGATTGTTTTGGAATGGAGTAGGGTAGATTGGAGTGGGACAGAATGTTTTGGATTAGAGAGGGGCAAATAGTTTTGCATTGGAGAGCGGCAAATTGTTTTGGATTGGAGTGGGGCAGATTGGAGTGCGGAAGATTGGAGTGGAGCACATTGTTTTGCATTGGAGTGGGGCAGATTGTTTAGATTGGATTGTGGCGAATTGGAGTGGGGCAGTTTGGGGTGGGAGTATTCAAGTGGATTGGGGGAGTGGTTTGGATTGGAGTGGGGAGGATTAGATTGGTCTGGTGTGGTTTGGACATAGTTGGGTTGATTTGTCTGGGGTGAGGTGGGGTGGATTGAGATGTACTTGCATGATTATGCGTTAAAGCATCATTTAAGTAATTACACATAAGGAAGAAACAATGTTGCTTTGCAATAACATAATCCTCAACTTTTGAGAACAAAACAAAAGAAAACATGAGTGCAAAGTGAGAAAAGAAGACTTGGCAAAAAAATAAAAAGTTAACTATAGAAAATAAATCCTTACAATTTTGTTTGTCCTGCTTGGCATAGTTTTGCCAATCACACGCCTTCTGTTTGCAGGGCACTAAAAGTTAAAATGAACAAAACAGTACTTCAGCCACGTTGGGAGCAGCAGACAGGCACTGATTAGGTTAAATCAAACTGTGCTTGGTCCCTGCTCCATAGAGAGGAACATAAATTATGTTAGGCCTGCCTTGATGAATTATAAGGCTGTAAGGAAGCATGCTACACAAGCCAACAAATTGTAAGCAATGTGCAGGCTCCAAGTCCTTTTCTGTACACAAAAGTGTCTCGCAAGCAAGATGCATGTGCTCCGCATGCTATCGCAGGCTCGACCCTAAAAACGTTCTTTCTCTTTTATCTGTGACGGACAAACCCCCCCCCCCCCTCCACTATCGTGGTGAATTTTAATTAGGACATAGATTAATCAACCATTTTTCTCGTACCAATGGAACTTCGACCTTCCCTGTGGGTAAAATAAATTTTTGTGTGTAAGTTAAACCTTGAGTTTTATACCTTCCTCAAACAATGCATGATGCACAAACAGTATGATCCATAACATGTCCTTTTTCTGTGATCTCTTGCATGAGCTGAATTTCCCCTCTTTTAGCTCCCAACGCCTCAAAGTGCCATTAAAATCACTTCCGATTTTTCTGTCGTTCTTATGGTAAAACTGACTTGACATTTCATAAACCTTAGCTTTGGCATCTGAATTATACACTCTTTGAAAGGAGCCCATCTGACCAGTGGAAAGCCTGGTCACATTTGAGTTTTATACCACTGCCGGCATTGCAAAGTCACTGCTACAGTGAACATCCGTTGAATGATGATGGTTGAATCTGTCTAGTGCTTGGGGGTTTACTGAGGCACAGGGTAGGTAGCTTCATCAATATGATCAATTAGAAAATGTTTAAAGTATACATTTGTCTTCTAACAAGGTGTTTTGATCAACTGGCTTTGATATCTATTAGCATGTTTGTTGATTCTTTTTAAATGATGCTGCTGTGTCAGCCCAGTTTTCACTACACACAGCAAAAACATCACAATTGGCAGCCCCAGCAAAGAGGCCTCTGAATGAATGACTAAATATCTGGCCCAGCATAGAAATTTTGTACTATCAGAAGCAGTAGTGATGAACCAGTTCCAGAACTGTTTCCTCAATGAGAATGAAGAGCACAGTACAAGTTGCATAGAGCACTTGGGTATTTTTAAGATGGACCATGTCCTCCCTTCAAGGCTGGCGTGACAAGGCACAGAGATCCTGCCCTGCTATTGAAGAGTGACTACTATGAGAGACCTGTGGCCCTCACAACAAATTAGATCAGTGAGTCCAGCAGGCATTATGTGAATAGATATTTTAATTATTTAAAAATCCCTGATCTGATTTGACTGGTTTTATTTGATTTACAAGTTTTTTTCTGCAACTTTGTTCTCTATGTTCAGCCCTCCCTTCAAACTCTTCCAAGCCTACCCTTAGCTGAGTTATATTTCCAAGGGCTGCTGGGCCAGATGTGCAAAGCCCTTCTTCATAATATTAGAAGGTTTACATCCACAAAAGGGCTTTTTTATATGTACTAAACCAATTTGGGTTTCGTGAGCCATTCCGAATCGTAATTAGGAGGGGTCGTAAAAGGGGTAACCCTGCCTAATTACAAATAGCAAAGGCATGAATTTGTTGCTATCATAATTGCGGTCGCAAACCATTGATCAGTATCCAATACCACAATGGAAGAGTTAACTGATTCACAAAGAGGAAGGCTCATTTGTGAACTATGTCCACAGCCTGGCAGGGATTTGGGTAGGTGGGTTTAAGGCACTTGGCCAGGGGCATAGTTCGTATAACAAAAGTAAAGGTTGGTCGTAAGATGTAGGTGCACGTTGTGTGCCTATCCTTTTGATACATCTAGGACAAAATGGCTTTTTAAATTACCCTGTGGATTTAAAAAGTGTCCCTTGTCGTTTCCCTCTTTACGGCTGGGTTGTTATTTGCTCTGTTAATGGCGGTAGAATAAAGTTGAAATCCATGGAGATTGTCTCGAAGTATGCGACAAGCACCCCCACTAACCACCCCCAGCTATCGGCTCACCCTTTGCATAGCAAGCAGCGCCTTCATAAATGCTGGACCGCGCGCCAGAGTCCCTTTATGAGCATCAGACGCCTACAGTGCAGCGAAGCGCGCAATTCTTAATGCCACCTGGATTGATATTTTATGGCACAAAAGCGAAATAACTGTCGGAAATCCCTTTGTTAAATGGCTGCATTAAGCAGACTCATGAAATGTATAATCCCCAATAATCCTCAATCATGTCTGAATGTGGGGACTCCAAATGTCTTCTTGGCAGGAACAATCTACTCAGTTTCACAAGTTAGTTGATGAAACTTCCACTGTTCGTCTAAATAAAAGAGTCACTGGACGACAACTCCAAACTTCTAGAAAAGATGCTCTAGATTTGCCATTGAGCACGTAAAAAGACATATTTGGTCAATTAGAAAGAGCTTAAGCATCTCACCAAATTGTTCCTCGACTACCAAAAAGCATTGACACCTCTGTCATCACCAAGATGGAGCACGTCAATACAACGAACTCCAAGCTTCTGATGTACGAGTAAGACAGCAGCAACTAGGCTAAGAGGCAGGATGGCTCTCACCACTGGCATGCGTCATGAAAATGGGGGGCTCCCTTGCGCTGAGTGCATCCTGCGTGTTACAGAAGCACCCCTGTACTGCAGATGCCTGTGAGGCCATGTCACTGAGCTATGGCTTCTGGGTGTTGTATATTACTGAATAGTAACTACGGGCCAGATGTAGGAAGGCAAATACCGGTCGGTAACAGCCGATTTCGGCCGTTACCGACCGGTATTTGCAGATGGAGATGTAGGGGCCAGAAAAAGTGACAAATCGGTATATTTACCGATTCTGTAAATTTACCGATTCGGTAAAATACCGAATCGGTATATTTACAGAATCGGTAAATCTACATGTAGGTGGCACTGTAATCAGTGCCACAGGCCCTTACCGAATCGTTATTTACCATGGAATACTGGCCCACATGCATCATTGTTACATTTTGCACTTCCTAATTTGCGAAAAATAAGGAATCGCAAATTAAGAAGTGCAAAATGCTATGCATCATTATTTTCGGTATTCATTTGTGATTCGGTAAAAATCGCAATTTTTACCGAATCCCAAATGAATACCGAATTCTTACGTTAATTTTCGCAATTCCCATTGATTCCTATGGGCCAAAAGGCCCATAGGAGTGAATGGGAAGGCATCAGCAAATTGCGAGTGGCACTTTGAAAATTTCATGGGTGCAGGGGGGGGTCCAAAGGACCCCCCCATGCACCCCTGAAATGTATTTTTCGCATCATGTTTCACACACACATGTCCTAAGGACATGTGTGTGTGAAACATGAATGTTGAAAAAATAACATTTTCAGCATTTTAAACACTTTTTCCAAATTTACCGAGTGGTTCAACCACTCAGTAAATTTGGCACCCTAATTGCGAATTTGCACTTCTAAAAGTAATGATGCATTGCTTTTAAGAAATCGCACATCTGCGACTTCTTAAAAGCACCCGCAATTTTAGAACTCGCAAAAATGTTACGAATTCTAAAATTGCTTCATGCATCCCAAAAAGCACTTTTGCATTCGCAAACGGCCGATTTTAAGGAATCGCACCGTTTGCGACTACAAAAATGCTTGATGCATGTGGGCCACTATTCCATGGTAAATAACGAATTCCTGTGTACATGCACATCTGTGCATGTACCCCTGTGCCATGTGGCACACATACATGCCCTAAGGGCATGTATGTGCGCCCTTAGGGCATGCCAGAATCAGGGGTGCAACAGGGTGTCAAAGTGACACCCTGTCACCCTTGAAAATTCGGTATTTTTACCGAATCGGTATTTACCGATTCGGTAATTGACATTGATTCCTATGGGCCTCAAGGCCCATAGGAATCAATGACAATTACCATACCGATTCGGTAATTACAGAATCCTACAGATTCGGTAAAAAATACCGATTTTTTAACTACATCTCATTTACCGAATCTAAGGCCCAGATGTAGGTAAAATAGATTTACCGATTTTTAATTACCGAATTTTACCGATTCGGTAATTAAAAATCGGTAAATCTAAGGGGTGGATATGTAGGTATTCCAGATGTGCTGGAATACCGATTCTGAAGAATTCGGTATTTACCGATTTGGTAAATACCGAATCGGTAATGCCCATTCATTCCTATGGTCTTTGAAGCCCATAGGAATGAATGGGCATTACCGATTCGGTATTTACCAAATCGGTAAATACCGATTTTCACAAGGGTGCAGCGGGTGTCACTTTGACACCCTCAGGCCCCCCAAAACAGGCTCGGGTGCCATGTGGCAGGCATACATGCCCTAAGGGCAGGTCTGCCTGTCATATGGCATAGGTGTGCATGCACACATGTGCATGCACACCGGAATCGGTATTTTACCATCAAATTGGATTTGATGGTAAAATACCGATTCGGTAAGGCTTGTGGGACTCAGAAGAGTCCCACCTACATCTCAGATTTACCGAATCGGTAAAAATACAGATTCGGTATTTTACAGAATCGGTAAATTTACCGATTCGGTAAATTTACCGATTCTGTAAATTAATGCCCCTACATACCATTTCTGAAATACCGGTCGGTAACGGCCGAAAATCCTGATTTTCGGCCATTACCGACCGACCTACATCTGGCCCCAGAATACCGAATCGGTAAAATTCGGTATTCTAGAGTCGGTAAATGAGAATTACCTACATCTAGCCCTAGATCACTAGGATATCTGCGTATACATGAGAAAGATTAAAAATTAATATTATAATTATGATAGATAATCTGATAGTGCCAGGTGTTTCTATTAACTGAAATTAACTTTATTTGTTTTTCTTCTCCCGTCTCTGTTTTTTATGTATAAATAGTGTGGAGTTGTATATCCTTTGTTTTTGTGGTGCTTCTAACCAAAAACCCTCAAGAATTGCAAAGAGGTTTTTATCAGTTGGTTTTTAACTTGTATTGTGTCTTTGATATCATTGTTTTTTATGAAATGAATAATAGTTTTTTATATTAAAATTCTTTTGAGTGGGGTACATTTATGTTCTGATGATGTTCCTTAAATATATGGTGTGTATGCAATTGAGATGTGTCTTTGGGTAAACTAAAGCGGACTTGTGTTCTACATTACAGACACACATGAAGTCTTCATAGATGTGCTGGATGTGCGCGGCCGAAGAGCTGATGCTTTATTGACACACCACTAACTATACTGGAGAGGTGCCATGCTCCCCCCCTTTGAGGGAGGGAGTTTTATCCTAGAACACATCCCCCTGTATCCCCTGTATGGCTGTCTGTGGTCCTCTTCCAAATGCAGATCTGGCATGGCTTTGCACTGAGAGTGAAAGTGTGACAAGGACCACTCTGTCAGTATCCGTGCACAGGCACCCTATGCCAAAGCCCTTATGTGGTAAGAGATACCAGCATAGGGACACAGAGCAGAATGTGAAACTTCACTCTGTGTACTCTGCATGCATAGGCACCATTGCTAATGGTGCTAGTACACATGTGCACAGGACCGTGTGGGGCTGATTCACAACCCCTTTTGCGTTTGATCATCTACGTTATGAGCGCACATGGCTATATTTATGAGAACTAGGTAATCACAAAATTATACCGTAAACTCATAACTCTTGGACCCAATGTGTAATAAGACAGTGTACAATCATGAAGATGTAAATCCTGTGCAACAGTGGGGAGTATGCAGTTCAAGCGTGGTACACCTTTACAGTCTGTTAACAGCCACAAACATTTTAGTTTGTGGCCATTCATAAACTTTCCTCTGACCCTTTTGCACCTTTAAATTGCTGTTGACATGGAAAGAGCAGTTCTCTTTTCAGGATAGGACCTCCAAACTTTGGATGGATGGAGAGGAAGTGGCTTTGCCTCTGAGAAAAGTTTGTTCCTCTATGGCAAAAAATAAAACAAATTGCTACTATAGACAGACACTGCAATTTGACAAGGCACAATTGTACCCAGCATACATTCACACATGGCTAAAATATCAGCACCTATGATAAAAATAAAATTCACAAACATTTCCCAGGAGTGGGACTGGAACCCACCAACTGGTGCAGTTGGATCCTCCCAGGCTCTTGGAATGTTCAAGCAGGACAAGATATTTCTGAACATGCTTTTAGTTGTTTAGGTCTTGCCTGCGTTGCAGCGCAATCGCTGCTCGCATTGGCGAGATCTATGGTCATTAGTTTTGTGTCCCGCTTCTTTGGAAGCGGTGTTTGTGTCCGCCCTGTCTCCCTTAGACCCCGCCCACCCACCCAGACTGGAGCTCGTGAACGCTTGCACACGTCGTCTCTTCCAGACACGCCTGTTTATTTTTGCTTCGTGTTGGTGTATTCAGGGCCACTGAGCAGCACCAAGGTCCGGTAAGGAACATGACCGCCGTGGGGAAACATCGTTTACAATGCAACTTTTACTCCGCACTACCATTACGACGCAACTATTACAACGCAAGTCATTACAACGACTTGCGCTGGAGGGCGCTCTAGGATAGGGAATAGTTTAATTACTATCCAACACCTTCCCTACTATCCACGGGGACTGGAGTTGGAATAGTAAACTAAACTATTCCACTATCCAGCTTCCTCCAACGCAAGTCGTTGTAACGACTTGCGTTGTAAAAGTTGCGTCGTAATGGCATGCGGAGTGAAAGCATGCGTTGTAATGACATACATCCACCGCCGTGTGCCAACAGCGTTCAACCTCTTCAGAGCAGTTGCTCTTTGTGTAGGCAAAGCTATTTCCTTGCAGCAAATGTTTTCAATTTGTACACAAATAAAGAAATAAGTTTAAACTTACTTTTATCCTGTGCCTGCAGATTTTTCCAATGAGTGGGCCCCCTGCAGGCATGTGATTAGGGTTACAAATTTTATATCAGGGTACCTACAACTGTTATCTTAGCTTTTAATGCGCCTAGAGGTGTCGACAAGAACGTGAATGAACATTTACAAATATATATTTTACTTTGTGGAATTGCTTGTTTGTTCAGATATAAATCAGTGAAGCATACCATGAAGAGTTCCTGAAAAGTTGTCGAGTTTGGTCATGGCCGTAGGAATTATGCAATCTTGCAGCGTTTTTTACATAATGATGAATTGGTCACATTTCCCCCATAACCTGCAGTTTTTTTTATCTCAAACGGATCAAAAGTTTTAAATTAATGGTTTAATTAATTTACTATTATACAAAACGTGGTGCATAATTTAGTAAACTGTGTTGCATACTTTCCACCCTGTTGCATGGTATCAGTGGCTTTACTTCGCTAAATGCTCGTTTCTGACTTGGCTATTTTCCACTGGTCACCAGTTCATGCCCCTAGCTTGGTCGGCTTAGTTTGCAATACTTCCGGAGTAAGTTATTGAGTGCAATGAAATTGGATAATAGTAAAGCACATCTAATTAGAAACGGCAGTAGTGCAGTATCAAGCTCTACATAAAACCATCTTACAATGCAAGGGGTTTCTCATAAACGCTGTTAAAATTGAATGGCATGGCATTTATGTGGCCTACGCTGCCTGTGGCTCTAGGGGTCCCCAGTGGGTTGCCTAGGTGGGTCTGCGCTCAGTCAAAATCATACAAAGTTGTCTTACATTGTGGGACCTAGGATGTCTAACCATCGTCGCTGTGTTGCATACCGTTTATGTACGTTACCTTTTAAATAAATTATAGGGCTTTTTTTTTTTACATCCCTGTGTTTCGTCACCGAACCCATATTGAGCACAGACTATCCTTTTGAATTCCAATGTTAACGTTTTGAAGTTTTTAAAATGAACTCCTCGGGAATCATGTATACTCGCTTTGTACTTGTGTACTAAATAATAGATTTGCTTGAGGTTAATATTGAATTCGTGCAACTTTGCAAAGGTGGTAAAAACGCATCGCAAATGTTCCTATAATAATGTCCTTCCCAGCATATGATAAGACTGCATTTCGACAGAAAGATGATGCATGAACTTAAACATATAAGCACACCAATAAACAGTACGGGCATAGATGTAGTTATATTTATTTAAAGCAGTCGACATGTAGCAGATGGCCAACGTACATTTTGGGTTCCATTTTCTTCATGAGTCGACATCCGTTTGGTGCACAGTATGTACCATGAGATTGGTGGGTCTGCTTGTCTTTTTTAACTTGAGTGTCGTCTTTTTAGGTCTCGCCTGTGTTGCATGTACACATCATACCACAACTAATAATTCAAATACAACCCACATAAATCCACAACAAACCACAACCATCCATTAGTACCTTAAATTTAGTTAATCGCCTAAAATATTTAATTAATTAAAAAAAGTCTTATTCTTAAGCCTTAAGGCGCCTGCCAGAAAACTTGCAACAACAACAATAACCAGGGGAGATTAAAGCATTTGCAAATACAACATTGCATGCTTCACTTGGTGAAAGTACATTTCTTTTAACAATGGGAGGATAAAACGCCTTCGGAGTGGATGGTAAAACTCAATGAAAAAAATAAAGTGTGTGGTATCTTGGGGTGAAAAATTATCACATGTACTGAGGGCCTAGACCTTAATATATTCTTTAGGAACTGCGAGTACCCAGTGAATCAAATGTAACCTGAATCTCATTAGTAAATATCGATGATGGAGATTTGCAACCATCGTTAAATATTGCTCCATTGCTGGGCTCGTCAGTAACATGGTGTGTTACCTCATCAAGGGTTTGGTGAGCTCCCCTCCCCCCCCCTTTTGGCGACAATTAATGAGAGAAGTACATTTTTAATCTCCACCAAATCCCTTTTCTCCCCCAATGCAGGGATGCTGAACAGAATCTGGTCGTTCCACCCTCTTTGGCCCTTTTTTAACATACCCAATCCAAGAAATTTCAAGACCTTAACTGGTGATAAACAGTTACTAAGCACTGGGTGTGTCCAAAATCTCAACCACCTCAAAACTAGAGCCATAGCAATGATGACAGAGACATACCCAATGCCCAGCTCTTCATGGACTACATGGGCAGGGGTACTTGCATGAACTGACATAATTTTCCTCAAAAATGTATCTTCCACCCGTTGCAGCTTCCTACAGGCCCTGTAGCCCCATAAATCAGACCCATAAAATGCCATAGGAGGGCATTTTTCAGAATAGACCTTTATTAATGCCTGCAGTGGTTTTGCCCCCTGCATTCTAGCAAAGCGTGTTGTTGCTGCAGCGGCTCTTAAAAAAGTATGCTTTTTCATATTTTGATGAGGTTTCCATGCCCTGCTCATTAAATACAACACCCAAGTAAGGAAAAGTGGCTACCTTTGGGCGTTCAATTCCCTTGCTTATAAAAACTTTTTTTCGGTGACCTACTAACATTTTGTGAGATTTTGTGAAATTGGTCGCTAGATCCAAGGTATCCATAAAGGACACGAATACTATCTACCGGGGTCCTTGCTATCAGGCCTGCATCGTCCGCAAACATTAATATGGGGATAATTTTTTACCTGCTCTGTGTATATCACTGCAGGTAGCACTAAGTGTGGGCTCTAATTGATTAATGAAAAGGTTGAAAAGCACGGGGGCCAGAATGCTCCGCAGGCTGACTGCCCTCTTAATCTCCACAACTGGCGACAAACTACAGTCCTCACCATACCTAACACAGGCCGTGAGATTTGTATGAAGGGTATGTAGGAATGCCACTAAATCATAATTTACACCTAATTTATTGAGCGTTGACCATCATTTTGTACTCTTTACTCGGTTGAAAGCTGTAGAAAGATCAGTGAAAGCCATGTAGAGATTCCCCTGTTTGGCAATAGTATCCTTGCCAATAATAAGTTGTAAATTCATACAATGGTCCAGTGCCCCTAGCTCCTTCCTAAAGCTGTACTGGAGATCTGAGATTATCTCGTGCTCGTCTAACCAATCAGTCAACATAACCAGTAAAGCCCCCCATATGATTTTAACTGCAGAGGATAGCAGGGAGATGGGCGGGTAACATTGGGGGTTGTCCCTAGCCCCCTTCTTAAATATTGGTACAATGACCGATTTTGACCAGGCCTTGTGAAAAAAAAATCTACATGCTGCATTAAAAACCTGAGTTAATATTTTAGCCCATTTTGACGGGTCAGCCTTATACAAATATGCTGGGAAATCTACTCCAGGAACTATTAACCCCCAACTGAGTCCATAATGCTTTCATTGACCTCCCCTTCACTAAAGGTTAGCGGCCTGGCATTTCCATCTAGTTCCCACTCCTGCTCTTCGTCCTCAACTCTCACCTCCCCAAACATCTCCTGGAAGTGCTGGAGCCATTTCTCAGGAGAGATTAGACATTCCATATTAGTGTTTTGGCAACCTGAGAAGAAGGCTCTATTTACTACCTCCCAAAGTGTACGACTTTCATGTAATGCTCTTGCTTGTAAAAGATCCTCCCAGGCTTGGTCTCTAATTTCCTGCTTCCATCTCTGTGTTGCTAATTTGTACAATTTCCTACAGGCTCCTATTTCTTCCCTATCATGTGAGCTTCTTTTTAGAGCGGAAAGTAGGTTACTATGCGTTTTCGAGCAGTTTGATTCAAACCACTTCTCCCCTTCTCTCTTAGGCATTCCTTTTCTGTGGACAGATATGATGAAAATTGCCTACATAGCCTAACAAAGGCCAGCAGGATCTCTCACTTCTGTTTGTGAAGTCAGATGCATTTTCAGTGTAAAAATTTTTTACCAAAATTTCCTGACTGACACTATCTCATTTTAATCTTCTTTCTTGGTCCTTTGGAAGGGTTTCAGGTTTGAGGGGCCTACTTCCTTTGTTCTATCTGTTTCCAAGTCCTACATTAATTCTGAAAAGATTGGGTTGTGATCACTAAAATTACTCCAATGCACTTGTAAATCCTGGGTTTAGCGTAATAGAGGGCCTGATACCATTATAAAATCTATTGCGGAATAAAAACCGTGGCCAAAAAATGGCGGTACATAATCTGCTCCCCCAGTCTGGTCAATGCAACACAAATTATTAATAGCAATGATCTCTTCGAGGAGCACCCCTTGTGCAGAATGTTCAACATACATATTATTTGGGCTATTCCCATCCAATCTCTCTTCTTTTACACATCCTTTCTCACCGCGATAAATATTAAAATCTCCTGCAAGGAGAAACGAAAAACTGAGTAACCTGTTTTTCCCCAGAATCTTCCAGGAAGCACTGTAAACTAATTAGATGTTCCATTTCCTCATCTCGGACAAAGGATTTGTAGAAATTTATCACCACTAACGGTGCTACCAGTTTCACTACCAGTAAATTACAAGACTCCGCATCTATTAGGTTGGCTATGCAAGGTAATTTAATCGCTACAAGAGTCAGTAAGCCAGCCCTTGCCCTTCCCACCTTTGCTTTTTAATTTATACCTACGCCCTCTTCTGTATTCTCTCAGGGAAGCTAACGTTACCATCTTCAATTACGCAGATGATTTGCAGCTCATCTTTCCTTTAGACACCAAGGACTCAGTGATAGATTTTCAAAACACCATGTCTCACATCCTGAGTTGGATGAGCTGCAATCATTTGAAACTTAACCCAGGCAAGACTGAATTGGTCTTGCCTGGGAAGAGTGCACTTAGCTGGAACCCTAGTTTCTGGCCATCTAGCATGGGAGCTCCTCCGCCCAAGTCATCTTCAGTTAAGAGCTTGGGGATTTTTATCAGTGAGGATCTCTCCCTGAAAAGACAGGTAGGCGCAGTTGTGTCATCCTGCTTTTTTCAACTGAAGAAAATTAAGAAAATTACCTGTTTTTTCTCCTCGGCTGCCCTTACTCAGATTGTCATTTCTCTGGTCCTGTCCAGACTAGATTTTTCTAATAGCCTCTATCTCGGGCTCCCAGCTGGAGAGCTAAAACGCCTCCAGTTGGTTCAAAACCAAGCAGCTAGACTTATTCTGAACCTATCTAAAAGGCAGTCTGTCAGATTAGGGCTAAAACAGCTACATTGGCTGCCCATTGAGCAACGAGTAGCCTTCAAAACTGGGTGTATTCTTTTTAAATCTTTGCATGACTCTGGCCCTCAGTTTATCAGAGATCTATTCAACAGATATAACCCTTCCCGTAATCTTCGATCTGCTTACAAATCCCTTTTGACCATTCCCTCTTATAAGAGGAAGCGTCTTGGAGGCTGCTGCTTTGACCTCCTGGCAGCCACCTTCTGGAACTCCCTTCCCCACCAATTAAAACTGAGCGACAACATCTTGAGTTTCAGACGCTCCCTTAAAACCTGGCTTTTTTCCCAGGCTTATTGATGAGCCGCCCTATTTCTGTCTCTAACCGGTGTGCTGTGTTTCTTCTATAGCGCCATGAAGCCCCTGGGCGTGCGAGCGCTTAATAAATTTATATTAACATTAACATTAACATATTAATAAATTTATATTAACATTAACATTCCCACGGGGGATGGTAATGCAGTCTTCAAAAAGGACGAGAAACCCTCCAAATAGACTATATTGTCTAAGTCCAAAGTTTCATGCAAGGTGATTATACAGTTACTCGCATATATCCAGCAATCTAGAGTCTTCCCTTTTCGCAGTAAGCCCAGCTATGTTGCAGTTTATGATATTCAATGTATTCTTTTTCAGCGGCTGAGGCCCAGTGTTAGAAACAGGACCCCTGGCTGGCCAAGGCTTGCGCCAAGGTCAGTCAGGGATCACCGTTTCTAAGGTCAGGGCAAGGGAGTCACACACCAAGATAACCCCCGCTCACCCTCTAGGTAATGTGACGCGAGCAGCAAGGCTAATCTCAGAGGCGATGTGTAAAGCGTTTGCGCGCGCACCCCAGCGACAACAACCAAAGGCCCACCACAAAGGAAACTCCACACAAGGTTATATCAAAAATAGCCTTTGTATTATAATAATAAAAACACATTAGATAACACACACACTTTACAATGTGCCAACAGGCACGGGCAAGATTTACAAGGGATTATGTACAGGACAGGGCCACCTGGACCACTGTCAGGGGTATGCACTTTTTAGAAATAACACTTGGCACATAAACATATAATGACTGTAAAATAGAAAATAGTTAATGTAGCATACAACCAGTAACTACTGGTAAAGGGAAAATACCTCCTACGCCACCCTAAACACTGTAGGGAAATCACGCAGGGAACTAGGACCTTATCATCAGGACCTATGGAAGGAAAACCTATCACCTAAGCAAGTCACATTTAGCAAAGGGAAGGAAACCTAAAATAATCACCTAGGCAAGTAACATTTAGCAAAGGCAATAAAACATCAACATTCCTCTAAGCAGGTCACTTTTAGCAAAGGGAAATAAAAGCACAAGGCATTACCTAAGCAGGTAACTTTTAGCAAAGGTAATGACACAAACAATCCTCTAAGCAGGTCACTTTTAGCAAAGGGGATACAAACATAAAGAATTACCTAAGCAGGTCACTTTTAGCAAAGGTAGAAACAAACATTCCTCTAAGCAGGTCACTTTTAGCAAAGGGGAATAAAAGAACAAAGAATCACCTAAGCAGGTCACTTTTAGCAAAGGTAATAACAAACAATTGCACATGAAACATTAAAACACATTCAGAGGTGCAGGTAGAACATTTGCGCAGGAATCAAATTAGCAGTAATCATAAATTGCGCAGAGTGCACATGGCACAACATTAGAATGGTCCCCCAGGCCAACTAGCCTCGAAAGGGCTGGAATGCCCTGAGTCTCAAAGTCAGGGAAGGCTGCGCAGGCAGCACAGAACAAAAGCCTAAACGTAGCAACTGTCCACTAAGTGCTGGACAGTTGTAAATAACAGGTAGGCAAACGTTGGAGCCACGTGGGCTCAAGAACACTGGTGGGGAGGAGACACTGTGTGGGAGCCTCGGGGCTACTGACCACACTCGTGTCCCAAGAGCCTCTCTGGCTCGCAAAACAAATATGCTGGGATTAAGAGCTTCAGCGCTCTCAACAATGCAAATGGCCCCACAGCCTCTCTGGGCCCTAAATCAAATAGGGCAGGAGCCTCGGGGGCTCAAAGAATAATGGCGCCTTGATGAGCCTCTGTGGCTTAAAACAACCCACTGTCCCTCAAGAGCCCCTCTCAGGGCTCGACGAACAACTGCGGGCGTGGGGAGCCTCGGGGCTCGAAAACGGGAATGCCCGGAGCCTCTCTGGCTCGTAAATCAACAGGCCGCCTGAGCCTTGCAAGTCTCGCAACAGAAATGCCCCAGGATCATTGGAGCGGCCCTCTGCCAACTGGGGCTGCTCGGGAACCAAAAAAAAGAGGAATGGCCAATGCCCCACGAGCCTCTCTGGGCTCGAAACTACTAGACGCCCTGTGAGCCTCTCGGTTCTCTAAGAAGCAATAGGGCCGCCCGGGAGAACCAACAGGGCCCGCCTCACTCACCGGCTAACTTGCTCCGGACTTCGTTGGAGGCGGGCGGGACTCCGCTGCAGTCTCCCGGCTCCTCCGTGACGCCAGGGCTCTCCTCCAATCACAGCGCGGCACCGCCGTGCGCGCCCCTCCTGACACGGCAGCTCCTGACCAATAGGAGCGGGGTTCACCGGGACGAGCCTCCCGCAGTCAAGCAATGACGGCGCGGCTCTCCTGGGCAGCGTCTCCCGGTAGTTCTTTGTCCTGGGCTGCGGCGGTGATTTCGATACGCACAATTCCTCGGGGGCAATGCCGGGTGGGCACCGGCCTCTAATTAAAGACAAGGCGAGGTGGGCACTCGCTCTGCCGCAAATCGGCAATCCAAGCGGGCAGATGCCGGGTGGGCACCGGCTGCACAACGAGCGCTCCCCAGCGCTCAGGGATAAAGGAAAGCGCTCTCAAGCGCCAAGAGAAGCGCGCTCAGCGCTAAAAAGGAAAATAAAGCGCGCCTAGCGCTATAAATCAAATAAAAGCGCTTCCAGGCACAGCAAAGCTCCAGCAGGGTCTGGAGGCAGGCAGAGGGGCAAGGCAGGGCCAGAGCCAGCACACTGGGTCTCCAGGCAGGGAGACAAGCCAAGTGGCGGTCCTCCTGGCCCCAGCAGCAGCAACAGCCCCTCTGGCAAGGATCCAAAAGTAGAACAACTTCTGTGGGGACACAGCCCCATTTTTATACCATAAATTCCTTTGTCTTCAGGGTGCAGGGTGGGGGGAAACCAGTTGTAGCTGGTTTGGAAGTACCCTTGATGGCCCAACCACCCCTTTCATTCACTGGGGAGGCTTGGGTCGTTAGACAAACCACAGGGGGGCGGAGCCAGCATTGTGTGGGGAAAACCCCAGCCCATCCAGGACACAGGTATACTCCTCCCACACATCACTCATGCTGATCTCACACTCACCACCGGGCAGACCCATCCAGACTTCCTGGAGCCTGGCATGCCAGCCAGCTCCAGCCAATCACGCTCCAGCACCCTCACTGCACACATACATTAATGTCCAGAAGTAGCACTTCCCTTCTAGACACATACATGCCGCACACACCATCTTGCAGCATTCACTCTCACGAGTTCATACATACTAAACTCGAGCCTGCACTCCCCACACATCAGGAACTAACATGGACACACACATTCCCCATGCATTCCTATGGGAGAGCAGGCCAGCCATACTACACGCACGCACTTTACTCTGGGACACAGGGAAAAAGTGCGCAGAGACCCAAAAATCACTACACTGGGTCACAACTAAAAGCAAAAAGATTAGGGGTGAACCTGCCCTAAGGCCCAAGTCCAACACCCAGGCCTTTGGGGACCCTTCATTTCACATCTGCTCACAAGGGCGCTTCTCATAGAGCTAACTCCCGCTTGTGAAGTGCTCAGTCAATCATTGACTTCTAAACTGGTCAAAAGGGCAAACCTTTTCACTAGGATAATTTCCTAATTCGGTATCGATCTCCCCACATATCTATTCTAAAGGGGCAGTGGCTTCAACTGATTTAGACTGTTGTCAGGTCGAGATGGGGCTTGTGGCCCATGAGGTCTAAGGGCAGCCGCGGACAAATCCATATAGAAAAAGCTCAGTGGCAAAATCCTAATTGGGGTCGGTATGACCAATCCTGCTCTAGCCTTCCACCAAGGGGTTTTGTACATCTACAACTATTATATCCCCTTTAAAATGCTTTCCCATACTCTCAATCCCCCCATTCCGCATGCCAATAGGATCTAATTTCATAAATCCCACTGACCGCACACATTAGAATTCAACCAATGCCATTCTTTATCAAGAGTGTGGAATTTAATAAATTATCTACTTGTCCATGGGACAGGCTACTTCCTAAATCTACTTGTCCTGTAACAAAATCCACTAGTCACTTTTGTGCCATGTAATGCAGCGGCAGATTTTTTGCCAATGTATGTTATAATTGTGAGGGGCCCGGCAGCTCCCACACAAATAAGGTTTTATAAAAACCATGCTAAAACAAGTCGCACATTGACAAAACGAAAAGGCTGCCCACGAATTACAGATCTGCTGGCTTTGCAAACGCTTGTTTATTTTTATGTTTCTCATAATCTTACTGGAACTAGTAACACTGATTTTACATTCTGAATATCTTTGGGAAATACTAGCATACACCAACACATTTTACCAAATGATGCTGCACAAAAATGGTACCTAATAGTTTACAGTAATTTAGCTAAATGTTTTTTTTCTAATTGCATTTTTTTGTAAAACTTTATTTTGAAAGCAAAAACTCATCAATCTTCCTTTTGAGCTTCTGCAAATATTTGCATTTGATCAGAAAACATTCTGGAAGCTTTATACATCCATTCCAATATAATAAAGAGAGAGCCCAAACCTTTGAGGCGGGTAATCTCAGGAACCACAGCACCAATCACAACACCCAATACAGCGTTGGAAAGGTCAGTTGCAGCAGAAGGACATAGGCTATGCAGACACCCACCATATACATTTAAAAGGTAAAAGAACCGTGCCAGCAAAGTAGTCCCTTGTGGGCGTGTCTGCGTTGTGCTGTGGGCGTGTGCTGGGGGCGTGACAATCCCTGGGGGCGTGTGGTACGTTCCGCCCTTCATGCCATGTCTCATATCGTGCGCTAATCCCAACCTGCTCCCTTTAAATACCCCTGCACCCCATTATCATAACCCACCCTTACTCCTTAAAATACCCCAACACCCTTAAACACTAACCCATCTTAACCCTGTAAATATACCCTGTACCCCAAAACCCAAACCTATCCCTAAACCCTAAAAATACCCCTGTACCCCAAAACCCAAACCTAGCCCTGAACCCTATACATACCCCTGGACCTCAAAACCCAAACCTACCCCTGAACCCTAAAAAAAACCCTGTACCCCAAAACCCAAACCTAGCCCTGAACCCTAAAAATACCACTGTACCCCAAAACCCAAACCTACCCCTGAACCCTAAAATCCCCCTGTACCCCAAAACCCAAACCTAGCCCTGAACCCTAAAAATACCCCTGTACCCCCAAAACCCAAACCTAGCCCCGAACCCTTAAAATAGCCCTGTACCCCAAAACCCAAACCTACCCCTGAACCCTAAAAATACCCCTATACCCCAAAACCCAAACCTAGCCCTGAACCCTAAAAATACCCCTGTACCCCAAAACGCATACCTATCCCTAAACCCTAAAACTACCCCTGTACCCCATAACCCAAAACTATATCTGAACCCTTAAAATACCCAAACACCCCAAAACATATACCTCAGTACCCCAAAACATATACCCCTATACCCATACTTACCTTATCCAAACATTTTAAAAAAAAACATGCTTTTACCATTCATGCATTTACAACGAATTTTGTTGTAAATGTATGCGTGGTAAAAGCATATAAAATGTAATGCCATGCGTTATAATGGCATTGCGGAGTCATGGTACTTTCGTAATGAAAGTATGCGGAGTGATGGTATGCGGAAAGAAAGTTGCGGAATAATGGGTGTTTACCCTCCCCCGGTAAGTACATTGGTGGCATGGCGGCCCACATCTCCAGCAACATACTCATATTTTTTCATCACCCATTTGAAAAATGCACAGGTCTCTCTCATTGATGGCCAGCACCGACATACACTTTTAGACACACCTCCCTCCACAAGTTCTAGAATTGCGAACTTTAGAGCTGGGGAGCTACGTTCGAATCTCGGCATCAGCTCAACATCCTGTGATTCCAGGCAAATCGCTTTGTCTCCCCGTGCCTACCACAAATGAATGTGTTCTTCTGTAATGTAAATTGTGCTCATGCCATGTTGTCGAGTTCGCGCCATATAATATTGCAAGGAAAAATAAAGTAGGGAAACTCAAGTTCACACACTACTGATCGCGCACTCTTAAGTGCATCAGCAGTGCACTGTGAATCGGAGCGTTTCACAGGCCTGTCACAGATAAGAAATGCTATCTAAACGAAATCCTACAAAACAATATACTACTGGCCAGCAGCAATTCATACCCGGACAACGTCGGGACGGGCTGCTAGTAATCTCATATTGCTAAACTTTGAAAACATGTGTTCACATTTTTATACTGGAATCACTGTCAGTAGCGCAGCCCGAGCTTACAACATTTACTTAGAGCGCTCACCCAAATAATAACGGCTTTGCATTAATGAACCATAAATACAAGTTTGAATAGCATTAACACATGGATACAAATGTTACCTTAACTGCAGACAATGACCTTCCCTTATCTATAATGTGTTACTGTAAACTGGCAGCCAAAGGGTTTGTGCTATAGGGGTATGGGCCTTCTTGTCCCAAGGACAAAATACACATTAAAACTTGTTGCCCTTCACCCCAAACAATATGTCCTGAGCGTGGGCTATTGGAATTCCACATCCCTGTTCATTCATAAGTGTCCTAGTAGATTCCGAGGGATCAGGGGACAATCTTGGTACAGTTGCCAGTGCTATGACATATGGACATGAGGCGGGTGGTAAATCTATCACTGGAAGAGATCCTGACTTTCGACTGCCATTGTCCACCGGATCATCTAGAGGCACTGTCAAAGTATCATCCACTGGTCTCTGCTGTAACAAAGGGCAGGGCAGCTCTGGTATCTCCAGCCCAAGTTTCGACGTTGGCGACTGCACCACATCCCCACTCATACAAACTGACTGTTGCTCAAACTTATTCACCGATTCTTGCAAAGGATTAGTTCCTATAGGCAGAGTTTGTTGTGCCTTCTGGGAAAGCCCCTCACATATATTTCCAGTTTTTGACTCTAGTGTATACAATTGTTCATAAAGTGGGCGAAGTTTCAAATCCAGTAGATCACCTAGATGTGCACTCATGCTATCCCAGGAATCAACTGGTGGAGCGGGCGTATTCCTTTGATCACTAGACCCACATAGAGCTGATTTTTCAATACATCTCTGAGTCTTAGGTTTTACAGCTTTTTTCTTATGTTCCACCACTGGACCAGGGTCTGTGTCTGAATCTAGGGCTAAGATCTTGTATGCAGAACTATAGTTAGGAAAATTGGCAAATTAGATGAAATCTCCCTTCCCCCCTAGCGGTTCCCTCATCTTTAACCATCAATCCTTCACAAGCAGCCTCCTCTTCATTAGGGCAGGTCCCAAACCTGCCCCATAGTAAGTAGACTTGGTGGAACATAATTTTGTGTGGAGGGGATATCCACTATCCGCAATGGATGCAGATCCAGTTCATTAGTTGTTAGCTAAAGCCAGCGTTCAGCCGGTTTGATTTCATTTGATACCAAGTCCACCGCCCTCATCAAAAAGTTATCAATTGTAGTATGCGGGTGTGACAGTGGCTGTTGTTGAGCAATGGAGCTCCCAGATGCAACCTACCTCTTGCACATATTTGCTATAGGGGAAATTCAAACCACGTAAGGAATTTAAAACAAACAAGCTCACAGTACTTTTCCATTCGACGTGCTGCGGACGCCTCCATTGCTTTTGTTGTGCTCCTGCACACGGAAGTCCAGGGACCAAGAAAGGCAGTCTGGAGGACGTAGTCCCACCCCAGCTCTCAAATTCAAACTGTGGGGAAGCTACGAGGCTCCCGCGTTGTGGGACACCTACGCTGCTTTAGTAGCACTCCTGCTCCTGCACCCAGAAGTCCAGCGACCCAGAAAGGCAGCGTGGGAAACGTAGTCCCACCCCAGCTCTGAAATTGAAAGGTACAAGGCTTATGTGTTGTTGGACGCCTTCATTGCTTTTGTAGTACTCCTACACCTGGAAGTCTAGGGACATAGTCCCACCTCAGCCCTCAAGCTCAAACTGCGGCGAATGTACGAGGCTGCCATTGCTTGTCATTGGTTGGCTTCTTTTTCACTCTTATTTCCTTGATTCTCTTTGGTGAATGGGTGTTGGCTTCATTTTCGCTTTGTGTGTTCGTCCTTCTCCTGTTGCTTGGTCCAAGTGCTGTTGCTTGCACCCTCCCTCCTTCCCTCAGGTGTCTGTTGTGGCCTATCCCCACCCGGGATATTAGTCATACTGGGCCAAGTTATAGCACTTTTTTAGAACTTAATTTTTTTTAATTAACCTGTGGCCCCCGCCACCTTGTTGCTTACCTTCTCTCAGGCTCCCTTCCCATTCTGCGTTGCATGCACTCCACCATAAAAAAATATATATTGACAAAGGCAAATAACTTTTGTATGCATGAGGCCTATTTAGTTTTATTAATGTGTTTTTAGCTATGTTGTACAGCAGCATGGCTTCTGTGCAGTATGTTTTAAAGTAAAATAAAAATGTGCTATAATGCAAGTCATAAAGAGAAAAGTATCAAAATATAAGAGTAAAAGAAACTATACAAACATAACTCAACCCTCTTGTGTTAACCCCCAACTTCTCACACACATACGAGGACACGGAGTCCAGAACAATTGTCACCATGCTTTTATTCCTCACTTTTCAATTCTCCAGTTCAACAACTTGATCCTGTACCTCTCTCACCTGAACTGGCTTCGAATACCATGAGAATCCTTTCTGAATGTGACCTGCTTTCTTCATTCTCACTCAATCACCTAGTTTCATAGGCAATTTGTTATAATTCTCACCAACAGCAGCATATTTATTTTGCACTTAACATCTTACATCCACCACGCACCCATTTTCACAGCATTAACCACTTTCTTGTCCATCCATTCTTTAATGAGCTTAGAACCAGCCACTCTACCTCTTACAACGTAAAAAGTGACACTCCTGTTCTGTTGTGGGCTGTAGTCCTCACAGCCCACACCAAGTCCTTAATCACAGCCTTCCAATCCAAGCGATTCACCAAAGCTAATTGCACTTGATCCTTGATGATGGGCATTCATCCTTTCAAACCAATCCATTACTGCAAGGATTTTACACGGCTGTCCTTGTGTGCTTAATGAGAATGAATTCTTGAAAATCTCTCACTTCCTTTGATACCAATGAGCACCGTTGTCAGTCACAATCTCTTCAGGATATCCTTCCCTCAGAAACATCTCCTTTAAAAAAATGTATGACTGCATGGGAATTCACACTCTCAGCAAATTTAGTTTCAGGCCATTTGGTAAAATAATCAATTAAAACAAAGGCATACTCCAGCACACTGCCCACCACTCCATATAACCACGATACATCGAAAGACAGCTTACACTATGTCAAGTCAGCCGTGACAACAGGACTGACAGGACTAGGACTTGTTACTTGCACCTTGTCACTAATAACGTGTGCACAACAATTCCAGACAAAATGTTCAACAGCCATGTCAGCTCCAGGGCATCCATAACCTTCCCTGACTCCTCACTTGATAGCATGAATCCCAGTGTTCTCTTCATGTACAAGGTTTAACACTTTACCACAAAGATTTGAATGCGCAACCTATAAACCACACGTGGGCAAAACACCATCCACAACTGATAATTCTTCTGAAACTCATTGTTAAGGAATGCAATTTCCATAAATTTCTTTGGTAGCGGGCCACTGGTCAGTGACAAATGTCATAACTCCCTGTAACTCTTCGTCACTCTCCAACACTTCTATTCTCTCTCCTTCAGAGGGTGGCCAATTCCTAGCAACCTCAATGGATCACACCACACACACAATTTTCAATGCATCATTCACCTTCCACTTCATGTCTACCTCACTCAATGGCAGCCTCGACAAACAATGTGCAACCAAACTTTTCACACCAACCACACACTCCAACCTGTAATTAAACTTTTGAAGTCTGTACTGCCATTTAGCAATACAAGGTGTAGCCCTTCCTCCACCATTTTTACTGAATAAGTCCACTAATGGTTTATGGTCCATCCTCAAAATAAACTCCTTACCCGAAGAAAATGTTTAAAATATTGCACTCAAAAACAAAAATGTGGTGGAAGGGTCAAAAGGGGAATGTTTTACGACCTGTCTGTTCAAACCCCTAGTCACAAGATACATCACACAACAGAACAGAACAGGTCAGGAAGTGGTGTATGGCTATACCAGACTGTGAAACAGTAGGCTGAGTGTATGGGAAGAGTCGTTGGAAGAAAGAAATGCGATTCAGAACACCATGTTGGTGAGAAACACACGCTAGAATAATTCCCATCAGATCACCTTTATGGTGGAAGTTACATCATTTGGGAAATACTGATCAAACCAGGCCGCATCCGACCCAACAGTGCCGGTGCGGACATGGACGTCAGTTGTCTAGCTTAGGTATTCATCCTAGGCTAGTGTAGATAATGTGCAGTGCTTAAGGAACAGTGAGAGTTAAAATAGACTACCTAGATTCTGAAATTATTGAGGCAGAAATCTATGTGTCAGGGTTAAAAACACGCTGAGTAGTAAGACTACCCTGTAGCGCTATGTAGCACGGTCGACATGTTTCAGCCATAGGGGCATTTCCCTGGCTTTCTTCAGGACCTTTGGACTTGGAATAGCTACTGCAAATACACATGATATATTATGTGAAAAATTAATAATAAATTGTGTGCAAAAATAATAATCAATAGATGTACTAGACAAAGTCACATATCTACCAGGAAACTTGACCGTTTGGTTAAAGTCCACTGGAGGGAGAGAAACACATCTTCTTCCTATTATGAAGAAAAAAGATCTTATTGTTTCCACAACACTTAAATACATACACAAAGCCGCCTAAATACACAAGTACTCGTATAGTATGTACACCTGCATGAATAATTTACATTCTGCATATTAGCAAGCATATTAGCTAAATCACATGGAGGCATTTTCCTCCCAGTGATACTCACCCAGCTTTGTGTGGGTGAAGACCTCACCTCACCCGGCAACTGCTCGGGAGTATGAGGCCCCGCTCTGTAGTGTAGAGAGAAAAGGGCACATTCAGCACACAACTGTAAGGTGCCCAACCTGATTACTCTGCACATAAACCCAACAAACGTATGCCAGAACCCCACTCGTCCAACTACCAAGCCAATCTACACAGGGACTGTCATAGGCTGTCTAAGGAATCCCTCACACTGTGACATTCCTCATGTCCTAAGAAATATAATATAGACATATGAGTGTGCCCATGCAGATATGCTCATTTTGTTATTACCAGGAAATATATTAGAAAACACGGAGGGGCGCCCAAAGATAGTACAATTGAACACCCCAACATGCGTTACTTGAGTATAGAGGACTTGTAACTTAAAAGTCCCAATACAGAGATGTTGTGGGCTGAAAAATCCTATCAAGGCTCTTGTTAGTAAAAGGTGCAGAGTTGTCCATTTACACTTTCAATACCTAATCATCGGCTACTATATATAGAGCCATGGCGGTATTGCATTCACCTCCACTTCCGCTTGGTTTTCAAAACAGGGGCACCGACGGACAGGTGAGCCATTGCAGGCTTTCCTACACGCTTTGTCTGCACGTTTTTGAGACGGTCTTCTGCACTTTAGTTAGTTCCCGTGGAAGAGATTAGTTCAGTCTACTCCTGTTGAGGAGAGATGTTTGGTAAGAGCGTGTATGGCCTTTTCAGCCACAAGCACGTTATCTCCAGAATGGGACCTCTGATATTATTCAGGTCCTGCTGAAGGGCAGTTTTTTCCCTTTTTGTCCCTCCTTTTACTAACAAGAGCCTTGATAGGATTTTTCAGCCCACAACATCTCTGTATTGGGACTTTTAAGTTACAAGTCCTCTATACTCAAGTAACGCATGTTGGGGTGTTCAATTGTACTATCTTTGGGCGCCCCTCCGTGTTTTCTAATATATTTCCTGGTAATAACAAAATGAGCATATCTGCATGGGCACACTCATATGTCTATATTATATTTCTTAGGACATGAGGAATGTCACAGTGTGAGGGATTCCTTAGACAGCCTATGACAGTCCCTGTGTAGATTGGCTTGGTAGTTGGACGAGTGGGGTTCTGGCATACGTTTGTTGGGTTTATGTGCAGAGTAATCAGGTTGGGCACCTTACAGTTGTGTGCTGAATGTGCCCTTTTCTCTCTACACTACAGAGCGGGGCCTCATACTCCCGAGCGGTTGCCGGGTGAGGTGAGGTCTTCACCCACACAAAGCTGGGTGAGTATCACTGGGAGGAAAATGCCTCCATGTGATTTAGCTAATATGCTTGCTAATATGCAGAATGTAAATTATTCATGCAGGTGTACATACTATACGAGTACTTGTGTATTTAGGCGGCTTTGTGTATGTATTTAAGTGTTGTGGAAACAATAAGATCTTTTTTCTTCATAATAGGAAGAAGATGTGTTTCTCTCCCTCCAGTGGACTTTAACCAAACGGTCAAGTTTCCTGGTAGATATGTGACTTTGTCTAGTACATCTATTGATTATTATTTTTGCACACAATTTATTATTAATTTTTCACATAATATATCATGTGTATTTGCAGTAGCTATTCCAAGTCCAAAGGTCCTGAAGAAAGCCGGGGAAATGCCCCTATGGCTGAAACATGTCGACCGTGCTACATAGCGCTACAGGGTAGTCTTACTACTCAGCGTGTTTTTAACCCTGACACATAGATTTCTGCCTCAATAATTTCAGAATCTAGGTAGTCTATTTTAACTCTCACTGTTCCTTAAGCACTGCACATTATCTACACTAGCCTAGGATGAATACCTAAGCTAGACAACTGACGTCCATGTCCGCACCGGCACTGTTGGGTCGGATGCGGCCTGGTTTGATCAGTATTTCCCAAATGATGTAAAATATTGCACCCCAGAAACCAAGAGCCCCTTTCTCTATGGTCGAATAAGTGGCCTCTGCACCCCTCAAAGCCTTTGAAGCAAATGCTAGAATCTTTTCACAACCATTGTTCCAGCATTGCATGAGTACGGCACCAAGACATAGGGCATGCTTTAACATTGGTGGCGCCCAGGGCACACTTTTTTTTGGCGCCCACCCAACCTTTTTATGTTGAGTTTATGCAGGAAAACACTGCTAATGTAACGCTTATTTGTGGACCCAGATCTATCGTGCTCGGAGCACATAAAATGTATTATGTAGTATTTACTGCATTCCTTAAAACAAGAAAGGCATTTGTACTTGAGACACACAGAGTAAGCGAGTAGAAAGAGGCCCACACATAGGGCAGGTGAGGCAACAGTGCACACTGCAGGATGGCTATGTGAAGAACAGAGCACAGACAGTGCACGGTGCTTGAACCAATGAGACTCTTTGAAGGAAATGCAAAACATTGACATCTGATGCTTAAAAAGGTTCAAAGACAAAATATTAGAAGCTTAGACCATTTTGTATCAGACCTTCACGTAGAAAAGAAGCACAGATGCTCAGAAGTGATATGAATGGAGAGTGCTTGCTTGGGTGGTAAGGAATGTGGTTGCTATGATTACTTAGCAGTAGAATTTTGCCTAATTGGTAGGAAACAGTCTGCCTTGTTAGATGAAGCTTGGTTTGTTTGGTAGGACTAGTACTGGGTGCAATGTAGGACAGAGCTCCTGACTGACGAGCGGAAGTCTGGGCAGTCCGACATGCAGCAGGGTTCCCACCCACCATTTTAATTTGTTTTTGCATATTGCGCAAACTTGGCCCAAAGGGTTCGTGGTGGTTCATATGAGCACCAGATTGATGTTTTTTTCCAATGACGTGGAGATTACGGGATTTGCCCATAATCATTGGATATTGGGCCAACGCCAGGACTTGAACCTGGTTTCTCAGTTCCAAAGTCAGCAGCTCAATGCATTAGGCCACCTCTCATATCCAGGCCACTTAAATTCATCGGATGGCAGACTGTCAACGCATGGACAGTGGTGCAAAAACGCCGAACAGACTGCAAACCAGGGCAGAAGTGGAATACTGATTAGGGTAGTCTACACACAGAGCACCCGTCTAAAAGAAGACAAGCCACAGCAGAGTAAAGCAGGCAAAGACTGCATATGACGGGATAGCAGTGCAGACACACAAGCAAGCTGTGCACCCGAAGCAGGGCCAGCTGAAGGTGGTGTGACCAGTGCGGCTGCACTGGACACTGGCCTGGCAAGGGTGGCGCTGTGCTCATCAATATCACATGATTAAAACGCACCTGCTGCAGAGTTCCTTGTGTGTCCAGTTTTCATGGCAATAAAAATGCCGTGATAACTCTTGTGATTAATGTTCCTGCTAGAGAGAGAGATCTGAGTTTTGTCTTGAGGCAGCTCTGACTCTCCATAAAGTAGTGTAGAGGGTTAATATGCCTGCTGCAGAAAACTGATCTGTATTTTATGTGGCTAGCTGAGTGAATCAGTAAAGCCAGCCTTTACTAGCGCTTTAAAACAAATGAAATGCATTTGAGATAGAGGTAATGGAAAGGGGCACCTTTGCCAGGTGGTATTGAGGGAATCTGGGAATTAGGCCACATGGGGGGCTCCCTGGGCACCACCAGCGCTAAAGCCGGCCCTGTGTTGCATCAAAACATACTTAACTTGCTGTACACTGCCTTTTTACGACACTGTGCAAGAAGGGAGGAGGCTGAATGAAGGTGGGGTGATGAGGGGCAGAGGCGGAGAGGATGCGAGCAGCCAAATACTAGTAGTTGTAGCTGCAACATCCTTGCCATATGTGGTACTTTACTTTCTTTGATTGACTCTTCGTAGCATCCGTTCATACTTTATGTAATTATGGGGCATATTAGCAAGAACCTCATTAAAATTATCGCCATTTTAGCGGCAGGAAACTGCAGCTAAAACGCCGACAATGGGCTTGCTAATATGCGTTATTGAATTCCAATAGAAACCCAGGTTAGATGTCCTGCTCATCTTACCTGTGTTTCTATTGGAATTCTATACCGCAAATTAGCAAGGCCATTAATCGCCGTTTTAGCGGCAGTTTCCTGCTGCTAAAACAGCAAAAATTTTAATGAAGTTCTTGCTAATATGCCCCTATGTTTTTGAAACGTTAGGGTGCACACTTGCAGTTCATCTTAGTAACAAGTAGTTATCATTTTTCAGTATGTAATATTTTACTATCGAAAAGATTTTCATGCATGTTATTTTTATGGACTGCAATCTATAACTCGAATACATTGTTATTTTTTCTTGAAAACGGACAGCTTTAGCTTGCAGAATAAATTAAATAAGTTGCTTAGGCTTTGCTGATGTCCTCTGTGTTCTATTATTCATAGGTTCTGGGTCGCTGTGGTCACAAGTTCCAAAACTGGGCTCAAACATATGGCTCAAATCCAGAACTATTCTTCCAGCCATCAACAGCAGAGGAGGTCAAAGAGGTGAGAGTGATTTTACTTCGAATGGCAGATAAGTTGGGTTAAGAAGGTATGGAAATGTACTGAATGACATTGACCTGTCACCTGGAACATGCCGTGAAATCCACTACCCATTTATCGAACTTGCAGACCTTTTTTGGATGTTTGTGTAAAGCCTTGATCTGTACCTCTAGTACACATGACCAAGACCTAGTATTGATTTTTTCTTTGGTAACAAAATGTCCCAGATATGCATTCCTCCCTCATGTGTTTATTGAAAGTCACAAATAAGATATTCGCTCCTTCTGTTGTCCTTCGATCCATTAATCCGGGGTTCTGCAAAGTCGATCCTAAAGGGTCGGATCCATGCCAGATTTTTAACCATATCCACAATTAGATAAATGTAGTTATCTTAAAAATCTGGCATGTATCCAGTCTTCCAGGACTGACTTTGGAGAACCGTGCATTGATCTATCAATCGAGCCATCTATTTATCGAATCATCCATCCACCTATGTTAGGATTCCAAACATTTTTAAAGTCCATTATCAGAATATTTTTTTAAAGCATACAGTCTTGCTGAAGTACCTGTATACAAAAGCAAACCAAACTCTAAACACATCCCGTGGGCCAGTTAGAGCTAATAGAGAATGGTTCATTGAGCAAGTACACCTTGTATTTACGATTATCCCTTCCATCTAAGTTATGGTATCTATTTAGTCCTTGGAGAGTATTTGCAAATCCTAAATGTCCTGGGCATGTAAGATCTCCATGGTCCCTTCCAAAATAAGTGCATATTAGAGCCCAGTCTTACTTGAAGGATTTATCTTCATGTATATGTGATCTTCTTCATGACCAAGATGTACCACAATCAATGGTACCACTGATGCATGTGTGAAGTATGCTTGGTTCACCATTTTGCCAGGATTGTTTGGTTATCTGAAAGTGACATTCCAGATTAGAAGGCTGGTAAACTCTCACGAGAGATCTATTGAGCATTTAGAACAAACCTAGAAGTCCTCAGGAATTTTCACCCGTAGCTCCTCCCTAAGTGCTTTCATGACTTCCTCCAAGAAATGCTAGATTTTCTCACAACCTAACCACACTTATGTAAATGTTCCCCTAGTAACATAATCTCTCCAGCATTTACTAAATATATTACACATATCTTTGAGGGTGTGAGATGCCACATAAACAACAACATTGTTTTTTTGGCTTCTCTACCTTGAGCAGGGCAATCGTTTTTCTATTGTTTCACATCCTTATATTCCATTGTTCTTCAGTGAAGCATTTCCTCAGTTCTTCTTCCCATTTATTCTGGAATCTGGGTTTTTCTCCCACTAGTGAATCTGGGAAATGAGGTGCTTTTTGTAAGAATTTGGGTTACTGCTTAAGGGGGTAAAGCCCTTCTCAAGCAGGAACCAACATTTTTTCAGGGTGAAAACAGAAAGAATACCCTAAATTAACTTGTGGTCATCCCTCAGGTAGCTTGGCATAGAGCAGTTAGGCTTAACTCAGAGGCAATGTGTAAAGTATTTGTGCAATATTTCATACAGTAACAAAGTAAGAATACACCACAAAAAAGATCCCACACCAGATTAGAAAAATAGAGAAATTTTAAAAACAATTCAGGACTAAAATGACAAAAATGCCATCAGTAGAACAGGAGGTATGCAATTCTGAAGATTTAAATGAAAATAACACTAAGGGATAACTGTGAAAACCTTGGACCAGGGACAAAACCATAAGTTCAGATTTGGTGCGATGGAGCGTGGGCTCGCTACAGGGACCCAGTTAAGTCTTCTGAATAAGAGTACCTTAATTCCTGGTTGCATAGCATTATGAGGTACCACGTCAAGGAAGTGTCCGTCTGCTGAGGTGATGTGGTGTTTCCGAGGAGCTGTGAAGTTGCGATGCAAGGTCCTGCGTCATTAAGAAGGATCCCGTCAATGAGTGCTTGTAATGCAATGACTATACATCAAGGATGTATAGTGCAGCTGAGGCGATGCATCGGTTCCAAGGAGCTGCGAGGCTGCGATGCAAGAACCTGCTTCGTTGTCGAGGCTGCCATTGATGAGAGATTTGCAGTGCTAGCGCCTGCATCAGGCATGAGTCGTGCAGTGGCGGTTATGATGCAGGCTGCAAGATCAATGCGACGTCCTTGCACTGGGAGAGTTCTCGCAGCAGCATTGGTTCTGCTCGGGTTGCACTGCGCAGCTGAGAAGATGTGTTGGTTCTGATGGATCCACAGAAGGGCTGGTAGAGCACCTTCGGGCACCACTTAGCAGAGAAGAACTCAGAGTTCCAGATTTGAGGTGCTGGTTACAAGGGATCACTCTGGTGGTCTTTGGTACAGATTACAGGTCCAGTCATTCTCACCCAGACAAGAGGGCAGCAAGCAGCAGGTCAGTACCGGAGGCAGCAGACCTTCAGTGCACCAATGCAGCAGAGTATCAATCCTTTCTGAGCACCGCAGTCTTTTTTCCTGGCAGAGTCTTGTAAATGTCCAGAAGTGTAATCAGGAGTTTGTATGTCTGAGGTTCAATATTTGTACTTGTTGCCTCGCTTAAAGTGGGAGAAGCTTCTAGAGGTTTACCTTTGAAGTGCACAGGTCTCTTTCCTCCCTGCCCTGGCTCTAAACTAACTACGAGGAGTATGCAATCCTTTGTGTGAAGGCAGGCCACAGCCTATGCAGGTGTAAGTGGGATTGTGCCTAACTCCGCCCTCCCATCCTGCCAGTGATAGCCCATCCAAGCACACTTAAGCTCTCTATTGTGTGTGACTGTCTAGGTCACAAAGTGTAACTGACCCAGTGACAGGCTGCAAACACTTAAAGGATAAGACAGGCAAATGCCAACTTTCTAAAAGTGCCCTTTCAAAATTATAATAACAAATAGGACCTCATCATCAGCGAGGATTTTTTGTTACAATTCCAATGACACCAAATATGAAATAATTACCTGTTCCCATTTGGAAGTTACAGCTTATTAAATGAAATAAGGTAACTCCAATGTCATCCAATGAGAGAGGTAGGCCTTGCAATAGTGAAAAAACAATTTAAGAGTTTTGTCTATCAGACCATGTAAAACTTAAAGGTAAATGTCATACTTTTTAAAAACACTGCACCCTGCACTGTGGGCTGTTTAGAGCCTACCCTAAGGGTGACTGATATGTATTAAAGAGGAAGGACTTAGCCTTGCTACAGGTTGACATTGCAATTCAAAACTGCACACACAGGCTGCAGTGGCAGGTTGAAATATGTTTAAAGGGTTACTCAAGTGGGTGGCAGGATAAGTGCTGCAGGCCCACTAGTAGCATTTAATGTACAGGTCCTGGGTACAGAGAGTACCACTTTATTAGGGACTTATAAGTAGGTGTTGGCGGAATTTCTTATCCCGCTTGCAGAATTTAGTAATTTCGTGTTACGCTTGTAATGCAGAATTACTAGTTCAAATAATTTATTGATTTTGATCATAAATAAAAAAGACAACACAAAAAAGAGCATTGGAAAAAGGTACACATATGTTATACTTTGCTAATTGGTGAACTGTCTAACATTTATTTAACATTTTAATATCTGCTAAACAATTTTAAGTACTCATTAATATAAGTATATAGTATAGTAATAGAAAAGTAAGGAAAAGGAAGATAAGAATAATAAAGAAAAGAAAGGAAAAGAAAAGAAAAGAAAAGAAGAAATGATAGAAAATAGAAAGTAGATAATTCTTTCAATAGAAAAATTATTACCACTTATTATGACTATAGTACAACTTGAGTAGACCTATGTAGTTATACAAAAAAATAGTTATACAGTTATTCATTTAATCAACAGATTAAACATAGTGATGACTGTAGAGCTATATAATTATCAATTGGTTTCCAAAATAAATGATAATTAGAAGTGCTATGGGTAATACCTGTAAGAGAAAAAACTATCCATACCCACCATGTATGTACTGACAGTAATGAAGCATTTCTCCAATTAGCAATAATGGATTTCAATGCAGCTGAAGTTAAAAAATCAAAAAGCTTGCCTTCAAGATCTGTCAATTTTGTTGTAATAACGACTGATTTACAGATTATTATAGTATAGGACAATATATCAGTAATATTTAATATTTTCGTTACTATATTCCAAACATCACTCCAAAACTTACTAATGTTAGGACATTCAAAGAGCAAATGTTTTAACAGTCCTTCTTGTTGAGAGCAATTCCAACATACACATGAAATCAACAATTTTGCTTTATATAACCTGAAAGAACTCCTTAAGCAATTGAATAAAATAATGTATTTCTTTGATATATTGAAATGGGCAACCATGCTAAGACATTATTCAGAAAGATTTTTCCACCAAATATCTAAGGATAATGCAATATCTAATTCTTTATTCCAAAAAGAAGTTAGGAAATTAATATTATCACTTGTACTTCCATTCCATTTTTTTTTTAAATAAAAGAGAGATACAGCATGGGATGAGGAGGCCAGGGTTTGTATGTATACAGCCAAATCAGAGGCCGTATTTTGGGGGAAATTATTAGGGAAAGAGTCTAATATTAAATTACACAATAGTTCATATTTATAACTATCTGCAGATTTTATCTTGAACAATTGTTGTAGTTCCTGAAAAGATTAAAAAAAAAGAATTGTCACGGTATATATCTTTCAAGTAAAAAATACCAGCTTTAATCCACGAATTCCAAAATGTTGTGGATCTATTTAATTTCAGTCTAAGATTATACCATGATGATGAGTGTAACGCAAATGCCATCGGGTATTGAGAAATCATTTAATATTAATTTGTAGATTTCACAATTGTTGACCAAGCTTTGTTCAATACTAAACCAAGTTGGAGTATTGTTAGGTGTCACAGTTTGAAACCATAATGTACTATGCTTTAAAATTAATGCTTTATGATACTTTACAAAATCAGGTAAACCTAAAACACCATTGTTCTTGACTACCTTCAATTTCTTACAGATTATACGAGGAGGTTTGTTATTCCAATTAAATCTGGTAATGATACTGTCTAGTTCTTTTAATAGAATTTAAGAGGAAGCTCTGTAGGCATCATGGATAGAAAGTAAAATATTTTTGGAGCAATAACCATTTTAATTGACTCTATCTTCTCCCACCAGGTTAAATGAAGTGCAGACCATTTTTGCATATTTTTTCTGATATAGTCTAAAATACATTCACAGTTTAATGAAATTGATTGTTTTATATTATGTGAAAATATTATACCCAGGTATTTGATTTTATTAGCAACCCAAATTATATCTTTGTTAGGAACCATAACTGATAAACAATGAACATTTAAGGAAAAAAAATATGTTTTTTAGTATTTAATGAGTATCCTGAAAATTGTGAATAAGCATTAATTAAATGTAATAATGAGGGAATTGATGAAGCCAGATTACCTATATAGAGAAGCAAGTCATTAGCATATGCAGAGGTTTTAATAGTAAAACCTTCAATTTCCTTAGAATTTCTGATCGCAAGTAACAAAGGTCTATTGCAAGTAAGAAAAGTAAAGGCAATAATGGGTATCCTTGCCTAGTACCTCTGTAAAGTAAAAATGTATTGGACCTCTGACTATTAATAAAAAGAAGCGCAGACGGACCCGAATATAAAGCTGAAATCTTAGGAATAAATGAGGAACCCATATTAAATGCAGCCAATGTATGAAAGAGATATTGCCAATGTACTTTATTAAAGGCTTTTTCTGAATCTATAGCTAGAAGGCCAGCAGGTTGAGTTAATGATGCTCCACTTTCAATTGCATGGAGTAATATTCTTACATTGTTTATTGACCGTCTGTTTTCATGAAACCTGATTGATCAATATGCACAATGGAATGCAAAACTGAAGCTAATCTTGTTCCCAGGATCTTTGCGTGAAAATTTACAATGCTGATTAATCCAGGAAATAGGACGGTAGTTTGAAACCATAGAGGGGTCTTTATCTGGTATTGGAAGAAATATAATTAAAGCTTCTTTAAAAGACTTTGATGTTGTTCCTGTAAGACTAAAATTGGTAAATAATTTGAATAAATGTGGTGATAGGAGAGTAGCAAATTCTTTATAAAACTCTGCAGGAATACCATCCGGGCCTGGAGATTTACGGAACTTGAGTGATTTAATAGCTAAAGAGTACTTCATCAAAAGAAATTGGCATATCTAATTTATCACTGGCTAATTGAGAAAATTGAGATAAACCACACTTCTCTAAAAAATTATCAATAAGTGATAAATCACTTGTGGGAGGTTTAATACATACATCTGAATAATACTCCATAAATGAATTCACTATTGCTGTATGGGATATGTCTGCTTGGCCATCCGATTTATGGATAGCACTGATTTGAGTTTTAGCGTTCTTAATACGCAAATAGTTTGCTAAACATCTTCCAGATCTATTGCCATTAAACAGAATTTAGCTTTTGAATTAGAAATGTGTATGCCTGCTCTAGTGCTTAATATAGAGTTGAGTTCATAGTGAAGTTTTTGCAAGTGTATTTTGTGTTTACTGTCACTGGATGTAATAAAAAGACGTTCATATTTAGCAATTGGTTGTCTAATTTGTTAATTCGTGAAATAAATATCTTATCTGTATGAGCCATAATGGAAATTTTAACCCTCCACCCCCTAATGTATGCCTTAAAGGCATCCATCTGTTTACAACAACAACTTCAGGAATAAACATAAAATATTCATGAGTTTATGATAAAAGTTTGGGTTTGTTGTCGTTATTAACAACATTATTTGTATTCATGCGCCATCTTCCTCGAGACTGTTGAGATACTGTAGGATGTCAAATGCTTGAGACAAGCGCATGATCCGAAATATCAATATTTTGGATAGTGGGTTCATAAATAGAGGGAACTAGATGACGGATTATCAATAAAAAATCTAGTCTAGAATATGAATTATGAGGATTGGAAAACAATTTTGAATTGTTGGTCTGTTGGGTGATGTAAACGCAGATATCCACTAATTTAGTTGATTTAGAAAAAAAATCAAGAACAAAAAAATGCTTTTGGAGAACGATATTTGATTTGAGAACATCTATCTAATAACAAGGATCACTTGTAAGATTGAAATCGCCTCCAATAATAAGTGGAGCATTATCCAATTTTAATACTTCTGACGTGAAAAGAGACCCAAACTCAGGATCATACTTCGTGTACCATATATATTAATCAAATGTAGGACCATGTCATGAATTTTATTTTAATTATGAGAAAACAACCATTTCATTCGGCACCCTTATGTAATATTTGAAGATTTAATTTTTATGCAAATAAGATAGCAAACCCATTTTTCTTATTGAGAGCAGGTGCAGAAACAATATTACCCAGCCATTGTTTGTTCATGTACGCTAGAATAGTGTCATCAACATGAGTTTCCAGTAATAAACAAATATCAGCCTTATGTCTAGCCAGGTAATCCAAAACTTTTGTATGTTTTACAGGATGCCGTAAACCTTTAACGTTAAAAGACACAAGTTTAATACCATGAATGTTAGATATCATTGAAAGAGATTAAGTAGAGAAGAATATAAAGAATTAAAAGGAATGACAAAATATACGTAGTTCTGTAAAAAAAGGAAGAAAAAGAATGGAAAAAAAGAGCCAACATATAACAAAGACAACACAGACAGAAACAGAATTCTTGAATCGCACACATGCATAACAAGAATAACCACTCAAAACATGCCCGGTAAAGAAATACATCAATTTAGGGTTACTATAAGTGCTTAATAATCTAGTATCTGAAGTAGCATTTTCATTACTTTCCATGGAGAAAGGTGAGTGTAGGTCTAAGCATAGACGAAGGTCATCCAGACGTTGAAAGGACTTCTAGAAGCTATCTTTCCATGTTTGCATGGTAGACGGGTTGAAAAGTCCATATTTGAATCCACAACTTCTTGGTCGAAGTTCAGTAAATTCTTTATGGATTTTTACAGTTTCCTTAGCAAAATCTTGATGAATAAAAATTGTATTACTGTTGGCCATTAAAGATGGAATTTCTCTTGATGCTTTCGGTATTAGTACAAAATGGTGATGACGCAACACCTTGAATATCATTTAACGAGGTTTCGTTTGATTTGAGCTTTTATGTGAAGAAATTCTATAAGCTTTGTCAATCTCAAATTTTTCTGTACATTTTAGCCGTAAAAGGACAGGCAATAGGTTTTCCAAATACATTCTGCAGTCATTACCTTCCACATCCTATGGCAAATTGAACATTTTTAAATTATACTGCCGATTACGATTTTCCAAATCAAGCAATAATTTATTCATTGGTTCTATTTTCGATGCAACAGGTATAAGAGCATCTAATTTGGTTTCGTTGTTTTGAATTTTAATTGTATTGTTAGAAACTTTCATTGAAATACTTGCCATGTCTTTGCGCAAGTTCTTCATTTCTGACGCAATAGTGTCTGTGTTAGTACGAATAGCCTGCATTTCCTCAAACAAATCTGTTAAGGAAGGTTCACAAGAGTCTACAATTTTAGACTTGACTGGTGGAAGTGAAGTAGTATTTTTTTACGTTTGTTAAGAACCAAAGGAGTATTTTTACCCTCTATAGTAACAAGGTAATTATTTAAGGCAGTAATCTGTTCAAATTATAATTTTCAAGTCCTTAGAAATAATGTATTATAATATAACTCTGTGCAGCAGCTAAATTCAGCTGTGAGAGTATCCTGGCCACAGCTGAGCCCTTTCCTGCCTGTGTTTCCGTTCTCCTGGCAGAGAAAATCAGCAATATCTGAGAGGAAGCACTGCTGAAAGGAGCTTCTCTAAAATCACCTTCAACCTCACCAAAAACCAGATAGAAAAGTCTCCAATGGATGCTGATGGTGTTAGAAGACTCCCGGACCATTACTTGAAGGAAAATAGCCCTTTTGGCTATAAAATTAATCATAAAACGGGCCGAAATCGTGGAGCTCACTCCGTGGCGGCCATCTTGATTCGCACGACCCTGTAACGCAAAATTACTAATACATTCCACTTCTCCAGTGGCAGAATAGTCACTTAAGACTAGTTATTTACAGCTCCTTGAGCCTCTCATGCAGGCAGTACCTTCCGGATGGCAGGCAATATAAAGTGAAAACGTTCTAACCAATGATTACTTATAAGCCAAGGCCTAATCAGATGCAGGCCAAACTACACTCTCAACATTTGCGAATAGCTGCCTCTGGCCGCTCCAGTGACTTGTTTGAGTCAAGGCACGGGTTAGTCATCGTGGAGCAGGACGGCACTGGCAGTGTGTTGTGTTTACAGAGAACGCTTGTATGGCAGAATTTGCCTTTGCATGTAGAACGGATGCATACATCAACAAGCAGTATTCAAGCAAATTGTGATCCTTAAAGTTCAAATCCAATTGGTGCGGGGAACATTAATTTCAGCATTGCGGGAGTGACTAGGGAGTCTGACCCCTACACATGCCATTCGATATTGAACTTTGCAAAAGTTTATCTATTTGCAGGTATGAAGCCCCAGTCACACACTCATCTGACCTGACTGCATTAAAAAGCGAATGCCAATCTACCATTCAGAGCTTGTGACCATTAAACAACAAGCCCCATGGTATCTCTTCTTCAACCGCCACAATTTGCGTGCAAATATTCACTAGGCGCGTATTGACCTTTCAAGTAAAAAATACCAGCTTTAATCCAGGAATTCCAAAATGTTGTGGATCTATTTAATTTCAGTCTAAGATTATACCATGATGATGAGTGTAACGCAAATGCCATCGGGTATTGAGAAATCATTTAATATTAATTTGTAGATTTCACAATTGTTGACCAAGCTTTGTTCAATACTAAACCAAGTTGGAGTATTGTTAGGTGTCACAGTTTGAAACCATAATGTACTATGCTTTAAAATTAATGCTTTATGATACTTTACAAAATCAGGTAAACCTAAAACACCATTGTTCTTGACTACCTTCAATTTCTTACAGATTATACGAGGAGGTTTGTTATTCCAATTAAATCTGGTAATGATACTGTCTAGTTCTTTTAATAGAATTTAGGAGGAAGCTCTGTAGGCATCATGGATAGAAAGTACAATATTTTTGGAGCAATAACCATTTTAATGGACTCTATCTTCTCCCACCAGGTTAAATGAAGTGCAGACCATTTTTGCATATTTTTTCTGATATAGTCTAAAATACATTCACAGTTTAATGAAATTGATTGTTTTATATTATGTGAAAATATTATACCCAGGTATTTGAGTTTATTAGCAACCCAAATTATATCTTTGTTAGGAACCATAACTGATAAACAATGAACATTTAAGGAAAAAAATGTGTTTTTTAGTATTTAATGAGTATCCTGAAAATTGTGAATAAGCATTAATTAAATGTAATAATGAGGGAATTGATGAAGCCAGATTACCTATATAGAGAAGCACGTCATTAGCATATGCAGAGGTTTTAATAGTAAAACCTTTAATTTCCTTAGAATTTCTGATCGCAAGTAACAAAGGTCTATTGCAAGTAAGAAAAGTAAAGGCGATAACGGGTATCCTTGCCTAGTACCTCTGTAAAGTAAAAATGTATTGGACCTCTGACTATTAATAAAAAGAAGCGCAGACGGACCCGAATATAAAGCTGAAATCTTAGGAATAAATGAGGAACCCATATTAAATGCAGCCAATGTATGAAAGAGATATTGCCAATGTACTTTATTAAAGGCTTTTTCTGAATCTATAGCTAGAAGGCCAGCAGGTTGAGTTAATGATGCTCCACTTTCAATTGCATAGAGTAATATTCTTACATTGTTTATTGACCGTCTGTTTTCATGAAACCTGATTGATCAATATGCACAATGGAATGCAAAACTGAAGCTAATCTTGTTCCCAGGATCTTTGCGTGAAAATTTACAATGCTGATTAATCCAGGAAATAGGACGGTAGTTTGAAACCATAGAGGGGTCTTTATCTGGTATTGGAAGAAATATAATTAAAGCTTCTTTAAAAGACCTTGATGTTGTTCCTGTAAGACTAAAATTGGTAAATAATTTGAATAAATTTGGTGATAGGAGAGTAGCAAATTCTTTATAAAACTCTGCAGGAATACCATCCGGGCCTGGAGATTTACGGAACTTGAGTGATTTAATAGCTAAAGAGTACTTCATCAAAAGAAATTGGCATATCTAATTTATCACTGGCTAATTGAGAAAATTGAGATAAACCACACTTCTCTAAAAAATTATCAATAAGTGATAAATCACTTGTGGGAGGTTTAATACATACATCTGAATAATACTCCATAAATGAATTCACTATTGCTGTAAGGGATATGTCTGCTTGGCCATCCGATTTATGGATAGCACTGATTTGAGTTTTAGCGTTCTTAATACACAAATAGTTTGCTAAACATCTTCCAGATCTATTGCCATTAAACAGAATTTAGCTTTTGAATTAGAAATGTGTATGCCTGCTCTAGTGCTTAATATAGAGTTGAGTTCATAGTGAAGTTTTTGCAAGTGTATTTTGTGTTTACTGTCACTGGATGTAATAAAAAGACGTTCATATTTAGCAATTGGTTGTCTAATTTGTTAATTCGTGAAATAAATATCTTATCTGTATGAGCCATAATGGAAATTTTAACCCTCCACCCCCTAATGTATGCCTTAAAGGCATCCATCTGTTTACAACAACAACTTCAGGAATAAACATAAAATATTCATGAGTTTATGATAAAAGTTTGGGTTTGTTGTCGTTATTAACAACATTATTTGTATTCATGCGCCATCTTCCTCGAGACTGTTGAGATACTGTAGGATGTCAAATGCTTGAGACAAGCGCATGATCCGAAATATCAATATTTTGGATAGTGGGTTCATAAATAGAGGGAACTAGATGACGGATTATCAATAAAAAATCTAGTCTAGAATATGAATTATGAGGATTGGAAAACAATTTTGAATTGTTGGTCTGTTGGGTGATGTAAACGCAGATATCCACTAATTTAGTTGATTTAGAAAAAAAATCAAGAACAAAAAAATGCTTTTGGAGAACGATATTTGATTTGAGAACATCTATCTAATAACAAGGATCACTTGTAAGATTGAAATCGCCTCCAATAATAAGTGGAGCATTATCCAATTTTAATACTTCTGACGTGAAAAGAGACCCAAACTCAGGATCATACTTTGTGTACCATATATATTAATCAAATGTAGGACCATGTCATCAATTTTATTTTAATTATGAGAAAACAACCATTTCATTCGGAACCCTTATGTAATATTTGAAGATTTAATTTTTATGCAAATAAGATAGCAAATCCATTTTTAGGGCTCGGCCTACGCCCACTAAGTGGGAGGAGTTTCGAGCTCCTAATGTTAAAGAGAAAAAAAAAGTATCTCTAGGGCTTTGGCGAGACACATTCCTTAGTGTGTTATGTCATCTGGCCAGTGATTCGTCTTCGCTGTGGTGTCTTTTTAATAGCCTTGAAGTGATAGGCTAAATGTCGTTTTGGTCGGCCATGTTTGGCATTTTTCGTTCGTGTGCGCGCAAAGAAGTACATTAATTATAATTAGGAGCTGTCAGGGTGCCTCCGTAAGTGAATCCAGATGGCCGGGCGCGTTCACCATTCAGCAGCGCTCAGCGCGCAGCTGCTGCATGCCAGGCCGGGAAAGGGCTTCATTAGTTCAAGAACAAGAGTCTGACGTTCTGTCATGGGCTGTAGAAAAGAGAATTCATTTTACAACTTGTAATAATGTCATGCCTTTTATTAGGCATCACCTAACTCGTGTTTTAGTCATCACAGGAAAATTGTATTATTTTGTTAGTGGGTCCAAAAAAACAACCACGCGCCTTCTACACACAAACTCATTGCACGAGTCTTCTTGAATAGATGCAAATGTTTTTCCAAAACGTTCTCAGAAGAATTTCTGTGACGTCTAACTGTCTGATGTTGCTTCCTTCCTTCCTTTATTCATTGCATATTAATGTTTTCTTATGAGCTATGTACAGACCAGAGCCGTGCAGTGGAAAGATCGTTGTGTGGACTTCTGTTGACATTTAATACTAACAACCAACCCTCCAGACCCTCTTTTTTTCCATGCCTTTCCATTCTGTTGATGTTTTTCTATTTTTTTTATCCGATCCAGCGACTATCGTTAAAAAAAAATGTTAACAGTTTTTTAAACTTTGTTCATAACTTTTTGTCAAGACGCATTTGAGTGCATAGTAACTTAATTAACCCCATGGATGCTCAGCATATTCCCCTCCTGTGCTGAGAATTTGTAAATCCCTTTATTCATGACGAGCTGGGCTCGTCATGAGCGTGCGAGGAGGCTACTTCATGACGAGCCCAGCTCGTCATGAGTGTGGAAGGGGTTAAGGCTATTGAATTACTATTTCTTTCAGTACTGCTTCACATTCTATTTTTTTTAATGCAGCATTGGTTTTCGAGAAAAATTATTGTTTTCGTGACATTCGATTACACCCAAGAGCTTTTCCTACACAATACGGAACTCCCACCCGCCTTTCACAATTCCAATCCCAAACACAAGTGCACAAGTTCTTGCTGCTGAATTTTGAAAAGGCACGTGAAGTGGGAATCAGAGTGCAGAATCAGAGTGCAGTTTGAGAGTGCAGAGTGCAGTTTGAGAGTTGAGACTGTAGTTTGAGAGTGCAGATTGAGAGTTGAGAGTGCAGATTGAGAGTGCAGAGTGCAGTTTGAGAGTGCAGAATCAGAGTGCAGAATCAGAGTGCAGAATCAGAGTGCAGAATCAGAGTGCAGTTTGAGAGTGCAGTTTGAGAGTGCAGTTTGAGAGTGCAGATTGAGAGTGCAGAGTGCAGATTGAGAGTTGAGAGTGCACGTTGAGAGTGCACTTTGAGAGTTGAGAGTGCAGTTTGAGAGTTGAGAGTGCAGTTTGAGAGTTGAGAGTGCAGTTTGAGAGTTGAGAGTGCAGTTTCAGAGTGCAGCATGAGAGTTGTGAGTGCAGTTTGAGAGTTGAGAGTGCAGTTTGAGAGTGCAGTTTGAGAGTGCAGTTTTAGAGTGCAGTTTGAGAGTGCAGATTGAGAGTGCAGATTGAGAGTGCAGTTTGAGAGTGCAGATTGAGAGTGCAGAGTGCAGATTGAGAGTGCAGAGTGCAGATTGAGAGTGCAGAGTGCAGTTTGAGAGTGCAGAGTGCAGTTTGAGAGTTGAGAGTGCAGATTGAGAGTGCAGTTTGAGAGTGCAGATTGAGAGTGCAGATTGAGAGTGCAGATTGAGAGTGCAGTTTGAGAGTGCAGAATGAGAGTGCAGAATGAGAGTGCAGTTTGAGAGTGCAGTTTGAGAGTGCAGATTGAGAGTGCAGTTTGAGAGTGCAGTTAGAGAGTGCAGTTTGAGAGTGCAGTTAGAGAGTGCAGTTTGAGAGTGCAGTTTGAGAGTTGAGAGTGCAGTTTGAGAGTGCAGTTTGAGAGTGCAGTTTTAGAGTGCAGTTTGAGAGTGCAGATTGAGAGTGCAGATTGAGAGTGCAGTTTGAGAGTGCAGATTGAGAGCGCAGAGTGCAGATTGAGAGTGCAGAGTGCAGACTGAGAGTGCAGAGTGCAGTTTGAGAGTGCAGAGTGCAGTTTGAGAGTTGAGAGTGCAGATTGAGAGTGCAGTTTGAGAGTGCAGATTGAGAGTGCAGATTGAGAGTGCAGATTGAGAGTGCAGTTTGAGAGTGCAGAATGAGAGTGCAGTTTGAGAGTGCAGTTTGAGAGTGCAGTTTGAGAGTGCAGATTGAGAGTGCAGTTTGAGAGTGCAGTTAGAGAGTGCAGTTTGAGAGTGCAGTTATAGAGTGCAGTTTGAGAGTGCAGTTTGAGAGTTGAGAGTGCAGATTGAGAGTTGAGAGTGCAGATTGAGAGTGCAGATTGAGAGTGCAGTTTGAGAGTGCAGATTGAGAGTGCAGATTGAGAGTGCAGATTGAGAGTGCAGTTTGAGAGTGCAGTTTGAGAGTGCAGTTTGAGAGTGCAGTTTGAGAGTGCAGATTGAGAGTGCAGTTTGAGAGTGCAGATTGAGAGTGCAGATTGAGAGTGCAGATTGAGAGTGCAGTTTGAGAGTGCAGTTTGAGAGTGCAGTTTGAGAGTGCAGTTTGAGAGTTGAGAGTGCAGTATGAGAGTTGAGAGTGCAGATTGAGAGTGCAGATTGAGAGTGCAGAATCAGAGTGCAGAGTGCAGATTGCAGTTTGAGAGTGCATTTTGAGAGTGCAAAGTGCAGTTTGAGAGTGCAGAGTGCAGTTTGAGAGTGGAGAGTGCAGATTGAGAGTGCAGTTTGAGAGTGCAGATTGAGAGTGCAGATTGAGAGTGCAGATTGAGAGTGCAGTTTGAGAGTGCAGTTTGAGAGTGCAGAGTGGCAGTGAGTGCAGACTGAGTGCAGAGTGACAGTGAGTGCAGACTGAGTGCAGAGTGACAGTGAGTGCAGACTGAGTGCAGAGTGACAGTGAGTGCAGACTGAGTGCAGAGTGACAGTGAGTGCAGAGTGACAGTGAGTGCAGAGTGACAGTGAGTGCAGAGTGACAGTGAGTGCAGAGTGAGTGCAGAGTGAGTGCAGAGTGAGTGCAGAGTGAGTGCAGAGTGGCAGTGCGTGCAGAGTGGCAGTGCGTGCAGAGTGGCAGTGCGTGCAGAGTGACTGCAGAGACAGTGTGTCAGGGTGCACATTGTGTGAGTGTGCAGAATGAGTGTGCAGGGTAAACAGTGTGTGACTATGCAGGGTGACATTGGGAGTGTGCGGGTGAGCAGTGTGTGAATGTGTAGGGGCAGTGTGTGAGTGTGCAGAAAACACCACACACACATACACCACACACACATAACGCACACACAAACCACACACCTCAGTCTCTCAACACCACACACTTGTCACCACTCAACACAACACACTCACCACCACACTCACTCCCCAGGCTCACCCCCACAGACTCACCACCACACACTCACCAGCACACAGAAAACAACACACACAACAACACACCCCCAGCCGTCAATGAATGCTTTCACCATGCACAAACACCAACAACCATCATCCATCTGTGCACGCTTTTACCAAGCACACACCCACCAGCCGTCAGTGCACCCTTCCACCAGGCACACACACCTCCAGCCGGCAGTGCACTTTTCCACCAAGCAATCGCAGTATGGTACACTTTACTTTTAAACATATTCATATAAAGCACAGCATGCCACCATTGGTAAAATTATAATTCAACCAACATACTTCCACTACACACCACATGCACACACTCCATAACACATGGCAAAAAGACATTGGCATTTACAATGCCATTAGCTCAAACTCAAATAAATCCGAGCCCGATTGCATTTCTAATGCTTGTTCTTATTGAGAGCAGGTGCAGAAACAATATTACCCAGCCATTGTTTGTTCATGTACGCTAGAATAGTGTAATCAACATGAGTTTCCAGTAATAAACAAATATCAGCCTTATGTCTAGCCAGGTAATCCAAAACTTTTGTATGTTTTACAGGATGCCGTAAACCTTTAACGTTAAAAGACACAAGTTTAATACCATGAATGTTAGATATCATTGAAAGAGATTAAGTAGAGAAGAAAATAAAGAATTAAAAGGAATGACAAAATATACGTAGTTCTGTAAAAAAAGGAAGAAAAAGAATGGAAAAAAAGAGCCAACATATAACAAAGACAACACAGACAGAAACAGAATTCTTGAATCGCACACATGCATAACAAGAATAACCACTCGAAACATGCCCAGTAAAGAAATACATCAATTTAGGGTTACTATAAGTGCTTAATAATCTAGTATCTGAAGTAGCATTTTCATTACTTTCCATGGAGAAAGGTGAGTGTAGGTCTAAGCATAGACGAAGGTCATCCAGACGTTGAAAGGACTTCTAGAAGCTATCTTTCCATGTTTGCATGGTAGACGGGTTGAAAAGTCCATATTTGAATCCACAACTTCTTGGTCGAAGTTCAGTAAATTCTTTATGGATTTTTACAGTTTCCTTAGCAAAATCTTGACGAATAAAAATTGTATTACTGTTGGCCATTAAAGATGGAATTTCTCTTGATGCTTTCGGTATTAGTTCAAAATGGTGATGATGCAACACCTTGAATATCATTTGACGAGGTTTTGTTTGATTTGAGCTTCTATGTGAAGAAATTCTATAAGCTTTGTCAATCTCAAATTTTTCTGTACATTTTAGCCGTAAAAGGACAGGCAATAGGTTTTCCAAATACATTCTGCAGTCATTACCTTCCACATCCTATGGCAAATTGAACATTTTTAAATTATACTGCCGATTACGATTTTCCAAATCAAGCAATAATTTATTCATTGGTTCTATTTTCGATGCAACAGGTATAAGAGCATCTAATTTGGTTTCGTTGTTTTGAATTTTAATTGTATTGTTAGAAACTTTCATTGAAATACTTGCCATGTCTTTGCGCAAGTTCTTCATTTCTGACGCAATAGTGTCTGTGTTAGTACGAATAGCCTGCATTTCATCAAACAAATCTGTTAAGGAAGGTTCACAAGAGTCTACAATTTTAGACTTGACTGGTGGAAGTGAAGTAGTATTTTTTTACGTTTGTTAAGAACCAAAGGAGTATTTTTACCCTCTATAGTAACAAGGTAATTATTTAAGGCAGTAATCTGTTCAAATTATAATTTTCAAGTCCTTAGAAATAACGTATTATAATATAACTCTGTGCAGCAGCTAAATCCAGCTGTGGGAGTATCCTGGCCACAGCTGAGCCCTTTCCTGCCTGTTTTTCCGTTCTCCTGACAGAGAAAATCAGCAATATCTGAGAGGAAGCACTGCTGAAAGGAGCTTCTCTAAAATCACCTTCAACCTCACCAAAAACCAGATAGAACAGTCTCCAATGGATGCTGATGGTGTTAGAAGACTCCCGGACCATTACTTGAAGGAAAATAGCCCTTTTGGCTATAAAATTAATCATAAAACGGGCCGAAATCGTGGTGCTCACTCCGTGGCGGCCATCTTGATTTGCGCGACCCTGTAACGCAGAATTACTAATACATTCCACTTCTCCTGTGGCAGAATAGTCACTTAAGACTAGTTATTTACAGCTCCTTGAGCCTCTCATGCAGGCAGTACCTTCCGGGTGGCAGTCAGACAATATAAAGTGAAAACGTTCTAACCAATGATTACTTATAAACCAAGGCCTAATCAGATGCAGGCCAAACTGCACTCTCCACATTTGCGAATAGCTGCCTCTGGCCGCTCCAGTGACTTGTTTGAGTCAAGGCACGGGTTAGTCATCGTGGAGCAGGACAGCACTGGCAGCGTGTTGTGTTTACAGAGAACGCTTGTATGGCAGAATTTGCCTTTGTATGTAGAACGGATGCATACATCAACATGCAGTATTCTAGCAATTTGTGATCCTTAAAGTTCAAATCCAATTATGGTGGTAAACATGAATTACAGCATTGGGGGAGTCACTAGGTAGTCTGACACCTACACATACCTCTCAATAGTGAACTTTGCAAAAGTTTATCGATTTGCAGTTATGAAGCCCCAGTCACACACTCATCTCCATCTGACCTGACTGCATTAAAAAGCGAATGCTAATCTCCGATTCAGAGTGTGTGTCCATTAAACAACGAGCCCCATGGTATCTCTTCTTCAAGCGCCATAATTTGCGTGCAAAGATTCACTAGGCGAGTATTGACCCAAAAACTTTGAATAAACTGGTTTTAGTCAGTAATCTCATTTCAAACGGTGGCCTCAATAAATCGAAAAGTCCACTACTTGTGAGCCTTTTGTTTTAAATATAGTACTGAGCACACAGATAGCTACAAATACATTCATTTATGAAAATAAATTGCTTCTACAAGCCATACCTAATCTTTTTGGCAATTTGAATATGGATTTTGCAATCATTTGGGAATTCTTATGCTTGATCGAATTTTGATTTAGGGTTTTATGTTTCCCGTTGTTCCGATATCTGTCATTGTGCCTTTTGCTTCCACTTGTATTCTACAGTTTACAAGCATGAGATTACATTTCTATTGTAAAAAGAAACGCTCTTTGCTCAGGACACCATGAACTTGTTCCATTAGAGCGTGTTAAAGCTGCCAGCTATTGCTTTAAATGCCACTCTTGCTCTCTAACAGACAGGTAACACAAACCAAGCCTGTGTGCCGATTACAAAGAAATCGCAACATGACATATCATGACATAACAACTAAAACAAAACAACCATAATGAAACAACACAAAATATACCATAACTTGACATATATAACACATACCACGTCATTTATTGCACAGGCGTGAAGTGGGCCTCTGGTATTTTAGTAATTCAAGTTCCAGCACATCATTGACAAGGAAGAGAGCATTTATTTGTGTCTGCGGCTGTGGGCCTATAATGCTGTGCTTGCTCCATTTGGTGAAGCTGTGGGACTGTATAGAAGGACTTATCATTTGACAGCGATGTCGGATTGTATGATGTGGTCTAGTGGTTGGGGTGGAGTTAAGAGGGAGGAGCAGGAACGGGAGGAGCCAGAGACAGGAACCAGGGCAGTTAGAGTAGGGACGGGGAAAGAGATAGACGTATGAATAAAGAGCTGAGTATACACAAGCCTGTGTCCGTGTATAATTGTCGTGGGATACGACAACTGGCGACGAGGGTGGGATCGAGCACACATGTGCTGATCCTGTGACGCTGCCCGACACTGTGACCCCGTCCCCGGCAGCGTGAGTGAAAAGCCGACCCTGAACCTCCATGACCGCGTGGAGCGGTAAATGAGCGTGGGAGCGCCGTCGCGCGTAGGAGGGTCGGAGCTCGCCCGTGTGTGGGGCTGGAGCACAAGAACAGAAGTGCCCACCGGGAGCTTACCCCGGCGGCAACTAGCCTGAAGCTCGCCCTGCGTGTGGGGCTGGTGCGTGGAGCTGAAAGCGCCTACCGAGTGCCCACCTCGGCGGCAGAAGCGCAAGTGGAAGCGCCCACCGAGTGCCCACCTCGGCGGCGAACAGAGCGGAGCTCGCCCCGTGCCTGGAGGCTTGAGCGTGCCCACCGGAGCCCACCCGGCGGCAGTAGCAGCGAGGATCACCCCACGTGTGAGGAGTGGACAAGAGACAATCAAAAGCCGACCGGGAGCCCACTCCGGCGGCAAGAGACGAAGGAAAGAAACCTCACCTGCAGCAGTGACTCTGGCGGTGGATCGCGGCTGAAAACGGCGAGCGGTGAGTGGAAAACTGCAGCCCCGAGTGAATGTGTGGCTCCGGTCGAAGGAACGAGCAGAAACGACCAAAATCTCGGTGAAAACGAGATTCCCGGCGGCCATCTTGAAGTCAGGCAGCATTGGCCAATCCCCTGCGAGGGATCATCGGCGGCCATTTTGAGGTCAGGCAGAAGACCTGAAAGTACAAATAAACATTGGCAAGTGCCACAGGGCCAGGGAACAAGCACTGGTAAGTGCAAATCAAGCAGTGGTAAACACAAAACAACAAGCACTGGTAAAGACAAGAAAAGAAATTATACAACAAGCATTGGCAAATGCAAGAGCGTACAAACACTGGTGCATGCAAAGACAAGTACTGGCTAAGAGGAAACAAGTTTTGATACATGCAAAGAAACAAGCATTGATCCATGCAAAGAGACACAAGCATTGACACATACAGATCAACAAACATTGGACAAATCATGGCCAAGGAAGAAAACCAGCATTAGCGAAGGCCAAACAAACAGTGGCAAAGAAACCAATCAGCAGTGGCGAAAAGATACAAACAATCACTTGAAAGCGAACAAACAAACGTTGGCGAGAAACAACAAACCAGCACGAACACCTACAAAGGTAATGCAACAAACACTGGCCAACGCAAGTGCGGAAAAGAAGCAAGCATAGACGCATGCAAGAGATAGATGAGTGACTGGATAATCTGCATTAGCTTGGAACGAAACGCAAGAACACTGACAACAAACACAAACAAACACGTTTCGTATATAAACAAGCCCAAGCAACTGCAGGCCTCGACGCTAACAAGCTCAGGATCACGCAAATCTTGAACGAAACTGACACAAGCAAACACGGATCCTGCACGTAAGCAAACACGAGCAAAGGCGAATACCGAAGCATACCTCCGGCGCCACGCAACGATAAATGATCAACCTACCTGATTCCAAAGAAGATAACCAAACAGAGACTAGAGACCGGGAGGGTCAGCAAAAGAAGACAAGAAGAAGAGGAAGGGAACGGTCCTGCGATATTGTCAGGCCAGCGCAGTTCACCATCATGTCGGTGAGAGAAGAAACTCATACTTCGAGCCCCTGCATTGGAGTGCCACCCCCAGTGACACAGACTAGCAACCAGAACCTGGGGCCAGAATGGAACCGGTGGCTGGAATCACTGGACGATTTTCTTGAGGCAATTGGTGAGCGAAGAGACAGGAAATGTCTGATGCTACTCCTTCAACTGGTCGGTCATGAGGGCCGACGCTTAATCAGAACATTTCCCAAAAGGGACACAGAGAGCTATGAAAGACTCCAAGTGAAGTTACGTGCCCATTTCCATGCACCGGTGGAAGTGGATCATGCTCGCATCGCTTTCAATGCAGCACGGCAGGAACCAGGAGAACCATTGCCGAAATTCATCACCCGGTTGCTAAGTCTGGCACCCCACTGCTATTTCAATACATTTACAGATGAAGAAGCAGTTCGGCTCCGGATAATCGAAGGCTGCTCAAGCACAGACACAAAGCGCAAGATTCTTCAGGAACAGTGGTCGCTAAAGAGAATCATCAGAGGGGCCGAGGTTGGAGTGCGGATGAAAGCAAAAGACTTATCGAAAGACATGCACTCGAATGCAAGACACATGGATGTCTGGAGAGAGACATCCCTCATGTCTGGGGGCAAGGCCCAGGAAACAAACAAAGCCGAAAAGAAGGCGGGTGAATCAGAGCCAAGACGAAACAAGAGACACAGCGTCATGGAACACCCCAAGTCACCATCACAACAGACCGGGATGATTCAGGATTGCGAAAGCGACACTGATACAACCTCGCAGAGTTACTCAACCTCAAGGAGTCAGTCAACGGATGACTATACTGATACAACCTCACGGAGTTACTCAACCTCAAGGAGTCAGTCAACCGATGATGAAAATGGTTATGAAGCAGATGAAGTGTCAAGCGGGTCAGATCACACCCATAGACAATATGGCAGATTGCTCAACAGGAGGGCAAGCAAGACAAACTACAGCAGACAGGACCAGTCCCGTCAACGCCGGAAATCGGCACACGAACATCCCCGGGCATCCTCCCGCTATGCACTAAAGTCTATAGATGAGTCCGAGGACGCATCAATCAGCGAGACATATCACCCCAATGGCACGGACGTCAGCACGTCTAACGAACGAGAAGAAGAAACCAACCACATGAGGAGTGGTAAGTCACTCAGACACCGAAAAGGGAGGGACAATTGTGTCAATGAGAAAACGGAGAAGGGACAAGTGATGTCCCGTGTAAAGGGTAAAGACCAAATGCGCCGAGATCAAACTAGAGAAATAAATGTGTGGTTAACAAACGATCTCTCCATCACAACAACACAAAAGACACATAAAGAGACGTACCCAAAGGAATGCTCCATAGATAGCTCCGACTTCAGGAGCATGTCATCCCAAACCACCGACTCAATAAACGTATCAGTCATGATGCCCTCAAAGGACCGTTCTCAAAAGAAATCCACGAACGACTCCTCCGAGTCGGAAAGTATGTCTGTCCAATCGTTCAAGTCAACAAAATCATGGTCCCGACCACGTCCATGGCATCAGTCACCCGACCGCACAACAGAACCAAAGGACACCATGTCTCATCAGTCATCGCCATTTCAAGACATGAGTAATATGCCGTCACCCCTGATGGGGTCAGCGAGGCTGACTAAAAGAACTGACGGAAGGAAAACAAAGAGATGGGACAGTATCTACCAAGTAGAAAAGGATTATCCGGTCACCCCGGGAGGAGGACCAAAAGTGGTTACAGAGATCGACTGTCACCGAACGAGAGAGGAACAGGTACCTGACCGGATGGTCAGGAGTTTCGCCGGTTCCAAACATGAGCGAGAGAGAGAGAGACAAACAGAGGCAACAAACGAGTCCAGGAATCAAGACAGGACACCCATTTCAGATAGTACATTAATGTCTGGCATGCCCGATGGTGAACAGAAGAACAGTGCTGCTCCCAACCCGACAAGACAAAGAGAAATAACCGTACAGGTGGGAGCTCGGAAGAAGACCGGAACATTGTCCACTCCCGAAGGAGATCAACCGTCAACAGAACAAGAGTCACCAAGGAAAGCAGACTGCCACTGCCGAGCTGAGCCAGCAGCAGTCACACAACATGAAAGAACCATGATAACTGCGGAACCGGATAATAAACAGCCCACACATAATGGGTTGCATTCTCAAAAGTGCACTCCCGTAGTCAAGGATGTCTTGGTTAAGGCACCGAAAAGATTGGTCAATGTCAGGACCACCACGGATTCGACACTACTGATGCTTGAAGAACAAGCCGTCCGCCAACCCGTGTGGTGGATTGAAGAAGTGCGAACACTGTGGAAATTAAGTTCAGTTTGTTAAGAAGGGGGGAGATGTCGGATTGTATGATGTGGTCTAGTGGTTGGGGTGGAGTTAAGAGGGAGGAGCCAGAGACAGGAACCAGGGCAGTTAGAGTAGGGACGGGGAAAGAGATAGACGTATGAATAAAGAGCTGAGTATACACAAGCCTGTGTCCGTGTATAATTGTCGTGGGATACGACAAGCGGGATAGTTATTTCGCACTCTAATCCAATCGTTCTTGCAGCTTACCATCTGCTCCGATGTGTTCCACCTTTGGAAGCACCAGGGGTGTTTTCATACAACTCTCATCCTGTAATAACTTTAAATAATAGGGAAGGGAAAAAGGCAGGCTAGAGTGGCTGGGGCAGGTGGCAGACTTCTGATCCTGCAGCCAGTTTAACTTTGGACACATCTCAGCGACTTCCGTCTGAGGGAAACTCGACACTTGGCCGATGGGCGTGTGGCTGCCGCTGGCTCGACTCATGGTAAAGAGGCTGTTGTTGTTCCAGATGTGGATGGAACCTTTGTCCTGTCATGCACAGGATACTTGTAGGACATGTGGATGGCATTCCTCTTTTGTGGTTGGCATTGCAGCCATTGTTCTGTTTAGCTGTTACCCTGGGTATTTTGCGAGAATTAGGCCGGGACTGTCTGTTTTTGCCACGGGTCATTTCCCCAGTGAGTGGCAGCCTTTGGAGCCCCTTTGTGAGGCTGGGAGGTCGCTGCTGGTGTCTCTGTCACTTCCACCAGCTTTATACAGCAGACAGGGGGTCTTCAGGAGACTGGAGAGAGAGAGAGAGGAAAGAGAGAGTAGAGACAATCGAGAGATCAAGGAGGAAGAGCTCTGGGAGGACTTTTGTTTTTTCCTTAATCCCGCTGCAAACAGATTTTGAAAATGCAGAACCTTGGCGCCCTGCAGCCCCAATTTGCCTCTCAGTTGCTGCCACCAAATATAGTGCCAGGGCGTTCAGACCATGACAGCCCGAGACGTGAAATTTGTAATCTATACCTACTTTCAAGGAGACTTAACAAAGGACCACTGGAAGAACATACATAGTCGAGCATATGTCACTATCTGTGAGAAGCAACTCCTGCTGCCAGCTGAGCTTCACGCATTCTAGGGCCTGAACCTGTCCCAATCACTTTGTCCACATGGACATCCGTGGCACTTCTTTTGCCCTGGTGCCCTGGTGCCGGCTCCATGACCGAAGGCAGTCCAGAGCCCAGCCTGAGCTCCAACCCCATCAAGGTCATAGTGAAGACCCCAAAAGACAAAGAAGAGTTTGCTGTGTGACAGAGAGCACGGTGCACAAGGTACTGAGAGAGCGACTTTTAACGGGAAAATAACCGAGGCACTCAAGATCGCGCCCAGGAGCAGGTTGTTGTTATCACCCATCAACTGGCTGGAGAGCCTGTTCACTGAACCTTTCTAAGGGTGGCCGAGCAATACTCCGCGAGCTCTGCTCAGGCATACTTATAAGTAAATTAAATATACCGACTGGGGATAATTCTAGAAGGTAAAAAGGATATGGCACTTGGATGCCCCCTGACTGGCTGAACAAAAGCTAATTTTGTTGGCTTCCTCCCCACCTATTTGTAAGGTGCAAGCCTGCTGGAGCAGGAATTGGGAGGGATTGGTTTGGGGCATGGTCCAGGTGATATAGTCATTTTTATTGTTGGAATCTGTACAAGCCAAGAGATGACTAATTGTGGCAGCACCGAAGTTCTGCTTTAATATAGCCTTATAGCCCGCCGTAGCGGGCTATACCGGCTATTAAAGGCCCGCGGAATCGGTAAAGGCCCGAGCCGAAGGCGAGGGACTTTAACGAGACAGCGGGACTTTAATAGCCGGTATAGCCCTGCTACGAAGGGCTATAAGGCTATTAGAACATTCTGCCACTAGAGGGCAGAATGTTCTAACAAATTAAACAAAGGGTTCTCAAAGCTCGAGGGGATATAAATCCCCTCAAGCTTCGAGAAGCCTTTGTAGAACATTGGAATGTTGCTCTGCGGGCCTTTACGGCCTGTAGAAGCAGGGAGCACTCCATTGTCTGCAATGGAGCTCCCAACATTCCAATGTTCTAATACTTGTTAATAGTGGTGGAATGTTGTCTCTGTATGCATTGACTATTCTTATGGTCAAGTGGCCCCAAAATATTTGATTGTTCCTTCACTTTGGTGGTTAAGAGAAGGAAATGCACTTGTACCTAACTGATTAGCTCTTCTGAAATGTTGATCCGTAGTATCTCAGATTAGCACAGGTGGATTTAAAAGTGTAAAACCTCACCAAACGGAAAGATACTCCTTCTGGGTTTTTCCTGAGTTTAGTTGTGAGAGAGATTCTTGCTTCTGCCATAGACTGAGACACTGCCCCTTGTTGGCTATTCTATTAAAGAACCTTGAAAGGCTAGGGATCAAGCTGGTGATCATTCTTTATACAATCCAGAAGGGGGTTGCCATAAATATGAGTCACAATGTTTTAATTGCTTTGAGACATCTTAGTGAGAGTTTGGCTGCTCAAGAGCCTTTCTTTGTTCTTTAGAAACTTGATTAAGTGAAAGGAAATGGATTGAAAGGCATGTTTTCTTTGTATACAATCTACTTGTTCTTTTGAGCAGAGATTTTGGAAAAAGCCTCTAACGGTCTGAAGTTAATCATTGTCTTGTGTTCTCAGGGTTCCCTCCTATCTTTGTTTGACTTAACATATGTTTATTCTCCTTTTTTTCAAAACATGTAAGCTGCAATTGACTCCAGGTAGCTAATACGTTGGGCTATATTTTCTGTGGCTATGACTTCTTGAGCTCCCAGCAAGAGTCTTGGTAATCTCTCTCAGTTTCCTAAGCCTTGCTGCTTCTGCAATACATGTCCCTCTCTGGACTGCTTTTCAAGGATCTTAAATTGTTAATTAGGGGCAGTCCTTTGTGATGTAGAATCATAAGAATTCTAATGTGTCCAAGTATATTTTGTTTAGCAATTGTATCCCTAAGAATGTATTAGTCAGATCTCCAGGTCTACTGGTTCTTGATCTCCCTCTTATATCATCTCATTTCATTTTTCAAATCACTGGGGTATAGGCCGTCAATCAGGACTCTCCAGCCATTTCTGTCCTGGGCTTTCCTTTCAATCGGACTCCAGGTCTAACCCCTCTCCTTGCAGTCAGACCTGAGACCTCAGCACCAGGTGTTTCTTGGCCTTCCTCTTTTCCTTTTCTCTTGAGGGTTCTAGGTCAGGGCTTGCCCAGTGATGTGTGATGCAGGCTCGCGTTGGGTGTGGCGTATCCAGCCCCAGTGTCTTTTCCTGATTTCTTCAACAACAGAGAGTGTGAAAGTCTTCTCCTATAGGTCATTGTTGCTGATGATGTCTGGCCAGCGGATTTGGAGGATTTTCCGCAGACAGGTGTTGATGAAGGTCCGGACTTTGTTGGTGGTGGCCACTGTTATCCTCCAAGTTTCTGCTCAATACAGAGGAACCGATTTTACGTTGGTGTTGAAAAGCCTGATCTTGGTTGGCAGTGTTAGGTCCTTGGAGCACCAGATCTTCTTTAGCTGCATGAGGACAGCACAGCTTTACAGATTCTTGCCTTGATATCAGCATCTGCCCTGCCCTGCTTGTCTATGACACTGCCCAGGTTTGTAAAGGCCTCAACCTCTTACAGGGCATCACCTGAAAGAGTGACTGAAGTTCTGCTGGCCGTGTTAACCATTAGCATATTGGTTTTTCCTTTGGGGATGTTGAGACCAACTTGTGCTGATGTGGCTTCCACATTGTTAGTCTACTCTTGCATCTGCAGATGGGTATGGGAGAGTTAGGCCATGCCGTCTGCAAAGTCCAGGTCATCGATCTGAGTCTGAAGTGTACACTTGATCCCATTCCTTCTCCTTGCTGTGGATGGATTAATGAATCAGTCTATTGCCGACAGGAAGAGAAAAGGTGAGAGCAAACAACGCTGGCAAACTCCAGTCCTGTTATTTTTATTTTACAGAGTTTTATATAGCGTGAACTTGACCCAAATCAGGTATCAGAGCGCTGTACATAGAACCAGTTGCATTACATGAGGACAGATTCATTTTTGTTAGGCACATGGAGATTAAGTGATTTGCCCAGATTCACACGATGTTCAGTGTCATTGCCGAGACCCGAACCCAGCTCCCCAGATTCGAGGTTAACCGCCCTAGCCGTTAGGCCAACGCCTCTCCTTGGAAGGCTTTTGTGAGCTGTCTTCCATGGACTACCTTGAAGGTCATTCCTTCGTAAGGGTTCTTGATGATTCTTACAAGTGTATTTGGCACACCATAGTGACAGAGGAGTTTCCAAAGGGTCTCTCTGTCCAAGCTGCCGAATGACTTCTCATAGTCAATTTAAGTTCACATAGATGGGTGAGTTCCATTCTGACTGCTCAATGTTGATGAGCAATGTTGCAGCCTGGTCTGTGCAGGTGATCTACCTTTGTGGAAGTCAGCTTACTAGTCTCTCAACTGAGCATCAACTTGTGCCTTCATTCTGATCTGGATAACTCTGTTGAACACTTTGCCTGGAGTTAATAGAAGAGTTTACCGTCTTTAGTTTGCGTAGTTACTCAGGTAACTTTCTTGGGGATCTTGATGAGATATTCCTCCTTCCAGCCTGATGGCACCTTTTCCTCTTCCCAGATCCTTGCACACGTGGGGCAAATCATGTCTACTGATTTTTCAATGTCTGCCTTCAGTGCCTCTGCAGGAGTGTTGTCAGGTCCTGCTGCCTTCACATTTCTCAGATGTTTGATGGTTTGCCGTATTTCTTCATTGGATGGTCTGCTTCAAAGTCAATTGGTAAGTCCTTGTCAGCTGGCTGTATGTCTGCTGGAGACTGCGGCACGTGCTGGTTCAGCAGTTCTTCAAAGTGCTCAACCATCCTCAATGTTGGACTTCGTTACCCGTGATTGTCTTCCCAGCTGTGTCTATAAAAGGTCTTCTGACTTGCTGTCATATGTCATAGAATTCTTTCAAGTTTCCATGGCCCGCTGCTTCCTGGGCTTCTGTGGCAAGACCATCGATGAATCCTCGCTTCTCTGCTCTTAGGCTTCTCTTTGCATCCTTGTTGGTTTTGGTGTATTGTCCTTGAGCTTTCGCTTTTTCTGCTCTTGTGTGGCTGGTGTTGACTGAATCTTTCTTTTCCTTTCTGTCTTGGATTTTGCAGAGAGTTTTGGTGGGGATCCATTCTTTATGCAGTGTTTCTTGTGCTCCAGTAGCTCCTGGCACACAAAAGAATACACTGTTTCTTTGATCTTCTCCCCCTTACTTTTGACTGGGTCTCTTGCAGGACTTGAAACTTTGTCACTGAAGGTGACTGAGTATTCACTCCATTTCTATGCATCTTTGAGGAGGGTGGTGTTATATTGCTCACGTTGGTTTGTCGGTTCCAAGCATGCTTTCATCAGCTTTAGCTTTAGCCTGGCCATGACATAGTAATGGTCTGTCGCATGTCCGTTCCTACAATCACTCTCACATTCTGCAGGGACCTCTGGAACTTCTTGAAAATGCAGACTTGGTCGAACTAATTCTCTGTTGAATGGTCTGGTGACACCCACATTGCCTTGTGTACTCTTTTGTGTGGGAATATACTACCGACTATCACCAGACTGTTCAGGGCACAGAGATCTACAAGCCTTTCACCATTCTCATTCGTCACCAAGACCATGGTTGCCCATGACTTCTTTGTATCCAGTGTTGTTGCTTCCAATCTTGGCATTGAGGTCCCTCTTCAGGATGGTGATGTCTCTTTCAAGGCATTTCTCCAGGAAGGACTGGAGTCTGTTGTAAAACTTTTTCCTCTTCTTTACTGTCATTTGTGGGTGCATAGCACCAGATAACATTCAGGTTGATCCTCTTTTTCTTTGTGTGAAAGGTCACTGTGATGATGCTGGGACTGTAGGCTTCCCATCCAATCAGAACTCTGTTGGCTGCTGGTGCTAGCATCTCCATGAATATGTGGGCCATTATCTTCCTCATGTCCAGAATACAGCAGCATCCCTTCTGTAGCTAGTCTTTACTATCCGGACTGTGTCCATCTGGTCTAGTTGATGCCAATCAGGGCAAGGCTGTATTTTTGGGTCGAGCATTCGAGACCTCTTGTATATACTTTTATTATATACTGATTTGTGTATGTACTTTGTGGGCTCTGGATGTCAGCCCTAGGACTTGTCTGCTTCCGCTTAGGGACTTTATTTCTGTTCAACTTCTTCTATTTAACTGTCTTGATAGAAAACGACCAGCAAAGGTCAGTAAAATACCAGAATTGCTTTCTGCCCAGAGACTTTCTTTTTTTTTCTTTTTCTGGCAACTGCTTCTATTTAACTATCTTGATAGAAAACGACCAGCAGAGGTCAGTAAAATACCGGAATCATTTTAGCATTTTCTAGATTCCAGTCCATATAAATTGTCTTCCACGAGCACCCGTAGACAATAATATTTTTTTTAAATCTTGTATTTTCAGTGATATGACCACCGAAGGCCATGATTTTATATTAATAACAAAGCTTTGGACTATACCATTTCCCACTCAAAGGCAATATTTCTCTCCATGTGTTCCCATACCTGGCATGCCATGCGGTTTGGTGCTTACTTTCCCTCCATGTTAAAGAACAGTAGATGTTTCTGCACCCAGGCTAATGTGCTGCATAGTTAAATACATATAAGGTCCCAAAGGCGAGACGGATTGCATTGCGAATGCTTGTTTCATGTCTGCTGCCACTTGGACTGTCTTGCCTGTCTTGTACATAGTCCTCATGTTCCATGTCCTGATGGCAATGGTCTTAGTCGAAAGCATGTGAATCAGCTGTGTGGCTTTCAGGGGGTAGTCAGACAAAATATCGAAAACAAAATATCGATATACAATAATATCGATGTTTTAATATCGATGGTATAGTATATCGATGTGCCATAATATCGACAGACAGAATATCGAGATTAAGGTATGTATGTTAGTAATATCGAAATGTTGTTGTTTAGTGTTATGTATTTTATTATGTTGTTTATATGTTTGCTAAATATGTTTAGAAATGTATGTTTGAAAATTAGTAATTATGTTAACATTTTGCGTTTTAGTATTAGAGCGGGTTGTGGGTTTATAGGGGAATAGGGTGGGAAGTAATTGAATAATAATTAAATAATTAATATATATGTTTAAATATTTTTTAATTAATAATTAATTTGTAATTAATTGAAACTAATTAGTTAATTACATTAATTAGATTTAATATGGTAATATATTTAATTTAGTGTGATTGTTAATTAATAATTAATTGGTAATTAATTAATATTAATTAGTTAATTAAATTAATTAGATTTAATGTGCTAAGATATATAATTTGTTGTTATTGTTAATTAAAAATTAATTGGTAATTAATTAATGTTAATTAGTTAATTACATTAATTAGATGTATTTTTGGGTAAAGGGGTATTTTTAGGGTTCAGGGTCAGTTTTTAGTTTTTGGGTAAAGGGGTATTTTTAGGGTTCAGGGTCAGTTTTTAGTTTTTGGGTAAAGGGGTATTTTTAGGGTTCAGGGTCAGTTTTGGGTTTTTGGGTAAAGGGGTATTTTTAGGGTTCAGGGTCAGTTTTTAGTTTTGGGTAAAGGGGTATTTTTAGGGTTCAGGGTCAGTTTTTAGTTTTTGGGTAAAGGGGTATTTTTAGGGCACAGGGTCAGTTTTTAGTTTTTGGGTAAAGGGGTATTTTTAGGGTTCAGGGTCAGTGTTTAGTTTTTGGGTAAAGGGGTATTTTTAGGGTTCAGGGTCAGTTTTTAGTTTTTGGGTAAAGGGGTATTTTTAGGGTTCAGGGTCAGTTTTTAGTTTTTGGGTAAAGGGGTATTTTTAGGGTTCAGGGTCAGTTTTTAGTTTTTGGGTAAAGGGGTATTTTTAGGGTTCAGGGTCAGTTTTTAGTTTTTGGGTAAAGGGGTATTTTTAGGGTTCAGGGTCAGTTTTTAGTTTTTTGGTAAAGGCGTATTTTTAGGGCACAGGGTCAGTTTTTTGTTTTTGGGTAAAGGGGTATTTTTAGGGTTCAGGGTCAGTTTTTAGTTTTTGGGTAAAGGGGTATTTTTAGGGTTCAGGTTCAGTTTTGGGTTTTTGGGGTACAGGGGTACAGTGTAAAAATTAAAGTTAAATTAAATTTAAATTAAATTAATTAAATTAAATTATATTATATTTATTTTAATTAATTTACATAAAAAATTATTATATACTTACCAATACTTATGTTGTAATGGTATGCGTTGTAAAAGTATCTGCGTTGTAAAAACATGCGTTAATATTTGTAAAATTATATGTATTTTAAAATTATTTTTACATTATTATTAATACATTTAAAAAAACGATATTTTTTATTTCGATATTTTTGGACAACGATATTATTTTTTCGATATTTTTGTACTTACCATTATGTAGATATAACTTCGATATTTTTGATTTCGATATTTTTGTGTCGATATTTTTGTATCTCGATAATGTGTCTTTCGATAATATGTCAGTGATCCCTTTCAGGGATCTCCGGCAATCACCACAAGGCGTTATAGCTCTCAGTGAAAGAGATTCCGCTCTCCCCAATGCTGGGGTGTCTTCTGGTTGATGTTTCTGCTGCTAGGATTACTTACATGGTGGGGTAGCTAGCCCCGTGCATAACCCTGCTTCTTTCTCTGCTTGGCTTGGGACCGCTCATGGCAGAGTTTAAAGGAACCAGTATTTATTTTATTCCAATGATCGTTGGTAACAAGCTGATGTTGGTATATTGCATATAAACCTGGGACCTGACTTGTGCCTACTTTTATGGTTCTGATGGTGTTTTTCCTCTCTTTACAGATTCTAGACCTGGCAAGGCAGCGGAGTAAGCGGGTGAAGGTGGTGGGAGGTGGGCACTCCCCCTCCGACATTGCCTGCACTGATGACTACATGATCAAGATGGATAAAATGAACAAAGTCCTCAAGGTAACACCATTTTCACTTTTGCACAATTGTATTTTCCTTGCAACGTAACAACGCAAAAAGGCCCTGGTTCATTACATTAGCCCCTTAGATGACCTGACGTTATGAAAGATGAATAGGAAGGAATATTAATATGGGTACTCCATAGTTCCACTAGTTAACACATATCCCCTAATTGAATATCGTCTCAGAGTCCTGTTCCACTCTGGAATGCACCTTCTTCGGGTGCCCTGAGCACAGGGAGAAACCATGGGCCACCTGTATCAAATTTGGGAATAGCGATTACTTAATTGCGATTTTCTGTGAATTCCAATGAGGTAATCGCTATTCCCAATGTATGAAACTCTATGAGTTTCCTACAGTGACTCCTAGCGGGTCGCAAATCAACCTACTTCATGAATAATAATGAGGTAGGTCACAATTTGCGACCTATTAGGAATCGCTAAAATCATGGGTTGGTGGCCTGCTGGGGTCAGCAGACCATCATGCCCGTGATTGATTTAAATAAAGCAATTTTTTTTTTTACAAAAATGCACCCGTATTCCGTGAAGGAAAATGGGTTGCATTTAATAAAGAAAAATGAAAAGTTTTCTTTTCATTTTTTAAGAGCAGGTAGTGGTTAGGTGGTAAAATGTGAATGTTTTGCAACCGCAATTTGGTCACAAAACATTCCTACATACCGCTGCGGTTTGGTATTAGGAAGGGACGCCTTAAACAAACCCTTTCCTAATATTGAATCGCGAACCCATTTCGCAATTCTGTTATAGGTTACTAAGTCACAAAATAGCGTTTGGAAGATAGGAAAAGCCTTTTTTCCGGTCGCAAATGGCCTGATTCTGTGAATCGGCCCCTTCTGCGACCTTAAAAAAGGTACATACATGTTGCTCCATGTTCCTGACTACAAAGAAGTGCACTCTCTCTTCTCCAAGGGTACAAACTTTTAAGTCGATCTGGTGTTGGAAAAAGAGCACATATTCAACACTAACAAAATTGTTCTGCGTAAATGAACTTAACGGAAAATGTTGTTATCTGATAGAGACCAAAAGCAAACTAGAAAACCTCTATATTGACCTATATTCATTTACAACTAGGCATTACTGCTCATTTACAATTTACAAAGGATGCAAACATAATACTGAAATCATTCACTTAGATTTGACGTTTAGTTTCTTCATTACTTTTATTTTATATCATTCTTATTTCATTTTTGTTTTTCTCATTTTTTGGTGACAATCTTTTCAAGATTATATTTTATACAATGACATAGTAACATATATACAAATACATGTAAAAATACAAAGTTAATACTTTTCTTATCAGGAACCCCAAAGCATTGTTTCTATCTTCCACACCATCAGTCATACATACTCAATCTCTCATACTCACAATCCTGACAAAACTATCATAACAGACACAGTGAAAACGGCGAATGCATATGTTGTGTCCTTTTGTAGACTCCTCAAGGTATTAATTTAGTACTAGGGATAAATAGTCTTTTTGCACTATATTTCTTTCTTTTTCCAAAATTATAGTTGTGGTTTATGTGAGGGTCTCCGGTGCGTACGGCCTACGTACGTTTCGGTGGCATCATTGCTTTACATCACCTTCCTCAGGGCCAACATGTGAACTGGACAACATACTATTAAAAACAGGGGGTTCACATTTGTCTGTTACTTGTTTTATATTTTCAGTATGGCCAAGCAGAAAATCTCCACTGGTTTCAAAAATAATGACAAAGGTGGCAGATTCGTTTTCCGGTTTGAGTCTGGATCCTGTGCAGACTGACTGTTTGTTTAGCTATTTTGTTCACTTCAAGGGGCTTTTACCCAACTCGACGCTAGTAATTTGTGGTCCTATTTATTAACTTTCCGAGCCCATTATTGTGAAGCTGTTCATGTTCCTTTCCGGAAATGTTTATCTGTGGACCTATGGAGTCACGTCTTCCGACGGGCGCCTCCGGCCGATGTCACTGCCACTGACCAGTGACATCGGCCGGAGGCGCCCGTCGGAAGACGTGACTCCATAGGTCCAAAGATAAACATTTCCGGAAGAAACATGAACAGCTTCACAATAATGGGCTCGGAAAGTTAATAAATAGGACCACAAATTACTAGCGTCGAGTTGGGTAAAAGCCCCTTGAAGTGAACAAAATAGCTAAACAAACAGTCAGTCTGCACAGGATCCAGACTCAAACCGGAAAACGAATCTGCCACCTTTGTCATTATTTTTGAAACCAGTGGAGATTTTCTGCTTGGCCATACTGAAAATATAAAACAAGTAACAGACAAATGTGAACCCCCTGTTTTTAATAGTATGTTGTCCAGTTCACATGTTGGCCCTGAGGAAGGTGATGTAAAGCAATGATGCCACCGAAACGTACGTAGGCCGTACGCACCGGAGACCCTCACATAAACCACAACTATAATTTTGGAAAAAGAAAGAAATATAGTGCAAAAAGACTATTTATCCCTAGTACTAAATTAATACCTTGAGGAGTCTACAGAAGGACACAACATATGCATTCGCCGTTTTCACTGTGTCTGTTATGATAGTTTTGTCAGGATAGTGAGTATGAGAGATTGAGTATGTATGACTGATGGTGTGGAAGATAGAAACAATGCTTTGGGGTTCCTGATAAGAAAAGTATTAACTTTGTATTTTTACATGTATTTGTATATATGTTACTATGTCATTGTATAAAATATAATCTTGAAAAGATTGTCACCAAAAAATGAGAAAAACAAAAATGAAATAAGAATGATATAAAATAAAAGTAATGAAGAAACTAAACATCAAATCTAAGTGAATGATTTCAGTATTATGTTTGCATCCTTTGTAAATTGTAAATGAGCAGTAATGCCTAGTTGTAAATGAATATAGGTCAATATAGAGGTTTTCTAGTTTGCTTTTGGTTTGCCACTCCCCCCTCTAGACCTGAAAGTACTACTGGGAGTACCCTTTTTACCCAAGCCGTTATCTGATAGAGACTACTAACCGCAGAACTGCAGCTAGAATCGTCTCTACCAGATACATTGTTACCGAAGGTAAGTTACTCGTACTTCATGTGCAACCCCCAATGAATAGGAAAACACCGAGGATGGTAAATGTACAGGGAAATATTCTGCATACATTTTCCAACATGAGTGGATTTGATTAGAAGGAAAATGACCAAATTATGTAGTGAAAAATATTTTACAAAGAGGAGCAAAACCTTTTTGAGGCATACGAGAAGGTAAAATGGGAAACATACCGACCTTCATGAAGGGCATCAAAAATTGAGCAGGTGGAACAAAATCATCGGCAATTAAAATCACTGGCAGACGTTGGTTAATACTGACCTAGCCATTCAAGGATCAAGTGGGTAGTAGCATCATTTTCATCAACATTTTGGTCTGGTAAAAGTGATATTTCCTACCCTTTCATCATATATGACCTCACACATAACGAAATTAAGGGATATGATAGTGATTTAGCAATCTTTTTATTTCAAATACGTTTTTATTAGGATTTTGTACCAGAAAAACAGTACAGCTGAAAAGACACACAGAAAAGAGATTTCGTGGTGGGGTATCAGCAGGTCGTATGGATGCCACAGAATAATACATAATGATACTTCATATAGCATCAGAGGGCCTGTATAGAGTAATTTATCAGTCTTTATTGAACACTAGAGGTTCATGCTGGAGCTCTTGCAAGTGCCCAAGACAGGCTTCATTTCAGAATCCCTTTGCTGCTTTTTTTGTGATCTTTGTTGCAAAGGAGGGCCTGCAAGCTGCATCTAAAGTAGGGGTGGGCGGAATTTTCGTAGTCGCGTTATGCGAAGCCCCGCGAAATGGTAACAAATCTCCGCGAACACGTGGAATTGCTTGTTCCGCTCGTTCGCGATGCATTTTTCCTGTTCGTGAATGCTGTTTGCGTGCTCAGGGGGAAATATCTCACGAACACGCATTTTGAAAGCGCGAAAAAGCAAAAATACTGCGAAGCTGCAGATCGCGGAATTGTAGGCAATTCCGCCTTCTCTGCTGAATGCAAAATTACCCAAATTACCCAAATTCCGCAAGCGGAACGGAATTTACCGCCCAGGCCTAATCTAAGGTGTAAGACTGATACCCCTTAATAAAAGCCTGACTGTGCAAATTAAAAGGGAGCAACATTATTCAGCTATTGCACCACTAGCCAAAGCTAGAGTTTATTCACACTTCATAATAATGATGTTCGATGGGGTGTGCCATCTGGTTAATTTCTGGGTACCACCACAGAGAGCGCCAAGGGCCAGCCAGAGTCATTAGCACTAAAGTCTGCAATACAATCTAATGCCTTGTATGTCTCTCTTCTTGCAGCACTGTCCCTACTGTCAAATTCATGTATTTTTATGGACGTTGAATGTTTAAAGGGGGCGGTATGGTAACAGAATATCGTTCGACCAACGAATTGTGACATAAATATTGTTAACAAAAATATTTCCTCACTGTTTAGCGCTGGAAAGACAATCAGACAAAATGGTTTTATGCTTAACGGCAATAAATCTCAGTAAATCTTCCCCTTAGTATGACCACAAAGGCGCATTTTGTGCAGTGCAAACAGACACGCAAATGTAGTCGCCTGAGAAAAATTGGGAAAACCTGCCATATATTGAGTGCTCTGCTTTTTACTGCGGTATAATCTCCCTGGATTGCTTTTCTGGGGCAATAAATCAATTCAGGTGCAATTTTTGTAACTTTGAGCACAATGAAGCAGGAGCCATCTAAATTTACTGGGCGTGAACTTATTACTGTTGTCATTCCACATCTGTCCGGATGATGCATTGACAAGCAGATCTCGAACACTGCAGCTGCTTTTACTCTTTGCTGTTCTCCTTTGTAAATATGGTCTTGAAATTGAATGCCTTTATGGGCTCTGCAGTGAAGGGCATTTGTAATATCGCTTCATTTTATGGTTTGTTTTATTGGTGGGATTTATAAAGCATCGGCCTGCAGAGCTGCTGCAGAAGTAAGGGTTTAGGAGACAATGGATGCTGGCGAAAGTGCATCCCTGGATGATCACATAAACTTGTTGGTGAACGAAAAGTACGTATGAAAGCATATATGCAAATCTCTACCGATTTGGGTCAGGTGATTTAAAGGGGAGGCCGCAGTGCTTAATTTGTGCCAGTGCTTGCACTGTGGTAGGTGCAGTAACCCATTTTTGGGGTTTGGAAGTTGATCTTCTTTACACTTTCACCCAGCTTGCTTTACAGGGAGAATGAGAAACGCAGAGAGAAGGCAATAAGGAAGAAAAAAAGGAAACTAGCCACAAAGGGTTGGATACAGGGATGGAAAATGATATGCAGGCATGAGATAGAGAGACAGGAGCATAAGGTATTGGAAGAAAGAGTAATGAAGTGGAATAAACACTTGTTATTGGGACACCCCAATATTTGTCAGTGGCAGCAGTGTGCTTGTTAGAAATTGGGTTTCTGGTTGGCAGAGCTAATGCACCCTGTCCATGCAGGAACCACAATCCTAGTCAGGGTAAGTACGATACACACTATAAATTAACCTGTGCTCACACTCTGGGAGCTTGACACACAGCAGGCACGCTTAGTTTATGAAGCAATGTGTAAAGTATTTGTGCAACACTTCGAATTGTAATATAGGGCAGACACAAGAAAAAGGCTACACACCAATTTATAAAAATATCTTACATTATTGTGAACAAAAGAAGACCAAAACGACAAAAAAATACGTTTAACTAGAGTTATGGGTTTTTAAAGAATAAATGAAAATATAGTGCTTAAAAGCTTACATGGCCAAGTGGGGATATCTATCTGGTCGCGCTTGACCAGGGTAAATCCAAACATTCGGGCTCAACGCGATGGAGCACCGGTCAGATACAGGGACCAGGCTTGGCCTGCTGAAAAGTACCTTGTTCTGTCATCAACTGAGCCAAGTTGCAAGCAGCAAAATGGGTGCTGAGCTGTCGTTGAGCTTCCAGCTGAAGGTGATGTGTTGTTTCTGAGTTGCACAAAGCCTGGGATGTGTTGGAAAAGCAGATTATATGTTGCGCTGATGGCGAAGCAATGTCCTCTGTTCCCACAGCTGCCGCTGTGCATCATCGTTGAAGGAGAAGCACCAGTTCCGAGCGCCACAACGACGGCAAAGCGTGGATTCTGGTAGTTGCAGCACATTATACCCATTTTCAAGGGCCCAGGACTGGGTTGGCACCTCATGGCAGGGCAAACATGCAGCAAGTAAAGTCCAGGTGCTCTTGCAGGTGATTATAAGAAGTCTTTGATGTCCCTGAGACTTTAAATAAGGGGACAAGCCAACATGCCTTTGAAGTATTCTGGGCTCAAGTGAGATGGGTCCAGTCCTTCCTTGGCATGACAAGGGGTAGCAAGCAGCAGGGCAGCACAGCAGGGCAGAAAAGCAGTTTGTTTTTCTAGAGCAGAGCAGCAGAGTGGCAGTCCTCATAGCAGCACAGCACTGCTTCCTCCTGTAGTGTTTGATATTGTGCTCTCAGAGACCCAGTACTTATACCCAGTTGTGCCTTTGAAGTGGAGATGACTTTAAAGAGGGGCTTTGAAGTGCCCAGCGGTCCTCCCTTCCCAGCCCTGGTTTCTGTACTCACTAGAGAGGGGGTATGCAACCCTTTGGGAACAGGAGACTGCCCATTCAGGTGTAAGTGTCAACTCCTCCCTTCCAACTTGCCAAGAATGACCGATCAGGATTCAAATGGCCACTCTGTCCCACCTACCCTTCCTTTGTGCTTGGCTGTATAGTGGGGATGCACAAAGTCCAGCTGTCACCCACCACAGATGTATATTGGAGATAGGCTGCAGACACACAGAGCTTTAAGAGCAGTGAAATTCCATGGCATTTCTAATATAGCAAAGTTACATCCAACGTTGCCAGCAGAGAGGATTTATCAATACTATTCCAATTATATTAAACATGACAGAACTACTCCTTCTCCATCAGGAGTTACAGATTAAAAGTGTAGAAAGGAATTCCCAATGATAACCTATGAGAGGGGTAGGCCTCACATTAGTGAAAAATGAATGTAGGTTTTTTTCACTACCAAGACATATAAAACTTGAAAGTACATGTTCTATCTTTTGCTTACACAGCACCTTGCCGTAATAGCTACCCAGGGCCTACCTTAGGAGGGACTTATATGTAATAAAAGGGGAGTTTAAGGCTTGGCAATGGATTTTAAATGCCAAGTCAACATGGCAGTGTAAACTGCACACACAAGCTCTGCAGTGGCAGGCTTGAAACATGTTTAAAGGGCTACCTATGCGGGTGACACAATCAGGGCTACAGGCCTGCCAATAGCATTTAATTTACAGACCCTGGGCACAGGCAGTCCATTCTAGTAGGGGCTTACAGATAAATTAAATATACCAATTGTGGATAAGTAAGTGAATCTATGTTTAGGGGAGAAGCGCATGCACTTTAGCACTGCTTTGTAGTGGCCAATCGCTCAGAGTCCATAGGCCAACAAAAAGAATACAGCTAAAAGTGGAGGTAAGCAGGCAAACAATTGAGGGAAGACCACGTTAAGGCTGTGAGGTCTAACAGGGCCATGCCCTTAATTTGTTTTACAACTAAGCACTGAGGGAATGGGCTAGCAATATCATAACAATGCAAAAATTCCATTAATTTTGTTACGCACAAGTTAGACGCCTAAATTTAAGCAGTTCCAATTTGCACTTTACTAAACACTTAGAACTTGATTTAGAGATGCAGACAAGAACAGGATGTCCGTCAGCTGACCCTTAGAGTCACTGGAGACAGCTCCAGAAACCTTTCTGCAATTGTCCAGCTGACCTGGTGTAACTGGACTTGCCTGAACATGCAACTGGATCTGTCTGAGCCCTTCTGGCCTCTGTTAGCGTGAGCTCCTGCTCTCCAATGGGTGCTGCCCAGATTCTGGACCCTTTGTTTGGCATCAGTTGAGATTCTCCTATTGGCCTCCTCCACCACGAACAAAAATCTTTGTACTGGACTTAGAAGGTAAACTTTTCATCTGGACTAACCTGGTCCCTATATCCAGCCCACGCTCCATGGCATTTGCTTTGAACTTGTGACTTTCACCTGGTCTCGCCCAACCAGGTAACCATGAATGGCTCTTTGTGATTTTAGGTGCTAAACTTATCTCAAATCTTTAAAACTGCATATCTCTGGTTCTACTGATTGGATTTTGGTCCTTTTAGCTTCAAATAATTTATTACATGTTACTCTATTGTTCTAAATTGGTGTGTGATTTTTCTTGTCGTGTGTTTTCATTTCATTGCTGTTTGTATTCTGCATAAATACTTTACTCATTGCCTCTAAGTTAAGCCTCGCTACTTTTGTACCAAGCTACCAAATAGTTAAGCACATGTTACTATAGTGATTTTTTGTGGTTAATCCTGACAAGGATTGTGGCTGTTGCTTGAGTACGGTTTCACCCCTCTCAACCAACAACCCAATTTCTCACACTCTCTGAAGAGAGTTCACATTCAGACACTAGATTGGTACACCTAGATTTAAGACCTAAAATATAGTGACCTATATTGTCATCACACCTTGGCGGACCATTGGTGGTGGTCCAAAAGTCTTGAAGTGAAAACGGTCTCCACTTAGGAACAGGTGGTAGTGCTTACATAATGAGTGCAATGTGGTACCTTTATGAAGGCTAATGCAAATCTTCTCTTTGTCAGTATGTTGAGCCTATTGGTTGTAATACATGTACGCCACAAAGTTCTTGTCCTCATTCAGGGGCCTTGCATTAATGCATGACTCCCCTGACATGAATGTGAGGGAGAGGCATAAGTCATTGGCACCATTGTGTTAGTTGACTGGCTATTTGGAACGCAACATCTGCTGCTTACAGTGGCAATCACCTTAGGCACAGTGATGGAAATCATTTGGTAAAACCCATCAAGGAACCATCCAGTGAATGATTTCACAATGTACCTCGCATCTTGAGGGGTGACACCCCAAAGGGGTCCCAGGATGCAGGTTTCCAGTCCAAGGAGGACCTAGCCTAGCAGTTCGGGCTGAACTATTCCCACGGGGAGCCAGGTTAAGACTGATTTTGCATTCGGCTGGTTCTAAGCTGGAATGGCATGGTGAGGAAAAAAATGATTGGTTTGTGCCCAGATCTCTGCACTGGGATGAATTTTTGACTTTGTTCCGCATTCCGCCCATCAAATGTTCTTCTTTTTATGTAGTGACTTAGTCCACACTGGTATGTTATAATCCAAGTAGGTTTATTCAGGTAAGTAAACAGGTAGTATAAATCTTCAACAGGAGTAGAAGTGTTGTAGGGCAGCCCCACCAGGAGCAGGCTGCTAGCTGCTCAGCCCCATCCACCAACTGACATCCCCATCCAGTCACCCAAACATTCCACTCAAGGTCCACTCACCAACATTCCATACAGAGTACACACACACAGGCTGAGCAGCTAGGAACAGGATAACACAGAGAAGGAAACGTAATGCAAGAATACTACACTATTCCCACGGGGAGCCGGGTTAAGACTGATTTTGCATTCGGCTGGTTCTAAACTGGAATGGCATGGTGAGGAAAAAAACGATTGATTTGTGCCCAGATCTCTGTACTGGGATGAATTTTTGACTTTGTTCCGCATTACGCTCATCAATTGTTCTTCTTGCATCACATTCCCAGAAGACATCATCAAGCAAAGTAACATTCTAGAATGTGATGTTGATTGTTAGAGATGCAGAATTGGGTAAAGATAAAAAAATCGATTTATTCAAAGAGAGAACAATTTAAAAAAAAGAGCAATCTGTGTAATGTTATTCATTATCCTGATGTGAGGTGCGCATGGTCTCAGAGTCTAATGCTAAAGCACAAAGAAAGGACGCGCGCTTTGACTTTGTAAGACAGCTGAGTAGGCTAATGCACCCATTGTAGCGAGTTATTTCTTCACCTTTAGATCATAGGTTCAAATCCAGGTCTAGCCACCATACTTTTCCATCATTTTAAACATTGAATTGAGTTTCAGCTTCTATAGCACACAATGGAAGCCATTGACTCGGGTGCTTTATAAATTAAAACTAACCATTGTCATTATTATTAAAGTGGTGCAAATTTAAAGTAGGCAAATAGCTTTGTAATACTGTGGAATTAAAGAACAGATCTCATTGTTTTAAACTTGCTTGTGCGTTTTTGGTTTTAGGTGAAAACCCAAAGAGAAATAAATAGTTTGCAAAAACATAGACTGAAAAATATTACTCAAAAATAAGCAGGAGCTTAGAGGGTAAAGCCAGTCATAGGTCGCCCTCCACTCAATATGCAACTAGTACAAAAACAGACCTAGACTATATAAGCACTTATTAAGTTCACCCTTGTTTAGGATATACCGTTTGTTGCATTATTTTGGCAAACCTTGCTCCCCTTTTACTCATTAATTGGGTTGTCGATATGCCCTGGGATAGTGCTTTATTTAAACCATTGTCTGATTCCCAATAACTAAGAAACAATTGTGAGACCACAGGCACGTAGGGGCTGAGACACGGCCTGTGATCTTCCACCATTCTGTAAACTGAAGGGGAAGATGGAATAATCGACCGTAGGCAGTTTTTTCATTGTATGTGATCGACAACCCCCCCCCCCGCCTGGTAGGAGCACCTATGGCCAGATGAGGTTGTGAAGACGTATGGGTCCATATGCAGTGGCTTTAATATACATGACGCCCTGAAGAAATTGCCTAAAATTCAATGGGCAATGAAACATGTCGGCAAGTAAAGTAGGGTTGGTTAAATAGGTGATAACCACGACTACTTTTTCTTTTTTATTCTACATACCCAACACAAGAGACAGAATAAAATTGCATTTCTGTGTTGGAGTGTGAGTGTTTTAATGTGTTGTCTGACACTTTATTGGTCACTTTCTTTGTTTGTTTTCACTGCATCTTTCTACAAACTCTATGTGTTGAGTTTCTGGACACTATATTTTTTCTTTTCGAGCTTGATGGTGCCAATGATGAGAACAGGGCTATCCTGGCGAGTATCAGTCAGGTTCCCGTTGGTGGTGCGCCCGTGAGGTGCCATCTTGCTCTTGCACACTTTTTTTCAGTTTAGCACATTATATTTTGGACACGAAAGCAAGTGTGGTCTCACAACTGTTTCTTAGTTATTGAGAATCAGGCAATGGTTTAACTAAAGCACTATCCCAGGGCATATCGACTACCCCATTAATGAGTAAAAGGGGAGCAAGGTTTGCAAAAATAATGCAACAAACGGTATATCCTAAACAAGGGTGAACTTAATAAGTGCTTATATAGTCTAGGTCTGTTTTTGTACTAGTTGAAAAATATTACTGCCAAAATGTCTCCCTGCTAAAATCCCAAACTTAGCCAAATACATTTTCGGGAACAGGTTGATTTCCTATTTTAATTCCAATCTTAGCAGATGTGGAGGTAAGTGCTGATAGTGGATTTAATAGGTATTAGAATTCTTTTAGTAAGATACGTTTGCATGGTAGATTATTTGGCAATGGATCATTGAGTCTATTTATTCACTCTCTTTTCACCAGCCCATGTTTTAATGACATTGATATGTTTCTTTATGTTATGTGTATTTGTTAAGTGCAGTATCACCCACCATGGTATCTTGGCGCTGATATTGTTCAGATGTAAGTGACTTTGACCAAAAGAACCCCAGTTTTGTCTGCAACATGTGTGCAATGTGTCTGTAAAAGAAAGGCTGCTTAGCATGTGTCAAATCGGGAACAAACTAGCTGCAGGCTGCGAGTCCGCGCGCCTTTCTTGCAGCGGTGATGATGTGATGGCTCCTGTGATGTTATTGACGTCCTTAATCCGCCATATTGATTCCTCGTAGGTGGATAAAAAGGCGAAGCAGGTGACGGTGGAAGCCGGCCTTTTACTTTCTGATCTGAACGAAGAGCTGACAAAGCATGGCCTAGCCCTCTCCAAGTGAGTACCGCCCCCCTCTGATCCACCCGGGAATGGTTCCTTCCCAGTCAGGTCGAAGTTGCATCTCTTGACTGCTAAGAAAGTTTCTGATGAGTGACACGTGTACAATGTGATGCATTCTAAATATCGCTTCTGCTTCGTATATAAGTACCGTTCAATGCAGTGGCCAAACACAAGTCTACCCAAGGGAATCTCTTGTGGAGACGCAGAACAATCAATAAGCTAAGGTGGTGCCCTGTCTTAAGTTGCTTAGAAAGTAAAATACGGCACCTGCAAAATTCACGAATTTCACGTTAGTTAATTTCATACTATTTCACAAATTTTCCAGGCGTGGAATCTCACGAGACTGCGAGGATAAATAGGGCACGTCAAAAGTGCATTTAAAAAACAAAAGCTGGTAGGCACGTTGTGACGTGTTTCATACGTGTTCGAAAATCAGAATGCAAACATGAGAATGGTTTTGCTCCTCTGCATCATTCATTGGAAGAATGTATAATGTTAATGTGAGGAAACTGTGTGTAAATCTTGCACTAAGTATTTTCCACACAATCCAGTGTCATGTTGGAATCATGCTTGAATTTGAAATGAAAAGTAAACCCTTTAATTTACTTTTCACTGAAAACCCCTGCTAGTGAATTTTACAAAAGTTCATGTGATTTCAAAGAAGTTATGCGGGGAAAAATTGCTATTTCACACATCCTTAAAATGATGCCGCATCTACTCCTCTCTTCAGAGATGAGTAAAGATCTTCAGTGTGCATCTCATTAAAGCTCAATAAAGAACTTCCCCAGCCCAGGATATGTGACCCAAAAGGCACCCTTCCCTTCTAATATATACAGTCTTCAAGTATTCTCCCTACTCTCCTTGTATAGCGCATTATTGCTTTCCAAGCAGGGCAAAAAATATTGCATAAATGCATATTATCAGAATGATGGAAGTATATGATTTATTAATATAATGGATGAGTTTGTAGCGTAATACTTCATGGTTTGAAAATGCCTGTTATACAGACTCTGGAAAGTTGTGTCCGCATTAAATATTTCTAGTAATTCCCAGAAGCCGCAGCGGTAGTGAACAAGAGGTATCCCGGCAATACAACCCACTTCCCATTAACTGTAAGAATTGTGTTCAGGACCTTTTCCCTCTAGTTGAAATCAAAGGTGAAAATAAGGTTTCCAGCGAGGGATCCCCAAAATCTCCTGACGCTCAAAATGTTGCAGAAATGGCTGCCAGTGAGGTCTCCACCATATCCTCATCTTCTCTCCAGATATGTCCTACATCCTGGAATTAGTCTGTTAAGAACCCTGAGTTTGACTTCTGGTTGGAACACTTGAGTGAGTCTCGACTGTAGAGTTGAAAGAAGAGAACCTGGACCAATCGCAACTCGTTGCTCAATTCGGAGGAATTCAACTGTTATGTTGTAAAACGAGCAAATAGAGCAGGTTGGCAGGAATATTGCAGTTCTGGAATTGAGATTACCCCCAGGTCCTTCCTGTTCTCGTCCCATTCATGATGTGGAGATAAATATCTCCCAACAGAACAAGCATTTGCAATGCAATAGGTCTCGCATTAGGAAAGTTTGAGCTATTGGTATTGTAAATGACAATTTTTTTATTTATGTGTTGGTTTTAAAAATAGCGAAATTAATAGCTTTGTCATTTACAATGCCAATAGTTTTAACTTTCACATATGTGACACCTATAGCATTTGTACTGCTATATGTGTTGTATTTAAGTGACTTAGATGTATTGATATTACAAATAACAATGGCTTTTCATTTTTTAAAATAATTAATACTTAAATAAAAGTTATTGTCATTTATAATGGTAATAGCTTAAACTTTTGTAAATAACTTTTGTGACGATTATGTTCTGTGTATTTTATTGTGATGAAAATCCAAGAACAGAAGTGAAATATTAACATCTTTTTGTGAAATTTGTAATAAAACTTGAAACATTGAGAGAACATATTTGAACCAGTTGTTGTTGAATGGTTGCACAGATTGATGCTGTGGTGGCGCTGAGTGATGTTGTGGTGGCGACGAGTGATGCTGTGGCGATTAGTGATGATGTGGTAGCGCATAGTGGTGTTGTGGTGCCTCTGAGTGATGCTGTGGTGGTGCTGAGTGATGCTGTGGCAATGCGATAGATAGATAGAGTAAGTGCGATAGATAGAGGGAGGGCGATAGATAGAGGGAGGGTGATAGATAGATAGCGTGAGGGCGATAGAGTGAGGGCGATAGATAGGTAGAGTGAGGGGGATAGATAGAGTGAGGGGGATAGATAGAGTGAGGGCGATAGATAGAGTGAGGGCCATAGATAGACTGAGGGCGATAGATAGATAGATAGATAGAGTGAGGGCGATAGATAGAGTGAGGGTGATAGATAGATAGAGAGAGGGCGATAGATAAATAGACAAATAGAGTGAGGGCGATCGATAGATAGAGTGATGGTGATAGATAGAGTGAGTGATGGCGATAGATAGAGTGAGTGATGGCGATAGATAGTGAGTGATGGCAATAGATAGTGAGTGATGGCAATAGATAGAGTGAGTGAGGGCGATATATAGATAGATAAATAGATAGATAGATAGATAGATAGATAGAGTGAGGGCGACAGAGGGAGGGCAATAGATAGAGTGAGGGCGATAGATAGATAGATAGAGTGAGTGCGATAGATAGATAGATAGAGTGAGTGCGATAGAGTGAGGGCGATAGATAGATAGAGTGAAGGCGATAGATAGATAGAGTGAAGGCGATAGACAGTGTGAGGGCGATAGACAGATAGAGTGAGGGCGATAGATAGAATGAGGGCGATAGATAAAGTGAGGGCGATAGATAGATAGAGTGAGGGCGATGGATAGATAGAGTGAGGGCAATAGATAGATAGATAGATAGAGTGAGGGCGACAGATAGATAGAGTGAGGGTGAGAGATAGATAGATAGAGAGAGGGCGACAGAATATTTCACACTCTTAGCAATTGTTTAGTTGTGTTTTTGTTTAGAAAAGCATTTGATCATGATAAAATTGTGCTTGGCTGAAGGAAGGTCTTTCTTTGGGATGGGTTCTGCTTAACATGTTGAAATCCAACTTTGCAATGTTGTGTCAAGCATTCGTTGGTCCTGTTAATATAATAGGCATATCGCTGCTCTAGAGGCCGCCTGGAATAATGGTGGAGAGGTGAATAAAAACAAGGTTATGTTTCTCTTTTTTAGAAATGATGCAACCACGTAATGGCATGACTTGCACTAGTAATTGAAACCCAATTACTGTTTCAGTAACCTGACTGCTTCTAAAAACTAGAAACCTGGATTTCTCGGCAGACATTCGGGGATCCACAAACCTGCCTGCATTGAGGAGTGCAACTGTGACGAACTGTGTGTGCGCACGAAGAAAATTACTTTTTTATTACATATTTTATTCTGTTTGTGCATTACACACACGCAAACACATACACATATATATTCTGAATACCAGCCGACTTAAAAACAATATTATAGTGACAGCGGTGTCTTAAAATTAGGTACAGGCATTTAACGATTTAAAAAAAATGTGAACAAATGTGCAATGCTCTCGCACACACGGACTAAGTGCACACTATCCGAATGATTTACATGTATATACTTTAGTTTGCATATAGTAAAAAAACTCACGCATTCACATGCGTGTGTTTGTGTGTGAATATGTGATTCGATATGTACCTGAATATATCCGATATATATTTTGCATATTGTACCTAAGTACATTATATCACACACATATATTCATATAGTCACATATATATCTATGCTTAATACAGAAATATATATATATATATATATATATATATATATATATGTATATATGTATACACATATACCCACATGTATTTACAATTAATATATACATATAGTATATTCACGAACACACATACATCTTTATTTATTTATTACGGACACGTGGTATAGCACAACTCATCCTGGTGGGGTCTCTCGGCGCTGCTCCTGAGCAGTATAGACATTCTAAAACAACCAAAGCTTGAACCTGATCTTGAGGGCAGTGAGAACCGGGCAGGAACGGCAATGAAGAGGGCGTTTATTTCCGTGATATGGGGCTGCATAATCTCTGCTTATTTAGATATGTATATATTAACATTTATATGTGGTTGTAGAGAGGCAGTTTAACATAGTTAAGCATTGGATATTATACACACACACACGTATGTTCAATATGTAATCATAGGCGTGCAGACACGTCTGTGCACATTTTTCTCGTGTCTGCAGTATGCACCCCCACCTCCCACCTTTCCTTGAATGTGTGAATAAACCTGAATTAAACCCTCTGGTGACGCGCGGAAGGTGCCGATAGCGTCCCTTCACCCGTGGCTGCTCCTCTTAATAACAGCTGAGAGAGTGTGTGTGTGATGTCTTATCCTGGTTGTGTCTTCACGAGCAACCCCCCGACGCCTGTCTGTAGCAGGCAGGCTTCTCGGTGGTGAATCGAAATTTGCCTAACTTAGTGAAGGTAAGTTTCAATTCTATTAATGACGCGGAGGCAAGGATTATGCTTTATCCTTTCTTCGCTTTTATTATCAAAAACTCACAGCAGCCCAAAAAAACATAAGGAATGCTTTTTAAATACCCAAACAAGGTAGAAAAGCATTAAACAGTAAGGACAGAAACGTTTTCCTGTGTCCAACAACTACGACTCCCATCATTCCATCTAAGCAGAGTCCAACAATAGTCCTTCAACTGTGTCCATAATATGTAGAAAGTCCCTCCAACTTGAGTCCTCTTCCTCTTTCTTCGCGCGAGTCACGCTCCCATCCTATTGATCCTGCTTCGGGCCGTCATTTCCTACCGGAAAAAGAACAGCGTAAGCGTTTGGAAAGAGAACTTTCCTGAAAGCATGTAAACTGCATCAACGTACATTGAACTGAACACCATCAGAGATATTAAGACTCAATTACTTACTGAAATACGGGTGGGAAGTTTTCCGAAGGAAAAATCGGGCGGGATAATCCTCGCCTCTGCGTCCTTAATAGAATTGAAACTTACCGTTACTAAGTTAGGCAAATTTCGATTCTATGTCAGGACCGGAAGCTTCGGATTATGCTAGTTCAAAGCTTACTTACCACCAAATGTGCAATATCCACCACTGGCTTAAAATAAAACCTCTTAAAGGTGGAATCTGAAGACCAATCAGCTGCACGCATTAAGTCTTCTAACCGCGCTCCTAGCGCGAATGCGTTGGACGCCATGGCTCCCCTAGCTGAGTGTGCTCCAAACAGGCTAGTGTCAATACCTGCCTCTTGCATGACCCATCTCACCCATCTAGCAATGGTGGATGAAGAGACAGCCTTGTGTGGCTTTCTTAAAGCAATGAGCAACTGACGCTCGCCCGGAGGGCGAAGTTCCAAGGTCATGTCTTCGTACGCCTTCAGGCATTGAACAACACACAGCGTGGGAGTGTCCACAAAAGCCGGGTAAGCAATGGTTCTAGACGCAGATTTTGTGCGACGACCTATAGTAAACGTGACCCCGTCTGAGGAGAAAACTCTCGCCGAGACATCTAATGCCCGGACATCTGATACCCTGCGGCAAGACACTAAACATAAGAGCATAGCGAGCTTAGCTGACAACTCTTTCAAGGAGAGATATTTGTTAGGTTGCCAAGACAAAAACAAATTCAAAACGACATTAACGTCCCAAAGGACTGAGTAACGAGGTTCTGGAGGTAACAAAAGACGTATACCCCAAAGAAGCCTACAGACAAAAGGGTGCTCACCCACCGGCGATCCTTCAACTGGGGAATGCGCAGCTGAAATCGCTGAACGCACCGCGATAATGGTGCGGTAGGCTAGTCCTTCCGAGGCCAGCGCGGCCAGAAAATTGAAGATGGGAACGACACCCGCGACCATGGGATCCAGGTCCCGTCGCAGACACCAACGCACCCACCTATTCCAGGCGGAACAGTAGCGTTTCGCGGTACTACTGGCCCAGGCCTTGGACATAAAGTCTTCAGCTGATCTCGAAAGGCCTGGGAGCGACCAGCGTCGCCTGAAAGGCGCCATGCCATGAGTTGAAGAGACCCCTGAATTATGAGGGGATGCGGCTCTTCGCCCGGATTGAGTAGAAGGTGATGAAATCGGGGGAGTAGTATTGGAAAATCCCAAGAAAGTTCCAGAAGAACCGGAAACCAGACTTGAGATCTCCAAACTGGCGTGATCACCGCCAGCTCTGCTCTCTGACGGCGCAGTTGGGCCGCCGTCCGTAACACCATCGAGAAAGGAGGGAACGCATACGCCTTCTCCTGACTTCAATCCTGCAAGAAAGCATCTGTGGCCTCCGCTAGAGGGCCCGGCCTCCAGCTGAAGAACCGATGGAGCTGATGATCCAAGCGGGATGCAAACAGGTCCACTGAAAACGGACCCCAGAGGTTGCTCAACCAGTGGAACACTCCGACGTCCAGCTTCCACTGGCTGGAATCCCACAAATGCCTCGAGTGCCAATCCGCTATCTGGTTGGCCCGGCCTGGTACGTACTCCGCTGTCACGGAAACATGCTGATTGAGGCAGTAATCCCAAAACTCTTTCGCCAAATCCGCCAGAGCTCGGGATCGTGGACCGCCCAGGTGGTTGACGTATCGAACCGCCGAGATATTGTCCATCCGAAGAAGAACGCATGAGTGTACTGAATCCCTGGTCCAGCAGCGCACTGCGAAAGACCCTGCCAGTAACTCCAAACAGTTGATGTGTAAAGCTTGCTCCTTTGAGGACCAGGCGCCGCCTGTGGAAAACTCTCCGCAGCGGGCGCCCCAACCTGACCTGCTGGTGTCGGATTAGATCACCAGATCCGGGACGGACGCAAAGATTGCTCGTCCGTTCCAGGCCTCCATGTGAGTGAGCCACCAAGACATCTCGTCCTTCACCTCTGCGGACAGGGGAACTAGCTGATCGTAAGTCATACCTCTTCTGAGGTGATGCGCTTTGAGACGCTGGAGAGCCTGGTAATGGAGGGGCGCCGGGATGATTGCCTGGATGGAGGAGGAGAGAAGTCCCACCACCCTGGCAATCTGGCGGAGGGAAGTATGTGACTTGGCCACCGTCTGATGTAAAATGTGTCTGATCCTGGCCATCTTCTGGGATGGAAGGCTCAAGGAGGCTTGCAGTGAATCTACTACGAAACCCAGAAAAATCACTTTATGAGAGGGAGACAGGACCGACTTGTCTTTGTTGATAACAAAACCTAGGCCCTGAAGTAGCGAAACTGTCTGCTGAAGCTGAAGGCCCAGCTGCATCGGGCACTGGGCCATCAAGAGAATGTCATCCAGGTATACAATCATCCGTATACCCTGGCTCCGAAGGAATTCCACTGCCGGATGGAGCAGCTTGGGAAGCACCAATGGGGAGAGGAAAGACCGAACGGAAGGACCGTAAACTCGAAGACCTGATCCTTCCAGATGAATTGGAGGAAACGACGGTGAGGAGCATGGATGGGCACCACCATGTACGCATCTTTGAGGTCTAGGCGCACCATCCAATCGTTCGTGAGGAGAACGTCCCGAAGGAGATGGATTCCCTCCATCTTGAAGTGGCGGTAGACCAACCATCCATTGAATTCCTTGAGGTTGATCACCGGTCGTCTGCCACCGTCCGCTTTTTCCACTAGAAAAATGTTGCTGAGGAAACCTGCGGGATGCCGAACAGATCGACAGATGGCCCCTTTGCGAAGCAGCCCTGTGACCACTCCGTCGATCAGTTGTGCATCTACCTCTGAGAAAACGATAGGCCGCGGGGGCCTGGATTGGTAGGGGCGATCGTAAAACTCTATGTGAAAGCCGCGGATCGTTTGCAATACCCAAGCGTCCGCTGTGATCGCTGCCCAAGCCCCGGCAAAAGCCGCTAAACGGCCTCCAATGCGTACCTGCTGTGCAGGAATAACACTTACCGCCGGAATTGGTGTTGCCGGAATAATTCCTGAAGCCTCCTCGGCCCCTGAAGCGCTGACCCCTGGTGGGGTAGAAGTTATTATAGTTGGCTGAGGTGTTGTACTGTCCTCGCCCGGAGCCTTGACCCTTGTTAAAGTTCTGACAGCCTCGGCCGGTCGCGAGGCCCCTACCGCGACCGGCCCCACGAGAAAAACACTGTTGGAAGACCCTCTTGATGCTGGACTGGGCCTTGTTCAGGGAGGTACATGTGGATACAAACTTGCCTAATTCTTTGATGAAAGGGTCTCCAAAGAGTCCCCCTTGGGCTACCGCTCCTGCCTCCGAGGAGGCCAAATCTCCCAACTTTGGGTCCAGTTTAATTAAAAGGGAGCGTCGTCGTTCGGTCGAGAGGGCGCAGTTGGCGTTGCCCAAGAAGATGACTACCCTCTGCACCCAATTCGACAGGACGTCTGGCGATATTGTGGCCCCTGTCACTTTCGCCTCTTTCGCCATATCGAGAATTTTAGTGATGGGCCCTATTGCGTCCAGCAGTTTATCCTGACAGGAGCGCCAAGAGCGATCTATGCCCTTGCGGGGATCCTTTACAAATTTCGCAAGGAACGTGGCCATCTTAGGATCTAGCTCCGATGTCATAGCCACCTTTCCCTCTAGTGTAGGCCGAGGACATTCCCCCCGCAGGCAACTCCTTGCCTCCTTCTCGAGGGGCTTGCAAAGACGCCCCGCCACAAACTTAGCCACCTTGTCCCCGGGAGTCCAAGCCGCGGACCGCAGGTGAATGATCTCATCCGGGTCCAGCATACCTGAACCATCCTGCGGCAAGGCGGTGGCTGAGGTGGACGGTCTCCAAGAACACACTGAGTCCTCGTCGTTGTCAGTATCCACCGGCGTCACCACCCCAGGCGACAAGGGAGCCATGGCCAAAGGCCCCTAGGGTTCTGGGTCCGACGGCGGTGCCGGGGTGGAAGTGGTCGCCTTGGCCAGAAACGCATCACGTAGGCGTTCAAAGGCGTCCCTGCCCACACCCTGCGCCCCCGCAGAAACCCCCTCCCTGCAGGGCTTTTTCTGGGCGGGAGGCTCCTCCCCCACAGGGGCTGGTAAAGTCCCCGGCGAAACTGCGTGACCCTGCGCCATTTTTGCGCATTCCTCTACAATACGGGCGGACAAGCGGTCCTCCATAGGGCCCACTATCTCCGTGACACACCGGTAGATTGAACTGTCTACCGCATTGTAGAATTCATCATCATTCAGGTATTGGTATTCTTCCTCCTCCTAGAACCCATCCTGCTCCAAGCCTGCTAGCACCAACCCTGTAGGGTCTGGCTAAGGGGAGCGTCAGAACTAAGCACCAGGAAAGGCTGGGGAAGGCAGTCTGGATTAGACCAATTTCAGTGAAGGCCAGAGACCCACAACAACTATACCCGGCCAGAGACCGGAATAGAAGGCAACACCCCCTTCACAGCGCGCAGACCCTCACTAGGACCGGGTCTTAGCCACCTCCCAGCGCGCTGCTGCAAGAGCCTGTCCCTGCTTCACCACAAGGCACCACTTCACTTATAGGCCCAACGCAGTAAAAACCGCAATGTGTTGAAAATGCGCCCGCAGGTGTTCAAAGCGGCAGAACCGCAATACGGACCCCACACGGGGCGTTATAAATGATTATGGGGCTTAGTACAGACCCAGGAGCTGGGCGTTCAAGATGAGGCGGCAGGGTCAAGGCTCCGACGTGACTTGCTCTTCAGCGTGGCCCCTCTATGTGAGGAAAACCGCACTGAGGAGCAACGTGTCGCCACAGCACCCCCTAGTGGCCGCACAGGCCACAACACAAGCAAAATCGTGTGAGGAAACGACGGAGGGACTCTGTGGGGGCAAAACAGCATTAAAATCAACAAATGACACCCCTCAGAGCCCTCCCCTAGCACAAGAACCTGCTAGGAATTAATTACAAATCGCAACAAACCCCACAAGAGATGAAGAAAAAAGGGGGGCACTTAACTGGCTGCGAAGCAGTGAAGAAAGAGGAAGAGGACTCAAGTTGGAGGGACTTTCTACATATTATGGACACAGTTAAGGACTATTGTTGGACTCTGCTTAGATGGCATGATGGGAGTCGTAGTTTGTTGGACACAGGAAAACGTTTCTGTCCTTACTGTTTAATGCTTTTCTAACTTGTTTGGGTATTTATAAAGCATTCCTTATGTTTTTTTGGGCTGCTGTGAGTTTTTGATAATAAAAGGGAAGAAAGGATAAAGCATAATCCGAAGCCTTCGGTCCTGACATAGAATCTGATTGTCACCTCTGTACTGTGTGTGTGTATGAGAGAGGAGGGCAGATTGTGAGAGGGGTTGTGTGTGTAACAGACAGATTATGTGCGTGTGTGAGAGAGATTGTGTACGTGTGTGTGTGCGAGAGAGAGACTTTGTGTGTGTGTCTTTATGTGAGATGGTATGTGTGTGCACAATAGAGAGAGAGACAGGTTGTATGTGTGTGTGCGAGAGACTGTGTGGAAGAGATTGCAAGTGTTTGCATCGGAAATATTGTGAGTGTGAGTGTGTGTGTGAGAGAACCTTTGTGTGTGTGCAAGTGAGAAATATTGTGTGTATGGGGTACGTGTCCACATTCAATTATTACAATTACCTAATATACGGTCACTCAAATATGTCGGTCGTTCTTCCGTCCAAGATGTATTGTGACATGCGAATTGTGGAGGCTTTTACAAATTAATCGCGCAGGGCCTTTAAGCAAACAAAGAAAGTCATTATCACAGCATGCAGCGCCCCACGCTGCTAACTAATAGCACCTCTCCCGGAAAGGACCTATAATTAACACAGTAGGTCTTCCAGAGAGGAGCACTCTAAATCAATGAACGGGTAAAAGCTGTTCATGTGAAGCACGTTCACAGACCAGAATCTGCTCGTGGGAAGCGCGTTCACACAGTTTGCTACCTGGTACTTTTTGTTTGCTTTCGATACTTGCACAAGTGCCATCATTGCCTATGTAATGTTTGTTCTTGTGTTTGAGCGTCCTCCATGTATTGCAGCATTATACCTCAACTTATACTTTGTACGCTTTTGTAACCTGCACACATGTCACTTTTTCCTCCTTTAATGCACCATTTGCTACCACTTGTACTTTGTTCACTCACGATTGTCACTTTTGCCTCATGTAATGTAACTTTTGAAATTTGTTCACTTCTATTGTTCTCTTATATCAATTCTGTTCCTTTTGTAAAGCGCTCTGACACCTTCGGGTAAAGTCCGCGCTATATTGAAACGCATAAAGAAAGAAATAGAAAAACAAGGCATGAGTACCTAGCTTGGGGCAGCTCGTTGGCAAGTATGTATTACAAAGTTGAAAAAGTGAATCACTTCTGGTCTGAAAGAGAGATATCTTTCAGTCTCTCTCAATGCGGCTGTCAGAGCTCTCGATCTCTCACAGGTACTGGCTGGAACGTCTCTTGGGCACGTCCTTGGTCCGGCTTTCACTTCACTTCACTTTACTCGCTTCCTGTTGCAGTGGGTTTCTCGGCTGCACCTGGTCTAGCAGCTCCAAAGGCTGACTAACACTGTGATAAGGGAGAAGTGAAAGAAGAAAACAAATGCACGCCGCCACACGCGCTCGCAGCGCTTGTCGGCTGGTGAGTGCACAGGTCCTGTAGCGAGGGAAGCTGACGCCGCGCACGCACTCCCAGCGCTTGTCGGCACGCTACCAGCTCCTGTGCCGCGCTCAACGCGAGGGAGGTTGGCCGGCGTCGCGCGCGCTAACAGCGCTTGTCGACGCGCGAGACCTAACAACGAGATCTTCAATGCTCCCTCAGATCAAAGAAAGTCATTATCACAGCATGCCGACAGGCGGCCTACGCTGCTAACTAATAGCACCTCTCCCTGAAAGGACCTATAATTAACACAGCAAGTCTTCCAGAGAGGAGCACTCTAATTCAATGAACGCGCAAAAGCTGTTCATGTGAAGCACGTTCACAGACCAGAATCTTCTCGTGGGAAGCGCGTTCACACAGTTTGCTACCTTGTACTTTTTGTTTGCTTTCGATACTTGCACAAGTGCCACCATTGCCTATGTAACATTTCTTCTTGTGTTTGAGCGTCCTCCATGTATTGCAGCATTATACCTCTACTTATACTTTGTACGCTTTGGTGACCTGCACACATGTCACTTTTTCCTCCTGTAATGCACCGTTTGCCACCACTTGTACTTTGTTCACTCACGATTGTCACTTTTGCCTCATGTAATGTAACTTTTGAAATTTGTTTACTTGTATTGTTCTCTTACATCAGTTCTGTTCCTTTTGTAAGGCGCTCTAACACCTTCGGATAAAGTCCGCGCTATATTAAAACGCATAAAGAAAAAAATCAAAGAAAAAAAACAAGAATACAATGGGCAGCTTGCTGCTTGAATGGGGAGGGGTGGGAGAGACGTGCACGCATTGTGGGCGTGCACATTGCCGTGGTCTGCGGCTCGTGCCCAGTGGCGGCACCTGCAGGCTTCACCGTGCTGAGGTCGGTGTGTGCTGTGCAGCTCCTGCAGCCCAGGGAGGAGGCCGCCGGGACAGGGTCACATGGCGTGCCGCGGTTTGCAGAGGACTCGGAGGTGGGAGCCGCAGAGGTACTGCTACTGTGGTCGGGGTGTTGTGGGGGATGCCGGGGTGTACTGTAGTGGTAGGGGAGGAGCGCTTTGCTGCGCGTTGATGGGCCGTCAACTGAGGCTGCCGTGTCGTAGAGAGGAATTTAAGAGGCTCTGCTGTTGGGATGCGGCGGTGGGGGGGGGGCTCATCCTCAGCGCGGGAGTGGTGGAGAGTGCCACCATTGCTTATGTAACGTTTGTTCTTGTATTTGAGTGTCCTCCATGTATTGCAGTATTACACCTCTCCTTGTAGTTTGTACGCTTTTGTAACCTGCACACATGTCAGTTTTCCCTCCTGTAATGCACCGTTAGCTTTCTCTTGTACTTTGTTCACTCACGATTGTGACTTTTGCCTCATGTAATGTAACTTTTTCTTTTGTAATTTGTTTACTTCTAATGTTCTCTTATATCAGTCCTGTTCCTTTTGTGAAGCGCTCGGACACCTTCTGGTAAAGTCGGCGCTATATAAAAATGCATAAATGAAGTCATAAATAAAATCAAATGGGGCGTGGTGGTGTGGGAAGGGACGGTGGTGGGTGCGGAGATGGGCAGTGGCGCTGTCGGGCACCGGAGGTAAATTTAGAGTGAAGCTTCTGCCACATGGCGCCTCCCGCGCACGCTTTGTGGCAAGCAAGTCTCACGTGCGAGTCCACAAATCAGAATCTGCCCGTGCCCTGGTCTGTCTCCCTTGAGAGGCATCTCAACAACAATAGGTCTCGAGAGCGAGATCTAAAAAAAGAACAGAGTGCTGGCACCCTAACCCCACCCCCTCCCACTGGGAGTATGTAAACCGTCTTTACCCAGCATTCAACCTGTTCTTTATTTCTGTCTGTCGACAGGAATGGGACGAGGGGCTGGTGCTGCTCCTACTGGGTGTAGTGGCGGTCTTCATTGGTCCCCGTCTGGCTGCCTGTCTGTTCTGGATGGGGTGTTTCTAGTGTACCTGCCGGGCTTGCCGGGGTGCTTGGGTGTTGCCGGCCGGGCCTTTGTGGTGTGCGCCGGCCGGCCTTTTGCGGCTGGTGTGCCGGTCTCCCGCTCAGTTCCTGGTTGCAGGGCGCGTCTTCCTGGAGGTGGGCCGGGTGGAAGATGCGACACAGACAATAGATGGCTATTTGTGGCTGTTCTGGTGGTGCCCCTGGAGTGCCTGGCAGCCGGGGTGGCTGCTTTCCTGCTGCCCAGGTGCAGAGGGGGGTGGTGCGCACCTGGGCTTGCTGGTAGGGACAATGTTTTGGCAGACAATGTATTCTGGGGTGTCTGATGGCCCCACGGGTGAGTCCCACAAATAGTTTTTCCTGTTTCTTTCCTTCCTTTTACTTTTCAGATGATGGGCTATGGAATTTAGATTTCATTTTACCCGTTGCCCAGGCACTCCTCCTTAATTGGACCTTCTTTGTACAGCCCGGAGCTGTTGCTCTGTGGCAGGGTCATATGGATGTTGGTGTCACATGACTCTCTATTGCCTGGATTTGGTACCCACTATGGTGACACGACTGTGAGTTGGTCTTCTTTGTTTGGCCCTTGTGTGGTTGGGGGTCTGGGTGCTGTGCTGAGGTTGCCCCTGGTATGCCGGCTTGCCAGTGTTCTGGCTTGATGATTACCCGGGCGCTTGGTGGTGCGCACCAGAGCTGGCTACTGGGGCTGTTGTTGAGGCTGGCTGTGGTGAGTTACGGCTGGCTGTTTTCTTCCCCCCTTTTTATCTGTGTGATGCCTCTGGCCCGGGCCTTTGGTTTATGGGGCTGTCCTGTGGTCTCTGGCTTCCTTTTCAGTGACTTCTATTTTTTGTTTGCGACGTTTCGACCCAATGGGTGGCTGGTCCAGCTGCGGTTGGGTTCAGGTCCTTGCAGTGGTGGGGTAGTCCTGCCATTTGTGGCCTCTGCCCGCAGTTCTGGCTAGGCCAGCATTGCCCGCGTGACTGCTCCTGTCCTCCCTGTGTGCCCCCATGGGGTGGGGTAATTCCTGGGCCAGCACCCTAGGGGTGAGTCAGTTGGTCGGCGTGCACCCCACCCTTTCCAGGCGGTGTGGTCACATGGTGTTTGTTCTTGCTGCTTTGGGTGTCTACCCACCTTGGTGCTGGTTTTTCCTGGTGCTTAACACTGTGGTTGGGTCTTGTGCCTCTGGCTTCTCTGATCCCTCCTCTTCATGGGCTGTTGTCCATCTGCCAGCAGCTCTGTTTCCTGGGTTTTATTGTGGTCGGATCTGTTGTGTCTGGGCCCAGTTTTCCTGCCATGGCCTGCTTCGGGCTCTTCCTGGGCTTTTGGTTGCCCTGTTGTGTCTGTGTGGGTCCGGTTTCTGGCCTGTCCCTCTTCCGGCCCCTGCTCATTAGGGGGTGTGGCTGTGTGCACTCCGGTCTCTGTAGTAGTGTTGCACGTGGCTTCCTGTCTGGTTCTGTGGCTTCTGCCTCTGTATATTTTTTGTGGCCTCACTGTTCTGTTTTTTGGACCCTTGTTGACATGTGCAGTTAGGTTGGCATTGCGTTCTCTGCCCTGGTCTCCTGGTTGGGTACTTGCTAATAGAGGGAGCACTCTGGCCTTTGTGGGCATACTGCCTTTGGGGACACCTTTTGGGTGGCTGCCTGTGGGATTTTCTGGCTTCCTTCCTCTTCCTGGTTCCTTGCCTGGGTGTGGGTCACCCTGGCCACCTGTGGGTCCAGTAGTTCTGTGCCTGGGTTGGCTGGGGTCAGTGACAATCACCCGCCATTTCCTTTTTGCCTGTGTTCTGCATCAGCCTTCCCCAGGTGTGGGCTGGGCCATGGGTCTTCGTGCCCAGGCAGGCTGCTCCGCTTTGGCCCTGGATTCCCTGCCACTTTTTGTGGGGTGTTGCCTCTGTGGCCTTGGCTGTGGCTGCTTTTGGTGGCTTTTCTCTCTGCCCTCAGGGATTGGCGTGTTTCTGGTTTGTGTCTGTTTGGCCCTGTGCCACTGTTTTCGGGTCTTTGTGGGTGCTGTGTTGCTGGCCTTCTGTTTCTACTGGTGTGTCTGTATTTCAGTCGGCTGGATTCATTGTTGCTTATGGATTTGCCAGTTGCTAGTTGGTTTGGGCTGTGGGCCGCCCTGCTTGTCTCTCCTGTCTTTGTGTTCCTTGCCTGGCAGTGGTTTCCTGCTGTGCTTTTGGCCGGGGTCTCTGGGGCTTGTGGTTTCTGCTTCTCTGGTGTCTCTGGAGCTGTCATGGGGCTTTGTGTAGACCCTTCCCCGGCTGGTGCTGGGTCTCCCATGAGGTGGTCCTGATTGGGCTGGTTGTCCCATTGTCCTGTGGCCCTGTCTAGGCTGTTGAGTCCGGGGCTCCTCTCCGGTGGTTGGTGGGCTTGTCTTTCCCCAGTGCTGTTTTGTCCAGCTTTGGTCGGTCCCCGGAATTGTGCCTGTGGTGGAGAGGTGGGGTCATCTTTGGTGCGTGTTATTTAGGGCAGGAGGCTTCCCCATTGTTCCTAATTGGCCTTTGGGCTCCCCTCGTCTCGGTTGCTTTGGGGTTTACCTTGTCCCTCTCTTGCTGGTTGCTGTGTCCTGGTCCGGTTCAGCCATGTTCCGGGTCTGGTGGTGTCTGCAGCTTGGGATTGTCCCCTGTTGTTGCCTCTTTCTGATGGGCTGTTGTGCTTCGCTGGGTTCTGGCCTCTGGCTCTTCCCCAGCTCTTTTCCTGTTCCAGTCGTGTGTTTTGTGTGCTCATCGGGTCAGCCTCCTTCTGTCCGCGGCAGTGCCTTTGTGGTGCGGGTTTCTGTTGGTTGTATGCCTCAGTTTTGGCTTGTGGGCCTGTTCCTATGCCCCTGCTCCCACCCCCGGCCTGGGTGCTTGGGCAGTTGTCCTGTGTTGGCACTGGTGCTTGGTACTGTACGTTCTTGACTTGTGCCTGGTCCTCCTCTGGGGTTTCGGTGGCGTTGGTGGCCTCTGTGCTCTGTGGTGGCTGGGTCAGTGTGGTTGGTGGGGCGTTGCTCTTTGGTCATTGCACACTCCCTTCCTGGTTTGATCTTGCCCTTGTTTGGTCCTTTGGGAGTGGACCTTGACCCTGTTAGCGGGCCTTCTCCTCTTTGTTGGACTGGTCTGCGGTGGGCCTACCCAGTGGTGTTGGGGTTAGTCCTGTTGTTGTCGCCCTTCCATTCCTGCTTGGGGCTGCAGCTATAGAGACTTCCCCTGTTACCCTCAGCTCTCTTCTGGGGCTGGTTGTGTGCCTGTTTGGCTTTGTTGGTTGTTCCTTCCTTGGTTTGGTTGGCATGCACTCTGTTGGTTCGCTGCGGTGTCTCTGTGCTGTCTTGTTGGTGCTGGGTGTGGCAGCCTTCTTGACTGGTGGGCGCTCTTATGGGCTTTTCATTTCCTGTAGGGTGCTTCTTTGGTTCTGGTGCTCCTTGTGCTGGTTGTTTTAGGGGTGTGGTTGCTTCAGCCCCGCTTTCCCTTCTGGGGCTTGGCCTGTAGGCTGGGAGTCTCTGTGTCGTGCCCCTTTTCTGGTAGAAATAAAGTTCCCTCGGTGGAAAAATATATAGATTATGGGTCTCAAAGTTCCCAGCAAAGGGAAAGAAGAGTTAGTCCATATGTTAAGTCATACACAATACTAAATATAACAATGTCACATGTAATGCCTTGGTTGTTTGTTTGTCCTTGCCTTGTTGTGCCTGGCCTGGCTGTCTTCCGCTCGGCGGTTTTTGCGGTTTGGGAGGCGGTGGGGCCTGGGTGCCCTGCTTGTCCTTTTTTTGTGGTTGGCTACCTTCTTTGGGCTGGTGGTGCCTTCTGTTTCTTGGGCATGGGTTTTCAGGTCGTGGTTCTATCCCTGTTGATCTGTCCCTGGCTTTGCTGGGGTGGCAGGCCTTTTTGGGGTCTTCTTCAGTCTGTAGCATCCTTGCTGTCCTTCTGTGAGTCGCAGTCTCTGATGCTTGGCATGGGCCCCTCCTCCTCCATTGTTGGTTGGAGGATGTTTCCAGCAGGGGTTGGCTGCCCTCTGGGTGGCGGGTCCGTGGGCTTGCCTCTTTTTTAGTTCCCTTTCGGCATCTCCTGCCTGTGTTTTCCTGTGGTTCACTTGTTTGCTTCCCTTGGGATACTGATGCCGGTGTAGTATCCCGAGAATTCTTTTGGGGTTTGGTAGGCCGGTTTCCTGGCTTTATTATTCTCCACATGCTATGAATGGGACGAGGACAGGAGTGACCTGGGGGTAATGCCCCAAAACTTACCGGTAATCTTCATTATTCCTGGTCCTGTTGTCCTCAACCCATTCATTACCACCCTCCCTCCAAGACGGCTGGTCTACCTGTTGGTGGCTTGGTATGTTCAGGCGGAATGCTGGGTAAATACGGTTTATGTACTCCCAGTGGGAGGGGGTTGGGTAATAGACCTAGCAATCCTGTTCCTTTTTTCTGTCGAAATATGGTTATTTCTATGTTATGAATGGGACAAGGACAACAGGACCAGGAGTAACGAAGATTATAGGTAAGTAATAGGGCATTAACCATTTTCTGAATAAATGCTTTTTAGAAAGACCCCTATCAGAACTCCTTCTGGTGCTTGAGAACGTTATGTTGTGTTCTGAGGGGCTCATTTCTCACTGATGTCTCTAGGCACAAGTGTAATTGAACCTGAAAAGCTTAAAAACGACTATCTATGAACAAAAAAACATGAACTGATTTTTAAAGCCAAGACCTTGTGTGTTTTACATTTCGAAAGGTCACCAATGAGTGTGGAACTTCCACAATGCATGCATATTTTTATTCATTGATAGAATATTTGACGTGATTTGTTTTTGGAAAAGGTTGCTTGGCTCTGGTAAATGATGCCAAAGGAACATCAATGGATCTTACCACATTTGACCCTATTTTATGCTATGTTTAAAGCAGCTTTTACTCATTTGAAGGTGCTCTTGTCCCACAATTCATTGAGAGCTGTTGTGTAGTTCCTATAAACCTGTATAGGATCTGCTCGTTTAGACAATATACACTGCAGGATTGGTGTCCAGGCTGATTCCTGGCACCCCCACCAAGTATGTTAGCCTGTATACCAGCTAGCTCACAGTGCCACTATAAACCCCTCTTACCAAAGAGAGAATGTTTCTTGGCAACTATTGAACATGACAACTCTGTCCCGTCAGGGATAGTGGAAGCAGTACAGTACTTTTCCCTCAGTCACTCGCGCTCACTCCATCTCAGATAAATAAACAGAATAAACGGTGTGGACATTTAAAAAAAACATTTATTGAACCAGCATCATTCTAATGTAAAATAGGTGTGCTTAAACAACCATAAGACAAAAACAGATATAGATGATTGTAAGCACCATTAGAGTAAAAGGATGGTAGATTCCTACCATAGTGCTAAAACAATGAATACAGGCAGGTATTTAAATACATGACAGTAATAATGTGTCTTCCTCAGATGCAACCCTATCTAGATGTACCTAAGTGTGCCTAGCATGTATGTAGGTGTAGAGCCAAGAATCCCCCTAGGATAATGACAACCCCATTATCTGAATTAATAGACTGCGGGACCCCGCCTTGATCTTGAGATGGACATCCTGCGAGTGATGGCAGACCACTGTGAGCTGGAATGTCTGCATGCAGGAACATCATTGTCTCCCGTCAGTGTGTCAGCATGGAAGTCCTTCTTCTCCTCTCCTTGCCTCGGCAAAGATATGGTGTTTATATACCCAAAGTGGTACCCTCAGGGGATCTACCTTGCTATGTCATGTTGGACTAGGATGACAAAAGGAATGGCCCTTATACAGAGGTATTATGCAGGAGATGGTGGTCCTGCTGAGATTCCAAGAATCCTCATGCATAATGAATGAGGCTAGTTTTCGGAGAAAACTCCACATCCTTTAGGCAGTACCGTAACTAGGTAAAAGGTCAGCACTGAAAACAAAGTGACCCACATTTGCGGATAGCGTCTTTTCTCAAAACACTGCTTCAGTGCAATAAAAAGGAGGGGGGGGGGGTGTTCTATAAAAGAGGCATGCTTTTCTAAATTTCACTGATCTAAAAACAAAATATATAAATGTTGCCAGGACCCTGTGCATGGATTACTTCACAATGGTGAACCACACCTGAAAATAAGTGAGGGCACTTCTGCTTTGGCTCCCTGCCCTGCTCAATCCGTATACATTAATGAGCCGGCCCAGCGAGGGACTGGAAATGACATCTCCGCCCCCTTGGCAAAAGGAAGATAATAGAGGACCATCTGCCTCGAGAAAGGTCACCGAGGCTCCCCACTGGGCCGCTGGCGGCATCTGACCTGCACAGACACAGCCCATATCGACCACTGCATTGGCCAAAAAAGTGGCCCACAGCCCCAACTGGGATACTCGCCCATTACCCGAGTGCCCGTCTTACCAATCCGACCCTGCCCTTTCAGAGTTCTGAATTCCCTATTAACTCTGCTAGGAGATCATGGGTCAGAGTTAAGAATTCTGAGCAGTGTCTCCCTCTGAATTAACAATGATTATAAGTTAAAGTGCATGGAATGAGGACTAACCTGCCAGACCAGGTATTACACCTTGTCCTTCGATAGTGCCGGCTGCGAGCTTCTCTAGAAAACTTTGAGCCTTAACACTTACTGTTTTGGAAATTAGACATTGAACAGCCTTTATTGAGGGCATCATTTGTGCTCTGGATCCCAAAATGTAAAAATGTGGATGTTCCATTAGGTGGTCATTCAGCATGAGTAAAACATATGGAGTTCTGCATTTCCACAATTAAAATTTTTGTTTTTTCTCTACAAGGAAATTCTTTTTCTGTATGGAAAATCCTCTGCTCTACGTTCCCATGAAATATTGTTGTGCTGCTTTACCTTTATCAGTGTGGAAAAACATTTACTTTTGTCTTTCAATGGACATATTTTCATGATAGGGAAGTAGCTACTAAAGATATGTCAGTCCATCAAAACATTTAAGTTTTTGGGCATCTGCTTTGTAGAATGGCACATCACGGAAACCAGATCTGACCCCAACCCTAAATTTACGACCTAACATTGCAAGTACACTTTATCATCACAAACTACCACAAATCCTGCTTCTCTGATTCACAGTGTAGAAATAATAATCCCAAAATTATTTCACACCAGCCTTTAGACATTCTACTGACGCCACCACTCTTATCAGATGTATGTCTTTATGCAAATAGTCTGTGATCGCTGTATTTATTTGATCAGAATACATGTCCCATTGCATACTGAGCTTACTTAATTTGAGGCAAATCATCTGCACTCTACTTACTTGGCAGGCCAGTTCCCCAGACAAGGATTTCAACAAGGGGCATATTCACAAAAGTAAACATACACATCTATTTTCCTCACATGTATGTTCACTAAGACACCTGGGAGAATATCTATACTTTTTTTTAACCATTTACCATTTGCAAGACTAGATGTACATATCTACACCTCTTCAAATCAGGTAGTGGACCCTCCTAAACAGGATTTACGAGTTTCAACTTATTGCTAGTAACTTTGAACACGTTGGTGGAGATATCCACCCTTGTGGGAAAGTATAGGGAAAATGATTAAAGTTTACTATTCTTTATAACAAATATTTAAAATAGTTTGTTTTCAAATGTTAATGTAAATTCATTATATTAATTTGTTTTAATGCAGAATTAAATAAAAAGCTACTACACTTATCTCATTAAACTTAAATATGTATTTAATAATTTGTTGAAATCTGTTAATTTAATTTATAAATAATAATTTTTAAACACTTATTTAAAAAATCCTATCCTCAATAACATTTCTATTTTAATTGGGGTATAAGGTGGTAAAGGTATTTTATTTTAGGGTGTAGGGCAGGGTAAGGGTAGTCTTAGGGATTAGGGTTGCATAAGAGTATGCGGTTGTAACACTATGTTTAGTGTTTAGGGGTGGGTAAGGGTTTAGGGATGGGTAAGAGTATTGGGTTGTAAGGGTGTTTTTAAAGTTTGGGGTGTTGGACAATGATATTTTTAGGGTTTAGGGGTAGCTAAGGGTATTGGATTGGGATTGTATTGCAGTACCTATCAGTGTCCATATCCGGTGCTTGACAAGTCTGGGCTCGGGTATATTTACATTTGTTTTGACACTTTAGGCCTGTGCTTACTTTAGAAGTGTAGGTCGTTAATAGAAATGGGCAAAATATGTTGTGGGCGTCTGTATACTGGGGTGGTAGAGAAGTGGTAGACGAGGGAGGGGATGCAGGCAGGACAAACCAGACCAATGTAAATGGAAGTCATTACATGTTATGACTCACTGTTCAAAAGCATATCATTTTAAAAAGAAGAACAAGTAACCTGTGAGAGAAGATGCTTCAACTTTCTTCAAAGGGAACTTCATCTCCATCCTCATTAAGCTGTGATTTTCTGCTCTCCACCCTGGCTGATACTACGACATGCCTACCATGGTTACCGTCTAGCTTCTGGCATCCATTTGCCTCTGCCTTACCTTTGTGCCCTCTTTCTTCCATGACGGTACAAAAGGAGGTGGTGATGGACGGAGCATCTGAACCAATCAAACACTCACACCCAGTCAAAAGATCTGGGTTTGATCCATCACCGTTCTTTAGCCCGCTCTGCCACCCCAGTTCAGACATGGCTATATGCAAATCAGTCTGACCCTGTGCCTCATGGGAACAGTCCAGCCCGAACTGCCAAGCCATGCCTTCCCTGGACCGGAAACAAGCTTCCGAGGACCGGTTTCTGGCATTACAGCCGTCTTCAGCCCGGCTTGCTTGAATCCAATGGCAAACCCTGCCACACTTATGGCGGCCAAAGCGGTACAAAAATAGGTGGTGATGGACGGAGCATCTGAACCAATCAAACACTCACACCCAGTCAAAAGATCTGGGTTTGATCCATCACCGTTCTTTAGCCCACTCTGCCACCCTCCCGGTCCTGGGAAGCTTGATTCCGGTCCAGGGAAGACATGGCTTGGCAGTTCGGGCTGGACTGTTCCCATGAGGCACAGGGTCAGACTGATTTGCATATGGCCATGTCTGAGCTGGGGTGGCGGAGTGAGCTAAAGAACGGTGATGGATTAAACCCAGATCAGTTGACTGGGGGTGAGTGTTTGTATTGTCAACGCTCCGTCCATCATCACCTTTGGTTTTTCTTTGTTTGCCCTAAATTGGCAGGGTATGCTCAGACGTGAGTCCCTTGCTCACTTTGCCACTGGAGTCAAGCAAGCCTGGCTGAAGACGGCTGTAATGCCAGAAACCGGTCCTGGGAAGCTTGATTCCGGTCCAGGGAAGACATGGCTTGGCAGTTCGGGCTGGACTGTTCCCAAGAGGCACAGGGTCAGACTGATTTGCATATGGCCATGTCTGAACTGGGTTGGCGGAGTGAGCTAAAGAACGGTGATGGATTAAACCCAGATCAGTTGACTGGGGGTGAGTGTTTGTATTGTCAACGCTCCGTCCATCATCACCTTTGGTTTTTCTCTCTTTCTTCCATGATTCGCGGCTGTGCTTAGCTGTGTTGTGCGAGTGCGGAAAGTTCCTGCATGGATCAACAGCGGCCATACTGCTGCTCCTCCATGTGCTCAGCAGCAGTGGGATTGTGTGCAAAAGATCCTGTATGGATCAACAGCAGCCATACTGCTGCCCAACCCCCACCCCCTGTGCTCAGCAGCAGTGGGATTATGTGCAAAAGATCCTGCATGGATCAACATCAGCCATACTGCTGCCCCCCCACCCCCTGTGCTCAGCAGCAGTGTGATTCTGTGCAAAAGATCCTGCAACGATCAACAGCGGCCAGACTGCTGCCACCCCCTGTGCTCAGCAGCAGTGGGATTATGTGCAAAAGATCCTGTGTGGATCAATAGCAGCCATACTGCTGCCCCACACCCCCTGTGCTCAGCAGCAGTGGGATTATGTGCAAAAGATCCTGTATGGATCAACAGCGGCCATACTGCTGCCCCTCCACCCCCTGTGCTCAGCAGCAGTAGGATTATGTGCAAAAGATCCTGTATGGATCAACAGCGGCCATACTGCTGCCCCCCCCCCCACACCCTGTGCTCAGCAGCCATGGGATTATGTGCAAAAGATCCATCCTGCATGGATCAATAACAGCCATACTGCTGCCCCCCCACCCCCTGTGCTCAGCAGCAGTGGGATTCTGTGCAAAAGATCCTGCATGGATCAACAGCGGCCATACTGCTGCTCCTCCCTGTGCTCAGCAGCAGTGGGATTATGTGCAAAAGATCCTGTATGGATCAACGGCAGCCATACTGCTGCCCCCCCACCCCCTGTGTTCAGCAGCAATGGGATTATGTGCAAAAGATCCCTCCTGCATGGATCAATAGCAGCCATACTGCTGCCCACCTACCCCCTGTGCTCAGCAGCAGTGGGATTATGTGCAAAAGATCCTATATGGATCAACAGAGGCCATACTGCTGCCTTTCCACCCCCTGTGCTCAGCAGCAGTGGGATTATGTGCAAAAGTTTCTGTATGGATCAGCATCGGCCATACTGCAGCCCCCCCCCCACCCCCTGTGCTCAGCAGCCATGGGATTATGTGCAAAAGTTCCTGTATGGATCAGCATCGGCCATACTGCTGCCCCCCCCACCCATTGTGCTCAGCAGCCATGGGATTATGTGCAAAAGATCCATCCTGCATGGATCAATAGCAGCCATACTGCTGCCCCCCTGCCCCCTCTGCTCAGCAGCAGTGGGATTATGTGGAAAAGATCCTGTAGGATGAACAGTGGCCATACTGCTGCCCCTCCACTCCCTGTGCTCCGCAGCAGTGGGATTATGTGCAAAAGATCCTGTATGGTTCAACAGCGGCCATATTGCTGCCCCCCAACCCCTGTGCTCAGCAGCAGTGGGATTCTGTGCAAAAGATCCTGCATGGATCAACAGCGGCTATTCTGCTGCTCCTCCCTGTGCTCAGAAGCAGTGGGATTATGTGCAAAAGATCCTGTATGGATCAACGGCAGCCATACTGCTGCCCCCCACCTCCTGTGCTCAGCAGCAATGGGATTATGTGCAAAAGATCCATCCTGCATGGATCAATAGCAGCCATACTGCTGCCCACCTAACCCCTGTGCTCAGCAGCAGTGGGATTATGTGCAAAAGATCCTGTATGGATCAACAGCGGCCATACTGCTGCCCCCCAACCCCTGTGCTAAGCAACCATGGGATTATATGCAAAAGATCCATCCTGCATGGATCAATAGGAGCCATACTGCTGCCCCCCACCCCCTGTGCTCAGCAGCAGTGGGATTATGTGCAAAAGATCCTGTATGGATCAACAGCAGCCATACTTCTGCCCCCCACCCCCTGTGCTCAGCAACCATGGGATTATGTGCAAAAGATCCATCCTGCATGGATCAATAACAGCCATACTGCTGCCTCCCCACCGCCTGTGCTCAACAGCAGTGGAATTCTGTGCAAAAGATTCTGCATGGATCAACAGCGGCCATACTGCTGCTCCTCCCTGTGCTCAGCAGCAGTGGGATTATGTGCAAAAGATCCTGTATGGATCAACCGCAGCCATACCGCTGCCCCCCACCCCCTGTGCTCAGCATGTGCAAAAGATCCCTCCTGCATTGATCAATAGCAGCCATACTGCTGCCCACCTACCCCTTGTGCTCAGCAGCAGTGGGATTATGTGCAAAAGATCCTGTATGGATCAACAGAGGCCATACTGCTGCCCCTCCACCCCCTGTGCTCAGCAGCAATGGGATTATGTGCAAAAGATCCTGTATGGATCAACATCGGCCATACTGCTGCCCCCCGCCCCCTGTGCTCAGCAGCCATGGGATTATGTGCAAAAGATCCATCCTGCATGGATCAATAGCAGCCATACTGCTGCCCCCCTACCCCCTCTGCTCAGCAGCAGTGGGATTATGTGCAAAAGATCCTGTAGGATGAACAGCGGCCATACTGCTGCCCCTCCACCCCCTGTGCTCAGCAGCAGTGGGATTATGTGCAAAAGATCCTGTATGGATCAACAGCGGCCATACTGCTGCCCCCCACCCCCTGTGCTCAGCAGCACTGGGATTATGTGCAAAAAATCCTGCATGGATCAACAGCTGCCTTACTGCTGCCCCCGCCCCCCAACCCCTGTGCTGAGCAGCAGTGGGACTGTGTGCAAAGGTCCTGAGTGGCTCAACAGCGGCCGTATTGCTGTCCCTTACTCTGCTTAGCCGCAATGTGCTTTTGTGTGAAAGTGCCTGGCCTGTGCAGGTCAACTGCGGCCTTATTGCTGTTCCTGACTTTGTTTAGCTGGAATGCAGGAAAGTTCCTGCGCGGCCAAACAGCTACCATCTAGCTGAAATAGCGAGCCCATTAATTTCCTTTCTTAGGAACTTTTAAAATCTCTAAACTATTCAATGGAGAATGTAGTTCGATGCAAGGAATTTGGATTTTTTTTCAGTTACGATTTAGAGGGTCTTAACCAGATCACTTTAGGAGCTTTCTGGTCCATTTGTTTGAGATCAAGTGGTTTAGTACTAATTACCCAAAACCTAAAAGAGCACGATGTATAGAGTGGATATGTGAAGGTAAGGAAAAAGAGAGGAATGGTGAAATCATCTGTTTGGTGAAAAGGAAAGGAGGGAGAAAGTAAGAAGGCAAGACACTGAAGAAGAGGGGGGGTGAGTTAAAGGGAAGCTATAACCTAACCTTTGCCTTTCCACAGCCCAAGGACATACAAAGTGCCCTTCTCTTCCCTGATCCCATCACCATTGCTTCTTGGGTCACTTGCAGCTGGGATTTCTCGCTGTCTTTCTTCTTTGAAACTACTGCATAATGCAAACCCTTGCACATCAGTCTGAAGAAATCCCCCGGCTGCTGTCCAGGCACCGCGGCATCAAGCCCGATCTCTAATGCTGTTTGACAGCTCCTTTGTTTTACTCTGAAGTCAGGATTTGGTGTGAATCTGTCACAATTCTAACAGGAGCTGGAGCTTATAAATGATAAATACCAGAGGCACTGATTGAATTTCGATTTGTGTGTGTCCCATACTTCAGATACTACGGCATTCCGCCTCGTCGCTCAGCGGACAACTAAAGCTGGGTGATCATTCAAGGCATCGGCGATTACAGTAGATCCAGATCCAGGCTTTTCTATCCCTACATAGAAATTTGTTGTACTATTTTGAGCATTTGAGCTGCACACTCGATTCTGAAGCATCTGGACATAGGGGTTAATAAACATAGATATGGGTGGATTTACTTGCATAGGTGGTCTTCCCATCCAGCCAAACTCTTGGACATAGATCTTCTAACTTCGGCACGGACCCCCTTAGAGATGGGCACACAGGGATCCACAAAGGGAGTCACAGGACACTCAAGGAAATGAGGGTGTATTGGCCACTTCAGGAATTCCTCTAAAAATAAATACTGCCTGTTAGTCATGGTGTCATATGTTCATAATATTTGTTCAAAAATCCTAACTGATCATTGCTTTTTGTAAAAATTAGGAAGGATTTGATCATTTGCTTCACTAGTTTGAAAAAATTGTAATATTACAGTGAGGAAACTATAGAGGAATCAGGCAGGTTGCAATGCTTTCATTTTCTTTATTTTAGAAGCTGGATTTGCTGTAGGAAAATAACATGTACCACTGTGCTTCATTTCTGACCAGCAGATCTTAGCAATTCTAACACAGGTCGGGGGCGCTAGGGGGCGCGCGAGCAGAATGGCCGCACTTGCGTGAGGCTCCTGCTGCCTGGGCCATTAATCCTTTATTTATTTGCTTAAACTAACTCCTTATCTGTCACAACCACGTTCGAGTGCCGAGAACGCTTTGCTGCAGCAGCAGTGAACCTTTGAAGGCTCTGCGACCTGGCACGGTGGAACTAGAAGCGGAGACTTCCCCGCCGAGACCTGCGCTGGAGAGTGGTGGAGCTGACTGCAGGGGCCGTGAGCCTACGCCAGACCGCGGCGTTCCACGAGGCGACCAGGCCTCACACGGAAGTACGGCAGGGGAGGCGCCCGCTCTCGGTGTTGCTGCCTTGCAGGAGCTGCGGTGCCTTTTCAAAGCTTTGCGACATCGGACTGGCGCACACGGCGACACACCCGCTACCTCTGAGGAACCTGTGCGCCGGAATAGACTTCCCATTCATCTGCGGTGAGGAGCCGGGGCTCGGGACATCCCTACGGACCTTAACCGAAAGCGGTATCTGGCTGAAGGTACGGGAGGGACTGGCATAACACCGGAGAATTTGCTAGTGCGGAGACTCGACTCCCCCACCGCTCCTTACTTTTAACCGCCGAATTGCAATGACGGCCGCGGGCACTTTGAGCGCAGCGCGCCTCCCGCAGCAGTGGTCACTGCGACAAGCTAGGCTGGCGGAGAGTGGTTTCGGTGGGTTGCCAGACCCGGTTGACCAAGTAGCAGGAGATCCTACAGTTCAGATGTGAGACCAGCACGCGGTCTGGGGCACCACGCGATCAGTAATGCACCAATGTACTCTTCTTTCTCTGCCGGCACTGTCATAGCGCAGAGTCATATTTGTCTGGCATTACCGCCACATGAGACCATCGGCAACCCGAAGCACCACGTCGCACACAGGATCTAGGTCAGCGCACGAGGGAGGGTCTCTTGGCTAGGCTCGAGTGTAGTGCCCTGCGGTGATTGAAGTGCGAAGGCTATGAGACTTACTTAGTAGACTCGGACCCTGAGAGACAGCAGTTGAGCGCGGCGAGGCGCAGATTGCGTTATCTCTGACCATCTGGCTCGAGTCGCGTCCACGTGACCCACGGCGCTCCCGAAGATATTCAAGGTAGATGGACCTGCCTACAACAACGCCCTAATCTCTTGCTGGCCTCTTTTCGCTCCGTTCCCTCATCCTCCTGCTGATCTATATACAGTGACTGTTGCTCGGGTGAGTGTGGTGTGGTTGCCCCTTCTTCTGCTCCAGTGGTGCACCTCTGTGATAAATCTGGCCGGTTTTGAACATTAGTGACAAAGACACCCAGTCGTACTGCATCGTACGCATGTCTGCGGGCACCTGCCCTAGCCGAGAACCACGAGAACCACGACCATCCACTGGCGTCGCAAGCCCGTACAAAAAGCCTAAAAAGGGGAAACCGGATAATAAGCAACCTAAACTGACATTTGAGAACACCAATAGCAAGAAAGACTTGCGACATACGCCGGACGCGGCGAATTCCCAGAGCCCCTCAACGGCTGAGGCGAGTCTCGACTCCTCCGCGTCCGCAATACAACAATTGATGCAGGGGATGAGGCAGGGGTTTGCTACGATAGTAGACAAAGTGGATCGCATATCATCCAGGATGGACGCCAGCGCACAAAAAATGGATGTACATGAGGAACGCATCACGGAAGCCGAACGGCGCATATCTGATCATGATGATACGACGGCCTCTCATACCACACAACTCTCGCGAATGGACAATGTCCTCAGGGTCATTGCGGCTAAAAATGAGGAGTTGGAAGCTCGCAGCCGCAGAAACAATATTCGCGTGATAGGTGTGCCGGAATCCACCAACACGGGGCTCATGGAAGACTATGTTGAGAAGATACTGGTGGCTGCGGTTGGAACTGAAGCATTTTCCAAGCAATTCATTGTTGAGCGTGCGCACCGATCGCTTGGACCACAGCCTAAACCAGGTGCCCCGTCGAGGCCAATAATTGCGCGTCTCCTCAACTACCGTGACCGCGACACTGCACTGCGAGCGGCGCGCACCAACCGCACACTCTCCTGCGATGGGGTCAGCTTCTCCATTTACCCTGACTTTACACCTATGGTGCAGGAACAACGGCGGAAATTCCTAGATGTGAAGAAAAAACTCCGTGCTCTGCAGATTGATTATGCGCTATTATACCCTGCCAAGCTAAGAGTAACTCACCAAGCAAAGCAACGCTTCTTCACAAATCCACAACAAGTGAAAGACTTTTTGAAAAGCTTGCGTCGTGAGAGATCCGACCGCAGAAGCAATGAGGACAGAGATCGGGACGACGAACAATCGCTACATGAACACCTGTGATTCTAGGGCCTGATACATGTCACATCATGCTGTCCTATTGAAACTGCTCTAGCTGCCCAGAGTGATTGGCGATTGTGAGAAGACACCGCTGCTGTGAGAACATACCATGGACGGGTATTGGTCTGTTAGTGGTAATGTACTCCAGGCACCACCCCCCTTCCCCTTGGTTGTGCCCGCTAGCCGGACGTACAGAACTAGGGGCGAGGTATAGGGGGTGGCTATGTGACTCCCTAGATGACCCCAATAGGGTGTACCCCATTGGATATGTTTACTGCATTGCAGCTGTTGGGGTGGTTACTAGTTTTTTGGGGTGGAGGGTGGGACGGGATTGCTGGCAAATTTGGGTTGCTACAGTGGGAGGTGGGTGGGGTGGGGACCGATATGCTCGAGCTGAGGCCTTATTGTCTCAGAAATGTTTTTGCTGTGACACAGACAGGACTACGTGATCGCAGCTGCTCACCGGCGGAGGGGTGTTATCTGTTAGCATATGCACAAGCGAGACTGCATTTTCAGGCCTAATTTGTTGTGTTCCTTTCTGGCAGCATTGATGCACCTACTGTACTGTGTTGTGTAGAACCCTTTGCAGGCTCAATTGATAAGGCACTTGGACTTTATTTCTCTACCATGTTGGGATTACTCACGGGGCGGGATGAGTCGGGAGGGCTGTTGGCCAGTTGTAGTAAGATGTCACATGCGATTACTATCACAAAGTTCATGGCTGGCAGAGTTGGGGAGTGTCAGTGGGGGGGGGGGTCGGGACAGGGTGAGTGAATGTGGATGAATGAGGTTACGAGCGAGACTACATACGACATGGCTACTGTGGTATGGTACGGGAGGGCGGCGGGCTGGACGAGCGGGGGCAGAAACTGCAGAGATATTTCACGAGGGCACTGATGGCTAATGTGGACGATAAGATATCGGTATTATCCTGGAATGTGAGAGGCCTCAATGACGCCAGAAAGGGGAGAAATGTAATTGCTTATTTAGACAGGCATAATGTGCAGATAGCGCTGTTACAGGAGACGCATATACACCCACGCTCCGAACCAAAGTTTGCGAGTAAGTGGGCTGCAATTAGACGATTTTCATCATATTCCTCTTATGCTAGAGGCACTGCTGTGCTAATAAGAAAATCCCTCAAACTGCGCGTGATGGGAGACATTCTAGATCCGGGTGGGCGATATGTGATACTGTGGGGCAGATTGGGTACAGATACTGTGGTAATTGTGAATTGTTATGCACCTAATGTTGACACACCGGAATTCTTCACAACACTCTGGGGGCACGTGCTGAGCATAGATGCTACACATATTATCTGGGGGGGGGATTTTAATGTCGCACTGGTGCCTGGAGCGGATAGATATGATGGTTGTGGTCAGTATAATAGACAAGCGAGGGATGTACTGCTGGGCATAACAGAGGAAGCTGGCTTCGTTGATAGTTGGCGGTTTGCTCATCCTGAACACAGGGAGGGGACGCACTTTACAACACACGCGAACACTTGGGCTAGGCTGGACTACTGCTTTATATCGCGGGGACTTAGCACGGGGTTGGGGAGGGTGACACATTTACCCAGAACATACTCAGATCACTGCCCGGTGTTGTTACAGGTAGGCATGCCGGGACTTGATACAGCGAGACCTCCATGGCGACTGCTCCCCACAATGTTACTAGACACGGTATTCAAGACGGAGCTGGGGGAAGAAATAGAGGCATTCTTTCCTAGAAATAAGGGCTCGGTCGAAAGTGTGGAACTGATATGGGAAGCATTCAAGGTAACAATTCGGGGGTTTAGTATATCTAAGGGTTTTGGGGTACTGAGAGACATCCGAAGGACGATAGAGAAGCTAGACAGAGAATTGAAGGAGCTGGAAATCAAGATGGCACAGGGTGGAGGTCCAGAGGTGCATATGACATTCAGGGACAAGCTCTCAGAATATGAAGAAGAGGCAGCGAGGGAAGCTAAATTCAGGGGAAAATATTGGACAGCGCGAAGGTATTGCGAAGGTGAAAGGCCGGGTAAGATACTAGCAGCAATTACTAGGCAGCCGCGGTTTAGTGCAAATATACTGGAGATTGTAACGCCGGGGGTGTACGATGTCAGGATACGAAACAGATTCAGGACGAGTTTCTGGCTCACTACCGACAGCTGTACACTTCACAACGTACAGAGGGAGCAGAATATGGGAGTTTTTTAAATGACATTGCGCTATGTCGGTTGAGTGATGCTCACAGGTCGTTTCTAGGAGCACCGCTAGAGGTAGACGAGATAAGGGACGCAATTATGTCACTGAGCAATGGCAAGGCGGCAGGTCCGGATGGGCTCCCCGCCAAATTTTACAAATGCTACATAGATACTATGGCGCCGGTACTTAAGGAGGTTTTTGGGAGGGTGTTGCCGGGATCCATGAGAGAGGTGGCAATAACTTCTTTGTTGAAGCCGGGTAAGGATCCGACGGACACTGACTCCTACAGGCCGCTATCTTTAATCAATTGTGATGCAAAGATACTTGCTAAAGTTCTTGCAACGAGATTGTCGCTGATTATGACTAAGATAGTGCTGCCAGATCAGGCCGGGTTTGTCCCGGGGCGTGCTACCACGCATAATCTTCGTACACTGTTCTCTCTGATTCTGACTGTAGCCCCGGAACTCCCGGTTGCTGCCATATTTCTTGACGCAACAAAAGCGTTTGACTCCGTTGAATGGGAGTACCTTTTCGCCATTTTACATAGGATGGGCTTTCCAAAAATATTTGTGGCATGGATCGAGCTACTTTACACCAGGCCAGTGGCTCGAGTGATTATCAACGGAGTGTTATCGCCCCAAATGCCTATCACGAGAGGTACTAGGCAGGGATGCCCCCTCTCCCCATTATTGTTCGTTATAGCGATAGAACCCTTAGCATGTCGTATTCGCCAGTTGCATAAGATTAGCGCTTTTAACTGTCTCCAGCGTCAAATAGGAGTGTCATTATACGCAGATTATATTACACTGTACGTGAAAGACCCGCAACTAAACCTTAATCCTATCCTGCGTGAATTTATAGTATTTGGGAGGCTATCGGGGGTGCACATCAATTGGAAAAAATCGCAATTCTTCCCGCTCACGGGCGCGGTAGCAAGGTTCCAGTTAGATTACCCTCTTGAATGGTGTGACGCTGATCTTCCATATCTGGTCATTGTGGCGTCTCTGGACAAGGAGGAGACAATCTGACTTAATTACGGAGTGGCTATCACTAAATTGGCCGATAACGTAACACGCTGGATGTCGCTGCCGCTGTCTATGGCGGGCAGAGCATCACTCATTAAAATGGTGATACTGCCGCGATTTTTATACTTATTCCAAAATATTCCTTACTATCCCGGCGCTTATTTCTTCAAACGCTTGAGATCGGAACTCCTGCGCCTGTTTTGGGGGGGTAAACAACCGCGAGTACGCTGGGCCATTTTGACACAGCCGTACGAGAAAGGTGGCTTTGATGTGCCAGATTTCGAAGTCTACTATTTAAGTGCCCAGGTGCAATATGTGTATCACTGGATGAAACCTACCCCATTCATGCCACAGTTAGCGGCGGAGGACTGGATAGTGCGTCCTCTCCCAATCAGCGGGATGATACAGGGAACGGTGAAGGTTCTGGACACGCCGCCTAACACAGTGACCTGCACGATAGACGCGTGGGGTACAGTGGCGCGAATCCTACAAACCCAGTTATTGTACTCCCCGGCGATGCCGCTAACCTATCATCCTCTACTACCGCTGTTGCAGGAGACAGGTTTCCAATTGATGTGCAAACGGCTGAAGGTTGTCACATGGGGTGATCTGTTCCTCGACGGACAGTTTCGTACTCGGGAACAGTTATTTCGGGACGTGAGGCCAACCCCCTTAGAGGTATTTTATTATATCAGACTGAGACAGGGGATGCGGACTGTTTTAACAAATTTTCCGAGCGAACCGGAGCTTGTATTGCCACTGCATGACATGCTGATGTCGGATGGCCGCCATCTCGTTTCCCGACTGTATAATAATATCAGATTACAGCGCGACGGGCTGGAGAATCAGGCACGAGCATCGTGGAGTTCGGACATAGACAGTGAAATAACTGAGGACCAGTGGAAATACTGTTGCGCCATTACAGCCAATATCTCTTCTAGTTGTAGGCTCAAAATTATTCATTATAAATTTTTACAACGCTTTTATTACACGCCAGTTCGGAAGCTGCGATTTCAATTGGCGACTACTGATAGATGCGATAGATGCCATGCGGAGGGTGCGGGATTTTTACACCTGGCATGGGAGTGTCCCACGGTGTACGACTACTGGTCACAGGTGCACACGGCATTGCAGGGCATGTCGGAAGGTGCGATCACCAAAGACCCACTAGTGATGCTGCTGGGATATACATTGACAGTGCCTAAGCCCATTAGGAGGTTTATAGATATAGCCCTGCTGCTGGCGAAACAAAGGGTGGCATGTCGATGGGGCAGGGGGAGGGCCCCGAAGTTTAAGGAATGGCTGGGAGACATGCTTTACTGCCAGGCCACCATGAGTGTGGAAGGGTATGCTCAGACATGAGTCCCTTGCTCATTGCACCATCAGGATTCAAGCAAGCCGGGCCGAAGACGGCTGTAATGCCAGAAACCGGTCCCCGGAAGCTTGTTTCCTTTCCTGTGAAGAATTGGCTTGGTAGTTTGGTCTGCCCTGTTCCCATGATGCACTGGGCCAGGGACAGACTAATTTGCATATAGCCAGGTTCTGAACTGGGATGGTGCAGTGAGCTAAAAAACGGTGATGGATCAAGCCCTGATCTGTTGACTGGGTAGGAGTGTTCTGATTAACTCAGATACTCTGTCCATCACCACCCCCTTTTTGTAATTATTTTGGCCACCATGAGTGTGGAAGGGTATGCTCAGACATGAGTCCCTTGCTCATTGCACCATCAGGATTCAAGCAAGCCGGGCCGAAGACGGCTGTAATGCCAGAAACCGGTCCCCGGAAGCTTGTTTCCTTTCCTGTGAAGAATTGGCTTGGTAGTTTGGTCTGCCCTGTTCCCATGATGCACTGGGCCAGGGACAGACTAATTTGCATATAGCCAGGTTCTGAACTGGGATGGTGCAGTGAGCTAAAAAACGGTGATGGATCAAGCCCTGATCTGTTGACTGGGTAGGAGTGTTCTGATTAACTCAGATACTCTGTCCATCACCACCCCCTTTTTGTAATTATTTTGGCCACCATGAGTGTGGAAGGGTATGCTCAGACATGAGTCCCTTGCTCATTGCACCATCAGGATTCAAGCAAGCCGGGCCGAAGACGGCTGTAATGCCAGAAACCGGTCCCCGGAAGCTTGTTTCCTTTCCTGTGAAGAATTGGCTTGGTAGTTTGGTCTGCCCTGTTCCCATGATGCACTGGGCCAGGGACAGACTAATTTGCATATAGCCAGGTTCTGAACTGGGATGGTGCAGTGAGCTAAAAAACGGTGATGGATCAAGCCCTGATCTGTTGACTGGGTAGGAGTGTTCTGATTAACTCAGATACTCTGTCCATCACCACCCCCTTTTTGTAATTATTTTGGCCACCATGAGTGTGGAAGGGTATGCTCAGACATGAGTCCCTTGCTCATTGCACCATCAGGATTCAAGCAAGCCGGGCCGAAGACGGCTGTAATGCCAGAAACCGGTCCCCGGAAGCTTGTTTCCTTTCCTGTGAAGAATTGGCTTGGTAGTTTGGTCTGCCCTGTTCCCATGATGCACTGGGCCAGGGACAGACTAATTTGCATATAGCCAGGTTCTGAACTGGGATGGTGCAGTGAGCTAAAAAACGGTGATGGATCAAGCCCTGATCTGTTGACTGGGTAGGAGTGTTCTGATTAACTCAGATACTCTGTCCATCACCACCCCCTTTTTGTAATTACTGCCAGGACCAACACAACATATATGCTGATCTGCTGCCTGTACGCAGCAGGCCGAAAGACATCCGGGGCCCACTACAGGCTTATTTGTTGACAACTGCATCGTCACGGGATGAGCCTGCTACTGACGTCCAGGGGGTTAGGGCGTAGATAGAGTACACATATATAGTTAGCACGCGATGCTGGATTGGATATGACCTTTCGGCTGGTTTGCATGCAGGCGAACCAATACAATGTAAAGAGACTGGACTGTCCGTTTCATGGGAACAGAGCTACCTAGCCTACAATACTGCACAGATGGACCCCTGCGGTGTATGCATTTAAACTTGTATAGAGGATATTTTAATGCGGTGCTATGAAGGCCTAAGTGTATACTGTATCTGCTCGGACCACATGCTCGTAAAGATGTACCTATCAAATTGTAAAACATTTTGTATCTTGCACGAATGTAATCTAACTAACTGTACTGTTGTTTAAAAATGATAAATAAAGGTTTAAAAAAAAAAATTCTAACACAGGTCGACTGCAAAGATTGCACAAGTTGTCATCAATATTCAAAATTTGCATAACAATTGTCTGAAAATATAAATACTTCTGCAATGTATGAAGACACAGCCATGCCCTTCAGACCATTATTCACCAGGCGCTTATTATGCAACATTTATTTTAGTGATGTGTGAAAGTCGCATAATTCTCTATGGCCAAAAAAAAACAAATTTACATGTGAAGAAACATATTTTATCCTGAAATTAGTCCTCATATCAATTTTGATGTGAAATTGCATTACATTAAAGAACTAAGAACAACAGCCACTCACGTTGATGTTCGCTTGCAATCACTGTGAATACTTACTGCAAATTGAGACATGCGTAATTACTCTGAGTGACATAATGGCGTAATTTGGGGAATTTAGCAGAAAGCGCGTAACACAAAATTCCCCAAATTACGCGAATTACGCTATCACAATTTAAGTTTCTTCAATGTCTATTTTGTTTATAGATATAGCAAAGCCCTATTTATTAATGATAGATAATCAGCTGGCGTGGCTAATCCAACCGGATGGTACCCGATGGTAGTTCTGACATATTTCTCCTTCCCTGCGGACTTTTTTTTCCAATTTTGAAACATGTCCTCGATCTCTGAAGGGCCCCACTTCAATTTGTTGAACTGAACTCCGCAAAAAAATTCTCAGCCAAACCGGCATGTGTTTACTTCAGTAATATAGAGGGGTTAGAGAAAAAAGTTTAAAAAATCACTGCTCTAAGGGCTATACTAAGCACAAAAGCATATTTTTTTCAGATCAACAAGCTTTTAGATTCAATAATATGCTGTCATATTGTCTTCTGTTCAAAGATTTTTGGCCATCACTATCAATTTAGGATAACCCTGGACCATATTCCTAACAAAATTACATAAAAAAGTTTTAATAAAAGATTCTGTCCAATCAGCCAGGTTTTCTATTATGTAGGATAGACACACTGCGTTTAGATATATACAAATATATATTACCTACTGGCGGTCGCCAGTAGGTATATATAGTTAGGATTTTTTCTCTATGGGTTTTTTGAAAATTCTATGTCTAATAACTTTGGCGTTTGTGGACGGAATTGGCTGAAATTTTCAGGAAAATGGCACATTTTGTTTCTGAGCAGCCCTTAAAAATTTGGGGGGGGTTCGTCCAGTGGGGGCCGAGAAAAAAGGGGGGTCCCAAAACGTGTTTTTAACATTGAGTTTTCCATAGGGCGGTTGGCCTCACTTTTAGCCCGAACGGCTGAATGGATTTGCACGAAACTTGGCAAAATTGTAGGGACTGGTAGCCCGATGTGCCTTTTGTAGGTCTCAATATATGTGCTCCAGTGGATTTTGAGAAATTAACGTTTAAAAAAAGATATATATCTGTAAGCGCGGACTGGGCAGCGCACTGGTTCGCGGACTTTTCGCGCAACGGAGCTTTGTGAAGCGAAGCTGATTGGTTCTCCGGCGTCTGTCAACATTCCAAACAGTCCGTAGCGGCCGCCATCTTGTCTCTCGGTAGGATCGAGAGACAAGAGGAGGTCAAAACAAAGGGGGAAATAACTATAAGGGGGCATAGTAGATCCTCGCTGACCCCCTAGGTTTGATGTGGAGGTTTTAAAAGGACCCCGCGGGGCAAAAAAAAATAATAATAATAATAATTGAACGGCTGAATGGATTTGCACGAAACTTGGCAAAATATTAGGGACTGGTAGCCCGATGTGCCTTTGCTAGGTCTCAATATATGTGCTCCAGTGGATTTTGAGAAATTAACGTTCAAAAAAAGATATATATCTGTAACAGCGCTCCGCTTCGCGTAACGGAGGTTTGCGAAGCTGATTGGTCATTCTGTCACTGGGCTATAGTTGGGCTACATCTGGCTGATATTTGGGCTACATTTGTTTTTTTGTGTGTCTGGCGGCCATCTTTGGGCTACATTGGGCTTCATTGGGCTACATTCGGCTAATTAGCAAATAGCTCATCGCAAACTAGGAATGGTAAAGAATCGCTATTTGTTCCTTAAAGTTCGCTATTTAGGAAATGCAAAAAACTTTGATGATACATATGGCGGTTCATCTCTAACAAGATAAGAAGCATAGGGATACATTTATGATGACTGGCGCATCACCAGGGATGTGTTAGTCATTCTGTGCCGCTGTTCCGTCACCTATGGTGTGCTGCATTTACAATGTGGCGCATCATGGGGCAAAAACAGCACAGATGCGTGATGTATCTGTGCCGTAAAGGTGGCGCATTGCTGGAGTTGTATCGCAAGTGTGATGAAGCTCCAGCAAGGGTCGGGGGTGCCCCTGTCGCAGGGTTTCTGTTCTCACACAGAACTGTGGACAGAGGATTGGAACCTCGGCGAATTAGGGTGTCCCAAAACTCACGTTAGTAATCAAAAACTCCTTAGCAAGCTAGGTACAGTGTCACATTGGATATAACAAACTCTCAATGTTTAGACAATCCAGAATATGAACTTATAGTACCTCAGGATACGTGGAACTCATGAACAGTCGGTCGTTATAGATTTCTTAGAAACCAGAACATGGAGTTAAGAAGAACAGATGTGTATTTGAAATGTTTATTTACTAATGCCGTCTTCTCAGGCGTAGTACCTTAGATAATAAAAGTACACATATTATCAGTAGCAAAATTACCAGCATAGTTACTAGTACATAAAAAGTGAATGGTGATAGTATGTTAACATGCTGTAAATGAATAAGAGTTAGCAACACTTATAAGCAGCCGCGGGCCGTGGAGGGAGTTACGGTGAGGCAGGGAGGCGGGGAGGGGGAGAAGCAGGGTGGAGAATACAAGTACACATATTATCAGTAGCAAAATTACCAGCATAGTTACTAGTACATAAAAAGCGAATGGTGACAGTATGTTAACATGCTGTAAATGAATAAGAGTTAGCAACACTTATAAGCAGCCGCGGGCCGTGGAGGGAGTTACGGTGGGGCAGGGAGGCGGGGAGGGGGAGGGGCAAGGTAGAGAGGGCTCCACCCTGCTTCTCCCCCTCCCCGCCTCCCTGCTTCACCGTAACTCCCTCCACGGCCCGCGGCTGCTTATATCTCACCCTCCCTAATACACATATTATATTATTTGCTAAGAAGGTCTCTTTGTGTTGGTTTAGGGCGTGCCCATACTTTAGTGTCTTAGATTTGAAGGAATCACATCAGCATACACCAGCTCTCTCTTCATGTGAACCGCATCAACTGTTGTGTATGTGTGTTCGGCAAAGCAATATAAAACCCGCCTCATGCCCAGAATTGGCAGAAGTTGCACTTATGTTATGAGTATGAAGTCGTGGAGATCAGACCTCATAACAATTCTGTATCGTGTTGTTCTTGAAACTTTAGCACTCGCTGTACAGATATAGTTTAACAAGTAAAGCAGATAGTAGACCAATAACATATTATTCTCATGTAAACCACGATGAACTACTAGGTGGAAAGCTAAAGCAACAACTAAGTGTCGTGTGCAGAAGTTGCAAAAAAGGAAAAATGGCGTTTAAACCGGTAATGAGCCCATGCTAACTTAACACGGTGTAAAGATATCCAGGACCTAGATGACACCTCCTCATGATCCGGAAACGAACTGAATAAGATAATAGAAGTGCCATCTCATGAGAGCAGATTGCAAGTTTATATGTGGACGGTCCGCAAGGTAAAGCATTAAAAACTAGGAAAATTTAATGCTAAAGAAAAATAAAACAGCCAAGTACTTTATCGAGTCTTAAGCCAATAGGCAAGGTAAATAATAAAAACTTGACAAATAAGTCAATGAATTGTCAATGAAATGCTAGTACTCAGCATATCAAACATGAAAAAGGTCTATGACATAACTGTGTATGCAAAATAAGCTGCAACAGCCTCCAATAGGAAGTCACCGTCTTCATCCGAAAACAGTTCAGCCATCCAATTTAAAAGCGGAAAAGAACATACGTGCTCTCCCAGCACCGGATCCTCTATCACCATCAGAGGACAGCTCGGTGGGTTTTCAAGAAAGCTCTGTTCCAAGAAAGACTGTGCTGCCGCCAGTAAATTCCAGGGACCAAGTAGTCCATGCATCAATGCCACAGCCATAATCCTTTCGCCAGGACAAACCAACTCGTGAGTAATGATAGGAGTCATCAGCTGATTAAAGTCGACGTCAGGAGAAACCGGTCCGCAGAGACACAAATCAATGGCCCAATCGAAATCACAGGTCAGGCAGTGAAATACAGGCTGGACACAGGTGAAGTAGGAGAACCGAAAAGATAATCCATATGCCGTGCTTAATATCGCCAACGGCATTGTGCCATAATATTCTAGCATGCGATTGCGGAACAGTGTCAGCAGCTGCAGGGTCGGAGGTTGCATAGGAGGGACATCCATATTTAAAAATGTAAAAAAGCACAAGAGCGTCCGCTGGTAATGCAAGTAAAAATGGCAATCCACGAACCAGAGTGCAGAAAATACAATGAAAGGAAGCAGGGATGACTCCAAAGATTTTCTCAAATGAAGTGACGAGACCACTGGTAACAACTTTAAAAAAGTGCACCAGGGACTTTGTGGAGGATGCGTTAAAGATAGTCGGAAACATGTTGCTGAAATTGAAAGGCAAATGTTAATTGAAAAAGGTTTTGCACCTCTGTATGGGTGTTCGCTATGTGAAGTACGAAAGTTTCACGGGCCGAACTCAAGGCCACCTCTCTCTGAGACAAAAGAGCTCTTATTCTTGCCATGCCGTTGAAACGTGTCTCAAGGTTGGTATTTGTGGCCAGATTGAAAACTCCCTATGTTCATGTGTGGGAGGAAATAGAACATTTCTGCAGCAAATAACCCGTTCACTTACTGTTACGATAAAAGGAATACTTTTAATTAACTCAGAACAATCTTCATTATTGAGCATCAAATAACTACCATTTTCCAACAACTTGAACGTGGGGATGATAGCAGGAACTGGCGTGCCTTGCAACACGCAAGCCATATTTGGTCGGTGTTTGTTGCATGAACCGTGTAAATGTATGTGCCTACACATTAGTGAATGATCTGGCGTCTCAGTGCATTCCTCTCCATTCAGATAAACTTCTTGATCATCTTTGAAACATCTGTATGTGTATGGAAGCGACCAGACCTCATGAAGAAAAGCACTACCTAAAGGTTCATAACGACCTATTGGTATATATTTCATACAATTTGAAAACTTATATAAAGCAAAAGGCAGCGTTATTAAACCGTGGATAAGGCATGTTGCCAAAAAACCCGCAATCCTCTGCTGATGATGTCACTGAGCATGTCATGAATGATGTAATATGTGACATCATCAGCAGTGGATTACGGGTAATTGTATCTCTAGTTTACTCCCTTATAGCTGTCTTTCTTTTAACATAAGTGTCTGTTTCCTTCCCTTATACTTACTGTTTTTGGGTCGCTTCCGGTTCGCGTACCCGCGAGCGAACTGGGAAGCGAACTAAGAGAAATAGAGGTTGGCACAGTTCCAAATATTGTACCAATTTTTTAATAACGGGGAGGTAGTTCTGAAAAGAACTTTTTTTTTTATTTTTCTGAACATTTTTTTACTGTTTTTGAATTTTTCGGAACAGTTTTATATTTTTTGGGGTTTTTCTTGGAGGGGGCAATGAAAACGATTCATTGTAAAGGGCTCAACAGGAGCAACAAAACAAAAAAAAGAAGTATTTATTATTTTGGGCGTTTCGGACAAACTTGCATATGATAGTCAATAGCTCTGTTGATCAGAGTGATGCTTTTTTCTCCGTAGGAAATGAATCCATCGCAAAATGCGCAGATGTGTTTTACATCACCAAATCTCATTTGTATATTTGGCACCATCTCCCTGCCCTCTGGTCCCGTTACTTCCGGTACAACAGATCTTCTGGCCATAGTAGGGAGATTATCTAGGTCGTTCCGAAACTGTGCAGCACTGTAGTTGTTAGGATGCCACCTAGTCATATGGCGATGCATTGTGTAGTTTCCGAAACTGTATTTTTTGTCGGTCCCTCTGGACAGTCTATCTTGACATATAAGGCAAGTTACGTATCTTGCATTTACTTTTTTCTGACCTTTGGGAATTTTAAAAAATTGCCAAATGAAGTTTTCTTTCCGGTGAGACGTCCTGGGCTGCTCAGGCAAAAACTGCCTCTCTTCGTGCTCGTCCTCCTGTTCCTCTTCTTCTTCTTCTTGTTGAATTACAACTTGAGCAGGTGGTCCACTCTTCCTTGGATGTGGTGGAGGTGGTGGGGAAGCACCAGCTGAAGCTACTAAAGAAGCCATTGCTCAGTGATCACAAAGGGTCTTTCTCTCACAATGATGAAAGTCAGAGTGAGGAAAGAAGGAGGGATTTTCATCATTTGGGAAAAACAAGAGTTCTCAACCAATCAAAAGTGTTCATTTTAGATTATATGACCTAGTCTTACATCATTAGGAAACCAAAAGTGAAATGAACCAATGAAAAGTGTTATTACCAAGTCACATGACTTGCTGTGTTTACGTTAAGCGCTTTGCAGGGCCTCCCGGTTTGCTTCTAGAAACCTGCGCTTTGCGACTCGCTTCGCGTACCAGTTCGCTAACGTAGCACGTCATATGACGTATCACGCGACAACGTGAAACGTCATGCGGACGGGAGGCATCACGATGTTGTTTTCTAACGCGGCACTTGCGGTAAAGAAACGTTTACCGGCTCGCGGTCTATTTCGCGGCATCAAGGTCAGCTAACGGGAAGCTTCCCGATTCGCGAAGCGGGAACGAAGAAAAAAAAATATTTTTTTAAAAAATTATTCATAAACATATAAAATATATTTTTGGATTTAAAGAAGAATACATTTTACAGCTACAGATATTAGCTGTTAAAAAACCAATGAAATTCACAGAAAAAACCATAGGTTATAGACCATATATAGTTAGGAATTAGCATTTACAAAACCTTGAAAATTCACTGAAAAAACCATAGGTTATAGACCATATATAGTTAGGAATTAGCATTTAAAAAACCTTATTTTACTCACACAAAACCATTGAAATTCCATATATAGTTAGTTGCACTAACTATATATCGCGCACCCGCAATCCACTGCTGATGATGTCACATATTACATCATTCATGACATGGTCAGTGACATCACTGATTACATCACTGATGACATCTCAAATGACATCACTGATGACATCACTGATGACAACATCCAGTGACTATGTTTCTGTAAAGTTAAAATATGTCTTACATATTGAAGAATGAGTGGATGTATAAGTGTCTGAATGAAGGTTTTAGTAGGTGCGTGATTGACTGTATGAGTGAGTGATTAAATGCGTCTTACTGAATGCACGGGTTAGTGACTAAACTGTCTGAAAGTGTGCATCAGTATGTCTGTTGTTGTGCAAGCTGCTGCATGTGTTGATCAGTAGCTATATAAGTAGCTATA